>NC_072020.1:18504845-19105697 GCF_027791375.1 Indicator indicator
CACAAAATTTTGTATTTAAGTGAGCACTTTTTATCCTCTCATTTTTTAACTTTATGTCCTTTCCTCTGTATTTGCCCTTACCTCTGTATTGGGAAGTGAAGCTTCCTTTTTGCCAGTTTATTAATTTTTATCTTCGTTCTTTGTGGAGCATATTCATGCCTTGGAAGAATTTACAGTGGTGTTTCTTTCCCACTGAGCTGATTTTGTTAGAGCGTTATCTATGGATTTTGTTTATGGTGTTTTATTGTGTTTATGGTGTTTTATTGTGTTTATACTGCAAGAAGCCAGACTGAGATGAGACACTGGGAAGAAATTGTTCCCCATGAAGGTGGTGAGGCACTGAAAGAGGTTGTCCAGAGAAGCTGTGGAGGCTCCAAGCCTTGAAGTGTTCAAGGCCAGGCTGGATGAGGCCTTGAGCAACCTGGTCTACTAGAAGGTGTCCCTGCCCATAGCAGGGGTAGTGGAACTAGATAATCTTTAAGGTCCTTTCCATGGTTCTATGATTTTTCTGTTGAGGATGCTAGATTAGTTCCAACTCTAATGCATTATTTCTTGCTTCATTAAATTAATGTATAGTAGAGGTTCAGTGAAAGAGTCTGTCAGTTTCAAGAGAGCAAAGAGATGTAGCTCTGCTGACAGAACTTTATCCATAAATTTGGATACAAAATCTCCAAGCAAACATTTGACTATTACTGGCCTAATATCAGCCTAATGGCATACTCTTTATTTGATGCAGATTCTTCAGTCCAGTACCTTTTTGCCCTAAAAATCTTAGGAACTCAAAGTCAGTGTAGCAAAATATGCATTTCTGCTTTTGTATTTGGCAAAAAACGAAGCTTGCAGATGATTTGCCATCCAGCACCTGGCCAGTGTTTGAAAATGACTTAATATTTTCCCCTGCAGAAACTTAATTCTCTCTATTATTATTGGCATTTCTGCTGCACACACAGCCCCTCTCAAACTTCACTGGGGATAGTTTCCATGGGAACCAGAGAATGAGAACTGATGAGTCTTGAAACAGTCAAACAATAATCTTGCTTTCTACCAGTGGGCAAAGATTTACTTCTCCAGTGTTTAATGGGAGGCACTAGGGATTATTATGTCTTGAAGGAGAGAAGGGAAAAAAAAGACACCTGGAAGGAGGCCAAGGTTGCTTTGTATACCTGTAGGGTTGACACTAACTGTGTTAAAAGGGAAACCCACTGTATCCTCCTGTGCTTTTAGACTTCCTGAGTGATAGACAGAGAATCTGTGCCAGATCCAAACAGTCATAGTCCAGGGAAAATGGTAGGGAGCAGTGGTGATTAGGAGGTGAGTTGATTGCATCTGTGGCAGGGGTACAGAGCCATCTCATGAGTGCAGCATTTTGGAGGCTATTGAAAGAGCTGGCAGCAAACAGTCCTGGGGACAGCTTTCCAGGTGCTAGCAGTGACTTGTCCAGTGTGAAGTGCACCTTCACATGATGCATCTTAGCTGACCTTTCCAGGGAGACCTTAGAGCAGCCTTCCATTATTTGGAGGAGGCTTCTAGGGTAGCTGAAGAGGGACTTTTGATAAAGGCATGGAGTGACAAGACAAAGGGCAATGGCTTCACACTGGAAGAAGCGGGAATGAGATGAGACATCAGCAAGCAATTCTTCCCCATGAGCATTGTGAGGCACTGCAACAGGCTGCCAAGTGAAGTTTTGGAGGCTCCAAGCCTGGCAGTGTTCAAAGGCAAGGTTGGCTGGGGCCTTGAGCAAGCTGATCTAGCAGAAGGTGTCTGTGCCCATAGCAGGGGATTGGAACTAGATAATCTTAAAGATCCCTTCCAACCCAAACCATTTTATGATTACATGAATTACTGTATTTAAAAAACAGGATTCAAATTTTAAAGTATTTTTTCTTAGCTTGTGGGCGAAGTTAAAATACAGTGAGATGCCTGCATTTAACAAAAAAAAGCCCACAGGATTTTTCCACATGAAAGAACTATTTTGGGCAGAAACCCCCAGTTGTATTGCCAACAGTATGAAGGAATACCTAATGCAGGGGGAGGATGGAATGCAGGTGAGGTGCATCTAGAGTTGGCATAGAGGTGCATACCTAGAGTTGGCAAACTGCTAAGCACTGCCTTTGGGTCACTTGATCCAGACCCTGCACAAAGAGACCCTGCAAGAAGGAGGTCTGCAGTTTAGAAGTGTAAAGTAGTGCCCATTTTGTTCCTGAGTTCCAATTTTAGTTTTCCTAATGAATGTTTTAAAATGTCTTCATGTTAAATGACTGCCCTGGACAGGTCTGGTGACCAAAGGATGAGTGGAGAATGTTTCCGTGGGTTTTATTCACTTCCTACTGCTTGACTTGAGACAACTGTTTACCCAGTTCTTACCTTTGGTACTATCCCTATGCAGTATGCCCATCCTGACTTCTAGGGGTGAAGGACGTCACCATAAATCTTCATTCCTGTCACTAGTTCACCTAACTGAAGTTAATCTGAGAAGGAGACTGCTGGGCTGGAACATCTCTCCTACAAGGACAGGAGCTGGGGCTGTTCAGCCTGGAGACAAGGCTGTGGGGAGATCTAATAGTGGCAGCCTTCCAGTACCTGAAGGGGACCTACAGAAAAGCTGGCAAGGGACTTTATAGAGGCTTGTAATGACAGGATGAGGGGCAATGGTTTGAAACTAGAACAGGGTAGATTGAGATATGAGACATTAGGAGGAAGTTCTTACAGTGAAGGTGGTGAGGCACTGGAACAGGTTGCCCAGAGAAGTTGTGGACACCTCATCCCTGGAAGTGTTTAAGACCAGGCTGGATGAAGCCTTGAGCAACCTGGTCTAGTGGGTAGTGTCCCTTCCCATGGCAGGGGGGTTGGAACCAGACAATCTTTAAGGTCCCTTCCAACGCAAACCATCCTATGATTCTGTAAACCAAGCTCATGGTGGATGTGGAATATAAGGAGCCACCAAATGTTGGCAGGCTGCTTAACACTCTCTTCCCTGCTGTTCTCTGAGCTAGATCCCTAACTGCTGACTACAGATGTTAGGCAAGATGACTATTAGAGGGGAAACTGAAGACACTTCTGCTGAATCACAAATCTCAAGTACTTTTGGAGAAAAAGGCATCAGGGCTGCTGCTTACTGTGGTGGTCTGGGTGGTGCAGTGAGAGATAGTGCAATGAGAATCACCTAAGAACAGCAGAAATGGTGATGGCTCCTAAACATCTGATAGGAGACAGTGGAACAAAGGACAGGGCTGATCCAATGCCATTTCATCACAGCATGCCCGACTGAAACAGCATCGTTTCCTGGGAGATTGAACAATGCTGTGTGCTTATTAATCACCAAAGAATCTCTCTGCTGCTCTCACAAGTCCTCCAAAACCTGTCTAACTCAAGTGGGCGAGGAGCAGCCCACCCATGACAAACTGCTGCAGCTTGATCCTACATACTGTGCATTATCAAAAATGTTATGTCTGCTCTGAACAAAGTGTCCAAGTATGATAAATGTGGGCAGTGCTCCAAGAAAGTGGGCTTGTCCTTAAACCTTAAATTGGTGAATGCATTTTAATTAGACTAATCTGCAGACCTGAGTGAGACACTCATGTGTTTGGTAAATGTTGCTGTCATGCTGGCTGAGATGAACGTTTTGTACTGCTGACTAAACTGGCCTGAAATCACCTCTGAAATTTGCAGTGACTTTCTCTTAACAGCTATGATTATGCTCTGTGGCTTTCTTTCAACAGGACACTTAGTTCCCACTGTTTCCTCTACAAATGTAGGTGCTTTTAGTGGTGCCCAGTGACAGGAGCAGACTTGAACATACGAAGTTCCAACTAAACGTGAGGAAGAACTTTACTTTGAGGTTGGTAGAGCACTGGACCAGGCTGCTCAGATAGGTGGTAAAGTCTCCATCTCTGGAGTCATTCAAAACCTGCCTGGATGTGATCCTGGGGAACCTGCTCTAGGTGAACCTCCTCTGGCAGTGGGGCTGGACTCAATGATCTCCAGATATCCCTTCCAACCCCTACCATTCTGTGATTCTGTGATTCTGTGATTCTGTGAAGCAGCAGGCATGTGTGCCCACCAAAGATATTTCTACAAGGTTAGAGAAGGACTGAGGTAGTCCTGGCTGCTGAATGTCCAGCCACACTCTTTTTGGGCTGCATGTGGTAGGTCCCACTGCTAGGATTCACAGAATCATACAATCATTCAGGTTGGAAAAGACCCTTGAGATCATCAGGTCCAACCATTAACCCTACTCTGCTAAGTTTGCCACTTAACCATATTGCTAAGTGCCACATGTAAAGGACTGCAAAACACCTCCAGGAATGGTGATTCCACCACCTTCCTGGGCAGCCTGTTCCAATGCTTGACCACTCTTTATGTGAAAAAACTTTTCCTAATGTCCAGGCTAAACCTCCCCTGGTGCAGCTTGAGGCCATTCCCTCTTGTTTTGTTGCCTGTGAGAGGAAATCAGCATCCATCTTTAATTCATCTTATTTTGATACAGTCCAAGTGTGGGTTAACAAACAGGATCACGGAATTGTTTTAGTTGGAAAAGCCCTCTAAGATCTTTGAGTCCAACCATTGACCTAATACCACCATGAGCATTAAACCATGTCCCAAAGTGCCATGTCCACACATTTCTTGAACACCTCCAGGGACGGGTACTCCACTACCAGCCTGGGCAGCCTGTTCCAATGCCTGACTACTCTTGCAGGAACAAAGTGTTTCCTGATCACCAATCTCTTCTGATTGCTGAAAATCTTGGTAGAACAGCACTCATAGAAATTCACTCTTTTTCAAGGTCTGCTATCCTAGTGGAAGGCAAAACTATCAGATACACATTTTTTTCTTCCTCATTCAAGGAAGGAATATTTTCATGGAATCATTTTGGTTTGAAAAGACTTTTAAGATCATTGAGCCCAACCATTATTTTCTGTTTTCTCAGTAAGTAAACTATGATCCAAGATTCTTTGAAGACATACAAGCATCAACTAATTTAGAATCACTAAAAATCTGTTTACTGCCTGCTTACTCTCTGATATTATGCTTGTCACTCACCTTTGTTGTACTGTGTTTTCTTACTTGAGCATTATGAGATGAAAAGCTTGAAGGAGCTTTTGAAATGTAAACTAGGTTAGAAAAGGGACTGTAGAGAATGTTGTAAGAGTCATTTAAAGGAAGCATGTTGCTCTGACCTTCATGTCTAACATCAGGTTGCTGAGGCAAGGTTTTATCTGCAAGAATAACAGCAGTAGTAGAAAAGTCTGATTGCCAGTGAAGGGCAGAACCATGAAAGTAGAATTATTTTAATGACCCAGACCAGTCTATCAGCAGAGTCTTGGATACTTTTTAATGTAGCCTTGTGTAAACCAGTAATATTGTTTATTTAAAGGATGCAAATGGTTTGTATTTTCTCTTCCAGTTGTGCATGGCAAGTATTTTACCTCACAGACTATTCAAGAATTTGACAAGTAACTTAATGACACTAAATAGTCCTTCAGACGAGAAGTCTCTGTTTCTGTTCAGTCTGTGAAATGTCAACCCAAACATGTAAGTAAGGTTAGGTAGGTAAGAGCTGTGTCCAGCTCTGGAGCCCCCAACACAAGGAGGATATGGAACTGGTAGCGCGGGTCCAGAGGACGGCCACCTCTGCTGGAGGAGCACCTCTGCTGTGAAGACAGGCTGAGAGTTGGGATTGTTCAGCCTGGAGAAGAAAAGGCTTGGAGCAGCCTTCCAGTATTTGAAAGGGGCCTCCAGGAGAGTTGGAGGACTTTTGAGAGCAGCATGGAGTGACAGGATGAGGGGTAATGGCTTCAAATGGGAAAAAGCTGGATTGAGATGAGACATGAGGAAGCAATTCTTCCCCATGAGGGTGGTGAGGCACTGAACAGGTTGCCCAGAGAAGTTGTGTACGCTCCAAGCCTGGCAGCGTTGAAAGGCAGGTTGGCTGGGGCCTTGAGCAAGCTGGGCTAGTGGAAAGTATCCTTGCCCATGGCAGGGGGTTTGGAACTAGATGAGCTTTAAGGTTCCTTCCAACCCAACCCATTCTATGATTCTGTAAGTAAAAGCAGCTCCCAAGAACCAACTGCCGTTGGGTATGTTGGAAGCATAAGCTTTGCCAGGACTGAGCTATTCCTGATTTCCCTGAAATCAAAGCTGTCTCCTCTTCTGTTTCTTTAGCAAGGGAGTTAGACTCACAGGAACTCAGCAGATGCCCTGGTGCTGAGCTAGTTAAGCTGTTGCAGAGTGACTCAAGCAAGGCTGAGTTAGGCTAAGGAGGATCTAGTCTAAGTGGGGTTACATTTTTGTCCCTGGTAACATGGCTGTGACACGCAGCAGTCTGCCAAGGATTTGTACTGTGCTGTTTTCAAGGGGCAAAATGTTCCCACAAGCCCTTCTGCACAAGCTGGGGGAGACTGAGTGAATCTATAGCTGTGTTTTAGGAGGCTTGTACCACCCTGTGTCAGGCTTCCTTGACCTTCCAAAAGAAAGGCTACAGGGAAAAATGCTTTGCTCATTTCCCCTCCATGTCTGTTTTTCCCTTCATGGCCCTGTGTACCTAACCCTTGTCTGTGTGCATGGGTAAAGAGCAGAGGACAATACTGGGAGGTCTGCTCCTGCTTCTGGGGGCAAGCAAAGCTATAGGCTCTGTAGTAAAAGGGCATGGAGATTACCTCATCCTGTTTTCTCTGTGTAAACATGACATCCCAATGCCATGTTGTCATGCCTTTCTCATGCTGTTCTCCACTCTGTAACCATGTAGAGCAAGATCCCTGCCTGTGCAGCAGGATAAAGTTGTGCCACAGGAGGTGCTTAGTGGTTTGCTTTCCTCTGGGGGTTTACTATGAGCTGTGATTAGCCTAACTAAGAAGTAGCAAGGAAAAAGGAGAATTCCTACACCCACCTACAGTGAAGAAGGTTATATGTCTGTATTTTTTCTCTTTGAAGGTTTTTTAGCTATCTACATGAGCACAGCCCTCCAGCAGAACTCCTGATTTGAGTCTATATCCTTTTTCCATGCAGTAAGTTTGAAAAAGCTTAAAAAATTAATGTAGGATTCTGGTGTAGACTTCACTGAATTTGTACAGGCTCGGTTAAACAAAGAAATAAGCACATAAAAATTAGCACTGTGTATTTACCTGCTGGTTTCCATTGGTTAAATATACAAAATCAGCTTCCAAAGTACATGCAGAAGTAATTATGGTATAGCTCAATATTTAAGAATTCTGGGGTGTTTTTTAGGTAACACTTAACTTCCATCCCCTTGTTATTATATTATTTCATCTACTTAATTTTGCACAGGTTTGAAATAACAGAATCAATTATACCTAAACAAGGTATGGAAAATAAATAAATAAAAAATCAATTCCCTGCTCCAAAAGCAGCACTGAAGAAGCAAGTAGTGCATGAAACGTGAGCAGTCTTCTAATTAACCTGAATCTCTACTCTTGGAGCATTTTAAGGAGCTATAGTCTGCAACAATTCTTTTAAAAACGGTCTGTTTTGTGATGAGTTCTGCTCTGCTCTCAGAAGGCAAAATGTTAAATGAATATTCTCTTAATTGTGCCTGATATTAGCACAGTAATTAAAAAAACGGTTTCTTCTCTGTATCATCTCCTTTTCTTCTCCAGTTTTGAGCTTTCCATGAGGAACACAGAGTGTTCTGCATGTGTCCTCTTTAAAATCTCTTGTGTTACAGATGAATCAGTTGGAGAAGAATTCATGACTCATTCCTACACAAAAATTTGGTGAGCTTCCCCACCTATGTGGCCTGAGGATCATATCCCTCCTGACTTATCTTTTTTTCTCATTTCTTCAGTGTTAAGCTCTCCATTTTCTTGTTGATACTTCATCCATGAGGACCTTGTAACTGACTCATGAAGCATGGTCGAACTCAAGACTTGGAGCAGTAGATTCCTAGCTCTGACTGCGAGGATGGCTGCTATGTATCAGATAGTCTGTGGTACACCTACCAGAGGCAGGTTTAATCTCAGAAACAGTGTGTAGCTCAGTAATTATATTAATTGCATATGGTTAGATGCTTGATTTCAAGTTGATACTTTTCAAACTCACTGCAAATGAAATGGGGAGAAGGCAAAAAGTTAAACAAGGCTACATGGTCAGTGATTCTCTGAATCAAATGGTTTACATTTACCAACACAGTTTGATGGGAAGGGAAGGAATGGAGGTGGGAAGAAAGTTGAACTTCTTAAAGTCCAGTGTAGCAGAAGCCGTTCCTTGCAATAAGATGCTTTAATTAAGCAAAAGTTTTAGTGAAAGAAGGCAGAAAAATAAAAAATGAAGGCCTCAGTCTTGAGATTATGAATCCCTGAAATTACTGCTAGCACTGGTTGCCAGACAGCAGACTACCAGGGCAGAAAGGGTAAGTGTCATGTGTAAATGTTGTGAGAAACAGCAAAAGCTTTATTTATGCCCCAAATAAGCAACTTTTCTGAAATACATCTGTTGGAACAGACCCATAGGAATCCAGTAGGGGAGGAGTGGGATGAGAAGTGGGAATGACTTGCTCCAAAGTCCTGAAGTGACTGGACCAGCTTGTTTTTTGATCATCAGTATCTTTTCTCTTTTTGCTTTATAGTAACATGAGGTGCAGGCTGTCCTCTGAAGGATGCTTAACTTAATTTAACTTACTCTTTTGTTCTCCACTGTTACTCGGCATATGAAACAAAATGTGAAATTGTAGCATATGCATTTGTATTGCCTTAAAATATCTCCTCTTTGGTCTCTTTGCCCCCTGCCCCCCTCCACTACTCACCATTCTTTCCCACTCATTGTTCTGTTGCTGGCTCTTCAGTGAACTTGCTGTTCTAGCAGCTTTTAATGCAAGCTTCAGAAAATCTAGTTAAAGAGAAAAATAAGAAGTGTTTTGGGCCTTTAATGCAATAGGAAATGCTCTAGGCAGCAAGCAGAAAGCTTGCCCAAAAAGCAATCATTTAGTCTTGTGCATTTATTAGCCACATTTCTGTCTTTACTGTATAGGTTCAGAGCTCTAAACTTAACTGGCACATAATTCAGTACTCTTTGCAGTTAGGAGGTTTACAGGCAATTGCTTTTTGAGTGATCAGGGTGCCTAAATCTAGTCAGGAAGACATTCCCCATTCTGTTTATCTGCCCACAATGTTCCTGAAGCCCCGATAATTTTTGAACATCATGAATTCAAGGGAATTGTAGAATAATTTGATGACTTAATAATATTCATCCTGATAAACACCCCAGAATTTGGTGCCTTGGTGCAATGGGCTGGTGAAGAACTGTTTAGAAGGGCTTGTAGCAACAGGATGAGGGGCAAGGAGGAAGGAGGAAGTTCTTCACAATTAGAGTGGTGAGAAACTGGAACAGGCTACCCAGGGATGTGGTTGAGGCCCCATCATAGAGACACTCAGGATCAGATTTGATGTAGTCCTGGGCAGTGTGTTTTAGTTGGAAGTGTCCCTGCTGACTGCAGGGCTGGGGGGTGGACAAGATGACCTTTGAGAGTCTCTTTCAGCCCAATGCAATCTGTGAATCTGTGACTGTAAATTTACAACAGTTAAGACAACAGAATTTAATTCAATGGAAAATAATTATTTTCCTTGATTTTTTTTCCTGGTAAGCTGTCCTTTTAAAATTAATACACTGGGACAACCTGGTGTGCCCTGTATTCTGACACTCTGCTGATTTTTTCTATTGAGAAGTCATAAGAAGAGCCTTGTTAACAAATCATCCCTCCATGATAATGCCACCATCTGCTGTCCGGGGAGGAGGGAGAGCAGTGAAAACCAGAATTAAAAAAAAAAAAACCAACAACAAAACTCAAACTCCTTTCTTGGTGCAGCCTCCCTCCAACAATCCACAAATCTTATTCAGGCATGTGGCAGGGACTTGGCAGCCTTGCAGTTGTGGGAAGTGCAAAATGCTGGTAGTTAAACTTACGCCTAGCATTCTCTTCTTTTGCACAGAGATAGTAAAATAGTAACGTGGAGCCCGTTTGCAAGCGTGTGCCTATGTATAGCTTCAGATGGCCCCTCCAAAGCACTTCCAGAACACATGGAACATCCTGCATGGGCGAACTGGAGCACTGGGGAATTTAGGCTTGAGCTGAACTCCCACTCTCTCAGCTGTTTCTGAAGACTTGGTGCACTGTGTTCTTTTTCCTTCTCTCAGTGGCACTGTGCATTACTAGTAGTAGCACCATGAGTTACTACTACCTCATACTATATTAAATATCCATTTACTTTTTTCCTTGCGGTAAAATAAGGAATTTCTTCACCTGATGAGATCAGTCTCTTTGCTGCCTTTGTGTGCTCTTGCAGAGCAGCTGTGCAAAGCTGACTCAATCTGAGGCTCTCAAACACAGGGTACTAGGAAAATGGTCTTGTCTCCCCTGCCATCTCCCACCCCAGTTACTTGCCTGTTGGTTCTAGGGTTTTGCCCTTAGTCAATCCTCTCTGCAGTCTGGGAAGAGCGCTGCCATGAAAGCCAGTCATTCCCTTGCTGCTCTGCCTGAGCTGCTTCCTTCCTTTTTCTTTTTAAAAACTTCTTTCTCTGCTCTGTGTAAGAGACAAGCTGGAGCTCTTGAAGTACAAAGCAAAACTCTACCTACATCTACGACTTTTTGTAACTGATTTTGTGGCATCTGTACCATAGAAGCTACCCAAACCAGAGCCAGTGATTTCATGCCTGGTAGGAAAGTAAGACACTGCAGAGAAGATTCATGTTCTAGATAGAGTTTCTGTCTAGATGTCTGCTCCTCATGCACTCCTTACAACTTCCCTCTTTTCAGATCTGACAGGTTGTTGGCAGTTATGTACCCATCTGTATTTCCCTTCTGCCTCCACCTCCTCACCATCTATTCCTAAACACTGTTTTCTCTTTCACATGGCATGGCACGATTCTAATGCAGACTGCTGGGTAGTGGGTCTGATCCAGCTGAGATCCCTGTAATCTCATTTTCTTTCCTTCACCCTTCAGTCCAGCCCTCTCTTCCCCACTTCTTTACAGCCATTCTTCTTAGATGACAAAACAGTGCTTGGAAGAGAGGTTGTTCGTTTTTAAGAGTTGTGTTACATAGGACAGTGCCAACACAATACAGAGGAAAAACTACTTGTATGACCTCATTATAAGGAGTTTTACAGTGACAACTGACTTTATGCAAAGCCCTTGGTAGAAGTTAAAATTCTGCATCCTATTTCTTCTTGGTTCTGCATCACCTCCCATTTATTGTTTTTGGTATATTTGCTTCTAGGAGGCTATGAGGCCTATGCTTTTGCAGTACTTCTTTTGCTGCCCAGACAGGAGCACATACACACATTTAGTTCCAAGCCCTACTACAAGCTTATTCACTGAATGATCAGTGCTAACTGTGCATGACTCCAAGCCTGAATGAATGGAAATAGAATCATAGAATCAGTCAGGGTTGGAAAGGACCACAAGGATCATCTAGTTCCAACCCCCCTACTACCTGATATCCTTAAAAGTCCCTCCCCAGCTTTCTTGTAGGCCCCCTTCAGATATTGAAAGGCCACAATAAGGTCACCTCGGAGCCTTCTCTTCTCCAGACTGAACAGCCCCAACTCTTTCAGTCTCTCCTCATAGGAGAGGTGCTCCAGCCCTCTGATCATCCTCGTGGCCCTTCTCTGGACACGTTCCAGCATGTCCATATCCCTCTTGTAATAGGGGCTCCAGAACTGGACACAGTACTCCAGGTGGGGTCTCACCAGAGCTGAGTAGAGGGGGAGAATCACCTCCCTTGACCTGCTGGCCACACTTCTCTTGATGCAGCCCAGGCTCTGGTTGGCTTTCTGGGCTGCAAGTGCACACTGACAGCTCATGTTGAGCTTCTCGTCCACCAGCACCCCCAAGTCCCTCTCCTCAGGGCTGCTTTCCAGCCACTCACTGCCCAGCCTGGATTGGTGCTTGGGATTGCCTCGACCCAGATGCAGGACCTTGCGTTTTGTCTTGTTGAACCTCATGAGGTTGGCTTGTGCCCACCTCTCCAGCCTGTCCAGGTCCCTCTGGATGGCATCCCTTCCCTCCAGCTGTCTGCTGCACCACACAGCTTGGTGTCATCAGCAAACTTGGTGAGGGTGCACTCAATGCCACTGTCCATGTCACCAACAAAGATGTTGAACAAGACTGGTCCTAGGACTGACCCCTGAGGGACTCCGCGTGTCATGGGCCTCCACTGGGACATGGGCACACTTCACAGGGGCACTTGAAGAATTAATGGCCCCTTCAGACCTGAGTGCCATTCATCAGCTGCATTCTGGACTCTTCATTCTCTCTGTCATTTCACAGCCAAGTTACCAGTGGCTAGATCAGACAAAACTTGCTTGGTGAAAATGGATGGGTGGCTTTTGTGTAAATATAACTTTCCTTGGTAGCAAGAGTGCTGTTTACTTCAACTTCTCATGGAGAACCAAGGATCCACTGCCTGAAGCTGTTTTGCAGGCCTGTTCCAAAACTTCCTAATTCAAGTTACAGCTTCTCCAGTTCTAGAGATGGGTTGCTTTCCTTCTGAGAGAGCATACATTGACTTTGTTATTGCCAGAAACATTTATTGCAGCAGAGTGATCAGAACTAATGCAGCTTTCTAGAAACATACAGTCACCGTGGTTGGAAAGGACCTTTAAAATCATCAAATCCATCCACTACCTAGCTCTGCCAGGGCCACTACTACACCATATTGTTGAGTACCATGTCTAGACTGCTTTTAAATATATCCAGGGATGGGGATTCAACCACTTCCACGAGGAGCATCTTCCAGTCTTTTAGGACCCTTTTGGTGTAGAAGTTTTTCCTAACGTCTAACCTAAACCTTCCCCAGTGCACCTTGAGGCCAATTCCTCTTGTCCTATTAGTTGTTACTAGGGAGAAGAGACCAACCCCCACCTAGCTCCAACCTCCTTTCAGGGAGATGTGAAGAGCCAGAAGGTCTCCCCTCAGCCTCCTTTTCTCCAGGCTGAACAACCCCAGTTCCTCAGCTGCTCCTCAACAGCCCTACTCTCCAGACCCTTCACCAGCTTCATTGCATTTCTCTGGACCTGCTCCAGCACCTGAGTGCCCAAATCTGAACCCAGAGCTTAAGATGAGGAAATACAACTCCTAACCCCTTTCTTGAAAGACAGGAAGTGGAGCTTCCAAATACTGGAAGTTTTAATTTTTAAATTACCTTATGTTCCTTTTTACTTGCACCTACTCAGCACACCAACTGAATTTTTGTTAAAGAATCAAAGTCCTTCATCACTGGTCTTCCTTTGGGATTTAGCCACTGACTTAGCAGTGAAGTCACAAGAGGTTCCCCTCGGCCAGTGATGCATCTTTTCATTTGTCCCTACAGAGGTAAGGAAACACAACTCTTCAGAGCAATAAAGAAACTCAGTATTTTGATCCACTCTAGATTGTGTTTCAGAAAGGCACTGAAACATCTGCCACAAGCAAGACACTGCCCTTTCACCCAACAGGGAGAGCCAAAGAACTTCAGTCACCTCCACTGTCATGCGAATTCTCCTGGTTTTTGTATTCCACACCTGAGAGTTCAATATCAGACCCAGTATTTGGCATGCAGAGTTGTGATCTTTCTTTTCTCTGTTTTCCCGACAGCTCCATGGTTGTGCTTGCGCAGAGCTGGCTAACTTAGAGCAGCTCTTCCTGGGTATTTTTGCCTTGGGCAATGGCCTAGATCCTTCAAAAGCTTGTCTCTTCTGCCTCATGCGATTGCTTGTTGTGTTTTATGCAAATATTGGTGTAATCCTATTCCTCTGCAATTCTATACTGATTAAATGGAAGTGTTCCAGCCCTTTCTTAAAGAAGTAATGGTAAATTTCTAGACTTTGATTCCTTAATTCTTGATTTTTTTGTATTTCAACATGATGGCAGCATTCTCTTTTTAATGGTGTGATGAAGTGCTCACCCCTCTTGAAGTCTCTTGTGCCTTACGGTTGGCATAGCACTCTAATTTACAGACACCTCAAACCGGTAACTTGTATTTCTGCAGTGACTGTGGCACTGTGATGTAGTTTTGGTATGTTGGCAAAGATCACAGCTTTTCCAAAAATAAATTTTCCAAAATAATGCTGGGACACTGGAAACCCCCTTCCTGGAGGTTGCATGAGGCCTTGAGCAAGCTGGGCTAGTGGAAGGTGTCCCTGCCCATTGCAGAGGGGTTGGAACTGGATGATCTTTAAGGTCCCCTCCAACCCAACCCATTCTATGAATCCATTAATATTTTTTAGTTTGTTTTATGATGCTATATCAACAACAGTAATTAGATATTTAATGCTCCTATGCACTAAATTAAACTGATTGCCAAATGTAGCCACTGAGGGTGTATTAGCAAGACACTACCTGTAAGGTAGGAGGAAATGAATCAAAGTACATAGCACGTAACCAAGGTATGGAAAATTATATCTGGTTTTACATTCTGTAAGTGACAGATTGCTGTTTGGAACTAAATGGCTGCTTTCTCTTTTTTATTGTAATTACTAGAGTTTTGTAAAGGAAAAAAGTAGAAACAACTTCCACTAATGCAGCTGTAACAAGCCCCCATTCATGTTACCAGGAGGGCTTGGGAGACAGACTGCTACAGTATGAGGCCAAACACAGGCACATGCATCAGCTTCACAGTGGAGCAATCCAGACAGGTATTTTTCCCACTTGCCAGTAAATTGCAGCCTGCAAGGCAGCAGTAGTGTGCTGTATTTTGGGACTCCTCTGTCTGGGGAGTCATCTGTTGCTGTTTCCAGAATGGGAGTATAGACTGCAAAGTGCCACTGAACTCAAATAGTCAGGCAGTTAGAATCATGGAATCACTTTGGTTGGGAAAGACCTTAAAGATCATCAGGTCCAACCATTCTCTCTCCACCAACTCTGCCAAGTCTGGTGCTAAGCCATGTCCCTCAGCACCACATCTCTGCATCACTGGCAAAAGATAAAAGCCAAACTTGCTGTCTTCTCTTCTTCACAGCACCAACTACGATTTGGCAAGGTAATGATTACTGGAATCAGAAATCAGATTTGCTTGTGTGCTATATACTGGCAGTATCAAACATACTGGTAAGCTCTGAGCATTAAGTATACCTCTCCTTCCTCTCCCAGTTTTCTTCTGACTCTTTAAGTGTTCTTTAAGAATAATCATGGTTATTTACTGTACAATAAATACTCTGAGATAATGCTTTTGCACAGAATGGCAAAACCCATTATTTTCTGTATTCTAGACTCTGACTGTTAAGAAAAAAATATTTTCAATAGAAAAAATATATATTATTTCTTTAATATATAATAAAAAATGCTTTCCATTAATCATAGAACCATAGAATTGTTTTGGTTGGGAAAGACCTTTAAGATGATCCAGTCAAACCATTCTCTAACTCTACCAAAGCTAGTGCTAAACCATGTCCCTCAGCACCACATCTCTGTGTTGAAATAACAATTATTAAATTATTATGAGGCTGCCAACTACCTCTTATATCTGCTTTTCTGGTTTGGAATAGTTGAATTAGTTCCGTTTCCAAGTCTGAATCTTTCCTGTTGATGTTGGAAAAGAGCGTTTTCTACACCATGTATCTACATGCTATTCATCTGATGAAGTATGTGACAGGTACCATTCACCTTGGAGTATCTCACAGATTTTATCATCTAACAGATTGCACAGATTCACAGGCTGCATTAGGTTGGAAGAGACCCTCAAAGGTCATCTTGTCCAACCCCATTTTGTTCAGCCTGGTTTCTAGAATGTTTCCTAGTAATTTCCCCACTTCAGCATCTTAGCATGAAATATGAGAGTTGCCAGGGTTTTCTTCTTAGTGAATCCAGACCAAGCCTCTAGTATTTTCCTTTCTCAGGAGATGATATATTTTCTGCAACTAGCTGACCTCATTCTAGCTAGGCTGGTAACTAATAGTTGTGTGTGGTGTGCTATAAATCCAGTGTTGTGTGCCCATGAGAGAAAGCTGTGTGAAATACACAGCTCTTCTGACCATTCTTGTCATTTCTAGCTTTTATAGTAGCTAAATGTGAGTAGCTGTATGTAGTGAGTAATTCCTGTCTTTCCTTTCTGAAAAGTCTCATTTATTCTAGCTGTAACAGTGCATTTCTTGAATAATTTAAAAGCAGAATGTTTAAGAATGGATGTGATAGTCTCACTGTTACTGAGAAGAGGCTATTACTAGTCTGAGCTGAGGCCTTCATAATGCTAATATTTGTCTTTCTGCTAAACTGCACAAACATGCACTTTTGTTATCATTAGCAGAGAATTTCTGAGATCTTTCAGGACAAAGTTCTTTTTTTTTTTTTCCTTTTTAAATGCTATTCTTGAGGTTTTAAGTAATTTGACATGTTCTATGTAAAAACAGCACAGACTTCTGAAGTTACCAAATTAGTGATATTAATGAGCTCCCATTTTTAACTGTTAATGGCTTCTGATATAAAATAATTACACTTACTGCAGCCACAGATTGCTAATGTTTGAAACCAAAGGTTATCAGTTGGTTGTGGTTAATGGAGTTTAATCTGGCTGGTGGCCAGTCACAAGTGGTGTTCTCCAGGACTCAACACTGGGTCTAGTTCTTCTTAGTGTCTTTATCAGTGATCTGGACAAAGGAATCGAGGACATGTTCAGTAAGTTTTCAGGCAACACCAAGTTTGGTGGGAGTTTGTTCTCATAAGGGTAGAAAGACTCTATAGGGGGAGCTAAACAGGCTGGATTGATGGGATGAGGTTCAACAAGGCCAAGTGCTGGGTCCTGCTCTTGGGTCGCAACAACCCCTTGCAACACTCCAGGCTTAGGGAAGAGTGGCTGGAAATCTGCCCAGCAGAAAAAGACCTGGGGGTGCTGGCTGATAGCCAGTTGAAGATGAGCCTGTAGTGTGCTCAGGTGGCCAAGAAGGCCAGCAGAATCCTGGCTCGATCAGGAAGAGTGTGGCCAGCACGACCAGGGAAGGGATTATGCCCCTGGACTCAGCACTAGTGAGGCCTCATCTCAAGTCCTGGATTCAGTTTTGGGACCCTCACAGGTGCTGGAGGGGGCCCAGAGAAGGGCTATGAAGCTGGTGAAGGGTCTGGAGAACAGGTCTGGTGAGCAGCCCCTGAGAGAACTGGCGTTGTTTAATCTGGAGAAAAGGAGGCTGAGGGGACATCCCATCACTCTCCACAACTCTCTGAAAAGAAATTCGTGTGTGTTGGTCTCTTCTCTGTAATAACAAGTGGTAGGATGAGAGGAAATAGCCTCGAGTTGCCCCAGGGGAGGTTTAGATTGGATATTAGAAGAAACGTCTTGACTGGAAGGGTTCTCAAACCTTGGAACAGGCTGCCCAGGGATGTAGCTGATGTGGATGGGATGTACTTTAGCAGCAGACTTGGTTGTGGTTGGACTCAAAGATATGAAAGATAATTTGCAGTGTAAACAGCTCTATGATTCTCCGACTATTACAGCTGTTTGCTGTTTATTTAGTCTCCTATTGCTCTGGTACAGGGGAACCCCAACTGGAACACTCTTTGTCTGCCAAAATGTATGCATCTTGTTCAGACAAGATCTTTTTCTTTGAACTGGATTATATAATAAGAATTAATGAACTCACTTCTGTTTGTGTTGTGATAGGTGAGGAAGAAAAACCTCCTCCCCATCAGTAGTTTGGCAGGACAGCAGGAGGTAGCAGGTAGAGCCTTTCTTAGCTAAAGACAGAATAGGTAGATAGTTTCCATTTGTATGTGTACATAGAGATGTTATCTTGCAAGACCTGAAAGACACTGACAGGACACATGATGGAATGGCATTTCTGCTTTTGCCTGAGCTGTGTGGAGAAACTTGCCCTGCTGCTCTGTTTTGCAAATAAATTGCTATCTGAAACCTCAGAAGCACTGAAGTGACTCAGACCAACCCAGCACAGATTCATAGAATGGTTTAGGTTAGAAGGGATCTTAAAGATATCTACTTTCAACCCCTTTGCAGTCAGCAGGGACACCTTCCACTAGCCCAGCTTGCTCAAGGGCTCATCCAACCTGGCCCCGAACACCTCCAGGGAGCGGGCATCCATGACCTCCCTGGGCAACCTACTCCAGTCTCACCACCCTCACTGTAAAGAATTTCTTCCTAATCTCCAGTCTCAATCTCCCCTCCTCAAGCTTCAATCCATTCCCTCTCATCCTATTGCTACAAGCCCTTGTAAAAATGTCCCTCCCCTGCTTTCTTGTAGCCCCCTTCAGGTACTGGAAGGCTCCTCTAAGGTCTCACCAAAGCCCTTCTCTTCTCCAGGCTGAACAATCCCATCAGTGAAATTCAAATAGTCATGTTTGTAAATAAATACAATTCATTCATCTAGAATAAGAAGAACATCAGTTATAGCCAGTGTTGGAGGGAGGTATCAAAACTGGTTTTAAAAGATAGTGAGTATAATTTGAAGTGGTGCTGTCAGGTTAAACAACTTGGGTCTCTCTCCCTGTCATATGTGTGAATTCAGAGCAGTTTGAATGGAGTTGCACCTTCAGTGCAAGTAAAATGACAGCCATACTCTATCATATGTAACTATGAAGGTGAAAAAATTCAAATTTCCCATTGGTTGGGAAGAGAGTAATTCCCTAACTTCAGTGAAGTTCCTCTGAATTGATACTAACATAATAAGGAAGGCCTTGGTCTCTTATCTTTTCTAAAGTATGCTGTGCAGCCTTTTAATGCTGCTGAGGAATTAACAGAAATGTCAATCATGCTTTAGCAGAGCCTAAAAATACCTTCTAGTCAAAAGGATTGTCACAGAAATACTGAAAATGTGAAAGGACAGGCAATTCTCATCTTCATAGCTAGCTGCATAGCCATGCTCAGCTATGAAGAGCCTGTCCTGAGAAGTGACACACCAATTGAAACAAAGCACAATTAATTAGCCCAGAGCCTAAATTATAATGTTCTTTAACATGAGCACTGGGGAAATAAGGCTGGAGACTGAAATGGTTTTGTGATTACTAAGTTTGAATATCTTGGATGTTGGTGACCAATGTTGAACCCCTAAATAAGGTCCAAGCAGCTTTCACTGAGCAGCCAAAATTGCCAGTAGTTTCACAGGATCACGGAATTATCATAGAATGGCTTAGGTTGGAAGGGACTTCAAAGATCATCTACTCCAACCTCCCTGCCATGGGCAGGGATGCTTCTCAACTAAACTTGGCTGCTCATCCAACTTGGCCTTGAACACCCCCAGGCAGGAGGCATCCACAGCCTCCCTGGGCAGCCTGTTCCAGAGTCTCATCACTCTTGTACTGAAGAACTTCTTTCTAAGATCCAGTCTAAACCTACTCTCCCTCAGCTTCAAACCATTACCCCATGTCCTATTGCTGGTTGTTGTGAACCTAAAGTGGTAGTGAGGGAATGTGAAATTACTGAAAAAATTTTGCATTAGATTGTGTCAAAAATGAGTATTGTCTGCTTGAATGCCTGTGCTGTGTACTTAAAACATTTAAGAGGACATAGATGTAATATATCATATCTCTCATTGTGGGGATCTTGCAGTTTCTTGTGTGCTTCTATAAGAATCAGTGAGTCAGCTCGTTTCCTTCCTTTCTACTCAAGTATAATATAGAGATCACTTGTACCATTCTGCCACGAAGGAATCAGAGACTCCCTTTGATTGGAAAAGACCTTTAACATCATGCAGTTCAACCCTTCTCTAACTCTACCTTTCAGGGAGTTGTAGAGAACCAGAAGGTCTCAGTCTCCTTTTCTCCAGATTACACAACCCCAGTTCCTTCAGCTGCTCCTCACCAGACCTGTTCTCCAGACCCTTCACCAGCTTCTCTGGATCAGCTCCTGCAACTCAATGTCTTTCTTGTAGTGAGGGACCCAAAACTAAACCCAGGACTCAAGGTGTGTCCTCACCAATGCTGCTTCCTGGGGCACAATCACTTCCCTGGTGCTGCTGCTCACACTGTTCCTCATCCAGGCCAGGATGTTGGTGGCTGCCTTGGCCACTTGGGCACACGCTGGCTCGTCTTCAGGTGGCTGTTGATCAGCACCCTTACGCCTTTGTTCAGTTTCATACAAATGTTTCCATGAGTACCTTGTTTGAAATACATAATAGGTCAGAAATGGCCATTTTATTTGCAAAACTCCTGTTAGCAAAGGGATTTGCTAATATTTACGGCTCTGGTTGTGTAGATAACGTTGTGCATCCTTTCCTAATTGTCTTTACATAATGAGATGCAAATTAGTCTCCAAAATAGTTGTATTTGTTTCACAGATTAATGTTTACTTGTGCCCTTTTTTTTTCGCATGTGAATTATAAAACTCTTCTAGACACATATCTGGTACATGCTAAGTTCTTCTACCACTCTGTATGCTTAGTCTGGGTTTACAAAGAAAATAATCAACATTTACATTTCTGCTTTCTGTCTCTCTTCTTCCTCAACGACACTCAAAGTTCTATTAATCTACTTGTATCTTCAAAAGTCAAGCAGCTCTCTTAAATGTTCTTACAGCTTCATGTCTACAAATTACACCAATGGAAAGGTGCTGCCAAACAGGTGGGACTCCAGACCTGGTGTGGTTAGAATTTAATAGGCAATGTCCTACTTAGCTGCAGCAGCTTTAGTCCTTCTGCAGGGAGTCACCTGTAAGACTTCTCATTGCAAGCAGCTGTGAAGCAGTTCCCACATTCCTTTTTTCGGAAATGGTCTCCCTCAGAAGGGGAGCTTTCTGCAACTGCTTCTGAAGCTCAGCTGCTGCCTGTATTTTTGCTTATTGCAGTGCTCCCCTATCTCCTCCTCTCCCTGCTGTGCTGGTGTGTTTTGCCATGGCAATGCTCAGTGGCCTGTGGGCATCAGAGCCCCTTTACCTCCTCCTGTGCCACTGTCTTCAGGCAGCCATAGACTGGATATGAGAAGAAACTTCTTCACTGGAAGGGATCTCAAATCCTGGCACAGGCTGCCAAGGGAGGTGGTTGAATCCCCATCCCTGGAGGTGTTGAAAAGAGGCCAAGACGTGGAGCTGAGGGACTTGGTTTAGCACAAGACTTGTCAGAGTTAGAGAATGGTTGGACTGGATGATCTTAAAGGTCTTTTCCAACCAAAACAATTCTGTGATTCTATTGCTGGTGGTGGGAAAAGCACTACTGAGGTGTCCCCACATCTGTTGCTAGCTTCTTGGGTGTAGATCTATCAAGATGCTGGGATTTTTGTCTGCTTTACAAGATTTGTGGGTTGCCCATCAATGTGAGTGTGCTGGTTATTTAAACTTTTTTTTTTTTTTGAGACAAAGATCTGGAGCTGCACACTCTTACTGTGTATTAGATTAATTGGAGATTGACAGCTGTAAACACTCAGAAGGGCAGCTAGCACCCATGCTTCAGTCTCATTAACACTAATGAATTAAGTCTGTGAACCCATGCACCTTATGTCTTCATTTCCACTCAGTGTTCTCTAGGTTCTCTAGGCTGAATAATTAGCTTTCAGAATTTACAACATACATCCCCAGGCCGTTTTCTGGATATTTATGCAATTAGTTTAATGAACTTTGCTGAGGTGCTTCTAGGTGATTAACAGTCATTACCTTCTCGGAATTACCAGTTTGACAAATTACCTGGAGATTTCACCTTCTGCAGTTAAGTTTTCCTATGCACTGGCTAAAGCCCAAACATTTTTGTGGCAAACTGGCCCAACCAAAAAACCAATGAAAGCATACTGGTTCACTGATGGTGATCCAGTATCGTTCTCCGGAGCCGGTAGCGTTCGGAGCTGAGTGGTTTGCCCGTTACCAGCACGTTACTGCTGGGTCAAACAGTTCCATAGTAAGAGCAGGGAAGGCGCTGGGGCTACAGCTGCAGCGAGCTCTCGGTGTGCCCGGTGGCTGGACGCGCCCCACAGGTTTCCTGCGGCGGGAGGGATCTGAGAGAGGAGATTTCCCTGCCGCGGGACCCGGCACCCGGCCTCCTCCCAGCCGAGGGCGGGTGCCGAACCGTCCCGGTCCTCAGGGGTCAACTGGAAACCAGCGCTCCCAGGGGGAGGAAGGGCGGGCTCGGCTCCGGCACCGTGGAGGAGCAGCGCGGGCTCGCCCGCCGCCCAAGCACGAAGGCGGCGTGGTCGCGGCCGGGCCCAACCTCCGCCGCTCGGCGGTAACCGCCCGCGGCCGGACTGCAGAGGGAGCGCGGCTCGCCGCCTCCCTCGCTCCCCCTTGGCGGAGCGAACCATTACGGCTCGCCGAGGAGGTGAGGCACCTGTCACCCGCCGGCAGCGGCGGCGGGCGGCCCCACGGCGGGCGGTGGCGGCTCGGGGCGCGTCCGGCGGAGGGGGCGCGGCGGCCGCGCCGCGGCGGAGGGGCGGGCGGCAGCGCGGCTGCGGCGGGGCGCGGTGGTTCTCCTCCCCTGCGCTGTCGCCGCGGGTGTGTGCGCACGGAGCCGTGTCGGTGCCCCATCCGCCGCTGTTGCCTGCAATGGCGTTGAGGCGCCGCGGCGTTTGCTGCCTCCTGTCAGGCGGGCGGCGACAGCGGCCGTTCTCCACAGAGGCGCCGGAGGAGGAGCGGGGGCAGCGCTGAGGCGGGAGGCTGGGGAAGCCCGCCGCGGTTCCTGGCTGGGTAAGGCGGGGTGCGCGCTCCGCGGGAGAGCCGCCGGGCTCGGCGGGGGAGCAGCCTTGTCACCGGGCTTTTGTTTTATCGGGGCCGAGCGCCACGGCGGGAAACTGCCAGGGTTCTGCCCCGCCGCAAGGTGTTGTCGCCCGGAGCCCCAAGCCCGCTGGCGCGGCATGGCGCGGCCGCCCGAGGAGCAGCCGCCGCAGGGGCTCCGGCGCTGTCCTCTCGGGTGAAGTTTATTGCCTTCTTCCAACCTTGGAGGAGCAGCGGGTCGCGGCGGGAGCCGATGCCGTGTGGCCTTTTCAGATCGCCCGTGGTGATCGGCGTCCCCCGCTCGGCAGGGCGGCGGGAGCGGGGCGCAGAGAGGCGCGGGGATGGGTTCAGGGTTACGGGCACCGCGTGTTGCAGCGTCCAAAAATGAGGCTTCCTCGCCACGGTGGGAGCGGTGGAGAGGAGGAACGGACGGGAAGGGAGAGGGATTTGGCTCACAGCGAGCGCGGTGCTGCGGGAGCCGGGGGCGGCCACCGAGGCTGAGGAGCTCCGGCACGGCGGCCGCAGCGAGCCCCCCGGGGCCGGCGGTGGGAGCGGCTCCAGCTCTTGGCTTCTCCTGCAGCTGCTCCTTGGGCACCTCCAGGCTTTTCCAGGTGCTCAAACCGTTGCCCTTGGCAAGGGACAACTTTCTCTAACTGGATTTCACTTTTTTTTCCCCCTATGTCAACCGAGGACGTTAAATTTGGGTGCAGGTTTTCCTATTCCCTGGAGCTGCCGCTGCTTAATTTGCCTTTCTAAGAACATTCTGTGATGGTATTTCTAATGTTTGATGGTGTTTTTGCTGTTACGTTTCCCTGAGAGACCAAAGGTGGTCTTGCAGTGCCTAAGGGAAGCAGAACCATCGTATTTGCATGGGTTGCTTTATCGTCAGTGGCAGCTCAGAGGTTTGATTTGGGGATTATTCTTCTTTATTGTGTTAGAAAAGTTAAATTGAACAGAAATAATGTTATTTTCCTTGTCATGTGGCCTTTCCATGCGTGCATGGCATTGTTGCAGTAGTTTGTGAATGGTAAAATGGGATCATATGTAGCTATGTAATGATATTGGAGATTGCAAATTCTCCAGTTTGAAAAAGTTTGTAATAGGTTTCTACATATGCAGTGTTAGATTGTATTTATTTTTTTTTTTTTACTCTTTGTGGTAAACATTTTAAGTAACAATAAAGGGAAATTGTGGCTTAAAAAAGTGCAGGTACCTGGTGTGATTCAGAAAACCCTCCTTTCTATTGCAGGTGGAGTTAGCTGTTACTCTTCAACACCCTCATTTGCACTGCTTGGCCAGAATATTTGCCTCCAGATCTCATGCTGAGTATGGCTGTGCTGAAGGACAGTGCCCCCTGAGAAAACCTCTCCTCCAGCCCGGTCTGGGCTGTGGCACGCTACAGAGAGCAGTCCTGCAGAAACTATGTAATTTGGTTTTGTGCTCCTGGAGCAAACATGATGAAAACAGAGCCTTCAGGAGAAAGATCAACCCTCCGAAGTGCCTCTCCTCACAGGAACGCTTACAGAACTGAGTTCCAGGCGCTGAAAAGCACCTTTGACAAACCCAAATCAGATGGAGACCAAAAAGCGAAAGAGGAAGGAGAGGCCTTGCAGAGCAGAGGAAGGAAATATGGCTCAAATGTCAATAGGATTAAGAATTTGTTTATGCAGATGGGCATGGAGCCCACTGAAAGTGCTGGCGTTACCCCGAAATCCAGGGGGAAGGGTGGCCCTCCCTCGCCCCAGAGACGAGTTAGGCCCAAAGAATTTGTAGAAAAAGCAGATGGTTCCATCGTCAAGTTGGAGTCGTCCGTCTCAGAGAGGATCAGTAGGTTCGATACTCTCCACGATGGGCCTTCCTATTCCAAGTTTACAGAGACCCGGAAGATGTTTGAGCGGAACTCTCATGAAACGGGACACTCCAATCGCTATTCCCCAAAGAAAGAGAAGGTGGTTTCCAGTGAGCTTCCAGAGGAGTGGTGTAGCTCCAAGTCTCAGAGAGGCAGCACTGACTCACTGGACAGCCTTAGCCCCAGGACAGAGACCGTCTCACCAACTGTCAGCCAGCTCAGCGCCGTGTTCGAGAATGCTGACGTGCACAGCGCGGTCACTGTGGACAAGTCAGAAAACAGCGAGGAGTACTCCGTAACTGGACACTACCCTCTGAACCTCTCCTCCACTGTCACAAACATCTCCTCCCCAGCTGCAGACTTTGAGGGCTTCAGCCCTTCAAAAGATGGCACGTGGTCTCCCGCAGCCAAGCAGAATGCAGGCATGGTGTCGCCTGAGAGCTGTCAGCAGAACAGCATGCCTTCGGCACCAAGGCAAAAGACATCCACAGGCACTTTGGTAAGTTCAAAAACAATTGAAGAAATAAAGAAGAATGCAGAGGTCAGTGCTGATTCTCTTGAGATCTCTGCAGCACATCAACAGGATTTGGTCAGCGTGCTTGACAGCGAAAGATCTGTGAACAGCTGTGCTAGGAGTAAGTCAAAAACGGAGGCAGAAGTTTTGTTTCAGCAAAAGGAACGGTCAGAACACACAAAGGGTGTCTTTGATAGCCCTGAAGCTGCAGAATTGTCAAGGAATGCAGCTTCAGGTAGTGATTTTGCTACAAATGCTGTTTCGGATGCTACGGAGTCCCAATATGATGAGGCAAGTGAAAAAGAAGTGCAAGAAGATGGAAATAATTTACAGAGCTCCCACGTGTACATGCACTCTGACTACAGCGTCTATCGAGTACGCTCCAGATACAGCTCTGACTGGGGAGAGACAGGGACAGAGCAGGATGGTCAGGATGACAGTGATGACAATAACTGTTACGAGCCTGATATGGAATATTCTGAAATTAATGGATTGCCAGATGAAGATGAAATCCCAGCCAACAGAAAAATCCAGTTTAGCCGTGCTCCAATTAAGGTAATTAAGTTTTCTTCTGTTGTTCCTCTGCAGTTGGGGTTGTTTTGAAATGTGGCTTTATTTGAAGTAGGTTTTGACTGACTGTGGCTCTAGAAAGATCACAGTAGATCTTTCAGTATGTGGTTTTATGATGGTGAGCCAGTGAGTGTAACCCTAAATGAAGTAAGGAAGCTGAGCTCTGATGAACCTGTGTCATTTCCTAGACTCCTTGAAGGCTAAACCAGCAGAAATCAAGAATGGCAGCTGGGTTGGTGAGGCTTGGGGTTTTGATATGTGTGTTTTTTGACTTTGGTGACTGAGCTGTAATGCGGTGAAATGTAGAAGTGGTTATTTGGTGGCCTTTGGGCTGGCGGTTGTTCTTTTAATTGGAGACCACAGCTTCTTTGAATTGAGGGGCCTTTTTTTCAGCTCTCATCAGATGTTCTTTAAAGTCCCTGTATTTAAACATTGTGTCATGAAACACAATGTGACTGTCTCATAGTAGAGGCCTGTTAATAATTCCATGTCTGAATAGAGTTCAGTGTGGGTTTGGAATAGCTCTGAAGAAAGAGACTTTGGTGTATTGGCTAATGAGAAGTTCACCATGAGCCAGCAGTGCCCTCATGCAGCCCAGAAGGCAGCTGTGTGCTGGGTTGCGGCAAGAGAGGGGATTCTGCCCCTTGACTCTGCTCTGCTACAACCCCAACTTCAATAGTGCATCCAGTTCTGGCGTCCCCAGAATAAGGACACAAAGCTGTTGGAGTGAGTCCACAGGAGGTCGCAAAGATGATCCAAAGGCTGGAACACCTCAGCTGTGAGGACAGGCTGAGGGAGCTGAGGTTGTTCAACCTGGAGAAGAGAAGGCTTCATGGGGACCTCAGAGCTGCCTTCCAGTACCTGAAGGGATCCTGCAGGAAGGCTGGAGAGGGATTTTTCATAAGTGTGTCTAGAGACAGGACAAGGGAATGGTGTGAAGCTGAGGGAGAATAGGTTTAGACTGGATCTTAGGAAGAAGCTAATCAGTATGAGGGTGGTGATACTCTGGAATAGGTTACCCAGGGAGGTTGTGGATGTCTCCTCCACGGGGGTGTTCAAGGCCAGGCTGAATAAAGCTTTGAGCAGACAAGTCTAGAGAGGCTTCCCTGCCCACAGCAGGGAGGTTGAAGCAGATGATGTCTAAGATCCCTTCCAATCTAGGCCATTCTATGAATTAGCATCTTCTTTTCTAGTAGCTTTGTCCCTTAAAAACTTGAGAACATTATCTCCACAGAGAGGCAGAAGCCAGTTAATTAAAACACCTGATGAAGGATAGGTTTCTTGCAGAGCTTTTCTGGTTTAAGTGCCTTGAAATGAGAGCTTAGAATGTTGGTTTGGGTACTTTCACTTCAGAGAGCAGCAACTCGTGTTTTCTACCAACTTGTCACTGCTGAGTCTCAGAATTAAATCTGTATTTTATTCCAAGTTGCTATTGCCCCTGGGCTCAAATGGACAATTCAAACACCTAGGTTTTTCCAGAAATGCCTCTTGAAACAGCCTTATCTGGTGGGATACTCAAAATTTAAATGTTTTCCAGATTAAGAGTCTGTAATTGAAATTGCCTGGATTTTCATTGTGTGATGTTAGCAAGGAAATTTGCTAAATCAATGAACAGAAGTTTCACTGTCAAGCTTGAAGTGATGTGATGAGCAAAATGAATCTTCACACCACCTGTGTGATGGTGAAGCTAAGATGGTTTAATTGAGGCGAAGATGGATATTTGCACTAGGATATTTTAATCTGAATGAAGCAACAAGGCTTTCACATCTGTTTATTGAAGGGTAGAGGCAGAGGAAATGACCTTGGGTTCTTCATGCTTTGAGAAGAGAGTTTTTAACACCGAAACAAACCATTCCAAGCCAAGATAATGAGGTTTTTTGTTACTGTTATTGTTTCGTTTTGTTAGTATTTTATTCAGGCTTGCCTCATGGACCAAAAATTCAGTGTTTGAGCTCCTTCTAGGTTATTCTCAGAATTTAACTAGTTGGGTTTCCTTATCTTTTTATTATTTTTTTAATGAAGCAGAAAAAGGTTTTATGACAAAGGATTATGGAAATTGGTGTGTGCGTGTTTATGTGTGTCCACCTTCTTCCTCATGTGGAAGGGCAATGGGTTACAAGTTACTCCTGGGGAAATTCTGACTGGATGGACTCTGCAAGAAATTTTTTTACAATGAGAACAGTGAGACATTAGAATCATCTCCCAAGGGAAGCAGTGAATTCCCCTATATTGGTCAGGCTTAAGACTCAGCTTGACAGAGTGCTGGGCCAGCTCATTTGAACTCCACTATCACCAAGAGAGATTGGACCAGAGCATCCTTGGGGTCCATTCCAACCTGGCATTCTGTGACTATGATTCCTCAGGCTGCACTAAAAGAAAAGATGAGCTGTCTTCTGAAAGATCCACCAGTTATGCACAGAGGTTTGTTTTATCATATTTATTACGGCTCAACAGGTAAGAATCCAGAAAGGGACTTTACTGATTCTTATTCTTGAGAAGCTTGGATTTTTCTACTGTTTCTGTTTTGAAAGAGCTAAGTAGTGATGTCCTTACTTCAATATATTGCTGTCATCTGTCTGAATTGTGCTGTCATACCAAGAGCTATTAGATTATTCTCTCAGTTATTTAGTTATGGAATTTTCTTTTATTCTCCAGTTTTTCATACTTTGTTCATTCCAGATTGCATACTAGCAAGTAATAATAACAGTCCACCAGGAGAACACTCTCAAAGTCATTTGTGTACATAATAAAAAGAGTACATTTGTCATGGTTTTAAGCATAAAGGACTCTGAACAAGCTTATCCAAAGTGAAATAATGGCTGCTTTAATTATTTTAGCATCTTTATTGTGGCACAGGAAGAAAACAGAATCAAAGCTGCCTTGAGAGAGAGCAGGGTGGGAGAGCCTGGAAGGTGTGGGAGATCCCCTGCTCTTTGTCCTGGGTGCCTGCAGCCTATTACTCGTGTGGGGAAACAGAAGTCAGAGTGTGTGGAAGGCTGGCAGGGGAGCAGGGTGGGCAGCAGAAGTTGTGGCAGATGAAAAGCTGCTTCTCAAGCCTTTCTTACTTCTCTCTGCCACCCTCCCTAACTCCCTTGGCAGTGTCAAGCAGCATAACCTCGGGCAGGCTGCCAGTGGCATCAGGTCACTGCCTGGCCACACCACCATGGGCAGGGACCTGGGAACAGCTGCTGGAGAGTCCCACGGTGGGACCTTGAAGGCTCTCAGATCTCTGGGCTCCTGTGCTGTCTCTCTCACAGTCCTGCTGGTTTGGCTCTGGCAAGCAATTCCTGCCTGACAGAGAGATTATTAGTGCAGAGGGCAAGGGGCCTCATGAGGTTCATGAGGTTCTTGCTCATGGTCAGGAGATGTTGAGGGGTGATGCTGCCCCTCTATTCTGGTGAGACCTCATCCGAAGTACTGTATCCAGCTCTGGGGCCCTCAGACAAGAAGGACTTTGACCTAGTGGAGCAGGTCCGGAGGTGGGTTGTGAAAATGATCAGAGGGCTGGAGCACCTCTGGTATGGGGACAGGCTGTGAGAGTTGGGGTTGTTCAGCCTGTAGAAGAGAAGGCTCTGGGGAGACCTTATACCTGCATTTCAATATCTGAAGGGGATCTACAGGAAGGCTGGGGAGGGACTCTTTAGAAGGGCTTGTAGTGATAGGATGGGGGGCAATGGTTTGAAACTGGAGCAGGGGAGATTTAGGTTGGACATAAGGAGGAAGTTCTTCACAAAGAGTGGTGAAATACTGGTTGCTCAGAGATGTGATTGAGGCCCCATCCCTTGAGACATTCAAAGTCAAACTTGATGGGGCCCTGAGCAGCCTGATTTAGTTGGACATGTCCCTGCTGACTGCAGGGGGCTTGGACAAGATGACTTTTTGGGTGAACTTTCCAACCCAGGGCATTCTGTGATTCTATGACCTGTTCCTCTCATGATGCTAGTGGACAAACCTACCTGATTTCTCCTGTAGCCATCTGTTAGGTGAGGAGCAAGCTTACTAACTGAACAGACAGCAACTAGTTAAGAATGTTTCTGTTCTAGGCAATTTTCTGGGCATAAATGGATTCATTAATAGTTTCCTGAGCATCACTTCATGCATTGCATAACTGAAAAAGCAAAAAGACAAAGCAATACAGGAGCATCTTCTGAACTGTTCAAAACTGCTTTCTCTCGATTAAAATGAAGCAATTTGTACTTAACTACTTTGCTAGATAATAGTATGAAAAATCCAATGCTGATTTCACAGCATTGCACCTCTGCTCTTCTACAGGTAAGCTCTAAAATAACAAAATTGACATTTGAATGTGGAATCTGTGAAATGAGCAAGTGGTTATTGCCATAAATCATTACTTGGAAGGCTTCCAACAGGTTTAAACAAACCTCTTAGAATTATTTTTTTCCAAGGGATTTTTTAAGCAAAAGTGTGAGAAGTAAGTGATCAGAGTGCTCAGTCTGAAGAGCAAAGCGCTTTCAGTTATGACCAAGAATCTTTTCTGTCTCTTCAGGGGACATGCTATGGTCCATGAAAAGTAATGAAGTATGGGCAGAAGGATGAATAAATAAAATCTTACTCATCAAACTGGTGAAGATTGAATTCTGCTCATCTCCCAGGCAAGGAAAAGGCCCAATTACTGAGAAACTCATAAAGACTCGCATCAAGAGGTGAAGGAATCATAGAATGGCTTAGGAAGAGACCTTATAGATCATCTGCTCCTACCTCCCTGCTGTGGGCAGGAGTGCTTCACAAGTAGACTTGGCTGCTCAGGGCCTTATTCAGCCTGGCCTTGAACACTCCCGTGGAGGAGACCTCCACAGCTTCCCTGGGCAACCTATTCCAGAGTCTCACCACCCTTGTGCTGCTTCCTAATATCCAGTCTAAGCCTTCTCTTCTTCAGCTTCAAACCATTCCCCTTTGTCCTGTCATTAGACACCCTCATGAAAAGTCCCTCTCCAGCCTTCCCGTAGGATTCCTTCAGGTACTGGAAGGCAACTCTAGGCTCCCCCTGAAGTCCCCTCCAGGCTGAACAACCCCAGCTCCCTCAGCCTATCCTCATAGCAGAGGTGCTCCAGCCCTTAGATCATCTTTGTGGCCCTCCTGTGGACTCACTCCAACAGCTTTGTGTCCTTCTTATGCTGGGGGCACCAGAACTGGATGCACTATTGGAGGTGGGGTCTCAGCAGAGCAGAATCAAGGGGTGGAATCCCCTCTCTTGCCCTTCTGGCCACACTCCCCTTGAGGAAATTCCTTTACAGTCTGTAATTCCAGTATCACAGCTCCCATACTCCATGGGCCATTTACTGTGCTCTGGAATTATGGCGTGTGTTTGCTGATCTCATCTCTATTGAAAGTTCCATTTGAGGAGCATGTGGCTGCCCAGGGGCCTTTGCAGGCATGGAGGATTTCTAGGTATTTAGAATGTGGCATCGTTAAGGTGAGCAGTTGTCTGAGTTTGTGGGAGCTCAGGTCAGCTTGGTGCTGTTCAATGCAAAACAGCCTAAAAGAGCCCAGGAATTGGTGCTGTTAGTAGAGGCAGGCATCAGTGTGTGGATGGGCATGCTGGTCTTTAGTTCATATTAGTGTTTATATCATGATAGAATGGCCTTTGTCAGCTCTAGCCAGCTCTTATGTTATTGTCTTTCTGCTCAGGGATGGAACTGAAACTCTCCAAGGTGAGTGCAAGAGGTGTTCAAGAAACATGTGGACATGGCACATTGGGATGTGGTTTGATGGTCATAGTGGTCTTAGGTTGATGGTTGGACTCAGTGATCTTAGAGGGCTTTTCCAACTAAACCAGTTCTCTGATTCTATCATTTAATAGCCATGGTGGTGTTATGTTGATGGTTGGACTCGATCTTAGAGGTCTTTTCCAACCAAAACAATTTTATGATTCCGTGAAACAGTTTAGGTAAATATGATGAGGGAAAACTCAACTTTTTTCTTGCCAAGGGATACTTTTCTGTACCAAAAACCCAAAATAAAACAAAACCAAACCAAACCAACCAACCAACCAAAAAAAAAAAAAAAAAAAGAGGCAGATACTCTGTGATTTATTGGCCTTTTTTTGAGTTTTGCAGGGTCTCCTGAGGATTGGGCTACATGCTGTTTCCCAAAAATTGTGGTACAAAATTCATTAGCTTATGGTTACCCACACTCTAGCAAATGGATATATATTAATTGTCCAAATCATAGTTATTTTTGAGCCATGCTTCCTCCATTCTGGATATATTTAGGATGGAAGAGTAACGTTCATCTCTTCTCCTCTCTCCAAATCTATGACGTCTGGTATCTTGATAGCTGATGGCTTCATCTTCAGTCAGTGCCATATTTCTGGCACCGGGTACACATTGGAACGTTTAAAGCTGTTAGCAGCAATGGGTGTCTCCTGCTGGGCCTCCTTTTGCAACCTTCTGTTCCGCTGACTTGGCCCTACCCAGTGAAGGAGCTGGAGTGAACTGGGGACTGTAGTCAAACCGTATGGCAGACAGCAGGCAGCTCATGGTGCACTGAGAGGGTTCAGTCCAAGCTGCTGCTGCTGCGGTTTTCAGGGTTCCATAAGGCTTCCTTGCAGTGCACTGGTGGTGAAGGCACCTCTATGCAGACCTCTCTGAGTTTTGGGCTAACAGGATATAGCTAGTGGCTCCTCTGTGCTTCTGCTAGTTATGCACGCTAGTGGTGGGGCCTCACATTCTTCCTTTCTTTTGCCATGCAGCTTGACTGAATCTTAGAGCCTACAGCACTTCGCTTCTCCAGATCATATTTTCTTCAAGTGGTCTTCAGGAATTGGGATTTGTGCTTCTTTCTCCCTCTTTTCTTTTTTTTTTTTTTTTTTTAAAGTGAGTCTTTGAAGAGGTTTTACAAGTAGTGTGGTGACTAGTGAAGTCTAGAATCTAAATGCTACCTGTATTTACCAGTTGTTTTGAAATTTGGTAGGAACCCTGTGATGAGTGTTCTTGCAAAAAACCAGTTGAAGGAACAAGTCTTTCTTTGAGGTGTTCCTTAATTCTCTCACTAAAATGCATTCAGGAATGTAAATAGTGAGGAAGAAAGAATCTGAAAGAATCACAGAATTGTCAGGGTTGCAAGGGACTTCAAATATCATCCAGTTCCAACCCCGCTGCCATGGGCAGGGACACCTCACACTAGATCAGGTTGCTCAGAGCCCCATCCAGCCTGGCTTTAAACACCTCCAGGGATGGTGCCTCCACCACCTCCCTGGACAACCTGTTCCAGTGTCTCACCACCCTCATGGTGAAGAACTTCTTCCTAACGTCCAATCTGAATCTACTCACTTCTAGTTTTGCCACATTCCCCCTAGTCTTATCACTACCTGACACCCTAAAAAGTCCCTCCCCAGCTTTCTTGTAGGCCCCCTTAAGATACTGGAAGGCCACAATAAGGTCTGCTCGGAGCATTCTCTTCTCCAGACTGAATAACCCCAACTCTCTCAGTCTGTCTCCATAGGAAAGGTATTCCAGCCCTCTGATCATCCTTGTGGGCCTCCTTTGGACACATTCTAGCACATCCATATCTTTCCTGTAATAGGTGCTCCAGAAGTGGACACAGTAATCTGACACTGCAATTACTTAGGAAATTTCTGCCCTCTCAAATATTATTTTTTATCTAGTAAACATCAAAATAAAGCATGCTGGAAACATTTGCAAGTTCCAATGTTTGCCTGATTCAGTGCTTAGTTTGGTATTTACCTGTTGTTGTTAAAGTGTTAGTGAACTATTTTGAATCATGGAAGTAATAATTGAAGTTTAAGCACTGTTGTGGTTGAAGGCCACCTGTCTGGCACTGAATACAACTCTCGTGGGAGTGGGAGGAAGAAATACAGCAAAAGACTTGAGGGGTTGAGACAAAGGCCAGGGAGGGTTCACTCAGCAGCTGTGGTCATGGGCTAAAGAAACATTCAACTTGAGGAAAGAAAGTCAAATTAATTTAAACATCAAAGCCACCACCAGTTCAGCAGTTGAGTCACAGTAGGAGAGTGATAGATGCAGCTGTACCTTAACACTTTCCTCCCATCTCTCTTCTCCTCCTGGACCCAGTGGTGCACGGGGGTCAGGGAATGGGAGTTATGGTCAGTTCTGGTTGATTCCTTGTAGTTTCTATTGCATCTCCCTCCTTACACTTCCCTGCTGCAGTGTGGCTTTCTTTCCATGAGAGAGTCCTCCATGAAGTCCTACCAGTGTGGGTACCTTCCATGGGCTGCAGCCTGGTTGGAAAAGAACTGAGGATCATTGAGTTCAATCATAACCTAACATCTCCCTGTACACAACTGTTAGACCATGTCCCTAAGCTTCTCAAAGGAGGTCCTCCAAGTGATGGCCTCCCCTCAGAGTCACAACCTTCTATGGGTGCAATCCTCTGCTCCTTCATGGGATCCTCCATGGGCTGTAGGTGGAACTCTTCACTGTTGATTTCTAAGGGCTGCAAGGGCTCACCACAGGCCAGAAGAGAATGGCTGCTCTGGCATGCCTCCCTCCTTCCTTCCTTCCTGACCTTGGTATCTGTATGGTTGTCTCTCTCCTCTCCCAAACCAAAGAATTTGCCCAACAGTTTTGCCCTTTCTTAAACATGTTACCACAGAGCTGCTGCTTCTTGGCCTTGGTCAAAGGCAGGTCCAACTTGGAGCTTCCTGAAGCTTCTTACAGGGCCCATTCCAGTAGCCCACTTCCCAAAGCCCTGCCATGCACAAACCCAACACACCTCTCTCAAGCACTGTGCTCGAAACTCACCACTGCTTCTATTTGTGTTTTACTGAAGTGAACACGGAGTTGGATTCAGATGATCTCTGTATTCCCTTCCCAACCCCAGTAAGCCTGTGATTCTATAACTAAAATAGTCCCTGTGGCTGTTAGGACACTTGTTGAAGGCAGAAGTGGAAGACAGGCTGTATTAGATTTTAAATTCTTCCAGAATCTGAGGAATTCATCCACTTTTGGGTGGGTTAATTAAGAACCTTTACAGATAAAGGTCATAGAAGTGTTTTGGTTGGAAGAGACCTCTGAGATCACCGAGTCCAACCATCAACCTAAGAGGATGTTGCTATTAAACCATGTTCTGAAGTGCTGTGTCCACACATTTCTTGAACACCTCTAGGGATGGTGATTCCACCATCTCTCTGGGTAACCTGTTCCAATGCCTGACCAGGCTTCCAAAGCCTGACCATGCAAAGCTTCCTTCTGAAATGACTGAAAGAATATTTTCCTTCCCTTAAATTTGGTTCTGTACTATGGCTCCTGTGTCCATGCTTTGTTTTACAACATGGAGTAGATGGCAGTTGTGGCTAAAGCATGAAACTGTTAAGTATATTAGTATTAAGAAGACTTAGACTCTATCTCCTTTATTGTTGAATAAATCACTAAACCTTTATGCTGGTGTTTGACTTCTGTAAAATGGGCAGCAAGCTGGTTAATTAATTTCATTAATCTCAATATATGAAGTAGTTTGACGTACTGAGCCTCTGCATGGGTAGCTTGAAACGTGGATTATTCTGCTACATAAAATAATCACCTACATTTTTCAGGTATTGTGACTTGAGGAGTAATAAAATAATCTGCAAGGCTTGTGGTACTAACTTTATTTGTTCAAGTTAATGACATAAAACCAGGTTCTTTATTCTGGTGATGGGGTATATGGAGCATTTCTGGAGCCTGGTCTTTTATTTCAGTTACATTTTTTTATGGTGCTGGTCTCTTCTCCCTAGTAACAAGTGATAGGATGAGAGAAAATGGCCTCAAGTTTCCCCAGGGGAGGTTTAGATTGGATATGAGAAGAAGCTCCTTGACTGAAAGGGTTCTCAAAGCCTGGCACAGGCTGCCCAGGGAGATGGTTGACTATCCATCCCTGGAGGTGTTTGAAAGAGGCAGAGATGTGGTGCTGAGGGCCATGGTTTAACCCCAGCCTCAGCAGAGTTAGAGAATGGTCAGACTGGATGATCTTAGAGGTCTTTTCTAACAAGAATATTTTCTGGTTCAATTCTGTGTTTCTATGTTGAACCTGGGATCAGGATTAAGAGAGAAACAAATATGAAGAGCGGAAATTCTAATAATGAAATAAAGATGAATCCTGGAAGTTCCCAGTGCTCAGGTTTCTAGGGGACTGGGTGAAAGAAGCTGTATTTGAGGAAGTCTTATAGCAAACATCTCAAAGCGAACAGAGCACTCTCAAAATACAAATGGTATGTAACTGCAGAAGAGCAAATAGCAGTCACTGTTGTTTCAGAAAATAAAGAGGTGTTTCTGGCAGCTGGAAAATGATTAATCTCTATTTTCAATAGCAAAACAATAGAAAAAACCCTTTCACAAATAATCAGAGGCAGGGAGGCAAAGGGAAAAGTGGAATCTGTGTGGATGGATGGATGAGACATAGCATATGTCAGATGGAATTAGTGTCTGTCTTTGATAGGACAGAAAACCTTGTTAAAAATTTCAGGAGCATTGTCTCAGCAAGCTGGAGCACACTAATGACATTTGCTGCTGCTGGGATGTGGGGAAGCCTTCTCATTGCATTTGGTTGCAGTAAAATCTGGATGACTGGGAGGATTGAAGTAGTGGGGATGGGTTTATGAGCCAAGAAGTTTCACTGTAAGCCAGTGACTCATTTCTATGGGATGACAGAGGAGAAAGCCACTCTGCCTTGCTCTTGCAGCATGACAGCAGCAACCCGTGGTGCAGTGCAGCTGTGAGGAAGGGAAATGGCATTCTAGATGCATGAAGCTAAATATTTTGGTAGTGGTAGGGAATTGTGAATGGCATTTTATAACTCACTGTGGAGACTTCATCTGGAAGGTGTCTGGTGGCTTCTGCTTGAGGCAAGTCAGTTTGCAGGAGGAGCTGCTGTGACTTGCTGCTCTTATCTGTCTTTTTCTTAGTTCTATCATAAAAAAGAGAGGGCTTAACACCTTTGTTTTGCTCACTGAGAGATGACAAAGCCTGAAAAAGCATAATTGCTCCTCTGGTATATTCATAAAGAAAAAGTACCTGAAGGCTAAGGGGCAGGGTTCCACTTTTAAAGTGGAATTGAGCGTTTTCCACCTTAGAGAATCGTAATAACAGACACTTTCTTCCTATGCTCCTAACAGACTGCTGTGTTGTCTGTCAGTCTCTGCTAAGTCTGTGAAGGAGTTTCCTTCAGCACTGTTGAACTTTCTGGCCACAAATAATCTATTAAAAAGAAACATGAAGGGATACAAAGCCATAGCTGTGCCTCTGTAGTCTCCTTTTTAATCCAGGAAGGATTCTAGTGAGAGCAGAATCTAATTGTACTTGCAAGAGTTGATTCAAGAGACCTGTTGGATCACTCAGATATTTCCATATGCTAAAGGCAGTGGAAGGAGTAGAGGCAGCATTTCTGAGACCCATTTGCCTTGTGTTATTGCACATCCAACTGCACTTCTCAGCACATCTGTAACTTTTTAGGTCCCTCTCTGCAGTTTCCATCTGCCTTAGTATTCAGTGCTTAACCTCAAGGGCGTAAGATGTTGGTTCATACTGCAAGAATATCTTTTATTATTCAGACTCTGCTGCCTTTTATTTTCTGAACTACCTGTATTTCAAATTTACGGTTCACATGATTTGTTTTAAAACAATAAGCTCCAGAGTCTTTTAAAAGTCATGCTATCAAACTCCTGTCTAATTCATCTGGATTATGGCTTTTATGATGAATGAGCATCCCAAGGTTTCAGCCAGCTTGCTGTCATGGTTTTTGTCTTTGTAAGTTTGCAGTCATTTTTAAGATGAACTCTGACATCCTTAGGTACTGACATATTTAGATTCTGAATATATGTGGATTCCATAATATTTAAATATTTACCTGTTAGCTCATCTTCCTTAGGAGCCCAGATATACCTGGTCATTGATGCTGACTGCAGTGATTGCCTCGTAGTTGGTTTTGTGCATGGACTGCTTGAACGGAATGTTCACAAGATTTGATTTTTTTTTTCCACAAGCACAAACCAGAGAGAAATCAGGAATCTAGAGATCAAAGCAAAGTGCACTAATGTAAATGAGAATGTTCCAGTGTGGTGTTTGGGAGCATGAGACTACAAACCTGTGTAGTTCTTTTTTCCTCTAGTGGCTGGACTTGATGATCTTTGAAGGTCTTTTCCAACCAAATCAATCCTGTTTTTCTCTGAAGTAGTTACTCCGTTTTTTAACCCCTTTATTAGTCTAGTAGGTTGACTAAAAACTCCCAGCTTGATGTTTTGTGCATTTCTTTCATGTTGTTATTTAAGGGAAATGGCTTTAAACAGAGTTGTTTTTTTTTTTTCTTTCTGTCTGTAGGGCCAGTAAAGTAATTTCCAACCTTAACAGCTGTAGATCCAAATTAACTGCTAAGGCTTACTGTGGTTTACTTATAAGCGCATGACCAGTCATTACCAGTAAGTCTTGGCTATTAAAAAGGGGAAGTTTTATGCTTGACCAACTCATAACCTTCTCTAATGAAGTGAGTGGCTTGGTAGATGAGGGGAGTGCAATGGATCTTGTCCGCATTCACTTTAGTAAGGCTTCACTAAGACATAACATCTTCACAGAGAAGCTGATAAAGTAGGGGCTGGATGAGCAGTGAGGGGGACTGAGAACTGGTTGAACAGAGATGTGAGCAGACAGGAACCTCATGAAGTCCAAAGTGCTGCACTTGGGGAGGAGAAGCCCTACTGGTGCATGCTTGGGCCTGCCTGTTTGTAAAGTGGCAGAAGAGGACTTAGGGGTCTTGGTGAACATCAAAAGCTGGCAATGTGCTCTTGCAGCAATGAAGGCTGATGGTACCTTGAGCTGTGTTAAGAGTAGTGTTGCCAGGCTAGTTGAGAGGCTTGATCCTTCCCCTCTGCTTGGCATTGGTGAGGCCACACTTGGAGTTCTAGGTCCTGTTCTGGGCTCCTCAGTGTAAGAGACTGGAGAATGTCCCATGAAGGCCTGTAAAGATGATGAAAAATCTGGAGCATCTCTCCTGTGAGGAAAGGCTGAGGGAACTGGAATTGTGTAGCCTAGAGAAGGCTCAGGGAGGAATCTTATTAATGTATATAAGCCTTGACTGGAAGGAAAAAGGTTAGTTGACTGCTCAGTTGAGGTTCAAAAGCTCTGGTCAGACCGGTGAATAACTCCAGGCTGTGCTGTACACCTTCAGTGCAATCTTAAACTTACATGATAAAAACGTACAGAGATGCTCCCATTGTCTAGCTGATGTATGAAATTCTTCCAGTAGCAATGGAGGGAGGTGCTGGGCTGGTTTCACAAAGCTCAGAAGCTCCCAGAAGAGAGGCCAGTGTGTGTGGCTGAAGATGACCAACAGCAAGTTAGAAAACATGAGAGAGATTAGTGGGAAAAGTAGCACTTGGAATAAAGAGATTAAGCCTGAAAGTGAATGGTATAAAATAAATTGTTCTTCACTCCTTTGGCTTCAGGATCAGTTAGAGTAAGCCTTTTGTGCCCATATGTGATTGATAGGAGTTTTGGAGGTGTTCAAAGGCAGGTTGGATGGGCAGCATGGTCTAGTGGAAGGTGTCCCTGCCCATGGCAGGGGAGTTGGAACTAAATGGTGTTTGTGGTCCCTTTCAAGCTGAAGCATTCTGTGATGGTATTTATTTTATTTTTCTAAGAGGTCAAGCGCTGGAGACTCCCTGTAGTTAATCCACACCATGGAGAACTGCATGTTTCTGAGCTTGAGCAGGCTGGATTTAGCTTCCAGCAGCCCAACAGTGAGAACCATGAGGGCTGGGGTGGTGGTGGAGTGGTGGGCGTCTCCTATTCCAGCAGGGTGCCTCATCAGCACTCTGCCCTAGCTGAGTTCTGCCCCGGCTTTCATAAACCATGCAGCTGGTGCATGGTAGTGATGTGCTGGGCAGGACTGAGGCCTCAGGTAAGCCATAAGGCAGGTATTCTGGCCTTCTTTTAAGAGCTAACCACTTACTGCTGCTTTGGTAGTCTGCACTGGAGCATTATCTGAAATATGCAGCTGAACCCTTTCTTCACCATTTTGCCTCAGTTGACTGCCTGATGGTATCTGAATGTTGTAGTCTGCCTCCTAGATATTAAAAAAGAAGTAGTTTCTGGTTGTCTTCTCTTTTTTTTTTCCTTTTTTTTTCATCTTCTGTTGATTCTGGACACTTCTCAGGCTGCAGTTAGCTTTGTTGATGGCCTAGGAAATAATTTCCTTTTATATCACTGTTTTTTGGTTTATTTTCTGGGGCTACCTACTTGACACTTTACATTACATGAAAAAAAAAAGGAAATTAAAAAAAAAAAGAATCTTCCTTTTTGCCAGTTTATTAATTGTTATCTGTGTTTTGTGGAGAGCATATTCATCTCTTAGAATACTGAAGAATTGACCGTAGTGTTTCTTTCCCACTGAATTGATTTTGTTAGAACATTATCTATGGATTTTTTTCATGGTGTTTTATTGTGTTTATACTGGAAAAAGCCAGACTGAGAGGAAACATGGGGAGTAAATTGTTCCCCATGAGGGTGGTCAGGCACTGGAACAGATTGTCCAGAGAAGTTTTGGAGGCTCCAAGCCTCAAAGGCAGGTTGGCTGGGGCCTTGAGCAAGCTGGTCTGTAGGAGGAGTCTATGCTCATGATAAGGAGGTTGGAGCTAGATGATCTTTAAAGTCTCTTCCACCTCCAACCATTCCATTGGTCTATAATTCTTTGTAATAAGTAGATGATTGTGAAATGTGTGGTTTTGTATCCACAGAGGCTCTGTAAGTGCTGTTCATTTTCTGGGTGTTCTTATTCTCTCTACAGATCTTACTCTTTCTCCCTGATCTCACTGTTTGTCTTTGATAGCTTGCTTCTCCATTGCCTAACACAACAAAATCTAGATGTGCCATATGTTCTGTGTCAGTTTTCCTTAGAACTGTCTGACACCTGAGAGGAGACAAAGCATCTTCTCTAGGACGTGTTGCATGGAGTACCTCCTTCATCTGGCCAACTTAGAAGCAGATCTTCTGCCAGGGGAGGTTTAGGTTGGATATTAGGAAAATTTCTTTGCTGCGAGAGTGGTCAGGCATAGGAACAGGCTGCTCAGGAAGGTGGTGGAGTCACCATCTCTGGAGGTGTTCAAGAAATGTGTGGACATAGTTTAATGGCCATGGTGGTGTTAGGTTGATGGTTGATTTGATGATCTTAGAGGTCTTTTCCAACCTTATGAATTCTTTCATTCCATTACCTAGCAAAGTAAGAATTAAAAGAACAAATGATTGTAGTGGTAATTCATCAAAAGGCTTTGAAAGAGAAATATGTGTCTCAAAAGCTCTGTAATTTATTCTTTCCAGATGAAGAGAATGCTTCCAAGGGTGTGGGGCATGCTTTAGCTGTAAGAAGTTTTGCAGTGCAAGGTAAACCTGCCAGGAGGCTGTAGCAGAAACGTCTGTTAAGGCCAAGCACAGCATGACTAGTCTCTGGGATAAGGTATTTTTTGTTCTTTTCTGAACAAGAAAGGTACTATAACCATGAAATACTAGATCTAAGTCTTTGTCTTTTATGAGCACTGCAATTCTAAGATACAACATCACTCGGTGACTTGCTGAATAACAGTTGTCTTTTAGTGACTGGCTTGGATTACTTGGAAGATGAAGGTCAAAATTTTATCTTTTGTCTCATGATGTGAAAAACCTCCAGGAATAGAAGGGAAAAAGAAAAAAAGGACTGTCCCTCATCCCCCTTTCAGACCTCAGATTTGATTAATTTTCTGTAGTGAAGAAATGCCATAGTAGAATAAATTAAATCTAAAATACTTTAGATCAGTTGCCTCTAGTAATATCCTTGACCATGTGTTTGGTGCAGACAAATGCACCATGAAGTGCTGCCATCAGAAATAAGATTTTCTGGGGAACTCCCAGCTCCACAGCCACTGTCATGAATCTGATCAGTAAATCAGGTTAGTTGTACTGATAGCAGATTTCCAGGAGTTACAGCACCAGCTCTGATTCAGTTCACTGAGCCTGCGTGCAAGAATTCCTGACAGGACATGATTAGCAGAGAGCTGTGCTGGAAAGCATCCTTACAGCATCACTGAGATACCTGTCATCTTCTGCACCATTTGATCAGGCGCATAGGGAATAGAAAATGAGGTGTCAGCAAGCACAGGGCGACTGAACAGGCACAATGATGACCATGACCTGAGGAAGTGCACAGATACTGATTTTTCTCCACCTGCACTGCATTTGACAATGCTGAACAAAGTAGGGGTCAGGAGAGCTGCAAAACTGACAGGCAGTGCTTCCTTTTGCTGTGGGTGTATGGCAGCAAGTAGTGGTAGGAAGGCTATACAGAACATGGGGATGTTAGTTGAGCCAGCATGTGCCCAGGTGGTCAAGGAGGCCAACAGCATCCTGGCCTAGATCAGTAATAGTCTGGCCAGCAGGACTGTCCTCCTGGATTGTCCTCCAGGGATTGTCCTCCTGGACTTGGCACTGGTGAGGCCACCCCTTGAGTGCTGGATTCAGCTTTGTGGCCCTGCAGGACTTGCTGGTGCACTTAGCCACCTCTGCTAAAAGCCTGGCAGGGAGATTGTAGGGTATTATTTAGCTAAAATCACAACCACCTCTGTGTCATGGAACGGAGGGGTTTCAACTGAAGATTTTTTGATGTTCTCACAGCCCTGTTGAAGTTTAATGTGGACTTGGCAATATTTTACCTGTTTTGCAACCTCACCTTACTGATGTGTACCTGTGTGACCTGCCCTAGGTGATCCTGCTTTGGCAGGGGCGTTGGACTCAATGATTGCCAGAAGTCCCTTCCAACTCCTACCATTCTATTACCTGCTCAACTGCAGATTTTTAGTTTAGTCAGTACAAAAATGTTGTGTTCTTTCACCAACTGATAACACCGTAAATATTGAATTACAGCCTGCACTTTGTGATCGCAGAATCACAGAATGTTAGAGGTTGGAAAGGACCTCCAGAGATCATCCAGTCCAACCCCCCTGCCAGAGCAGGATCACCTAGGGCAGGCCACGCAGGAACACATATTGTCTGGGCAGTCTGCTCCAGTGCTCTATAACCCTCACTATAAAGAAGTATCTCCTCATGCTGACATGGAACCTTCTGTGTTCTAGCTTGTATCTGTTCCTTGTCCTATCACTGGGCACCACTGAAAAGAGCCTGGCACCTGCATCCTGACATCCACCCCTCAGATATTTATAGATGTTGATAAGATCCCCTCTCAGCCTTCTCTCTCCAGACTAAACAGCCTCAGGTTTCTCAGTCTCTCTTCACAGCAGAGATGTTCAAGTCCCCCAGTCATCCTTGTAGCTCTCTGTTGGACTCTCTTTAGTATATCCCTATCTCTCTTGAATTGAGGAACCCAAAACTGGATGCAGCATTCCAGGTGTAGTCTCAGCAGGGCAGAGGGAGACCTGCTCATAATAAATAATATTTGTTTCTCCAACCAGACTCTCCTTGATGTTTTTCCATCCTGTTACAGCATCTGTTGAAACCTGACTGGTATTTGTTAGGTTGTCTCTGCCATTAGGCTGTTTGAAAGTGGTGGCTGGGTGGTGTCGAAGTCTTAACGCTTAACTTCACCAACCTAAAGCAATTTGAATGTGAAGCAGTCCTCAAGGGGGGCGTGGAAAGGCAGATAAGTCATCAATGAATAAAGAAGGTGAAATCATTTTAGAGCCAGGATAACCAGAGCAGGCTTTCTTACTTACGTTGGGAAGCTGCCCTGGTTTTGCTGCACAGTCAGGGCTTTATTGAAGTATTCAGTTGGTGACTAGAATGTCTCTTTGTCTACATAATGCTTATAAATTAGCCCAGCAGATAACGTAGTAGGAAGAGAAAGAGGCAGAGGAGATGAAATACTGCTTGGTTATGCAACTGGGATTAGTGGAAGAGAGGAGTCAAATGAGACCTTCAAATGGATGGAAAATGAAGCTTATAACATTTAGAGAACTGCTTTTGGGGAATCTTAGGTCATTGATGAATTGATGTCATAATAGTACAGTTCAGAAGGAAAATGTTATTTGCTGTTTATGATGTGTACTTACTGAGCTACAAGTGAAATTAACATGGGGACATGGCGCTTTGGGACATGATTTACTGGCCATGGTGGTCTTAAGTTGATGGTTGGACTTGATGATCTTGGAGATCTTTTCCAACCAAAACAATTTTGTGATGCTATGAAATCTGGGGAAAGAGCCAGGAGCTGCAGCTCCCAATGTTGGAGCACTGGCTCCTGCCTTCTCTACTGCTCTACCCTTCATCATTTTGATTAGAGAGAACTCTTCTGTGGTCTTCAGAATCTCCAAAACATACCTCCTGCATTGCCATAGATCTTTGCCAGCTGTGAAAGCAAGTTTCAGAAATTAAAAATAAAAAGATAGAATTATACCTCAGGTGTAACTCAGCCTGACACAAGTGAGTATGTTGGCAGTGATATCTTAATAGAATCATAAAATGTTAGGGATTAGAAGGACCTCCAGAGATCATGAGTTCAACCCCACTGTCAAAGCAAGGTCACCTAAGGTAGGCCACACAGGAATGCATGCAGGAAGGTTTTGCCTCCAGAGAGGGAGACTCCACAAACTCTCTGGACAGCCTGCTTCAGGTCTCCAGCACCCTCACAGTAAAGAAATTTTTCCTCATGTTGACATAGAACTTCCTGTGTTCCAGCTTGTACCCATTGTTCCTTGTCCTATCACTGGGCACCACCAAAAAGAGCCTGGCACCTTTATCCTGACACCCATCCTTCAGATATTTATAGACATTGATAAGATCCCCTCTCAGCCTTCTCTTCTCTAGACTGCACAGCCCCAGGACTCTCAGTCTTTCTGCATAGGAGAGATGTTCAAGTCCCCCAGTCACCCTTGTAGCCTCTGTTGGACTCCAAAAAGCCTTAAAATCCCCCCCAAATTAAAGAAATGCAAAAAATCTTCAGCAAAACCAAAACTGAAATTAATGTAGAGGAGGAAGTAAAGGTTAGAGCCTGTGATTTGAGTTGCTAGTGTTGAATTTCTTTTCAGCAGCAGACAATTGGGACTTGGTACTTGTTTGAAAATATTATCTGTCATGGATGTAATTATCTGCTAGGTCGATAGAAGTCAGAAGCTAATGAGCTCCCAGATTCTGTTCTCCTTTCCTCTGTATGAACTACCAAGCTATGCTCAGGACACAAAAGAGATTTAAGAGTTAAGGGGTTGAGGTGCAGGCAGCAGTATAAATTGATGCACCTGAATTAAAATGAAACAAGATGAGTGGGTACCGAAAGCAGTCCAGCAAAAAAAGCCTAATTTGCTTTGCAATGTAGCTATGCACTTTGTTTTAGTTTATGTGTTACAGAAAAGAAGCCAAGCAAATTCTTCTTCCTGAGCCTGCCTGTTCAAGTGCTAATTGCTGATGGATGGTTAGAGAATTTGCTAATAATTACACGCTCCTCACAACAAGAAATGAGAAACTTAGTGATGCTTTGACAGAATGCTATTTCTGCTAATTCAGGGATGTAGTTTAGAAAGCTTCCAGTTTGAAGACAAAATTAATTTTGTGGTTGAACTGAGTATCTAGGGTCCTGTGTGTACCTAAATAAATGTCTGCTCTTCTCCATGTACCAGTTTTCTGGTAAGCTTTTCTTCAGAATTGTAGAGTGGTTTGCGTTGGAAGGGACCTTGAAAATCATCTAGTTCCAATGCCCCGCCATGGGCAGGGACACCTTTCCACTAGACCAGGTTGTTCAAGGCCTAATTCAGCTTAGCCGTGAACATTTCCAGGAAGGGGGCATCCACAACCTCCCTGGGCAGCAATTGAAGTTAGGAGATTTTTCTGTTGCAATTGGAGGGGCTGGCTGTTTCACCTTTCTGTCATTCTGTAGAGGCAGCTCTATGTTAGTTTATGTCTTCTACAGCTGGTGGCATTTTTACCTTTTTCCTGTGGTGGTTTCAAGCATGTTTTTAACACAGTGAGTGTAGAGGCTATTCCTGTGCTACGACTGAAGGTGCTGGGAGCTTGATGCAGAGAACTTAAGCTAACAGAATTATTCCATCCCATTGAGAAGTTCTCTGGATTCCCAGTCTTTTAAGTGTCTTACAGGATGGTAAGACGTAGCAGTTGGGTTTTTGGTGTGCGCTACTGTGTGCTACAGACTTAGGTTTTTTTTTCCTGTTTTGCTAAGTTGTGGGCAGATGCAGGACAGTAGAATCCTGCTGTTAGTGGGACACAAATTAGTGAATGAATTCTCTGTTGCCAAGCTAAGAATTAGTTTTGGTGTGATTTTCTTTTTCTTCCTCTCTGTGGGTATCTTACATTCCTTATTGTCTTCTTTAAGTGGTTTGTAAGAGTCATTATGTAATGTGGAGGGTTTTGTGTTTGAATCCACACAAGTTATTTTTGCCATTATGTGGGGTTGTCTTGCTGCTCTATCAGACCTTTTTTCTGGTGCTGCAAATGAAGAAATGAGCACACAATAAACATGTAACTGCAGATGAGAATTTAATGTGATTTAGGGCTGTCTGCACTGAGGGCAAGGTTGTGCAAAGCCTTTTCAATTTATATTCTTACAGAAGCTCCCCTGATTTTTGTAGTAGGTGATGGTGTTTCTAGTTGAGGAGCAGCTTACAGGATTCAGTTCTAAGAAGTATTTCAGTTATGAGCTGGTCTTTTCCAAGTCTTTTCTAATGTTTTCAGAAAAAAAAAAAAAAACAAACAGAAAATTGAGCACTGAAGAAGAAAACTAGGATCGTTTCCCTCAGGATAGAGTAACTGAAGGGACTCCATTGCAGCTAATATGCTGTGGTGATGTATTAAAAATAGTGTTAGTTTGGAAGGGATCTCAGAGATCATCTACTCTAACCTTCCTGCCGTGGGCAGGGATGCCTCTGAGCTAGACTTGGCTGCTCAAGGCCTCATCCAGCCTTGCCTTGAATACCCCCAGGAAGGAGGCATCCACAACCTCCCTGGGCAGCCTGTTCCGGAGTCTCACCACCCTCGTACTGAAGAACTTCTTCCTCAGCTCCAGTCTAACCCTGCTCTCCATCAGCTTCAAACCATTCCCCCTTGTCCTGTCTCTAGACACCCTCATGAAAAGTCCCTCTCCAACCTTCCTCTAGGTTTCCTTCAGGTATTGGAAGGCAGCTCTAAAATGAACTACCCAATTTAGACCCTGACACAAAGACAAAGTCTGTCCCTCATGTCCCCCCAGTGTTGTGGCCTTGGGCCCTGGCTGCATGTCAGTTTCTGTCCCACATGGGAAGCAGCCAGGCATCCTATTTTCCAAAAATTCCCTTTTCTGCCTCCACAGAAGAAAATGGTCCTTTCCTCCCTGAGATACCAGTGGCTGCAGCCTGGGAGGAACTTTCCTGGTTTGCATACAAAATAATTTTATTTTCTTCAAAAACCTTTTTTAAAAAACCTTGTTAGCAAACCCATGTTGTTTGTGTTTTGCCTTGGATGCAAATTACAGTGTGGACTGATGTTGCACATTGATAGATGTTGTGCAGTTAGTGCAAGAGGAAGAAGCAAGCCACACCTTGAAGGTGCTATCTAAAACCAGCTATTTTTATTTCTGGGTTATGTTTTCATTTGCTCTGAAGGACACCTTTCTCTGTGGCTGAAACAGAATCATAGAACATTTTGGGTTGGAAGGGGCCTTAAAGCTCATCCAGTTCCAACCCCCCGCTAGTCCAGCTTTCTCAAGGCCTCATCCATCCTGGTCTTAAATGCTTCCAGGGATGAGGCACCCACAACCTCCCTGGGCAATCTGTTCCAGGGTCTCATCACACTCACTATAAAGAATTTCTTCCTAATTGCCAGTCTAAATATGCCCTTCTCAAGCTTCGACCCATTCCCCCTCATCCTGTCACAAGCCCTTGTAAAAAGTCCCTTCCCGGCTTTTTCATAGGCCCCCTTCAGGTACTGGAAGGCCACTATTAGGTCTTTGCAGAGCCTTCTCTTCTCCAGGCTGAACAACCCCAACTCTCTCATCCTGTCCCCACATGGCTGTCTCCAGCCCTCTGATCATCTTTGTGGCTTCCTCTGAACCTGCTCTAACAGTTCTGTGTCGTTCTTGTGTTGGGGGCACCAGAACTATATAGAGCACTCAGGTGGTGTCTCACTTGTCCTGCTGAAACATTTATACCTTCTAGTTTGTGCAGTCAGTTTAAATTTAAACATTTGCTGATTCATGGCATCCACCTACAAAATCGCAAATGTCAAGCGTTGTGTTTAGTGATACTCAAGTCTGCATATATGTATAAAGCATAAATAAGCACAATATTTTGCTCTGTTATCTAGCTGCTTCTAGAGATGGCATTGCCTGAAGCTCTAAAACCTGGGGGAAAAACTCATCAGGCTTCAGAATTTTAGTTTTATACAATTATAGAAGCATTAAGGTTGAAAAAGTCCAACTTTGTCAACACAACACCACCATGCCCACTAAACTGTATTCCAAAGTGCCGTGTCTAAACATATTCTTTGGACACTTCCAGGGTAGTAGCTCCCTGGGTAGCCTGTTCCAGTGTTTGACCATGGATATTGTTTAGCTCACCTATTTTCAGCAGCATTTGTGGTGGAACTTGAGAGCACTTGTGAAGGCCTAAAACTCACACTTTAGCCATCTCTGTTGTTGTAAACTCTACAAGTTTCCTGTTTATTCTGTGTTCCCTGTCTCTCATTTACTGAGCCTGAGAGCAGTGGAGCAGGAACTCGGGGGCACTTCGGGTTGCATCATCACTGAAGGACTCATTCTTCTGCTAGAGCTTGTTGTGTTGAGTGACAAGAACCTTCTCCTCTGGCCTCAAGGCAGGCTTGCAGGCACTATTCAGGACTTTGCAGTTTAAATATTAGAAATACTGTTCTATATAATCCTATTCTGCTTTGTGTAAAATCAGTAAATCTGGGGCTTATCTGAATAGCTGCAATTCAGCAACTTCTCTTTCTGCATGGCACCTTCTAAATTTTCTGAGTTTCTTATCACCCTGCTGACTTCCCATGGTTAGGCCAGTTACCTTGGAAACCAGTTTACCCACACATCTCCTGTCCGAACTGATGAAATAATATGTAACGCCTGCAAATCAATGAGAAAGCTTTTTTCTGTCCTTAATAGAAGGATGTTAATCTTCCAGCAATATCAGAATTTCTGCCCTAAAACCAGTACAAAAACACAGAGGCATAAAGCTGCTTCTAATGCCTGAGGCTACGTCATACAGCTGTTGAGTCTGTGCACTGAAGGATGGGGCTTCAGAAGTGTCTCCTTGTACACTGATGGTGTAGCTTCTGCCCAGTCACAGAGAGGTTTACTTCTGCCCCAGCACTGGTGAGGAGCACTGGCTCCTGTGCTTCATTCATTACTCACTTCAGTTCAAACTTCCTTGGAACAGACTCTCCTGAAAGTGACATTTTTGTCTTCAATGAGACAGGGAAAAAACAAAAAAGGAAAAAAAGGTTCTATTTTTTTTTCCCTATAGCTTTTACTTTAGTTTTCACTTTGTACTCACTGATCTTGTGTTTGTCTCCACACTATCACAATTTCATTTTTTAGCTTACAGATGAACACTACAAGTTGCATTCAGTTTTGTGGGTACAACATAGAAAACACTGATTTTTCTCTTCTGGAAGGTTTTTCTAATGATTAAACTATTTATGGAACTATTAAACTGTGATTTCTTAAACGATTTTTTTCCAGATTTTATATTGAACATCCAAGTTCATAGAATGGTTTGGGTTGGAAGGGAGCTTAAAGATCATCCAGTTCCAACCCCTCTGCCATGGGCAGGGTCACCTTCCACTAGCCCAGCTTGCTCTAGGCCTCATTCAATCAAGCCTTGGACACCTCCAGAGAGGGGGCAGCCATGATCTCCCTGGGCAACCTGTTCCAGTGTCTCACCACCCTCACTGTAAACAATTTCTTCCTAACACCCAGTCTAAATCTGTCCTCTTCCAGTTTAAGTTGAATAGTGTTAAGAAGGACTTAAGTTCACCTTAAGTTGGATAATGTTATTCAGAAAAGCAGAATGGGTTGTTTGGGTTTCTTTAATATAAACTTAATCATTATTTATGGGAACCTGTCCTGAAAGTGGCTTTACTGGTAAGAGAAACCTCTCTCTCCCACCAGATTTCACTGTGGAATCAGGCTGTCTAAGCAGAACTATCAATGCTTTTGTCTTCCAGTCTATTTGAGATGATGCTTTTTGACAGCTCATCTGGCAAAATCCTACACTGTGTGCCACAAATTATTTTTTTTAAAGTCTTTAATCAATTCTAAGCATATGCTGGATTGTGGTGAAAATACTTTATTTGCAGTGCTACAGTAAATAGTTGAGCTAATCTTTCCTCTTTCATGTTTTTTTTGGTCATCTGCTTCTTCCTCTTTTCGACACATTCAGGTCATTGAAACATTTCCTGAGGGTGATTAAGGCTTTCAGATATTGTTAGATGTGTTTAGTTCAGAATTCAGGTAACAAAAGTTTGACTCTGAAATTTTTATATAGGGTTTCTATAATTTGTAATGGGATTTTTTTCCCCCAGAAGTTTTATCAAGTTTTCAAACTGCTTAAATGAGAGAGAGAAAAAAACACATTAGAGAACAGGATTTATATACTCATCTGGAAAAAAAATGCAGTTTTTCTTGTTTGATTAGTCTCCTTATGGTTAATTCTGATAATTAGAGACCCATGATTTGGGGGATAGGATTTAAGAAGGAATTTTGTTAGATTTCATAGAAAATCTCTTGAAAAATGAAGGTGTTGATGGGAAGTGTGTGTAGAATCTCCTGATGAATCACTTCTATCTCTCTTTGTGTGAATTGCATGACTTGTCCTTCTTTGTTACTTGGAAAAAAAAAGAATGCCTGAAATGAAGAGTGAATGTGTAGTAGTAGATTGCAGTGATAAATTCTTAGTTGGTGCAGAGTTATACTAAAGAAGATGTAACCACATGAATTTTTATCTACTGATGATGGATGCGATATTTTCCAGGGTTTCAAAGCATTTAAAATAAACATCATCAGGATCATCAGGAATAGCTGGCATTGATTCACCAAGGGGAAGATGATCGTGCTTGACCAACCTAATAGCACCTCTGTTGCAGTGACTGGCCTGGTACAGGAGGGGAGAGCAGTGGAGCTTGTCTGCCTTGATTTCATTAAGGCTTTCAATGCAGTCTCCCATGACATCTTCACAGAGAAGCTGATGAAGTGTGGGCTGGATGAGCAGACAGTGAGGTGAGCTGAAAACTGACTGAATGACTGAGCTTAAAGGCACAAAGTCTGGCTGGAGGAGAGTAATCAGCAGTGTAAACCTACTGGGTCCAGTCCTTCTCAACATCTTCATTAATGATAAGGATGATGGGGCAGAGTGTACCCTCAGCAAGGTTGCTGATGGCTCAAATCTGGGAGGAGTGATTCGTATGCCAGAGGGTTGTGCTGCTGTCCAGAGGGACCTTGACGGGAGAAGTGAGTGGACAGGAGCCTCATGTTGCTCAACAAAGAGAGCTGCAAAGTCCTGCAGCCAGGGAGGAACAACTTCATGCACCAGGGCTACCTGGCTGGAAAGCAGTTTTGCAGAAGACGTGGGAAACAGGAGAACACCAAGTTAAACATGAGTCAGCCATGTACCATTTGTCTGTAAATAAGGAGAAACTGTTTTACTGAGAGGGTCACTAAGCACTGGTACAGATTGCCCAGAGATTGTGAAGTCACTGTCTTCAGAGATATTCAGAAGCTATCTGGATGTGATCCTGGGCGTCTGGCTCTAGGTGGCCCAGCTTGAGCAAGGAGGGTTGGACCAGATGGCCTCCAAAGGCTCCTACCAACATCAACTGTTCTGTGAATGTGTGAAACTTGTTTGGAGCATTGCTTCAGTCTAAACAGGCAACAGCAAGTTTTTTTGCTGCCAGTGTTGTAGAAGTATAGGTAGCAAATTGGGCACACAGGTCAGTGAATGGGTTAAAAGCAGAAAAGTCAGGCTAATGAGGAATTACTGGACAGACATTTTCAAGAACTGAAGAATGATGATGCTGACCAAAAAAACAGTTGTGGAGATAATTGACTGTGCAAAATTTGGAGGTGTAAGCTATATAGACAAGAGAAGAACCAATTGACCTTGAAGACTGGTGTAACAGAGGTGAGATTGCAGTCAGTTAGAAGTACAATGAAGTCCTGCCCTTAGTGGTTTATAGCTTGACACCTCCTGAAAATTGAGGAGAAATGAGGAGGAAATAGCTAGAATTTCTGTTGATCACAAGACTAGTATGCTTAGTCTGTTGAGCCTGTGTAGCCATGTACTGTGTGAGTTTGTGTTTGGAGAGACCCAGTCAGGTATTTCTAATGCAAGTAGTAGATCACAGGGAAATCCCACCCTGAGCAACCATTTGCAGTTTCAGTGTCAAGTTAAGAAACTTGACTTTGCACTGGAATGAATGGGTGGACAGAGCTGGCAATAGTGGGATCCAAGGGAGCCATAAGTAGATTTAGCATGGAAAGTAGAGGTCAGTATTAATACCAGACCAGCATGCCTTGAATTTTCATAGAATTAGAGAATGCCTTAGGTTGGAAGTGACCTCAGAGATCAGATACTCCAACCCTCCTGCCATGGGCAGGGATGCCTCTCAACTAGACTTGGCTGCTCAAGGCCTCATCAAACCTGGGCATGAACACTCCCCCAGAGAGAAGGCATCCACAGCCTCCCTGGGCAACCTATTCCAAAGTTCCACTACCTTTGTACTGAAGAATTTCTTCCTATGATCCAGTCTAAACCTACTCTCCCTCAGCTTCAAACCATTCCCCCTTGTCCTGTCTCTAGATACCCTTATGGAAAGTCCCCCTCCAGCCTTCCTGTAGGATGCCTTCAGGTATTGGAAGGCTGCTCTGAGATCCTTCAACTCTTCTCCAGGCTGAACAATCCCAGCTCTCTCAGCCTGTCCTCATAACAGAGGTGTTCCAGTCCTTGGATCATCTTTGTGGCCTCCTCTGCACTTGCTCCAACAGCTCTGTGTCCTAATTGTGCTGGGGACAGCATATTGAGGTAGAAGGCACAGAAATACTATTGAATTCATGAAGGAGATTGTGAAGTACCCTACAGGAGCAGGGTTTGGTTTCATAATTAGAAGGGACCTCCTGGTTTCTTTTCATTTTACAATGTCCTAAATCGCAGATTCACAGAATGCATTAGGTTGGAAGGGACCCTCAAAGGTCATCTTGTCCAACCCCCCTGCAGTGAGCAAGGACATCTCCAACTAGATCAGGTGGCTCAGGGCCCTGTCAAGTTTGACCTTGAATGTCTCAAGGGATGGGGCCTTGACCACATCTCTGGGCAACCTCTTGCAGTATTTAACTTCTATCATTGAATGATATGCCTTAGCTTCTCTATGTGCTGGAGCGAGCCAGTGATAGAAGAGATGGACGCTTGCAGCAGCATGCTTTGCCGCTTCATTCTGGCAGGTTTAGCACACAAGAGCTGTGGATTTCTCTAACATGTTAGAACTGACAAACTTGTCAGCTGGAAAATGCCACTGATAGCAGGTCTGCTTCAGTTTGTGTAGTGAAGCTCATTCCCTGTGAAAAAGCCCCAGCAAAGCTGTCCTGCTTTCTGTCGGACTAATTAATTAAATTAATCAGAGAAACCTGGAAACTGAGCTTCTTGGTGGTGCTTCTTTGCTTGTACTTTTTGATGTAAGTTCTGAAAGCCTCTCTGTGCAGTCTATATCAATACGCCATGTGACAGTGTTCAGTGCCTAAAATGCCTTTTCATTTAAGGTGATCTTCCTCAAATCATTTTCCCAATTCCTGGTTTTCTGTGTTTAGCATACCTATGGATGGATAGACTTGTGTCCCCCACCATCTAGATTTCTTTCCTGTTCTAAGTGCCAGATTTGTAAGGTTAAATAGTTTTGATAACATAGACTTGAACATAGGAAGTTCCATCTAAACACGAGGAGGAAGTTTTTTATTGTGAGGGTGGCAGAGCACTAGCACAGGCTGCCCAGAGAGGTGGTGGAGTCTCCATCTCTGGAGACATTCAAAACTGACCTGGATATGTTCGTGTGTGATATACATTAGGTAATCATGCTCTGGCAGGGAGGTTGGACTGGATATCTCTGGAGGTCCCTTTCAAGCCCTGGCATTCTGTGATTAGTTTGGGTTGGATTCTTTCTTAATTTTGGTGGGTGCTTTCCATTATACTGACAACACATCAGTAGAGCTGATGGAAATGACCATGCTTTGTAAATCATAAAATTATAGGATGATTTAGGTTAGAAGGGAACTTTAAAGGTCATCTAGTCCAACCCCCTTGCGGTGGGCAGGGACATCTTCAACTAAATCAGATTGGTCAGAGCCTCATCCAGCCTGATCTGACCTTGACTGCCTTGACTGTTGCCAGGGATGTGACTTCTACCACCTCTCTGGGCAACCTCTTTGAGTGTTTCACTGTTCTCATCATAAAGAATTTCTTCCTTATATCCAGTCTAAATCTCCCATTTTTAAATTTAAATCCATCACCCTTTGTCCTGTCACAACAGGTCCTGCTTAAAAGGCTTCCCTTCTTTCTGACAGACCCTCTTTAAGTACTGGCAGGCTGCTTTTAGATCTCCCTGGAGCCTTCTCCAGGCTGAGCAACCCCAACTTTCTCATCCTGTCCTCATAGCCCTCAAATTGAGTGTATCTTGCTGATGTTACTGTAGTTGGAGCAATTCAAATATGAATGTCTCATTGATACAGGTTTGGGGTTTTCTTTGTCAGTCTGTGGAGACAAAAATAGTCATCAGCAATGTACCCACCTCTTGAATTCAGAGAACTAGCCTGAGGAGAGAGTGCTCAGTTCATTTGGCTAACACTGCACATCTGAGCTGAACATAACCTGTGTTCTATAATTTTAGTTCATTCTTCGTTCAGGCATTTCACAATAACTTCTCCTAACAAATGATCTCATTAAATTTAGTAAATAAGACTTGTTCCACTTGGCTGCATGCACCAGCGGTTGCATGCAGTAACTGATTACATGGCACAAGACATGTAATAAAAAAGAAATAAATAATGACACTCTCTCCCAGTTCTATAACCCAAACAAGCTGACAGTTTCTGTACCAGCAGTGAAGTTTTCATCACCAGAAGACTCCACGTTTGCTCTTGAGTAGATTCTAATGGATTTGTCAATTAAATGTTTTGAAGATGGGGATCCATAAACATGGAAATGCCTGCATATTATTTTACCTCTTGGCAGCTGTTTGGAAGGCAGCCTCAGCTTTTCACTGCAGGAGAGCTCTAGCCTCGACATTGGAGTCCTTGTTGTTTTGCTCGTTTAAGCTTTTGTTTGTGTTATTTTCCTGATGGATTAAGCAAGCAGCTGCTCTTTGATCACAGCATCTGTGCCCCTGATTTTGACGTGAAGTTTCCAAATACACAGCTCATGAAAGGTCTGAGCAAATGGATCTGTTTTGTTTGTCATGTTTGAAAGGAAGAACTTTGAAGACTATTAAGGGTATTACTGTGTTACTGTCAATTCTGGTAGAATTTAGGGTGTTTCATTGTTTTCCTCCATCCATACATTCTTGGGTAATGACAAGAAGTATGACTACTTGTGAGGAATCATTATTTAGTTGTGCATTAATGAAAGGGCTTTGGAGTAATCTCACGAGCTGAAATGCCAGTATAGATTGGTGTGATAGCTAGCTGAGAGTGACAGAAAATACAGGTTCATGGAGGTGATGCCATTCTTTTGGTATGGACAGAAGAAACAGGAAGCAAAACAGCAGCCATCTACACACCATCAAGTCCAGAGGGTGGTGAAAATGAAGACTTTGTAGGCCAACTGTTAGAACCATGTGCCATTACTACTTCCTTATTGTTCTAGAATTAATGTTCTACATGGGTAGATTCTGTGGATTGGCACATCAAATTGTACCCCAAAAAACAGACACAAGCAAATTTAGTTGCCATTGCTTCAGTTGCACAGTACATGTTTCACTAGCTTTTAGAATAAATATTGTAGTTCTACTTACATCTTGACATAGAATCATAGAATTGTGTCAGCTGGAAAAGACCTTTAGGATCACCAAGCCCAACCATTATCCAACTCTACCAAGTCTGGTGCTAAATGTGTAGTGGTTTAGATTTGCCCCCCAGGTTTGAAGGAAGCAACAATTAGAGATTTTCATTCCTTTTGCATACTTATGAACAATGTTTTTAGCAGGTTTTAGGCATCCATCTGACAGCTGTAGTGTGTAGAACTGGGCAAGACCCAGAGTGCTCTGGACTGAGCTGCCCCTGTGGAGAGAAAAGGGCAAGTAGGAGAGATTCTGTTTTTTGATCTGTGCCTATAGACCTTTTTGCTTATATTCAGAGTTCATCTTGGTGGTCACTCCTCATAGATTTAAAGAATGGTTTGGATCAGAAAGGACCTTAAAGATCATCTGGTTCCAACCCCCCTGCCATGGGCAGGGACATCTCCCAATAGACAGGTTGCTCAAGGCCTCCAGGGAAGGAGCATCCACAACCTCCCTGGGCAATCTGTTCCAGTGTCTCCCCACCCTCATTGTGAAGAATTTCTTTCTAATCTCCAGTCTAAATCTTCCCTCCTCAAGCTTCAATCCATTCCCTCTGGTCCTATCACTGCAGGCCTTTGGAAATAGTCCCCCTCCTTCTTGTAGGCCCCCTCCAGGTACTAGGAAGCAGCTATAAGCATTTTCTTCTCCAGGGTGAACCCCAACTCCTCTTCCGTTAGACTCTTTCCTAACTGTCCAGCATGTTCTGCTTCAGTGGCTTCATAGTCACTGCATAGCACTCATTTAAACAGCTATCTTCAGTGGCAGGCAGAAATTCCTTTACACGTTTCTTTTCTTACATCTGTCAGAGGTGACCCTGGGAGCATGGGGAGGAGAAGGTGCAGGGAGCAGTGCTAACCATTCACAAAACAGGGTGTTCACTCTCACAATGAGGATTCACGTTCACCCTCTCCATCTCTAACCCCTATGCCAGTTCGAGTCAAATCAAGCCTGCATTTATTGACTCACCAGAGTTTACTGATGGAAAACATCACTCTTGGCAAATCACAAACTGTCGCAGAGTATCAGACGAAATAACTGACGCTTCAGTGCAGTAATAGAAATGACCTAAATACCCACTTCTAGGGGAGGCTTTTGCTGTGCTCAAATAGGTCCTTTGCAGGGCACAGATTGCACACAGGGTGTAGAAATAGCCAGCGGCCTTTGAAGGAGCCCTTTGAATGGAAAATGGTCTCAAATAAACGTAAAGCTGTTATAATTGCTGGCTTGTTGATGGTTAGTAACATGTTGTCTGTGTGACCCCTTTGGAAGAACGGTATCTTTCATCTTTTCAACATGCTGGCATATCCCCAAGGCTATGAAAAATTGAGAGTCTGAGGATGCAGGAATTAAATGCCTTTCCAAATGCTGCTTTTCCCCTTTCGTTTTTCTTCTGAGTTAATTTATCTTTCTTTGTAAATTCCAAGACCTTATTTTGGTTTTCAATACAGTTTCTAAAATTGGATAGCACCTTCTTACTGTAAGCAATTCAGTTTTAACAGGTTTCCTTTGCAAAAGCACTACTGTGGCTTGCTGAGATGTTGAGCACCCACCTCACTTGCTAATTTCCATGGGAGTTGGAAATGTTCAGCTTTCATGGAAACAGCGCTCAAAATGTCTCAAGCAGAGGACTTAAAAGCTGTTGCTCCAAAAATGGCAGGCAGCTTCTGAGAATACAGTCCTATATTTGAAGTGGGCTGGGGTTTTTTCTGCATTAATTTTCTCCATTTTAGTTTGATTCTGAATCAGCTTCACTGAGAGAATTGGGGTTGGGATGGAGGATGACTTTCAAGCACAGATGCACCAAGGGGAACGTGGAGGATGGGTGGAAGATGAAAGCCCAGAGCTAGCACCAGGGGCCATAACTGTTTGCTTCATTGTCTCCCACTGTGAGTGTGCCCTTGCAGTACTCTGTTGCTGTGGCTGCTCAGTCTGATTCAGCTCAGAGGGGTTTTCAACACTGATCTTACATCCAACAGAGATGGGTATAAAGAACCTCTGTTCAAGATCCCATATTTAGATTTGATATTAGAAATAAATTCTTTACAGTGAGGGTGGTGATGTGCTGGAGCAGGTTGCCCAGAGAGGCTGTGGTGTTCAGGGCCAGGTTGGATGAGGCCTTGAGCAGCCTGGTCTGTTGGAAGGTGTCCCTGTGCATGGCAGGGGGCTGTTGCAACTAGATAATATTTGAAGTGCTTTCCAACCTAAACTGTTCTATGATTCTATGATTTCAGTGTGGTGGTGAACAGAGATGAGAAGGCTTCAAATTCTAGGCAGGTAGGGAAGAAACTGGTGTTCAGGTTATTCTGCTTTAATTTCTGACTTAATAATTAATTGTACAGAAGAGCTACTGAGCAAGAGCAAACGTCTGCTAATGTCATTACTTCAGTGCTTAAATAATACATATTGATGTCATTTGAATTAAAACACATTTTTATTACTGAAAAGAGAAGAATCAGAGAGTATTGAAAATAGAATTGAGAAGCATGAGGTTAGAGAGAGCAAGTTGATGCCAGGGCACTTGGGACAGTGTCGTACCCTTTCTTCCTGCTTCAAGGTGCATTGGAGAGGAGTTAATAGGACTAGAACAGCAGCACCCTCAGAGCATTTCTGAGTCATAAACTGAAGTGCTCAGCATCTGTCAGTTTTGAAATAATGGGACAAGAATTTTTGCCACAAAGATACCCCTTTCCCCCCACCCCCCAGTCTTCAAATTTTAGATTTGTTTCTTCAAGTTTTTTATTCTAGGATTAATTCATAGCTTTTAACTTCCATCTGTAACCCCTCTGGATGATTATTTAGCCATACATCTTACAGAAATTCCTCTATCTCATTACTTGTGTGCCACTCTGATGGAATTTTTAATTCGTGTTTCCTCCTGCTCTGCTCAGCCAACCATAAGACCGGAGAGAAATGTTCTGTCTTGAGGGCAGGAATAAAATTTATGGAAATAAAATTGATATCTGAGATCTGTTCTTGAAGGTCATCTCTGCTTCCATCTGCCCTGTGTTTTCAGCAGTGATGAGGATGTGTATGCATAAAAAGGAGGGTGAAACAGCCTGAGTACATCCTTTCTTTTGTGGCAGAAAGTGTCTGACCATTTTAAAGGCCTGCTGAGCTGCATTACTGAAACTACAGGTCACAACTTACAATTATGCAAGTTAATTACTCTTTCCTCAATTGTGAAAGGCTTATATAAGGGTTTCTTTTTTAAAACATGTATAATTGCCTTGAAGAAAAAAACCCTCCCTATTATTTGCAGGAGAACACATTGTATAATAGAAGTCAAAGAAAGAACCTACCCTGGGGCTTGCTGACAGAGAGGGTGACTTAGCCTAGATCCTCTATAAATAAAGTTCATGTGTACCTTGAAGGCAGCTGCATGACTAGGAGCTTGCGAAGTTTGAAGCATGTGCATTTGCTCTTTTGTGAGACCCCACCTGGAGTACTGCATCCAGTTCTGGTGCCCCAGCATTAGAGAGGCATTGAACTGCTGGAGCAGGTCCAGAGGAGACTCTGAAGGTGATCAGAGGGCTGGAGAACCTTCTCTGTGGGGACAGGATGAGAGAGTTGGGGTCATTCAGCCTGGAGAAGGCTCCAGGGAGACCTAATAGAGGCCTTCCAGTACCTGAAGGGGGCTACAGGAAGGCTGGGGAGAGACTTTTTATGAGGGCTTGTAATGATAAGATGCGAGGGAATGGATTGAAGCTTGAGGAGGACAGATTTAGGTTAGAGATTAGGAAGATTGGATATTAGGAAGAAATTTCTTTATAGTAGGGGTGGTGAGACATTGGACAGGTTGCCCAGGGAGGTTGTGGATGCCCCTTCCCTGGAGGTACTGGATGAGGCCTTGAGCAAGCTGATCTAGTGGAAGCTGATCTAGTGTCCCTGCCCATGGCAGCAGGGTTGAAATTGGATGATTTTTAAAGTCCCTTTCAATCTAAACCGTTCTGTGAATCTATGAATTTCAGGGGTCTGTGATATTTGACGTTAAAATCAATATAGGTTTTCCAGCTATATTTAATCAGTGATCTTAACCCAAAAATAGTATTACATTTGGAGAACAGTTGGGAATATTCAGGTTCCAGAGCAACTGGGAAAACTCCAAACATGGGCTGCTGTGAAACATCTGCTTCGATAGAGCAGGAACAGTTTAAAATGCGTTTGTTTCCAGGTTCAGTTTCGGCAATGTGAAGTGGTTAAAAATAAAATAGGAGGCACTAAATTGAGTACAAAAGCAGTAATTCCATTCCCTCCAGAGCCAAGCTGGTATCTAACACAGCTCCTTTTGACTTTTACTATCTGTGGGTTTTCATGTAGGTGGAAAACTTGCCATAAAATGATAATGGGATAGTACTCGACATTTCTCCAAAATGTGGTGCTGTGTTTTTTTTTTTCCTCACCAGATTTGCAGCCTACACAGTGAAGTTATGTACTTGTACCAGGAAAAAAATATAATTTAGGAAAGGAGGAATTCACTGAATATAAAATCTCAAATGGCAGAAAGGAATACAGCTTTGTTATATTAGGCTTTTCGAGAAGGAAAAAAAATGTTAATCGTGGCTTATTCATCCTGTGGAGCTTGAATGTTTACAAATTCGTATCAACCAGGATGTGCTGTGTGGATGGACCTGGTGGAGCAGGTCCAGAGGAGGGCCACAAAAACGATCAGGGAGCTTGAGCACCTCTGCTATGAGGACAGGCTGAGGGAGTTGGGGCTGTTCAGCCTGCAGAAGAGAAAGCTCCAGGGAGACCTAATAGCAGCCTGCCAGTACCTGAAGGGAGCTACAAGAAGGCTGCAGAGGGACTGTTTGCAAAGAGCTGCACTGTCAGGATAAGGGGCAATGGTTTGAAATGAGAGCAGATTTAGATTGGATGTGAGGAACAAGTTCTGCACCATGAGGGTGCTGGAACACTGCAACATGTTGCCCAGGGTGGTAGCTGAGGCCCCTCGCCTGGAGGTACTGAAGGTCAGGCTGGACACAGCTCCGAATAACCTGCTCTAGTGGAGGTTGTCCCTGCTGACTGCAGGGGGTGATAACTTTTGGAGGTCCCTTCCAACTCAAACCATTCTATGATTCTGTGATGTATTTATCAGTATAAAGGAGGAAGTACTGAACTCCTAGGATGAAGCAGAGTGGCATTAAAAACTTTTCTGATCTACATAGAGAAGATGCTTTTTTATAACCACTAGTAATAAATAGGCTCTGAAATAGGTATCAGGGCAAAATTGGCTTAACACCACCGACATAAATGAAAGTGGTTTAACTCCCCTCCCTTTAACTGCAATGAATGCATTTCTAAAGATATTTTTAACATCTAAACCAAAAAATAATATATTTTAAAAAAAATCCATGTAGGTTTCAATGTAAGGTCTTAAAATGGAAGCAGATTTTGAGGAAGTGGGTTTTTTTTTTTAATTCTAAACAAATTGCATTATTTCATAAAGTGTCATATTAAGACTTATTTTGGAGTATTCAGCTGGTTTTAGTTTGGTTTTGCTTGTGCTTTAGCTTAGATTCTTCACTGTGTATGTCAAAACCCAACTGCTCTGTTGCAAAGACTGAGGAGTAGAGTGTGTGACTGCAACTTGCTGCTGTTTCAGCCTTGTCTCAAGGGTAAAATGGAGCAAAAGTTCATTAAATGAATGGTTGCTATAAAAAATGTGAAGTTTAATTCATGTCTTGCTGAAAGAAATGCTGTAAGAAGGAAAGATACAGCCTCAGGTGGTGCAAGCCTGTGATGATTATTTAGTATCTCATATACCATGTGAAATGCCTGCTCTCGTAGCTCCAAAGCACTTTTTTTTTCCAGTTGCAGGACAGATACCAGGGATTTATGTTAGCAGAATGTTGTTCGTAATATATTCGGGTCAAGCTGAAGGAATTAAACTCCTGTATATCACCAGCAAGAGCAGAATAGGAGCAAAGTTTTACAATATGCTTTGATTTTTTTCTTGCGAACTTAATTTAAAATGCTTCTTTAAGACTCCTCTTAACAGGTCTGTTTGGATGTCTTGAGGTTTATTTGCAATTCAGAGCCATTCTTATGACTTTATTTTATTTGACAATAAAGTTTCTCTTTTATGGAGGATATTTTGATCTTTCTGGACATCTTGCTAGTACCTTGGAATTTTTTTTTTTATTATCTTGGATGACTGAATGCTTTTTGCTTCAGATTTGAACTGCCATGTATGCCTAAGAGCTTTTCAATTCTTTGATTTGTTCAGAGCTGTCTTGTTATCAGAATCTTGATAAAAGTTGTGTGCAAGAGCTGCAAGCCTGTACTTTCTGTTTTGAACCCCCTCCAGACTTGAGATGCAGTAAAAGTTTTGTGATAGGTTGGTGACAACCCTTGATGTTAACAGTGCAGCTGTCATCTGCTAGGAATGATAGGAGACAAGCTATTTGCACTTGCTCTTTTATCTCCCAGAGGTGTTAAAGCAAGCAGGCCTCCAAGAGACAACTTCCTGGAATACATGGAAAGAGTAACTAAGAAAAGGCGAAGCAGATTCAGTAAGTCCAGCTTAGGAGTTATTACCCCATTCTGACAGCTTGGTGGGAGGAAAGAACTGTTCATGCTAAAATCAGATCAGCTTCTCAGCCTGCAGTACCTTATAGAATCATAGAATGGTTTGGGTTGGAAGGGCCCTCCATAGGTCATCTAGTCTAACCGCCCTACAGTGAGTCAGGGGCATCCCCCACTAAGAACAGGTTGTCCATAGCGTTGTCCAGCCTGACCTTGATTATCTCCAGAGAGAGGCCTTGACTGCCTGGGCAACCTGTTCCAATGTTCCACCACCATCATAGTGCAGAACTTGTTCCTGACATCCAATCTAAATCTGCTCTTCTCTAATTTCAAACCATTGTGCAAAACTTATCTCAAAGAGCAGAGTGCAGCTCGTCATAATTTTTAAGGTTTTACAGATGGTTTTGTTTGTGGTAGTTCTGATAAATTAAATGCGCTCTGCAGTGTTCTTTAACCGTTTGAGAATAACATCCTTTTCTTTCAGAAGATTTCCAATAACTGAAAAAGTAGATCTGACTACTGATTTTTGTCCAAAGTGGCTCTTTTATTTATTGGGCCCTTCACTATGAGAAAGATAATTGAGGTGCTGGAGCGGGTCCACAGAAGGGCAACAAAGCTGCTGAAGGGTCTGGAGAACAGGGTGGGTGAGGAGCAGCAGAGGGAACTGGGGTTGTTTAGTCTGGAGAAAAGAAGGTTGAAGGGAGACCTTATTGCTCTTCTCTCTGAAAGAAGGTTGAAGTGAGGTGAGGGTTGGTCTCTTCTCCCTAGTATCACTGACAGAAGGAGAGGAAAGGGCCTGAAATTGTGCCAGGGGAGGTTTAGGTTGGAGATGAGGAAAAATTTCTGTCCTGAAGGAGTGGTCAGACATTGGGACAGGCTGCCTAGGGAGGTGGTAGAGTCACCATCTCTGGAGGTGTTCAAGAAATATGTGGGCATGGCAGTTTGGGACATGGTTTAGTGTCCATGGTGGTGTTAGTTTAATGGTTGGAATTGATGATCTTAGAGGTCTTTTCGAACCAAAACAATTCTGTGGTAAATCAGTGCTTGACAACTTCTGCTTTTTGTCTGAGTTCTTCAAAATGTCTATCAAAAGAAGAAATAATTCTGAACTTTTCAATACTTCAGAAGCATGCCCTGCCTATTTTAGAATACTAGATGACTCCTGGTATGAATCAGATGTATTTTCCTGGCTTTTGCTATGTCGTTCTTAATAGATTCTGGTAGAGACTCTAATGATGCACTGTTATCTTATCTTGATATCTTAATTGCTTTAAAAGGAAAAAGACTTTAAATGCTGTCGATGGCGCAGTGGGAAGCAGAAGAAACTCTTTCCCTGACATTTTTCCAAATAAGGACTGACACAGCACCAGGTTTTCCACAATCTCTACTGAAAAGTGTCTAACACTCTGCTGAACCTTCTGCTTGTCCAGATCCTTCTGGATGACATCTTGGCCCTTTAAGCATATTAACAGCTCCCCTCAGCTTTGTGTCTGCTATTAGAGGACTGTATGCAGTTTGTACTTGCAAACAGGTGGGAAAAGACGTATCATGACTTTGAGAGTCTCTAACATGATACACACTCTGTCTTCTGAGTTTAGTTAAGAACTGCTGTCATATGTTGGTGATTCTGTAAAACTAGCACATGGAAGCTACAGAAGGGTGGGAAATCATTGGACATCTGGAATATGGTCAAACCTCTCATGAACAGAAACCTTGCTGAAAGGCTCAGATGCTGTTAGAACTTAACCTGTAGGTCCTGTCAAATGTTTCCATTTTAAACTCTGTCCAGGAGCTATTAATCCAGCTGTGAGAATTTGCTTCAAGCTGCAGTTTTTAATAAAGTATGCCAAGGTAGAAAATCAACAGAAGTTGGTTCATCAGGTTTTGAGTTCCAGAAGTCTTAAAAAAGCTGCTGAGATGAGGAAATCTGTAAAGATCTGGTTGAAACCAAGTAGAATCAGACATTAAATGGATTTCAATTCAGACCTGTTCCAAATGAACAGAGAAAGATTGTTTTTAACTAAAATTTAGATAATATATTTCTTAAGATTTCAGCTAAATCTTTGGACCAAATGCCACACTACAAAAAAATCTGTTCTCAGGTCAAAGTGTGAGTTGCTTCACTGGTTGCTTAGCATGTTCTGACAGGGAAAAATAGTAGGAAAGAGTAATTACCTTGGTATTAGTAGTCCAAGGGTCCAGGTAAACTCTTCAAGTTTGCTTTGGTGATGGTTGGGAAGACTTTCAGTGGCTTGCTATGGACTAGGCTAAATATGAACTGTTTTTTTTCCTTGTGATTAGTTTGTTGTTAGGACTTTGAAGCAGCCTTTTTACTGCTGACAAATCACTTATCATACAGACCTGTGAGCCTCAGAAGAGCGTGTGTTGATCGGAATGTTTTGGGGTTTTCTTTCCTTCTAAAAAAAGAGAAGAATGGTTTGTTTGGTCTAGTAGAAAGTGTCCCTGTCCATCGCAGCTGGAAGAGGGGAGATTTAGGCTGGATATTAGGAAGAAATTCTTTGCAGTGAGTGAGGTGATACAGTGGAACAGGTTGCCCAGAGAGGTTGTGGATGCCCCTTCCCTGGAGGTGTTCCAAGGCCAGGTTGGATGAGGCCTTGAGCAGGCTGGGCTAGTGGAAGGTGTCCATGTGGCAGGGGCCCATTGCAGGGGTGTTGGAACTAGATGATCTTTAATGTCCCTCCCAGCCCAAACCACTCTATGATTCTATGGTACTCAATGTCTATTACTCTCATTCTGAGCAGAAAATGTCTCCTTTCTCTAGCTGTGGTTGTGAGCAGCAATGCGTGCTTAATCCTGCCTTGAATTATTGAGTGAAGAATTGGATTTCCTCCTCTGGAGGAGGAAATAGGAGCATGTTCAACACTGTGTCTGTGTCTACCTAGAAATCCCTCATCTTGGTTGCAGCTTCTGCCTGCAGTATAGCCACCTGCAGCCCCATACAGCCCCTTTCCCACTGGTAGACCCATAGAATCATAAAATGCATCAGGTTAGAAGGGACCCTCGAAGGTCATCTTCTCCAAACCCCCTGGAGTGAACAAGGACATCTTTAACTAGATCAGGTTGGTCAGAGCCACATCAAGTTTGACTTTGAATGCCACCAGGGATTGAGCTTCCACCACCTCTCTGGGTAGCCTGTTCTGGTATTTCACAGCCTTCATAGTAAAGAATTTCCTCCTAATGTCCAACCTAAATCTACCCTGCTCTAGTTTAAAACCATTGTCCCTTGTCCTAGTGTTACATGGCCTTGTAAACAGGCCCTCCCCAGTTTGTAGGTCACCTTCAGATCCTGAAATGCTGCAACATGGTCTCCTAAAGCCGCCTTTCCTTGGTGTTGCATCAGGCTGACTTTCACCTGTAGGTTTTAGTGTACCTGGTGGAGAGCAGACTTAATTTAACATTCTCCCTATGTTAATTTGTAGACACTTCTCATGCTGCAGGAAAAGCAAGCTCTTGCTCAGCCAGGCTCTGCTTCTGGGCAGTGAAGAGATGATGAGACTGTTGAGTAAGTCCTTTGTTTGAAGGATTATATAGTGGCTGATAAAATTTGTGCTTTTCAGTATTTCCCTTTTTAGGTTTTATTTGTTCAAGAAGATTTAAATCCTGCTCAAAGAGTAGGCTTGAAGCGTGGGAGGCTGCCTGCCTGCCTTCCTTCAGGTATCAGAGTGGGCTTGTCTGCTGCTGCGTGACAGCCACCTCTGGGACGTGGGTTTCCATTTCTGGTCCTAATGAGGTTTGCTTGCTCAACTGTGGGGTGCAGATGCTGCTGCCATTGTTCAAATAGGAAAGCTAACTTCCTTGCCTGAAATTAGGTAGTGTGAACATTCCTCCCCTGTAATGTCACGTAAGGAGAACAGAAAAATGTAGTGCAAAGGAGGCATCAAGTCTGCAGGGGAGGGCTGGTGGAGGGTTGCAGAGTCAGTACAGTAATGCATAGGAAAGCAAATGAGGGAAGACAGTAGCAGAAGGGTGGCAAAGCAGTTTTCGCAAGGGTCTCTCCCTCTGATACCACCACGCTAACATCCAAAACCATCTCAGCAACCTTAGGTGCAACTTTGTCAAAAAGAATCAGTTATAGCAGTAGCAGTACCCAGCAGGGCTTCTGGAAAGATCAGCGGAGTTGAATACTCAGTTGATTTTAACCCTTATGGTTAAACAGCCAAGGCAATGAATACCTTCCAAAGAGATTGCTATTTTGACTGAAGGTGAGGGGAATTATTAGGAAGAAATTCTTTACAGTGAGGGTGGTGAGACACTGGAACAGGTTGCCCAAGGTCATTGTGGATGTCCCCTCCCTGGAGGCATTCAAGGCCAGGCTGGATGAGACTTTGAGCAAGATGGTCTAGTGGAAGGTGTCCCTGCCATGGCAGGAGGTTGGAACTAGATGATCTTCAATGCCCTTTCCAACCTAAACCATTTTATGATTCTATGAATCTCCATGTTGTCATTTTCACTGTTTTTCAGAAATCAGGCACTGTGCTGACTGGGGAAGGCAGCCCCTGCCATGGCATGGCCTCTAAGGCTTAGTCTGGTCTAAGTAAAGCCTTCTGCCTGGTTCTTCAAGTGTTCTGGAGCCCACCCCACTACAGTCTCTGAAGCAGATAATGTAGCTAATAGAGTGTTGTGTAAGACTTGGCTAAGTGTTCCAGAAATAGCAATTCTTTTAATGCAGATAGGTCTTCCCAGTGGGAGCCTGGAGGCACTGCTAGGGTTGCTCTTGCAGACACGGTGCAGCTGGTGTGGTAAGAAGGAGCTTCTCCTTTCTCTTCTTTCACTTTGGCAAGTCATTTCAGTCCACCTTTGCTGGGTTTCAGCTGCTTGCTGTACCTCCCAGCAGGGACCTGAGTCCCAGGACTAATCTGGTTAAAAACAACCTGGAAAAAAGAAAAGGAGTTAGTTATTAGAGCCTCTTCTAGAGATCAGTTTACCTGGCATGAAGAAGGAAATTCCTGATCTCTCAGGCTTTTGGGCGGTTCTTAAGATCCAGAGCACAACTGCAGAAGTCAGGTGGAGGTTCTACTCTATCTGCCGGAAACACGCAGGGATGGGATGCTGCCAATATTAAAATCCCAGTCCCTTTTCAGGAAATCTGACTCTGTATCTTTCCAGGCCACCAAATGCTATTTAAAGCACAAGCAGCCAGGAAAGGGGGAAAAAAAATAAATAAAAAATACTACAGAAATGAAGGAAAATATCCTGAGTTAAAAGCAGTTAGTAAACTTCTGGCTTTTTCCCATGGAAGTAAAACAAGGATTTTTGAAAGCTGTGCTAGAATGCATTCCCTGAAGACATTTCTGTGGGTTTCTTTCTGTAGATGATTTCTTCCTAGTAAGATACTTCTGAGGGTTTGTATTTTTGTGTATTTTCTGCAGCTTTCTATCTTCTGCAGCTTGCATATTTTTGTATTTGCTGGTGTTTTGGTTAGTGCCCTAAATGTAGAAGATACATCAGTGGAACTGAGGATGTTAGGATAATTCCTCTGGACAATTTCTTTCTGCCTAACCAAGTTTTTCACTCTCAGAAGATGGATGTTTTCTTCACAGCATTTCCATGAGAGCTATCAGGAAGGAGGACTCTACCTATTTATGTTTTCTACATGCAGAGTCCTGTTTTGTTTTACTTTTCTGCAAGAACTCCCACTTTTCAGGAGCATTGGAGCAGAAGCCAAAGACCTCAGGAAGGATAACAAAAACAGTGGGGTGCTTTTTTTTGCTCGAATTTTGATTGTCTTCAGTAAATTGTCACAATAAGTTTTCCAGTTGCTTTTTGCAGTGAAATTTGACTGATCAGCAAGGCACGCTTCAGAACGTGAAGTTTCAGCGCATTCTATGGCAATTAGCTTGGAAAAAAAGCCTTTCAAAACCAGCAACAGAGGTCATGGCATGTTGGTTTTCTGTCCGTGTTGAGGAATAACAATGAAATATGTGTGAAATTAAATTAATCTTTTCAAATTGGGGAAAAAACCCAACCCTGTCTGATTGGGGAAGTACAGAGCTCATGTGCATAGCCAAAGCCAGCTGCATAAGATCTTAAAGGTCCATTGTATGGGAAATAAACTCCCCGAAAGAGTTAAATCTATTTAGTGCTGGAAATTGATTTTTTTAAAATTAGCTTTCCAGTGTGCCCCTGTTATTTCATTGACATAATGAGAGGTATGAGATTTGTCTGTACTGAAGTACACGCAGCTCAGAATTGTAATTAATTTAGGGATGGACTTAAGCAGCACCCAAAACTGGTAAGTTAATTAAAACACTGGAAAATATAAAGAGCATTTTGGTGACTGGTGTTTGTAGTTTTGGCTTCTGAGTAACTACAGCACTAATGTGATTGCTGTAATCTAGTGACAGCTGTCACAAAGAATTAATTATTATTTGTCTTTATTCAGTATTTGCAGTCTGTAAGTTGCTTGGTAGTGTAATTGCTCCTCTTTATACAGATTCCAAAGGTTTGGTGTTGTATTTTGTTTTGGCAATAATATCTCAGTCTTTTACCTTTTCCATCTAAGTTTATACCTGATGGCTTGATTGTGTTACTGTCTCCTTAAATATGAATACAGTTCCTTGTGAAACGTTTTGAGGTGTCTTTGCTGCTTTGCTTCCTTCTGTTGTCCGTTATACTTCCTTGTTCTTTTTTTATCTGCCTTAGAAGACCAGTTACATCCCTCAGCCTTCTCTGGCATGTATTTCTGCCTTTTTTTTTTTTTAATAACTAACAATAGAAGGAAAGAAAATGTGGGGCGTGTAGCCTCCGTTCAAGAGAGACAGGGAACTGCTTGAAAGCATCCAGCACAGGGCCACAAAGATGGTGAAGGCAGTGGAACATCTCCCTGCTGAGTAAAGGCTGAGGGAGCTGAGGCTCTTCAGCTTGGAGGAACCTGAGGGGTGACCTCATTCATGTTGACAAAGATTTGCAGGGCACTGTCAGGAGGATGGAGCCCAGCTCTGCTCAGTGATGCCTAATGACAGGACAAGGGGCAATGGGTGCAGGCTGGAGCAGAGGAAAAACTTTTTCACTGTGAGGGTGCAGAGCCCTGGAGCAGGCTGCCCAGAGAGGTTGTGGAGTCTCCTTCTTTGGAGACATTCAAAACCTGCCTGTATGCCTTCTTGTGTGTACTGCCCTAGGTGATCCTGCTCTGGCAGTGGGGTTGGACTTGGTCCCTTCCAACCCCTCACATTCTGTTATTCTGTGATCCAGCTGATCCTTCAGCAGTTACAGTAATACACACGTGGGCTGCCTCTTCTACACTTTTAAGTATGTCTGTCAGCCTAGTTAGTGGGACGTTGGTGGGATCTCCAGCCCCTACCATATTGTGGTACTCCCTGACTATTCTGGCTTTATCATTGAATGGTCCAGGCCAGAAGGGATTTCCAAAGGTCATCCAGTCCGACTTCCTCCCCAGAGTCAGCAGGGACATCCTCAACTAGATCAGGCTGCCCAGGGCCTTGTCGAGCCTTACCTTGAGTATCTCCAGGGAAGGGGCCGCAACCACCTCCCTGGGCAACCTGTCTCAGTGTTCCACCACCCTCATAATAAAGAACTTCCTCCTGATACCTAGTTTAAATCTGCCTTTCTCTAGTTTGAAGCCATTGCTCCTTGTCCTGTCACTGCAGGCCTTTGCAAACAGTCTCTCTCCATCCTTCCTGTAGGCCCCCTTCAGGTACTGGAAGGCTGCTGTTAGGTATCACTGAGAGCCTCCTCTTCTCCAGGCTGAACACCCCCAGCTCCCTCAGCCTGTCCTCTTAGCAGAGGTGCTCCAACCCCCTGATCATTTTTGTGGCCCTTTTCTGGACCTACTCATGCATGTCCTTCCTACATTGAGGGCTCCAGACCTGTACACAGTACTCCAGGTGAGGTCTCACCAGATCAGAGCAAAGTGATAGAATCACCTCTCTGGATCTGCTGGCAACGGATCTTTTGATGCAGCCCAGGATGTGATTTGCCTTCTGAGCTGCAAGCTCACTCTGTCTACTCATGTCCAGCTTCTCATCCATCAGCACCCCCAAATGCTTCTTCTCAGAACTGCTTTCTAACATCTCATCCCCCAGTCTGTGTTGACAGTGAGAATTGTTCTGGCCCACATGCTGAACCCTGCACTTGCTCTTGTTGGACTTAATGAGGTTCACCTGGCCCCACCTTTCCATCTTGTGCAGGTCCCTCTGGTGTATTGACAGTACCACACAGCTTGGTGTCATCTGCAAACTTGCTAATGGTGCATTCAGGCTTGCCTTTTATGTCATTGATAAAAATACTAAACAGTACAGGTCTCAGTACCGAGGGACACCACTTGCTACTGCTCTCCATCTGGACTTCATGCCATTGAGCACCACCCTCTGGATTTGACTATCCAGCCAATTCCTTATCCACTGAACAGTCCATCCAGCAAATCCATATCTCTGCAACTTGGCGAGCAAGATGTTGTGGGGAACCATGTCAAAGGCCTTGCAGAAGTCCAGTTTACTTAAATAAACATTTTGGAAGAAGGTTGGGTAGGGGAAGCAGTGACTTTAGAGGTAGGATATTTCTCAGCTACTTGAGTTTTACTGTGCTCAGGAGAGTCATCAGACTTTGATAAACTGGAGCACTCTGCTGAGATACTCAACTGCAGATTAAACCAGTAGTGCAACTTTTTTGGAACAGAAAATAGACCTTTCTCTGAGTTAAGTTATCCCTGATTCTGGAAAGCCTCTCATGGTGGTGTCATTGGCTTGCTGGAGTGAACAGGATTGTCAAGGGCTTTTGGTAGGACAGACACATGCAAGATCTGTTTCTTTCAACCCTGTTGCTTTGTGCTTAAATTTAACAGCACATTTATGCAGGCATTTGATTTGAAACCAGTTGTTCCTCATTGGAATTTCATAGAATCATGGAATGGTTTGGGTTGGAAGGGCTGTTAGAGATCATCTAGTTCCAATCCCCCTGCCATGGGCAGGAGCACCTTCTACTAGAGCAGCCTGTCCGACTTGGCTTTGAACGCTTCCAGGGAGGGGGCATCCACAACCTCCCTGGAAAACCTGTTCCAGTGTCTTGCCACCCTCACTGTAAATTTGTGATTTGAGTACATTGATCAGTATTAGAGGAACGATGGGGAGGTGAGGTCCATCCCCTGGGCGTCCAGATGTGTTTCTCAGCCTCATCCCTGCAGGGGAACTGCTCTCCCTGGTCACCTTCCATTGCCCCATCTGACACAACTAGAAGTTTGCCAAGACACAGTATTTGGTGTGTTGCTTCAGGGTGGAGAAAAGCATTAGAAGAGAAAAGGTGTTAAGGGACTGGACTGTGGGAAATGGGTGAAGAGAAGAAGGAGCATACAGCAAAAAAAAGAAGGAATGCTGCATTTGTCTCACTGAAACGGTTGTTATTCTTCATAAATTAGATCAGTTGTTGTTATTCTGCATAAATGAGAGCTGCTTTATGCTGTAGTGAGAGATTCACAGGATCTTCCCAGCCTGTGGTGTCATTTCCAGTTTGCTGGAGGCCACTTTGTTGTTCAGATGCTGAGTGAAATTCTCAGTGAAGCACAGTTAATACATATGCCAAGAAAAGATGAGGTTTAGTGGCTCGATACGTGAGAGAGGATTCCTTTTAACTGTGCAAACTATCTGGCATCACATCTCTGAGATGCAGTATCTGTTACTAGTCTTGAAGAGAAATTGATTGGCTTCCTTTATTTCTCCATGCTGAAGGGAGAGAAACATTCTGAAGCCAGGATCTAATTTAGAGTAAACAGATTAAAATCAAAAAGCAGAAATTAAGCAACCTTTCTGTTCCTGGGAGGTCTCCTGTTGACTTGGCACGGAAGCTGTATTCATATTGGAGGAGAAAATGTCCTTTAGAGTGTTTTGTCTGTCTCAGGCTTCCCAAATTCTCTTTCATGAGGAGTTTTCTCTGTCTCCTGTGGCCAGCAGCCCTTCTCCTTCCACATCCCAGGAGTGCCAGCATTCCATTGCCTTGGCAGTTGGTAGGGGTAGGCTTCCTCCTATGCAGAAGGACTGGAAATGCCTCTGGGGAGTTTTCAGCCCAGCATTGCTGGTGTTTCCTGTACACATTGTGTAAAGTAAAATCAGTGCCCTTATTTTTGTTGCTTGCTGCTCTAATTATGCTGGAAATCACAACTGGGCATTGTCTTCCATTTGCTAATGATGTGATTTAAAATACCTTGACCACTATTTACATCCAGGCTTCGAGTGTTAATTCTGATGTGCAGAGCTCATTATTGTCCCCTGAGAAGAGGAAATGAGACCATCCAGGCTCTTCTTTTCATTCCAGATGTTCAAACCATCATAGAAGAGCTTGTGCTCAGCCTGACACCACAGTGTAGCACCTCAGACTGCTCTCACTCTTCTCTGCCAGGAAAGATCTTTCTAACTGGAAAAAACATCTTAGAAACCCACATTAAATTATTTTTTTCAGTTTTTGTGGCAAATAGCAACAATTTTTGGTCGTGGCACAAACTCTGTCTAGCAAGGTTATCACAGAAATGATGAAGAAATGCAAACCTCTAATAGGATTTTACAGTGTTAGGCTTCCAGTTTTGCTTTCACATTACTTTACATGTTTCACAAGTTGCATCAGGTTGGAAAGCACCCTCAAAGATCATCTTGTCCAACCCCTCTGCAATCATCAGGAACACCTCCAATTAGAGCAGGCTTCCCAGGGCCACATCAAGTCCAATCTTGAATGTCTCCAGGGATGGAGTCTCAACCACACCCCTGGGCAACCTGTTCCAGTATTTTACCACTCTCGTTGTAAAGAACTTCCTCCTTATGTCCAACCTAAATCTATCCTGTTCCAGTTTCAATCCATTCCCTCTTGTCCTATCACTTCAAGCCCTTCTAAACAGTCCCTCTCCAGCCTTCCCGTGGTCGCCTTTGGGTACTGGAAGGCTGCTCTGAAGTCTGCCTGGAGCCTTCTCTTCTGCAGGCTGAATAGCCCCAACTCTCTCAGCATGTCCCTTAGGAGAGGTGCTGCAGCCCTCTAATCATCTTTGTGGCTTCCTCTGGACCTTCTCCAGCAGGTCCATGCCCTTCTTTTGTTGGGGGCCCCATAGCTGGATTCAGTATCTGGGGTGAGGATATCCGTTATCAGTAGGAGAGCTGTTTTATTTTGCCATATGCAGTTCAGTTGCAGCCCAGCAAGATGTTTTATTGCTGGCCAGACTTCATTACGACTGTGTTCATTTTAGATGAATCTGTCATTTAGAAGGTACCTCCTGTTGTAAGAATTGAGCCAAGTCTTTAGCATGGTTGTGCTGATGTCAGACAGGAATATTATGCCAGGCTGATGTACGTGGTCTGTCTTTTGTTGTCTTGAATGGGGATTATGGGAAAAATGAATAAAGCCCCAGATGGCATTCCATTAAAATTGGAAGCCACCAGTTTATAGTATTGGGTGTTTTTTTTTCTTGTGTTGTTACCTTTTCATTATTTTTTTCAAGACTGGAAACAGTATTGTTTCATTTGAAAGAGTCCAGGGCCTCTTTAAATGTTATTTCTAGAAGGAAAATCAGAATAACAATACTACTGACACAGGAAGGGGGAAAAAATTAATCCTGGTTTTTGAGATGTTAAAGCGTATCAGGGAAAACACAGCATTAGGATGTCATTTCTTAGGATTGTTCTAATGCTACTGATCATTTATTTGGGTTTGAGTGTAGCATAAATAAATGTAACATCTTAAGAGAATTAGGAAAGCTCCAAATACTGTCTTTTTTTTTTTTTTAAGTATACATAGAACAATTCAAATTTCCAAATTTCCAAGTCTGTAGGCACTTTTAGTCTGCTTTCAGTGAGGGATATTTATCTACAGCCTCTGCATACTGTTCCAGGCTCTTTCCCATAACAGATAAAATTCTGTACTGGAATAAATGCACAATTATTATATTTGCTTCCTCTGGTAGGGTTTAAATGTGATCTTAAGTGTTTTATTTGCAAAACTTCTTAAATGGCATTTATAAACATAAAGGCAGCAAAGCATTTCTGTGTTATTTTTAATAACAACTAATAGGAGGTGTTTGGAGTGGCAAACTCCTCCCATGGCAGGAATCTAGAACTAGGTGATCTTCAAGGTCCTTTCCAGCCCAAACCATTCTATTATTCTATGATGAGCGAGTACCAACATGGTTTAAGTACACTCTTGATTACTTTCTTGTAGGTTCATAGAATCACAGAATACCTTAGGTTGGAAGGAACCTCAGAGATTGGTTACTCCAACCTGCCATGGGTAGGGACGCCTCTCAACTAGACTTGGCTGCTCAAGGCCTCATCCAGCCTGGCCTTGAACACCTCCAGGGAGGGGGCATCCACAGACTGTCTGGATAACTTCTTCCAGACTCACACCTGCACTTAGATTACCTGTAGTTAGGTTATATTCATGTAACACAACAAGATATTTACACACTTGTTTGTGTCAGAGGTTTCGGTAATGTTTTTCTCATGGTAGCTAAGAAGTTTGCTCAATGCAGACTTGAAAACAGAATTATCTTATTTTGAAGTGGAGGAACTAGAGAAGCAATAAGGTTGCCTGGGGAGGTGGTTAAGGCCCCATCCTTGGAGGTATTCAAGGTGAGGCTCGACAGGGCTCTGGGCAGCCTGATCTGGTTGAGGATGCCCCTGCTTACTGTAGTGGGGGTTGGACTGGATGACCTTTGGAGGTCCCTTTCAACCCAGACTATTCTATGATTCTGTAATTCTATGATCATCATCAGATTCCTCTTGTATTATTACTGGGAATTTATTCGTATGTTTTTTTTCTATTTTAATAATAAAGAGAATCGTGTTTGCTTGCTAATTTATTTTTACTTTTTTTTCCTGTTTAAATAATGAAGACATCAATGTTTGCTCAATAATTTGTTTTCAGTTAGGGTTACTAGTAACATTATTCATCCAAGCTTGCATTTCTTCTCACAGGCAAGTTTCTGAAGTCCTTCTCTGCTGTCCTCCAGGCAGCACTGAGCTGGTTCTCAGCACAAACATGTGTGAAGGATAGAGAGGGTTCAAAGACCAGCTATTAATCTGCCTAATGAATAAAATCCTTTGTAAGCACCATAACATTTTGAAAGGGAGCAAGTTCCTGCATACTCAACAGATCTGATTACCATGTGACAGCTACAGTAGACTATTGTAGAGGCTGAAAAAGGCCTTTAGAGACATTGAAGCATTTAATAATGGACTGGAAGTCGACTTTAGTGTATTACTATGATTCAGTTCAAGGTCAGGTTTTAATGGCACCTCTTCCTTCTGCTTATGTCTAGCTCTCGTCATGTCTTATGGTGCTAGCTTTAATGAATATTGATTGCATTTGATTTGACTTTTTGTCCCAGCCATATCTTTTTGTTAGAGCAAGTCTTAAGTATCATAGAACTATAGAGTGGTTTGGGTTGGAAGGGACCTTCAAGATCATCCAGTTCCAACCCCGCTGCCATGGGCAGGGAGACCTTCCACTAGACCAGCTTGCTCAAGGCCTCATCCAGCCTGGCCTTGAACACCATCAGGGATGAGGCATCCACAACCTCCCTGGGCAACCTGTTCCACTTCTGCTATCTCTTTGTTTTCTTTAAGTAGCCTCTGATGCCTGCAGGAACATTAGGGTTGTATCTGCCTTATGGAAGTGAGCAGGGCTGGTCTATAGGTGTGAGACCTGGCAGGCAGTCATCTGTAGTGTGAAATTGCTAGTGTTAGTTTTGGATTACTATAGATACAGCCTGAGATCTCAGCCCTTCTGTGAGTACCAGCTCTAGCATGAAAATGGCAATCAACACTGGCATCTCATTGAGTTGTTTTGGTTGGAACAGGCATTTAAGGTCATTGAGTCCAACCATTCTCTAACTGTACCAAGGCTGGGGCTAAACCATGTCCCTCAGCACCACATCTCTGCTTCTTTGAAACACCTTCAGGGATGGGGACTCAACCACCTCTCTAGGGAGCCTGTTTTAGGGTTGTGTGCTGGTTTGAGGCCAGCCAGAACATCTCTTGCCCCGAAAGGGACAAAAGAATGACACACGCAAACGGATTGGAGAGTGATGGAAAAAAGTTAAAATGGAAAAACGAATTGGTGAAGCTACAGAAAACTACAAACTACAAAGCATAGTGGAAAAGAACATCCTAAAGCATACAGAATCCCCTCACAGGATTCCCAAAAGCTTCCCAGTCCTCCCTTCCTCCCACCTGAGGGTCTACCCAACCCCTCAGGGCTCTTCCTTCCCCCCCCTCCTACTGCTAGGCAAGTCTCAGGCTGGCCAGGTCTGAGACTGCCTCCCCCTCCATTCTCCTCCTGGCATTAGGCCTAGACAGGCCTAAGAGGCCTTGAGGATACTCCCCCGGCATTACCCGATAAGAGAGGACATCTCCCATGGGAGCAGAGGGAAGAAAGAGGAAGAGAATGACTCTGCAGATGGCCTTATAGGGCGCAGGATTTATGGGTAGAAATACGCCATTTCCTGTGTCCACCCCTCTGGGTGGGCACCCAGGACACCAGAGGTGTATCTCATGTAGCAGTGGCAGGGGGCACCCAGCCTAAACTGCCACAGGTTGGAAAACCCTTTCAGTGAAGAACTTCTTCTAATCTCCTGGTACAACTGGAGTCCATTTCCTCTCATCCTAAATTGTGATGATGTTGGACAAGGCACAGTGTTCTTGTGATTGCAATAATGGGAAATGCAGATTAGGAGACTCCAGAAGGGTAAGAGAAAAATGCTGCTATACCCCACAACCTCACATATCCCTGCTCTTCCAAACAGCCAGGGGTAAGGGAATAGCCACACTGGGTAATTAAGAATAAGAGTCCCGAATTCTCATCTGATGTCCTCCCTCCATGTAAAGACAAATGACAGAAACTCCTTTCCATTTGTTGGCAAAACTTGATCTACAGCTTCGGTAACTTCTTGCTTTAAGTTGTCACTAAGAGCTTGTGCTAATTAATCATGATCAGTGTTACACTGCTCTGAGTCTCGGGAAGGAAGGCAAAGCAGACAAGGCCTTTAGCAGCTTAACTATCACTGAGCTTTCAATCTTCATATTTTTGCAATCTAGTCATCAATTAGTGGTTAGAGGAGCACCTCCCAAAGAGATTTTCCACTTCTTTCTGGTTTTAGCTGGATTACAGATCATTAGCAATTTTCAGATTCCTGTGTGTAAGGAAGTGCAATGAAAACTGCATCCAAACAGGATATTTAATACTGCGCCTGTGGGAAGAGCTAAGTTGCTAAGCCACTTAGGTACTCAACAGGTCAGGGGAGACTAGGTTAAGCCTTTCCTAATATATCGTAGGCTTTCACTCAGCACACGGGCTTCGCTTCAGCCTAAGGACAGGTTGCTGTTTAGTGGGAGTCTGATTAGATCACAGGAACTTACAGGATGCAAATACCTATTTTCCCAGCGCTAATCTAGTCAGTCTTCTGATTTGGACAGTATGTAATGTTGGATGTTCTTTGCCTGAATCATGGAATGGCTTGAGTTGGAAAGGTTCTTAAAGGTCATCCAGTTCCACTAGACCAGCTTGCTCACAGTCCCACCCAGCCTTGAACACCTCCAGGGAGGGGGAATCCATAACCTCCCTAGGCAACCTGTTCCAGTGTCTCGCCACCCTCAGTGGAAAGAATTTCTTTCTAGTCTCCAGTCTAAATCTCCTCTCCTCAAGCTTCGACCTGTTCCCTCTCATCCTATCACTACAAGCCCTTGTACAAAGTCCCTCCCCAGCTTTCTCATAGTCCCCTTCAGGTACTGGGAGTCTGCTCTAATCTCTCCCTGGAGCCTTTTCTTCTCCAGGTTGAACAGCCCCAGGATATCCTTTTATCCAGCACCAGGCTCAGAGCAGGTGGAGGCAGAACAGTTAGTTCAGGGCTCTGCCCATTCTGATTGGGCATCTTCCCAAAGCCAGCAGGACTCTACAGTCTTTCTGGACACCTTGTCCCCACATTTGAGCATCCTCATGGGCAGAAATCTTTCCTTATGTCTTAAGAGGAAAATTCCCACATGCAGGCTTGTGCTTGTGGCCTCTCATCCTTCTGCTGGGGCCTCCAATCCCTCTTTAGTCCCTCCCATAAAGCAGCTGAAGATGGTGGCGAGGGCCACCCTTGCCTGCTGTCAGCCATCACATGGTTCAGCTGTAATCCCACATGTGGGAGGGATGGGGTGCTGGGTGACACTAGCCAAGGCCCCTTCAGCGTGGCTGGGAGTGCACCTTGCTGGGTGGGGGGGAATCATACTTTTCCATCTTGCAGTCTCCATGGACATTGATGGAACAGGGTGCCCAAAGAGGTTGTGGAGCCTCTGTCTCTGGAGGCATTCCAAACGTATCTAGATGTGTTCCTGTGTACTCTGGGTGACCCTGCTCTAGCACGGAGTCGGACTATGTGCCAGTCACAGAATCACTGTGGCTCAGAGATCCCTTCCATCCCCAGCTAGTCTGTGATTCTGGGAAACTCTTCAAATGGTTGCTTTCTAAGTTAAAAAACCCAAACTACAACAACTCAGAAAACCCACTGAGGAGGAGTATAAGATCTTTTTTTTAAAATCAACACTACTAATTTATTAGTGTTTTGTCCAAATTTTCCTTCGCTTTGGAAGTTAGTTATGTTTCCTATGTGATAGATTCCAAGCAGTGGATTATTTAAGTAGTAAATACCAGTATACAAATGTTTCATATTTACATATAATACATAAATATGTAAACGCACAAAAAAGTAAACATCCTTATAAAATATTGAACTCTTCTGGAGATGAATATTTACCTGGGTTCAGCATGCACTTCGTTTGTTGAGGAGGAAGCTGATATTTTTAAATTTCAGCATGTTCATGTAATTTTTCCTTCTTCCACCTAATAAATGTGCTCCATGATGGATTCTACTGTAAGAGCACTAACTGCTGAACATCAAATCACCCCCAAAGTTGGGCAATGCCATGTAACAGTAACAGAGTTGGCCACAGGATTCTCCTTGGTGAGTGAAGGGGATCAGGCGTTTTTAACATAGCAAATAAATCAATCAGTACATTAGGAAATAATGGGATTAGCTGATATCTGGTGCTTTAGGAAAGGATACAGACAGTGTAACTTTAACTTAATTCTACAGCCCTCTTCAATAAAAATGTGCCAGTGGAGGTTTACCCAATGTTTTACTTCAGAGAAGTGTGTTGATGGATGGATACTAGAGCTCTAAATTATATTTTCACATGAAGGCTAAATAAATCTCCTCTCCACAACAGGAAATGTTGGAGTTATTTTTTTCTCTAATGTAGAAATGTGTAATTATGTCTTGAAAAAAGTGTTTTTCCTGATAAAATGGAGTGGTGTGATAGCTGGGGTGCTGAGTCCAGTTCTGGTTCCCATAGCATAAGAAGGACATGGACCTTCTGCAGTAGGTTCAGAGGAGGGCCAGAAGATGATTAGAGGGCTGGAGCAGATCCCCTATGGGGACAGGTTGAGAGAGTTGGGGTTGTTCAGTCTGGAGAAGATAAGGTTCCAGGGAAACCTTAGAGCTGCCTTCCAGTACCTGAAGAGGGCCTACAGGAAGGCTGGGGAGGGACTTTTTACAAGGGCTTGTAGTGATAGGATGGAGGGAATGGATTGAAGCTTGAGGAGAGAGATGGAGACTGGAGAATAGTAAGAAATTCTTTACAGTGAGGGTGGTGAGGCACTGGAACAGGTTTCCCAGGGAGGTCATGGATACCCCTTCCTGCAGGTGTTCAAGGCCAGATTGGATGAGGCTTTGAGCAACTTGCTCTAGTGGAAGGTGTCCCTGCTCATGGTGGGGGGTTGGATGTAGGTGACATTTAAGATCCCTTCCAACCCAAACCATTCTATGATTCTAAGGATGCTTGTGGTGCTGAGGGACATTTAGGCCCAGCCTTGGTAGAGTTAGAGAATGATTTGTCTAGATGATCTTCAAGGTCTTTTCCAACCAAGATGATTCTGTGATTCCATGATTCCATTGTTTCTGAGAGTCAGAAGTGTTCATATTTAAGTGATTTGGTTTCAGAGTCTTCATTACGGCTTTAGCCACACAGCTTTTTTTATAGGCATGAGCAATATTGCCACACACCAGAGTAAATAAAAGCAAAATAACAAAGTGGAGGAATATGTGATTAAAATACAAATCCGATTCCCAGGGTGCTGTATGCAGATATTTAATTAAGAGATTGTCTCGATAACTGAAGAACAGAAACAGCATCTGTTCTAAAATGCATAAAATTAATATTAACTCATACTTCCTAAATGCTTAAGAGAGAAAGGTTTAAATGAGAAAGAAAATAGAAAAGGCATGGAAGTGTTTTTGTGTTGACTCTAGTTGAAGAGATGACATGACCATGGTGGTGACAGGTTGATGTTTGGACTTGATGAACGAGATCTTTTCCAACAGGAACAATTCTATGATTCTTTTTTCCCAGTCCTGTTTGTCTATCACTTTGTTTTAATCTTCCCTCAGCACCAGTTACCTCTTACCTTTTCTTTCCCTTTCATATGTTACCAGTTGGGACGTTCATAAGCAAGAAAAGAGAAGCCTGATAATACTTCATGGAAGCCATTCCCTAAAAAGATTCATAGATTTGGTTTAGGTTGGAAGGGACATTAAAGATAATCCAATTCCAACCTCCTGCCATGGGCAGGGACACTTCTCACTAGCCCAGCTTGCTCACAGCCTCATCCAACCAAGCCTTGAACACCACCAGAGAGGGGATGTCCATTACGTCCCTGGGCAACCTGTTTCAGTGTCTCACTACACTCACTTGAAAGAATTTCTTCCTAATCTCCAGTCTCAATCTCCTCTCCTCAAGCTTCAATCCATTCCTTCCACCCTATCACTACAAGCCCTTGTAAAACATAACATATAAAGATACCCAGTCCTGCCTTACCTGGAAAACTTTGGGGTAGCTTGGTATCTTAAAAGGTGATGAACCTTTGGAAAAGCCTCAGACTTTTCCAGTTCAGCATATACCCATGATTCCTGAACAGGAACAGTTTTTTGTGTAAGGATAATAGGCACTCTCATCCACTGAGTACTGGCCTGATATTGATTGTGTGGAAATGAATTGGAGATGTCTGTGTGACTGCTTTGGAAAGCAGCTCTGAGTCCCTTTCAACTTGGCATGATGTTAATGGGGACCGAGCTTGTTTCAGCGTGCTTGCATTAACAGAAGAGTACGAGAGCAGTTTGGATAAGGAAAAAAGGGATGGTCTGAATCACTCCTTACACTCTCATTACTATATTGGGACCAGTTTCTTTATTTTACTGAGTTATTTAGAGCCCCAAGGACTGTAAATAGCAGCAATTCAGCAGTGTTCAGTCAAACACCTGATTTTCATTTAAATTTCATGTGGGCCTGGGATTGCCCTGATGGAAAAGCCGTATGGAATGAAGAGGAATTTTTTCAAATCAGTTGTGTGGTAGTACCACATCTCCCCAGTCTATTGTATCTTCTCTATTCATTTTGTTTCATAGAATCCTGGAATGGTTTGGGTTGGAAGGAACGTCCAAAGGTCATTTAGTCCAACCCCCCAGCAGATGAGATAGATTGGGAGGAAGTGGGCTTATGTTGCCCGTAAGGGGAGGTTTAGACTGGATATGAGGAAACATTTCTTTACTGAGAGAGTGATAAGGCATCAGAACAGGCTGCCCTGGGAGGTGGTGCGGTCACCATCCCTGAAGGTGTTCAAGAAGTGTGTGGTGCTTCAGGATGTAGTTTAGTGGTTATGGTAGTTGGGTTATGGTTGAATTTGATGGTCTTAAGTGTCCTGTCCAGCCTTAGTGATTCTGTGATTAGATGATTTTTGTGTGCATTTGTTTCAGTTAGAAATACTTCTAAATCTCACCAAAAAACCCCACTGGTGTTCCTTTGAAGTTGTGATTTTGGCTTTCATGCAGCAAACTGAGCTGCTTTATCTCCTCTGGCCGAAAAAGACTTCTACAGCTGCTGCCTTTACTTTTCTCTGGTACTGAGCAATCATGCAAACTATGCCCTCTACAAACTGTCTGCCTTCAGTCTGGGTCATAGCTGATAACCCAAATGTTTGATAGACATAGGGGAGACCTGAGAGCAGCCTTCCAGTAGCTGAAGAAGGCCTACAAGAAAGCTGGGGAGGGACTTTTTATGAGAGCTTGTTATGATAGGATGAGAGGGAATGGATTGAAACTTGAGGAGGGGAAATTGAGACTGGAGATTAGGAAGAAATTCTTTCAAGTGAGGGTGGTGAAACACTGGAACAGGTTGCCTAGGGAGGTTGTGGATTCCCCCTCACTGGAGGTGTTCAAGGCCATCCTGTCCCCATCTGCCACTGAGTCCAGCCTGAACTCTGGGGGAGTTTGGTATTGATTTTCTATATATTTAAGTCTTTTATTTTAAATACCATTATTATAATAATTATATTATAGTAATTAATAGAATAGTTAATATTATTACAATAGAATATCTTATACTGCTTCATTAAAGCTATTTAGGTGGTGTTTTTCTTCAACCCATAAGTCCTTCTCCTTTATTCCCTTTCCCCCTTCCAGGGGGGTTGGAAGTATCTTCCACGAGGGAAGATTAATCTGGGTTCAATTATCTTGCAAGTGCACTGAAGGATTTTCATGCAGGTGATTATCCTGTACCAGTAGTCTCCTGCTGACTAATTTCTGCCTCTACCTGAGTCCCTAGTTTATCAAGCAGTATTTGAAAGGCCAAGTGACAGCCTTTAAGTTGTTCTTACAACACAGTAAAAAGGAATTTTGTCCTGATCAGCCTGGAGAAGAGAAGGCTCCAGAGGGACCTAACAGCAGCCTGCCAGTACCTGAAGGGGCTACAAGAAGGCTGCAGAGGGACCATTTGCAAAGGTCTGCAGTGACAGGACGAGGAGCAATGGTTTGAAATGAGAGCAGAGGATATTTAGACTGGATATTAGGAACAGGTTCTGCATCATGTAGGTGGTGGAACACTGCAACAGGTTGCTCAGGGAGGTCGTTGAGGCCCCATCCTTGGAGATGGTCAAGGTGAGGCTTGATGGAGTGCTGAGCAACCAGCTCTAGTGGAGGATGTCCCTGCTGACTGCAGCAGAGCCGGACTAGACGAACTTTGCAGATCTCTTCCAACTCAAACCATTTTATGATCTAAATCAATTCAAGCCATGACAATTAGATTTTGGTAGGAAAAAGGAAAAAGAAGCTGAGTATGAAGAGCAACTCTTGTATCCAAAAGGCATTTTGTAGAAAAATGATGGAGTCCATTTTGTGCATCTGGTTTTCAAGCACCTATCCTGGAAAAAGCTCCGTAAAATCTGTTGGGCTAATGAAATGCAACTTGTTTCCTAAACAGAGACATTGATTGCTTTTCCATAAATCTGCCTCTTATTAGCTGCAAGTATTAACATTAAGATACAACAATTATAGTTTGCATTTTTCATTGTGCCTTCGTTAATGAGTTACATTATGACATTTATCAAAAATAAAATTAAACTTGGGGCATGGAATACAGTGTATGTTCACCATTTGGAAGGTTGAATTGAAAGCAGATTATGACAGTTGCCCTTTTGGCAAGACAGGCAGGCTTTTAACATAAAGGCAGGTAAAGTAAGATTAATTTAATACTGCTTTTATGAGGCCTTTTAAACTTGCATTGAAGCAACATCTCATAGCTTTCAGGATAAGTGGGCAAAACCAGGCATGGTATATTCAACTTACCTTTAATGTGAAGTGCTGTCAGACAGTTTTTAGCTAACTGTCATCGTAAGATTACCAGTTCTCTCCATCATTTTCTGTGACAGCCATCCTCTTGATATTCTTATGAAAATCATTTTATGTGGTACCAAACCCATGCATCCATTTGGGTTTAAATGTCATATTCATAGGTGCATAGAATGGTTTGAGTTGGAAGGGACTTTAAAGATCATCTAGTTCCAACCTCCCCACACTATGGCCATGGATACCTTCCAATAAACCAGCTTGCTCAAGACCTCATCCAACCTGGCCTTGAACATGTCCAGGAATGAGGCATCCACAAACTCCCTGGGCAACATGTTCCAGTGTCTCACCACTGCCATTGTAAAGAATATGTTCCTAATCTCCAGTCTAAATCTGCCCTCTTCCAGCTTCAATCCATTCCCTCTCATCCTATCACTACAAGTCCTTGTAAAATGTTCCTTTCCAGCTTTCTTGAAGGCCTCTTTCAGGTCCTGGAAGGCTCTTCTAAGGTCTCCCCAGAGCCTTTTCTTCTCCAGGCTAAACCGTCCCAACATGGTTTAGCACCAGGCTTGGTAGAGTTAGAGAATAGTGGGACTCAATGAGCTTAAATGTCTTTTCAATGCAAACAATTCTGTGATTCTACGAATTGAAAGCTAAAACTTGAACTAACTTATAGACGGAACTGTGGTTGTGGTTGTTCAGTTCACCAGAACAACAGAAAAGGCTTTTTAGAGTTGTCATTTCATGCTATTTTTATTTGCAAGCAAAAGGTGCTCTTATGATAATTACTGTTTTATTTAGAATCACAGAGTGTTTAATCAATGACAATATGGTTAAAATTAGAGTTTTCATGTTTAAAGTTTTACCAGATTGACTGCTTTATGTCCAACCACCTGTTTATTTTCCCACAGTACCTGGATCTAACTAACTTTCTCATCCAGGACAATGTTTTTATCAATTGTTGGGTTTTATTTAAAGGTAAAAAGCAGACAGTTGTATGTTGTGCACTTTCCCAGCATGGACATCTCCAACTATATCTGGTTGCTCAAAGCTCCATCAAGTTTCATCCTAAATGTCTCCAGAAATGGGGCCTCCACCAGATCCCTGGGCGACCTGTTTCAGAATTTCACCACTCTCATAGTAAAGATCTTCCTCCTTATGTCCAACCTAAATCTCCCCTGCTCTGGTTTCAAACCATTGCCCCTCATCCTGTTGCTACAGGCCCTTCTAAGCAATCCCTTCCCAGCCTTCCTGTAGGTCCCCTTCAGGTACTGTAAGGCTGCTCTAAGGTCTCCCTGGAGCCTTCTATTCCCAGGCTGAACAACCCCAACTCTCCCAGCCTGTCATCTCTTTTAATTAGAGATTCTTAAACACAGCTGAGGTTAAATGTGTAAATGTATTTTAGGAAAGTTTTGTAAGATTAGTTTGCTATCTTCCTCTGCTTGTTCATTTACAATTCTCTCCCTTTAGGCAACAGTCACAGCCTTGCCAATTTCTTCAGACACTGAACACTGACTGACTTAAAAATATTTGAATGTTAGGGATTTGTAGAGATCTTTGGGAATATTGTCTTGATTCATTATATTAGACTGAGGTAAGCATTAAAATCATGGTAAGATGATTGAAGGGCTTTACTCTGTTGGGTTCCCAGCCTGTCACACACAGATTATACCCCATGTAATTTGTTAGCTGGAATATCTCCAGGTTCCACTAAACAGTGACTGTTTTCCTTTGAAAAGAGATGTGCAGCTGTTTGTAACCAGAATACAGTCCCTGCCAGAGACAGCCATACCAGCTGTGTGCTGTACACTTCAGCTGGAGGAGCAAGTGAACAGCACTCTCCTTCCTAGATACCCCTGCTCTGGTCACACAACATGTAGAGAAGTTCTTCTGTAGTGTTTATAGGCTTTCATCTCTGCACATGGCAACCAGCACTTTCTCCTACTCTGCTTGGGCAAATCTGGACAGAAAGCTAAGCCTCATCTTTTAGTTTCCCTCACAAAGGTGGTTTTAAGCTTCAGTAATCTCTGTCTGAAGCAGGTCAAGATGTTGCGTCTGGAAGACAGGAAGCTTAGAGGACTCAGTCAACAAACTCCTGGACCTTTTGCTGACTTATGTGTCTGATTCCATGGCCACCTCTGCTGCTGGTGTATGGTAGCGCTAACAGTAGGCTGACGTTGAACCACCTATCTGTCTTCATGTCCACAAGGGATGTGTATGGATATGGTGTCCCACTTGCCACTCTACTCAAATGTAGCCTTGCATGCTGGAACTGACAAGGACATGCAGCTCATTGCTCTCTACAGCTCCCTGAAAGAAGGTTGGATTGAGGTGGGGGTTGGTCTCTTCTACCATACTATCAGGTGATAGAATTAGAGAAGATAGCCTGAAATTGTGCCAGGGGAGATTTAGGTCAGAGATTAGGGAAAATTTCTTTGTTGCAAGAGCGGTCAGGAATTGGAACAGGCTGCCCAGGGAGGTGGTGGAGTTAGCGTCCCTGAAAGTGTTAAAGAAACGTGTGGACATGGCACTTTGGGACATGGCTTAATGGCCATGGTGGTGGTAGGTTGATGCTTGGACTTGATGACCTTAGAGGTGTTTTCTAGCTGAAACAATTCTATGATTCAATGCGCAGGGAGATGCTTGGTCAAACCCAGAGCAGTAAGGCATGGTGTTCCAGTGGGGGGGGTGGGGGGGAATATCCACCAAAACTCTTTTAGGGAAAGAAAAAAAGCACATGCCCAAAGGCATCTTCCCCAGTTCCCACAGCAGCCAGGCTGAAACCTTTTTCTTTCTAGGAAAGAGAGCAAACAAAAAGGCTTCATTTTCCCACTTTTCATTGATTTCTCTCCTGTAGCTTTTCTACGTAGTATTCCTGCATCTTGAATGACAGCACTCAGGACTCTCCTATCAGGTGTCAGTGCAGAAGGTTCACATTCACTCTTCAGCATAAGGAGATGGTATTGATGGGGCCAACAAATGTCTTTTGTTTTGTTTTTTTGAGGTGCAGCAGTAACAGCCCTGCAAGCAGCACTGCTCAGTCTTACAGTGTCTTTGGTACCCTATGCCACAGACGTGAGAAGACTGGTGATGGAATAGGGAAGTCATACCAAAAACTGGGGTGCCCACAGACTGGGCTCCATGGAGCTCCATGAACACCTTCTCAGAATGGAAAACACTGGGTGCTATGCTTTGCATTTGGTCCTCCGGAATTTCCAGTCCATCACAGAGTGGTGTATAGGAAACATCTATAAAATCTGTATTTGTGCAGTAAATTTCGACACAAAAAGTGAAAATGTGTAAGCAAAACTCCTTTTAGTTTCTTTGCTTTTTAGTCTGTCTAGAACTTGAAGGGTAGAGTGAAAAACAATCATGATACAGACTCTGACCTCTTCCTCTTGGGGGTTAATAAAGTCAATTTTGCTATTGATTAAGAGAGTAATGTCAGACTTTGTGCCTGATGTCATAGCAAATGTTGAAGTTGAAAAAAGTACAAAAGCCAATGGTGAATTGAGTCACGTTAAATGTATTTATCTTGAATCCCCACTTTGTGGCATTATTACTGTAGTCTCATCTCAAGCTAGCATTACTCATTAATGCCGGCTTATCATCCTGATCCTTCTTTCCCTTTGTTCATTCGGATATTCTGCCTGCACACAGCTGTAACCTTCTGTTTCTTGCTCCCTTAATACCACAGATTAAATTGCATTTAAAGCTGCTGCATTTGAACCAGTTATGCAGTCAGAATTGCCCTCACTACAAGAAAAGCACTAAGGTGCTGGAGCAGGTCCAGAGAAGGGACTTGTGAGGTCACACCTTGAGTGCTGGATTCAGTTTTGGGGCCCTTACTTCAAGAACAAAAAGGAGATGCTGGAGCAGGTCCAGAGAAGGGCAACAAAGCTGCAGAAGGGTCTGGAGAACAGGGCTGATGAGGAGCTGCTGAGGGAACTGGGGGTGTTTAGTCTGGAGAAGAGGAGGCTGAGGGGAGACCTCATTGCTCTGTACAACTCTCTGAAAGGAGGCTGTGGAGTTGAGGCAGGGGGCCTGTCTCTTTTCTCTAGTAACAAGTGATAGAATAACGCTGAGAGGGAATGGATTGAAGCTTGATGAGGGCAGATTTAGACTGAAGATTAGGAAGAAATTCTTTACAGTGAGGGTGGTGAGACACTGGAACAGGTTGCCCTGGAGGTGTTCAAGGCCAGGCTGGATGAGGCCTTGAGCAAGCTGGGCTAGTGGATGCTGTCCCTGCCCATGGCAGGGGTGGGGCTGGAACTAGATAATCTTGAAGGTCCTTTCCAACCCAAACTATTCTATGAATCTTTGAGGAAATGGCCTCGAATTGCACCAGTGAGATTTAGATTGCGTTTGAGAAGAAAATTCTTGACTGAAAGGGTTCTCAAAGACTGGGACAGGTTCCCCAGAGAGGTGCTTGAATCCCCATCCTTGGCGGTGTTCCGAAGAGATGTGGTGCTAAAGGACATGGTTTAGCACCAGCCTTGGTAGAGTTAGAGAATGGTTGGACTGTTTGATCTTAAATGTTGTTTCCAACCAAAACAATCCTATGATTCTGTGACCAGGGAGCTCCTCTTCCTGGCTAGTGTTGAAGTCTCTCTTAGCCCACATACCGTATTAGGAGGCATTAAGGAGCCTGAATTCCTCTGGAAACACAGAGTGTGTGATTCCTGAAGCACTGCTGTGATTAACTGTAATGCAATCCACTGGCTATGAATGCTTAATGGACCAACATTCTCCTGCTTACTCCAGGCCCTTTGACATCTTACTAGGACTCAGTTCATTGTGCCACAGAGTGCAAATGCAAAACCATCACTAGGAGAAAGGCAGCCAGCCCAAATGAGCTCTGCCTGTAGGTGCAATTAAAGGATTGGGAGGTCTACAATATGAAGTGATTGAGTAGTGGTCTGGCACTGGGAATGCTGCATTGCACTTTCTGTTTGGAAAAGATGTTTACAAAACACAGCAGCCTTTTTGGTGTATTACAGAAGCTTTTCCCTTAATCCTCTTAGCTTCTGCTTGTTTGTCCATTTCTGTATACAAGCAGTGGCATTAACAGGCTAGGCTTTGGTGGGAATGGGTGCAAGGCTCCAACTGAATTAATGCAACACCCCATTAATTGATTTTCTTGATATCTCCTGTGTGGTGATGCTCATGTGAGTGTACAGTAGGGCTACCAAGGGCTTTGGATCCCCTAGAATCGCAAGCATTTTAGTAGCAGTAGAAAAATACCTGCTTGAATTAGAAACTAAATAAAACCTCTTTGTAACGTGTGCTGTCTTAAACTGGGGGATTGTGTTTCTCCTGTAGAGAAAGCTGATTGAAGGGTTTGCTAATACCTAGTGTCATACTTCAGCTATGCTTCAACACATAAGCTGTGTACTTAAGTAGTGAGTAGTCTGTGTGCTGACACTCCGCAAAGGAAGAGTTTAACACATCTCTGAGTTTTTCTGAGTAGAATACAATGGGATTTCCCACAGTCATCTTAAAACATGGGACTGTCTTTATTTAGTAGCCCAGTCTCATTTAAACTATTCATTAAGAATTTCATATTAAAAAATTAAACCCAAACATTTCTTGATTTTTACATGAACATAGTTATGAGAGAAGGTGATGAGATGGCTTTAGAGATTCAGAAAGGCTCCCACTGAAGTCATGGCCTAGAAGTTGCATTTGCTTGTTGTGCTGTGATCTGAGGCAAAGCCATAAAGTCTGCTGGTTTCTGGGACTGGAGATCCTTCTCCCTGGCTCACTCAGTCTTTTCTGCATCTGCAGCAGAATCAGTAAGATTGCCAGTTGGTACCAAATGCAGCAGGTGCTAGGAATGAGACACAGTGTGAGAGAGTCATAACAAATCTTTGGGGCAGTTGCAACTTAGCACCTCAAAAAAGAACATGATTTGTATTGATGATGTGATGCTGAGAAAATCGGACACCAAGTCAGACTGTCTCCACCTAACCCTTTCACCTCTGATGTCTTCTTTGCTTTAAGTAGGAGGATAGATGGTGATGTGTACTATTTAGAGTGCATCTGTAATAGGCCTGTTTATATATACAAAAGCATTGTATTAATTTTTTGTTCGGTTTATAACTGAATAAAAGGTGAGTTGGATTAATTATTGCTGATTAATTATTGCTGCATAATGATTTTTTTTTAAAAATAGAATGGCATCATTAAGGTTGGGAAAATCTCTAAGATCATCAAGTTCAGCTATCAACCCAATACCACCATGCCCTCTAAAACATGCCCTGGAGTGCCATGTCCACAGGTTTCTTGAACACCACCACCCCTGGCAGCCTGTTCCAATGACTGAAGAAATAAATTTTTCATAATATTCAACCTAAACCTCTCCCTGGTACAACTTGAAGCCTTTTTCTTTCATCCCATCTTGTAACTGTACAGAGCATACAAAGAATCTGTGTTCACTCTTTCTATTTATCCAGCAAATCTTCTAAATTAATGCCTGTGATCAATTTCTGTACCCTCTTTTCCCTCTAAATTATTTTCCTAACAGTTCTGACACCTGTAAATGAACAGAAGGAATTGCTTCTGAAACTTTGGGTTCTTATATTAATTTTTAGTGAATATGCAGGGGCTTGTAGCAATAGGACAAGGGGCAATGGTTTGAAACTGGAGCAGGGCAGATTTAGGTTGGGACATTAGGAGAAGGTTCTGCACAATGAGAGTGGTGAAATACTGGAACAGGTTGCCCAGACGTGCTTGAGGCCCCATCTCTGGAGACATATAAGATTAGACCTGATGTGGCCCTGGGCAGCCTGATCTAGTTGGAGGTGTCCCTGCTGCCTGCAGAGGAAGTTGGACAAGATGACCTTTGAGGGTCCCTTCCACTCCAATTGAATTTTGAATCTTTCCAGAGGCTTAAATGGTAATAAGAATGTTTGAAGAATAGTCAGTATTTTGGTTCAGGTGTTTGCTTCTGAGAAACTGCATGGCATTTTTAGGTTCATGCCAGTAGATTTAGATTGGGTGTTAGGAACAACTCCTTTACCATGAGGGTGCTGGAACAAGGCATCAGGTTACCCAGGGAAGTAGTTGAGATCCCATCCCTGGAGGCATTCAAGGTGAGGCTCAACAGGGCTCTGGGCAACCTGATCTAGTTGATGTCCCTGCTTACTGCAGAGGGGGTTGGGCTAGATGACCTTTGGAGGTCACTTCCAACCCAAACCATTCTGTGATTCTACGATTATCACTCTGTGTTTGGACGTCTGTAGGCTGAGGGAGAGTGAGACTGCTGGGAGAAGAAACACTGATGTGTTGATTAATGGTGACATTGCTACTGTATGGTAGTCTGTACTAATTGGTACCAGAAGCAGTATTTACTCTTGGCCAGCTCATGTGTCATATTTTTGAAGGCAGGAGAAAAATAGCACCCTCAGTTAGGATGTAAGTTGGCAGCAGTGCAAGGATCTGGGAGAAACACTGCACCAGATTTGGGAAGAAATGGCTAGGTACTGAAGCTGCAACTCTGCTTCATGCTCTCCATTTCTGTTCAAACTTATTTAGACACCAGAGGTCCAGACTCGAGGCTGTGCTGTGTTATAATTAATTTGTCAAACTTGGCTCACTACAGATGTTCTCCTTTGCTTGCTTATTTGCCTCTTCAAAGATACAATGAGTTTTTGAGCATGCCAGTTTGTTACCTTGGCAATAGAGGGGCTTGCCAAAAGAGTGATAAAATATATCTGCTGTCACATTGGAAACAAATTTTCTCCTTAAATGTTCTTGTTGCTATTTTAATAGTTTTTGTTGTACAGCATGGCTATCAACATGCTCTTGTTGCACCTGCTTCTTTGTTCTGCTGGATGGAGACACTCTTAACGTGTAGGCAGATGCTTTTGTTTTGTCCTGAGGCAGGGGTAAAGTTCTAGTCACAGAATGGCAGAGGTTGGAAGGGACCTCTGCAGATCATCTAGTCCAACTTTCCTGCTAGGGTCACCCCACAGCAGGTTGCCCAGCATTGCAGTGTCCAGGTGGGTTTGGAATCTCTCCAGAGACAGAGACAGCAGCCTGCTCCAGGGCTTCCAGTCAGCCAAAGCCATTGAGGTTTAAGGGTCAGTACTGCCCTGCTCTATGCAATGACATGTTCCTTTGCTGGACCTAGATTGCTAACCTGTCTGGGATCTGAAAGAAGCCTGGCAGGAGAGACTTTTTGAGGAACCCTGAGGAATCCCATTTATGGGAATGCAGGACAGTGGAACTTGGTTCTTGGCTCCTTTCCCTGGAGTTGTCAAGCTACTGTCATGAAAAATACAAGGGGTTTTCCCCCCAGTTTTTATTCTCAATTTCTAAATTATAGATTTTGGACCAAAAATAGGCAATAGACAATTTAAAACAGCTAAAAAGTTTTTTGGTTTTTTTTTTTTGGTCAGTAAGTTCCAGTTAAATGGCAAAGGAATGAATTACATATGAAGTGTACTTGTGAACTACATACAACTGAAAAAATCTCCTTGGGATTTGCATATGAACAATAAGAGTCAGGGGAGTCACCTCCCTGGTCCTTCCTTCATCCATTATACCATTGCTTCCAACCTGCTGCATTTACAAAAACCAACTCACTGCACAAGAAGATTTAGACCCAGGTCTGCAAAACTCATCAAACAGAAGTCAATGAAAATCATGTACCATGTTCCATTAACGCAAGAGAAAAACAGGACAGTATTGGGAATTTCCCTTTTGCAATAATGGTCATGGCAAAAAGAATTAGTTGGGAATGCCATGTGAGCTGTGTTTTGATACCAACCTGGCCAAGGTGACCCTTTCAGGATAATCAAGTTGAGAGACTGTGATTCCCTTCCAGCACAACATAAGTCAGATAAATACAAAGGGTTGCATGCTCAAAGCATGGGGAATGAGTTGAATAAACAAAAGGCACAGCAATATTTTGCAGCTTTTTGTGCTGAAGTAGGTTGTTATTTGCCAATGAGTGAATTGCTTGGGATCGTAGGGTTGCCTCGGGAAAACAGCCAGAGTTTTTCCAGGATTGCTTTAGGGTCATGTCTGCCTTCAACAGCCTAGAGGCATAATTCGTTGCCTGTGTGGAAAAGAAAGAAATGAGTCCTGTCATCTGTGTTTCTCAGGGCACGATATTCCTGAAGTTTCACATGAGTAGGATTACTGCTCCAAGGGGCAAGCTTACTCTGCAGAGACTCACACCCATGGGAAACTGCTCAGTCTTCACTTTGTACTTTTTCCTGGTGTGCTAGGTCAAGATTGTAAAGATGGACACAAGATGCAAGGCAGTTGGATTGTTCAGCCTGGAGAAGAAAAGACTCCAGGCAGACCTTAGAGCAGCCTTCCAGTGCCTGAAGTGGGCTGCAGGAAATCTGGAAAAGAACTTTTTACAAGGGCTTGTAGTGATAGGATGAGGGGGAATGGATTGAAGCTTGAGGAGGGCAGATTTAGACTGGAAATTAGGAAGAAATTCTTTCAAGTGAGGGTGGTGAGACACTGGGACAGGTTGCCCAGGTAGGTTGTGGTTGCCTTATTCCTGGAGGTGTTCAAGGCCAGGTTGGATGAGGCCTTGAGCAAGCTGGGCTGGTGGGAGGTGTCCCTGCCTATGGCTGGGTGGGTAGTGGAACTAGATAATCTTCAAAACCCTTTCCAACCCAAACCATTCTATAAATCTATGAATCTGTGTTGTGTAATAAAAAGTCCTCAGTGTATATGAGACCAGCAGTGCATTTTTATAGCTTCTGAAGTATATAGATATTAATTTGCTTCCAAAGGAGCTTATCTTGTTCTCAGATCCCTTAAAAAGTATGAAGAGGTGGTGGGACAGGGTTACAGTCCCACTTGTTTCTAACAGGTTTTGGACCCTAAATGGATGCAGCATGGGAAAGTTCACATCCTGCAACTGCAGAGTTTATTTTGGTCAGAGTTACAGCCTACAAGAAATTCCCTCTCAGCAGGAGTTTGCTGTCACTTGGTGTATCTCATTCTTGAGCTGCAGGACACCCTCTCTCTCCCCTTGGTTTTGATCTGCTGTTGGCAGTGGTGGTGAGGCAGGCTGTATCTCAAATGGTGTGATTTTTGTAAATGCTTTATTGAAATAAGGTCCCAACACCTGCAGATATCTCATGTTCCAAAGTCTGTGAAAGAGGAGTGCTGCTTGGCAGTGTCAACAGGAATCTCAGGAGTTAATATTTTCTGTTACAGCAAATTGAACAGTTTGCTTGTGCATGGCAACGGTTGTTCCTGGCTCTCTGTATGTATGTCAGAAGAGGTCTCTCTGGGATGGAGAAGTCCAGAGCCCAGATACTTGTAGTATTTCAGAAACTAATCTCATCTATGTAGTTCCTTTAGCTGGAGTTATGGGCTGCTTGAAACACATCTTTCTCCTGCAGAGAAACCTGAGGGAATCCCCAGGCTTGGGTTTGGTGTTAGATGATCAAATTCTTTCAATATTGCAACCGTCTAATTCCCATCTGTCTCACCCCTGCAATTGCTCCTTGGGAAGATTTGTCTCCCTGGTGCTTCCCTGCTGAAGCATTAATGACAGCTGATACCCATGCAGGCTTTAGGGGAGTGTGAAGCCAGGAAAGCTGAAGGAAGCCTGTGTCAGCTCCTTCTCACTGACTCCCTTTGACTCTGATGAAGACTACATCACAGAGAAAAGACTCTTTAAAAAAGGTGTCTGAAATATTTCAGGCATTTTCAGAGCTTCCTCTCCTCCCTGAAGGTAGACTGTAGAGAGACTTTCAAGCAGAAGACTTTAAGATCATCAAGTCCAACTCTGCTCCTGATCTACCAAAGTCCTGTGCTAAATCAATTTATTTGCTTTCAATACTGCCAAATGTGGATGGTTAAATGAATCAGACTGGCAAACTCTGTCCTCTAAAATAAGAAAGCATGCTTCTCCTGAAGGAAAATTCATGAATGTTTAAATAGTCTCTGATTGAAGGCCATGTTCATGTTGGAAATATGATAGAAAGTAGCACACATGATCAGATTAATGCAGTTGATGATAAACTGCAGCTTTAGAGCTGAGATGAACTGATAAACCTGGGTAGTGTCAAAAATACCCATGGCTGTGCATACTGCCTTTGCAAACAGTCCCTCTGCTTCTTTCTTGTAGCCCCTTCAGGTACTGGCAGGCTGCTATTAGGTCTCCCTGGAGCCTTCTTTTCTGCAGGCTGAACAACCCCAGCTCCTTCAGCCTGTCCTCATAGCAGAGGTGCTCCAGGCTCCTGATCATTTTCCTGGTCCTCCTCTGGACCTGCTCCATCAGGTCCACGTCCTTCCTGTGTTGAGGGTTCCAGACCTGTACACAGTACGCCAGGTGAGGTTTCAGCAGAGCAGAGGAGCAGAATCCCCTCTCTCCATCTCTGGCCATGCTGCTTTTGATGAAGCCCAGGCTGCCACTGGTCTTCTGGGCTGCAGGTGCCCATTGCTGGCTCCTGTCCAGCTTCATATCCTCCAGCACCCTAAGTTCTTTCCTGCAGGGGTGCTCTCAATCTCATCATCCCCCAGCCTGTATTGATATCCAGGATTGCCCTGACCTAGGTGCCAGTCCTTATACTTTGCCTTATTGAACCTCATGAGATTCTCCTCAGCCACTAATAAGAGCATTATTAATAAGTTAAGTCTTTTAAATACACATATAGGCCAACTTAGTCATTCAAGCTCCTCTTCTGCATTTATAATGACAAACAACAAAAATCAATCGTTTCTACTCAGTTGACTTTTGCAACTTGAATGAAAAAGCACAAATTAAATAACCTGTGATTTTCCTGAGTAGGAAGTCTTTTTTGGAGTGGGTAGTTGAATGATTTTTGGTCTGTTTTCACAGGTTTTCAATACATATTCCAATGAAGACTATGACAGGAGAAACGATGAAGTTGACCCAGTGGCTGCATCAGCTGAATATGAGCTTGAGAAGCGTGTGGAAAAGTTGGAGCTGTTCCCAGTTGATCTAGAAAAAGGTATGGGGTCTGCAGACCTCTCTACTTCCCTAAGACAATTGTTTGGTGGCATTCCATTAAGACGTGCTTTTACACAGTGTTTAATGCAATGTGTTCATAGAATGATAGAACTGTTTCAGTTGGAAAAGACCTTTAAAGATCATCAAGTCCAACCATTGTAAAAATCCTGATTGTAGTTCTAAATTCCTCATAAAGGTAAAGGTTTTATTTTTGGTGTGCAATTAAAATGGTAGTGGGATAGATTTTTTTAAAAGGAAGCAAATCAATTATACTGGCATAGAAAATGAAGAGGAACCAAAGCATAAATGTTTACTTAGCAAGTAACTGTACAAATCAAATGTAAGATGTTTCTGCTTTCACTTGCCTTTTTTCACAGATGAAGATGGACTTGGCATAAGCATTATTGGAATGGGAGTTGGAGCAGATGCAGGCCTGGAAAAACTGGGAATTTTTGTCAAAACAGTAACTGAAGGTGGGGCAGCAGAAAGAGATGGCAGGTAAACTAGACTCAGTATTTGCAATTTTGCCCAGCAGTAGTTACTATGAAGGACAATTTTCATCAGAAGGTGTTGTTTGCTTAATCACAGAATTACAGAAAACATCTAGTTGGAAGAGACCTCAAAGATCATCCAGTCCAACCTTCCTAATATTTGTCGTGATAACTCAAAGCTCTACAATTCGGAAATTTGACTGATAAAGTCCATGTACCTGATGTGGTCATGAGAAAACACCAGTTTGGTGCACAGAGTTTAAACTCTTCAGGGAGAGCGGATTTGCTGAAGGTGTGTGCTGGTATCTACTGAAAACCCAGATGCTTCAGTGTGAGTGAAGCTGGAGATTCCAAACTGAGTATCAGTTTTAACAGTAGTCTAGATTTTAAAGGAGTTGAGCTCCCAGGTGTTCTTTTGGCTCCAAACCAGCTTTAGTACTTCTGAAAAAGAGTTCTGCTTGGTATTTTATTAGGAAAATGATGAGTGTATCCTCATGCTTAAACTCTTAGTAAATACACCTCCTTTCAAGTTTCCTAATACAGGTTTCTATTTCTTTTTGTGCTTAGCCTTCTGTTCCGGAGTTTAGTTTTCATTGCTACAGCACTGAAAGCACATTAATCAGTTGGAATAGGAAGATGCACTATAAATCTTGCCCACTAAAGAAATGAATTGCTCTTTGTAGTCTTACATGATGCTCACATAAAATCAGGTTCCTTTTAGAGTTGCTTGCTTGGTGTGTGCAGATTAAAGAATTGCTTTTTAACATCCAATAAATATTTCCTATTGCATGGGATGGAGTTATCTGTGCATTACACAGTGCCTGCCACAATCAGGCCAATGTTTCTCATTAAAAGTTAAAAACACTTTATTATGGAACAGTTTCATAGTGGAAAGTAATCTTAAACATCTTCCAACCTATATAATTTGCTGATTTGTCCCAGTTCATACCCTTTGTAAATTTGGATGCAAATAAAATATTCCTCATCTGACACATTAACAATTAAGTCTATCTATATGCATCCTCTCCTTCTATTTTTAGCCTTTACTGATTTGTTGAAATAGTTATAAATAATGCCAAACATGAACACAGGAAGTAGGAATCAACTCTAAAATGTTGTTGCTCTCTTCTGAAAAATGTATTGCAGTAACCTGTTCCTTATTGAGGAATACCTGGAGGTTTTCAGGCAGGAAAAATAAAAGGTTGTTCTGCTGTGAAAACCACACAAATGAAATTAGAAGCCTCTGCATGGCAGGGGACTGCAAAGTTTAATGACACTGGTCTGAAACTACTGATGTAAACTGTCTTCCAGAGTGGGCTCACAGGTATCTTCACAGCTCTTTGGCAATGAGATACCAGATTGAAAGCCAAGTACTGATTTCTCACAGGCTTAAAAATGCTGAAGGAAAATAAAGAAGCTGACACCTCAAGATGTCATGATTTCATCCATTGCTTTAAAGTCAAGTGAAGGTTTTTCTGAAAGGTATGCTTGAGCTCAGCCAAAAGGCATTAAGCTAATGACTGAGGCCTTGGGCAACCAAGTCTAGCTGAGAGCTGCCCTGCCCATGGCGGGGAGGTTGGAGTAGATGGTCTCTGAGGTCTCTTCCAGCCTAAGCCATTCTGTGATTGGCATTCTGTGTGAAATTCTCTGGTTGATAATCAGACACTCACTGTTGCTCTGTGATGATCTGTATTTCCTGTTCCTATCAATATTCACATCTTTGGGCTACAGACATTAATGTTTCAATCATAAATCTCTTCTTTCATTTCCCTGGCTGGCATCTGAAAGGAGCATGTCAGCTGTACAAAATTGCATCTTTCTTTGACCATTCAAATATTTGTGTTGGTTTTCAACTGCCTGTTCAGCCAGCTGAGAAATAGCCTTCTGATTTTCTCTTTGAGAACCTGATTGATCATTCACTTGGGAAAGGGATATGTTATCCTCTCAGTTAGGAGCAGCCAGTTCTGCAATAAAGTGCATCAACTGTAAAGGCTCCTATTAGCTTTGAAAAGCCTAGTTATTCATTAACATTGATAGCAAAGCAAAGTCTCCTCACAGAAAATAAAACTAGATTTCAGCAGTTGCATCAGATGTTCTGAGTAATCTCACAGCAATCTTCAACCAGGCTCTTCTGAAACTACAATTTAAACCATGACAATATCTGTAGGATAACTCCCATCTTCTACTGAATAACTGATGGAATGGTGATAGGAAGGACTTGCCTCCCATGAAAACCCAAAATCTGGACAAAGAGGCTTTTCAGTGATTGAGCACCCCTGGCTTACTCACAGAATGGTTTGGGTTGTAAGGGACCTTAGAGATTATCTACTCCAACCTCACCACCATAGGCAGAGACACCTCTTGACTTGACTTGGCTTGGCGGCTCAAGCCTCATCCAACCTGGCCTTCAACACTCCCAGGGAGGAGGTGTCCACAGCCTCCCTGGGCAACCTGTTCCAGTGTCTCACCACCCTCTACTGAAGAACTTCTTCCTAAGATCCAGTCTAGACCTACTCTCCCTCAGCTTAAAACCATTCCCCCCTTATCCTATTGCTTTTCACCCTTATGATAAGTCCTTCTGCAGCCTTCCTGTAGGATCCCTTCAGGTATTGGAAGGCAGCTCTAAAGTCCCCCTGGAGTCTTCTCTTCAGACTGAACTACCGCAGATCCCTCAGCCTGTCCTCATAGCAGAGGTGCTCCAGCCCTTGAATCATCTTTCTGGACTTACTTCAACAGCTCTGTGTCCTTCTTAGGCTGGGGACAGCAGAACAGGAAACAGTGTTTGAGGTGGGGTCTCAAAGGGCAGAGTCAAGGGGCAGAACCCCCTCTCTTGCCTTGCTGGCCATGCTCCTCTGGATGCAGCCCAGCACACAGCTGCCTTCTGGGCTGCAAGAGGGCACTGCCTGCTTGTGGTGAGCTGAGTGAACATGGAAACCAAAAACTTCTCTTGGGTGCATTTGTAGCTGCTGCTCTCAAGTTCTTGTGGTGATGAGTCATTCACAATTGAAATTATTTTGATAACATAGAGAACAACAGTTTTGAAACATTGCACAGCTGTTAACTTGAAAAATACTCTAAATGTTGTCTCTGCACAGGTTCAATTTTTCAGTTCATCACACAGCAGTAATGGCACACGTGAGTTGCTCAGCTTCAGTTGGTTCACTTCTGTAGTTTTTGCTTTATGGAAGTGCTGCTTCACACAGGCAGAGATTTGAGTTGTAAGCATTAGAAAAGACCTGTCAGAAGAATTACCAGTTTCAATAATTATAAAAGGAATTAAAACAGCTCTAATCCAGGCTTTGCCAACCTGAACCTAATTTTTCATTCATGTTTGGAATTAGTTTTGAGAGCCAGAGGAAGCCTAGAGCTCCTGATGGAGGGAAGGCTGCCTAGAGAGCATGGCTGTGAGAGTATTTTGGTCTAGATGGTCTCTGTGGTGGCTTGTTTTGGAGGGTTAGGGGTAGGGTAGGGTACAGGTACAGAGCTGCAGTGGGAGTGGGACTGGAGAGGGGATGCCCAAGAAAGAGGAAGACAGCTAGGAGAGTATGACTCTGAGAGTAGTATAGTCTGGGCAGTTTAGAAGGTATGCAGACAGCAGACCTTTTTTTAAATTCCATGTAATTCTCTAACTTGAATAGCAATAATTGCAGATTGTTTGGTATATGTGTGTGTGTTTATGTATGGTGAAAATATATGACTGTATAGAATTTTAGTTTTTGAAATGACAGGAGTTGCTGTGTTTCTAGAGGGCATTTTGGTATAGCAGTCAGTCCTCCTTGCAAGCATTTGTCATCCAGATGAGTCCATTCTGTTCTCCAGGGATTTCACAGCAGTGCTTGCTTCAGATAAAAGCAGCATTTTCTTTATTGTGCCTAACTTTTCCTGCATCAAACAAGCATATCAGCTGTAAATATGTGTTTGCTTTCTAAGAGAGTCCTCATTAAAGCAGTGCAAGCTCTTATTGTGAGCAGTAAAATCACATTTAGACTGGGAATTGATCCTTTTGGAGCAAGTTTGATGAAATATTTTAAGAGAGTATGTCACAATGAAGTCTGATGCACAAGGTCTTTTCTCCCCAGATGAGCAGGTTGTTTGAGTTAAATAGCACATTTTTCTTCCATTAGCATGAAATACCAGAGCTGTGTCTTATGCTGTTTGTCAGGATTGGTTTAGGAAAGAATGACACAAGAACTGTTTGAGTATCTCTTTTAATTTAAGTCATATGACATATTCAAGAGTTTGTGTTGCTGCATTTATAGACAGGGAAAGCAACTGGCTGATCAATGCTATTAATTGTACCGGGAAGCTGGCTGGATGAATGAATTTAATGTAATGAAGCTGGATTTATGAGCTGTCTGCATGCAAGGAATGATGCATTTTTCATGTTTACCTCAGTCATTTTATGCCTGAGTGTTTGTTTAAAGTCTTTGCTAAAAATCAAATGGAAAAGATCTCTCTGTGCTAAGCTTTGCTGGAAATTGACCAAGAATTCACAAAATTATTTCTCTCTCTGTTTTTTTTTCCCAAAAGGATCCAAGTGAATGACCAAATTGTGGAAGTTGATGGCATCAGTCTGGTTGGTGTTACCCAAAATTTTGCTGCAACTGTTCTTAGAAACACAAAAGGCAAAGTCAGGTGAGTATTAGAGAAGAAAAAAGAATTGTGATTGGATACTTCTTTCTCAGGTGTGTCCATGTGCTTAAGTGGAATCAGAGAGTTTTGGCCACTGTGTCCTCTCTGCTTTTATCCCAAGACAGGGATGAGCTTTGGTATTTGTATTTTGGCTTAGATTTTTAAAACAAGACCACTGAAGGGGACCTTCAAGAAGGCTGCTCGGGGACTGTTTACAAAGGCCTGTAGTGATAGGATGAGGGGCAAGATTTAGTTTGGGTGTTAGGAACAAGTCCTGCACCATGAGAGTTGAGGATGTAGTTGAGGCCCCATCAATGGAGATATTCAAGGTCAGGTTTGACAAGGCTCTGAGCAAGCTGTTCTAGTGAAGGATGTCCTTGCTGACTGCGGAGGGGTTGGGCGAGATGACCTTTGGAGCTCCCAACTCAAACCATTCTATGATTCGATGATTTTATGAATCAAGCTGAAATTGCTCACAGAAGACAGCTCTTCACTGATGTAGATCTCCATGGACCTCAAATTGTTTGTATTAGCTGGAATGATGAAGGTCATGGGTGTTGGTCAGTGGGAAACTATGCTGCCACTGATCTCCTTTCTGCTTCTGTATTGGGGAGACTAGCTACGTTCCTGACCCAGTAAGGCTGGAGGAGTAAGGTAGTGAGCACTCTGTTGTTCTCAGATGCCACCTTAGCACAGAGAAGAGAGTGCTTGATGCAGTGTTAACAACTACTGAATTAGGAGAGTAACATCCCAGCATGAATTCATTGAGCAGCCTGAGTCCCTCCACCATCTCTGAGTTTTTCGTTGTCCCTATGCTGTGGTTCACTAAAAGGCTTCCCTGTAAAAATCCATAAAATAATTTATAGGCTAGAAAATGTGACATAGACTGCAAGTCAATTTGTGAACTAATGTCAGAGCAACGCTGGAAACTGTTTATAAACTAATAAGAACAGTGTTTCCCTAGAAATTAACTGTTTTGCCATTTAAAAACCTCTGCACTCACATAGATTTTTTTTTCTGTGTAATAGCTTATCAAACAGAATATAGTTTACAGTTTATTAATTTCATTGAAGATTTCATCCCCACATATCTTCGACATAGTGCAAAGCAACAGCCATTCTGCAGTCAACCCTTTGGTTCTCTTTCAAACCTCCTTCTTAGGGAATACAGCTGAATTCTTAAATTCATGAAACGAGGGCTGACTTCTTTTGAACCATGACTAAACTAGGGGTAATAATATGCAGCCCCCCACAAATGATGGTGCTACAGGCTGCTGTGCACAGTTCCACTCTAATTACATAGCTGTTCCCACACAACATTAAGGAATCATGTTAGGATGTGTATTCTGCAAAGAATATTGGGGGTGGTTGATCAAGGTTTTGTTTGAAAGAGGTTATTTAGGAGAAAAGTTATAAGAAGTGGTGGTGTAATTACAGGTGACTATATTTTGGTGTAACATTTACAGTTTTAGTTACATCAGTGCTATTTCTGCCAGGGCTCACACATGCTGTGAGGGTTCCTACTGAGTTAACTATAAAAATGAGAGGAGACTTTATTAGGTTTTCTGCAGAGTTGGGACCTTCAGTGATAAAATCTTTGTGACAAACAAAAATGTCTTCCTGTGTTTCAGGACACACTAAAAAAAAAAAAAAGGTGTTTTATGTTTGATGGTTTAGACCTCCAAAAAGGAAACCCAAAGCACTCACATAAAATGTGTGCATTGCATACATTTATAATTGGCTTAGTTCATGTAATTATCATTGCATACGTTAGAGAATGCAGTGCTTGCTTCCATGCTAAAAGTCATGAGTTTGGAGGAAAGAAGAATCACAGAATGGTAGGAATTGGAAATGACCTCTGGACATCATTGAGTCCAATCCCACTGCCAGGGCAGATTCACCCTGGAGAAGGTCACACAGAAACATGTCCAAGCAGGTTTTGAAAGTCTCCAGAGATGGAGTCTCCACCACTTTGCTGGGCAGCCTGCTCCAGTGCTCCACTACCCTCAAAGTAAAGAAGCTCCTCCTTGTGTTTAAATGGAACTTCCTATGTTCAAGTTTGTGCCTGTTACCCCTTGTCCTGTAACTGGGTAGAACTGAGAAAAGCCTGGTCCCATCCTCCTGACGCCTACACCCTAAGTGTTGATCAGCATTAGTGAGATCCCCCCTCAGTCTGCTCTTTTCTAGCCTAAGAAGCCCAAATCCCCTCAGTCTTTCCTCATAAGAAAGATGGTCCAGTCCCCTAAGATCTTTGTAGCAAGAAACATAAAACAGTTTTCACATGGAATGATCCCAGAATCTTCTCTTGGTTAGGAAATTACAGCCAGACTGGTTGCAATCTAAACCCTTTTGTCACAAAATAGTGGATTGTCCAAAGTGTTTCTTCATTGTTGTTGAGGTCACATTGTCAAGTGTACCCTGTGCACTGGGATCATTGGCTTCTGACAGGTCTCATTTATCAAGGAGAGATGTGTGTGAGCTTCTGCATTTTTCTTTGTAAGTCAGCTTAGGATACTGATCTTTCAGGGGAGAACTGTCCTGGTGCATTAGTGTCACAAATAGACTGAAAAACACTCATAAAATAATGTTAAATGAAAAATAAAAATTATAATAGGAATTACAATATAATGTAATATTAAAATGTTATTAAATAAAGCAAATTTATAAGAATTGATAGGCACACTGTGTGGGCAGCAGCATCTGTAGACTAATGCTGATGTCTAATTAGAGGAAAAGAAGGGATAGAACTTGGCACAACTTCCCCTGAATTTGTGTGATTTAAAACTTCATGGAGAAAAAAGCCCTCAGACTACTCTTCTGCTTTACACAGGCCATGTAATGCATGATTTTTATCTTGATCTGTGCCAGGCTGAGAGAGGGACTTGATGAGATGGCTATGAATTGTGTACCACAGGCTCCTGCTGGCTTCTGCTCAGTCCTGCACTGTTGTCTAAGGCTCTGCTGGCTCTGATGGGTTTTAGGTAATCAAAATCAGAAATGGTTCCAGACAGCTGGTTTTTAGACCTAAAGGATTTGAGGATGCTTGATGGTTTGACTTCAGAGAACGTTTAACATATGCTTGTAAAGGAAGTGAGAGCTAATATTGATGACTTGAGAGATGTGGTTTTGTCTTTCTGGCTGTTTTTCTTCTGCTGTGTGACAAGAAAGCCCTGCTTGCTGCTTGTCTTTTGGAGAGATCAAGTGTTTTCTGACAAATCCTTTTTCCCACTTCAGACCTGTGTTAGAGCTGGGATGGAGAAATCTCTTGTCTCCACCCTCTTGGGCAGACAGTGCTCACCTCTGCACTTGAACTGCTCCAGATATTTAGGGACAGCATAAGAGGATCCTCTAGGGCAAAATCCCTTGCTTGCCCCCAGCCATCAGCTCCTGCCTGTTGGCAGAGCAAGGGGTGGAGCCCTGACCTTTGGGTACACTGTTCCCTTGGTAGCTGCCATTAATGAGCTGTGGGAAGCAGGAGCAGTGGAAAAGGTTCTTGATAAATAAATAGCTTCTGCCGTTTCTGTGATGGGTGTCCCAGCTGAACTCCAAATGTGTAGGCAACGCACAATCTCACACCTCATCTAATTCAAGACAAGGCAGCTTCACAAGTCCTCCTTTCACAGGAGAAGTTCCTGAAGGAGTTAAAAAAAGTGTAGACATGGCACTTCAGGGCATGGTTTAGTGGGCATGGTGGTGTTGGGTTGATGGTTAGATTTGATGGTCTTAGAGGTCTCTTCCAACCCTAATGATTCTGTGATTATTAGCTGCATGTGTCCATGTGTCATGGTTTTACCCCACATGGCAGCTCAGCCCCACACAGCCTCTCACTTATTCCTTTCAGTGGGATGAAGGAGAGAAATGGAAGAGTGAAAGTGAGAAAAAAACATGGGTTTGAGATAAAGACAGTTTAATAAGTGAAGCAGAAGCTGTGCACAAACAGAGCAAAACAAGGAATTCATTCACCACTTCCTATGGGCAGGCAGGTGTTCAGCCACCTCCAGGAAAGCAGGGCTTGCCCTGGAGGGGACATTTAAAGGACATCTAGTCCAGCTTCCCGGCATCTCCTCATTCCTTCCTCTTTCTCCAGCTTTACATGGTGAGCATGGTCTGGAACATCATAGATTCATAGAATGGTTTGGGTTGGAAGGGCCCTTCGAGATCATCCAGTTCCAGCCACCCAGCCTTGGGCAGGGAACACTTTCCACTGGACCAGGTTGCTCAAGCCCCTGTCCAGCCTGGCCACAAACACCTCCAGGGAGGGGCATCCATGACCTTCCTGGGCAACCTGTTCCAGGTCTTACTACCCTCACTGTCAAGAATTTCTTCCTAATCTCCAATCTAAATCTCCCCTCTTCCAGCTCAAAGCCGTCGTCCCTTGTCCTGTCATTACAAGCCCTTGTAAAAAAGTCCCTCACCAGCTTTCTTGTAGGCTCCCTTCAGCTACTGGAAGGCCTCTCTAAGTTCTTCCTGGAGCTGTCTCTTCTCCAGGTTTTGATCAACTGGGGTCAGCTATCCCAACCGTGTCTCCTCCCAAGTTCTTGTGCACCCCCTGAAGACACCCCTCTGGCCTGAGAAGCAGAAGAGGCCTTGACTGTGTCTGAGCACTGATCAGCAGCAACTAATCCATCCCTGTGTTATCAATGCTGTTTCTTGTCCCAGATCTGAACCCCAGCTCTAAACCGGCTACTAGGAGGAAAATGAACTCTATTCCAGCTCAAAGCAGTCCAGCATGTCTGCCATTTAATAGTCAATTAATATTCTAGAACTGCCTCTGTGTGATGACAGCATAAACCACAGGCACCTTTCTTCTACCTGGTGTCCTGTGCAGAGATTTGGATGGGTTTCACTGGCACTGCTTCACATTTATAACCCCCAGCATTGCAGAGAGGATCCTTTAGTCCTTAATCTAGCCAGAGTGCACACTGGCTTTTGTAGCAGGGTTTATTGTGAGAGATCAGTTGCAAAGAAAGGACATTCATGAACAGAATGACATTAAAGCTGTTGCTTAATTCTTTGTGATAAATGCAGTCAATACCTCTTCAGGCAGCTTGCTTGATACCAATATTTAGTGATTTATTTTCCTCCATCGAGCTTCCTGAACACTTTGAATGATCCTGACAGTGGAAGTCATTGACCTAGAATAGATTTTTGCAGTGTTTCAGCCAGAAAAATGTATCCAGACTGTCTGTGGCTGACACAGTAGAGAATCAGGGGGAATCAAGACATAGCTTTTACCTTTTGAACTGTTCTTGGTGAGGGTGAGAGGTGGGAAAGAAGAGCAAATAGAAACATGTATGGCTATTTTATCCATTGTTTGAAGTGCTGGACTAGTCAGAAACTTGTCAGGCCATAACGGAAGGTCATTAACCCAACCCAATGCTAGTAAATTCAATTACTCTTTTTGATCATGTTTATGGAAGATAATCAGCACCCATCAGATGTAGTCTAGTAGCCTAGGAGAAAAAGGAAGGAGGGGGAATTCTTTCATAATCCCAGCTGGCAATCAGCTTCTGTTTTTAGGGATGAGAATTAGTGTCCTCGTGACTCAATCTGGCAAATACAGCTAGGAGTGCTATTTCACTTGACATAAATATCAAGTCTTTATAATTTTGCTCACTGTCTCACAAGTGGATTTCTGATTTTGGTTATTTACAGGAGGGATTTTCCTTTGAATTCTGTGCTGGGTTTCAATATTGTGGAGTGTTGCCCCTGCTCCGAGATTAATGGATCAGTCAGAGGGCAGTGCCAGACTAATATCACTAATTGTTCTTTGCTTCTTCTGACCCCATTTAGGATGTAATCCTTCAGCTTCAAGTTTGTGAGCCTACAATCATAAAAGATAAGATGAGGCAGCTTGGCAGTGGGAATCCCATCCTGTCATGGAGCTTCTCCTTTGTTATTTTGCTTGTGTTCTCCCCATATGTTCTGCTGCTGAATAGCAGACCTGATGCTCTTGTGTTATGTTGAGCCTCTGTGACTCCACTCTTTCCCCATGTTCTTCAGCATCATAAAAGGGTGCTAGGGGATCCTAATGTTCTCTCCAGAGAAAGCTCACTTGGAGAGCTGTACACTCCAGGGAACTTGATGTTTTCTTGAGCACACTCACAGGAGAGAAAATCCAGTTCTTTTCCAGAGAAAACTTTGTCCTTTTAGCATACTTGCTTAGTCTCTGTCCCTCCAAGAGCAAAGACAGCAGCTTTCAGTGGGGAGTGCACTTCTCTGCCTCACATATACTCTTGTCCACACTGCTCTGGGAAAGGCAGGGTCCCAGCAAAGGAGGACGTGGTCCTGGGAAGTCTTGCTACATTAGTAAGTCGAAGGAGTCTTGCATGAGGGCCATCAGAAAATCCCAGTTCTTCAAATGCTTCCTGCATCCTTTTGTCATTCTTGCTTTCCTCTGCAAGGTTCCTTCTAAGGGAGTTAGCCAAATTCAGTGTTTCAGTAGAGAGGCCAATTTCAAATTCAGTGTCCTCCTTCCATATCCTGTCTCCTGAATGTGACTAAGCATTTTCTCAGCTTTCCAAACTGTTGCTAGGCACTGAGCGGATGCTGTCTTGGTGCTTTCTGAGGCAGTTCTTGAGTTTTCAGGGAACCACACAAAACCTGATCAAAACTCATTTGGTTTCTCCTGATTTGCACCACGTTGAACATCATTCTTTGCATTAATTTTAACCTACCAATGAGTTTACCATCTTTTTGTTTAATTAAAGCCCACTGAAGCACATCAAAGTCTTCCCATCTTAATAAAGGATCTAAATAATTGGTTAGCAAATTTTGGCATGTTTAATTAATTTTCTAGATCAAGAGTAGATTCTAACAATAGCAGTGTAGCCATCAGTCCCTAGGGCTTTCCACTGTTAACTATTTTCTGTTCTAATGAAGAATCATTTATTACTGTTTTTTGGGTTTTCTTAACTGTAGACAGTTTTAATTCAAAGGAGGGTTTTGTCTCAGCTCCCACTCCCAGTTCACAGCTTAATTTCTTTATCTCATACTCTAGTGAGAATGCAACATCAGACAAAAGTGAAGTTTTAACTTTTCTTTTAGCTAGCTCTTGTACAGGGAGCAGCTAAAGGGAGAAAAGTGAAAATACTGCCTTTTTAATTAGCACCAACTTGATGAGTCATTTGTTTCTTCTTCAGCTAATTCCTCACCCCATCTTGAGCTGATTTTTTAATGGAAAATATGCAGTCTCAGAAAATATTATTTGCTTGCCTGCTGTTAGTCTTGTTTGACATCATAACATCTGGAAAGATAGGTCATACAGTTGTGTCTTTGTCAGTGCTGAGGCAATGTGTAGAGGTCAGATGAAGCCAGCCACAGCAGCAGCATACCCCGGTGAGAATGCTGCTTGCTCACAGCCTTGCTTTGTTTTTGTGACTGCTTCCCCTAAATAACTGTCTTCTCTTCTTCCAGTGCTCAGATTTTCTTCTGCTCCTTCTGCTTACCCTACCTGGGATCTTTTCCTGGGAAACAGCTGTGTCATTAAAACCTTCCAGGCATTCTCCATACAGATACACCTTGTGGAAGAGGCAGGAGAGATTGCTTCTCAGTCCTGGGTAGTGGGACAGGACCCAAATCACATGGATGATACCATGCTCCATGTGTGAATCAGAAAGCTGAACTCTGCTGTCTTTTTTCTGGCTGGGGGGGGAAAGGTTTTGTTCCTCCCTTCCTTCTGTGTTTCTTTGTACTTGAATCCAAGTGCTGGAGAAAAAGAAAAGGAAAGAAAAGCCCCCTGCTCTGTGATGTTGAGTGCTGAGCTGGGATTTGATAATGGGCTACCTAGGAAGCCATGTGTGCTTGGTGCACTTTCTCCTTCTTTGATAAATGTGAATCATGGACCTGGCAGAAACTAAATTCATGATGTCTTGTGCCAAAATAGTGTAGTTTCTCCTGTTTATTCCACTAAAAATGCAATTCCTTTCTGGTCTCTGCAAAGAACCCCTACAAGCACTGGTAATTGTTCTAGAAGACTACCAGGAGTAGCATGCTGAACAATGTGACAGATTACTCACCAGTGCTCTGACCCTTTAGCACCAGTGAGGTAAGACTGCATTCATCACTGCTTTGCTGGTTTATAATCCTTGGCTCTGCCTGTTGTAGGACATGAACTGTGCCTTGGACTGGTCTCCAGCACAGAGGCCAGCTGGCACCAGCATGGTCTGTGCTCCTGCTGTTAAACTTCCTTTACCTTTCAGATCAGGGTGGCCAGATCCAAACAATCTGTTGGAAACTTCTAAGCTAACTCCTAGCCTTTGCTAAATCACTGACTGTGAGTGTTATTTGATAGTGTATTAGTTAATTTGAGGATTCCAAAGACTGCCTCAGTGATTTCATAGTGTAGATGATCAATTACTAGTGCTTGGGAGCATTCCCTTGGCACTGTTTAATTTACTGGCATGAACATTAGCCTCCCAGTTCTGAGATCTTGCTAATTCGAATTTTATGGCAAGTTCTTTCTAGAAATATTTGCAGATGTGGATAGGAAATTGTATGTTTGAGTGTGAAATCTGTAGAGAAATCTTCATTTAAAAGATTTTGGCCATTTTTCTATATATCTAGAACATTGTTTTTAAAATTAAGTGTAACATGAATTAATAAGATTCAGCAGGGCTGGATTTCATTAGGAATTGCTTTCCTTTTCCTGGAAAAAGGAACAACTTGACAGGTTGTGAATCACTTCATCCTCAAGTTGGTTGGATGTAAACAGAAACTCCTACCCCTGCAACTCAAATGTCATCAGAAATGTTTATTTAGCAATTTGTTTATCTTTTTTATTGTTTCAAAGTTCAAGATACTGTGTTGTGGAAAATCTCACCCAGTTTTCGTGCACCCTGATTAATGTGTCCTACCATTCATCCTTGCAGGATAACTTATGAAGCCATGAGGATAGTGCTTTGGGTGCATTTAGCTACGCCTGGACTGTGCTCTGAGTGTGGTCCAGCTTGACTAGACTTGAGATCTGGAATCACCTAATCATCCACATGAAGGACATAGTCTGAACTCAGTACCTTACTGGTAGCCCATCTGTATTTTCTTTCTAGATTTCCTTCCCATGGATGCCAGCAAGAGCGGGAGTGAGGGAAGGCCCTTGCAGCCAAGAAGGCCAGTGGTATCCTAGGGTGTATTAGAACGGATGTGACCAGCAGGTCAGTGGAGGTTCTCTTCCTCTCTGCTCTGCCCTGGTGAGGCTGCATCTGAGAAGGTTCCACAGGAACAGAAGGGAAAACTTTTTCACTGTGAAGGTGCCAGAGGCCTCTAGCAGGCTGCCCAGAGAGGTTGTGGAGTCTCCTTCTCTGGAGTCATTCAAAACCTGTCTGGATGCCTTCCTGTGTGACCTGCCCTTGGTGGTCCTGTTCTGGCAGGGGCGTTGGACTGGATGATCTTTTGAGGTTCTTTCCAACCATTATGTGATTCTGTGATCTCACCTCAAAATACAGTTAGGTTTTGGAAGCATTCCCAGCTAGCACTTGTACCTTTTGAACAGATCTGACTCAGGAACTTCACTTGCATTCAGGTATGTTAAAGCACAGGTTTACAAATGCATTTCTTAGAGCTGACCATTCCCCTGAGAGCTGTGTGGTGCTGTAGAGAATTCTGATTTAAGTGATTGTCATGTACTCGTGGAAACCTTTATTGCAAGCACTGCATTGGGGTACTGTCAGGGAGAGATGAAAGAGATCCTCTACCTGTGCTCTCAGTAGAGCAAAGCAACCTAAGGACCAGAAGCACATAAAGAGATGCCAAAACATTGAATCCCTTGGCTAATTTTGAAGTACTCTTGAGTAAAGCTAATGTGTCAGTGAGGCCCTAGAGTCAAATTGATTTCTGTGGGATAATTAATCTAAGTGCATTAACGTTGATGTGTGGGTTTTTCTACATGACTTCCAAATCATCTGACTCAATATCCATTTAGTGATGATGGAAGTGTAGCTTCTCAGGGACTTGTATCCAAGATGCTGTGGAGAGACTGCAGAAGCTCTTCTGCTGCATAATTTTTTCCTTGAATGTAAATGAGGTAGACCTTGAGTAAGTCTGTGAGAGCAGACATGTGCAGGTAAAAGGTTATGGGTAAGAGAGACCAAGTCATCAAAGGGATTGCTCTTGGTGTCTACTCCAGGCTGTCTGATCAGACGTGACACAGACTGCCCTGTCAGGTGTTTCTTACATGACTTTAGATAAATTCATTCAATCATTGGCCCTTTTATCTACTGATGGTGGTTACATCCTCATGCTCCTTTGGGTCCTACTTTCTAGGCAGGATTGTTGACTGGTTTATGTTAGTTTTGGGTCACTACCATCACCAATCTCCAGGCAGACTTTGTTTACAAGATTATCTTCTACTACGCACCATCAGTTCCTCTTTTTACATAACAAATGGCTTAAAGAAGGCACATTTAGCAAATGGGTAGAGCAGCTGATAGGCTGACAGACAGGACATTGACTGGAGGCTGGAGAAGTGAGCTGGAAGAAACATTATGAAGTCTAGCAAGGGCAAATGCAAGTTCTGCCTCTGGAGCAGCATAGCCCTGTGTGACACTGAGAGAGCTGTAGAGCAGCTGTGCAGAAAACACCCGGGGAAGAGTTGGAAAGAACTTTTTCAATCTGAAGGAAAGAAGGATGCAATGGCAGAAATCTTCAAGATGTCCCAGCTACCTTCCAGGAGGTAGAAAGGGTGAACCCAGATACTTTGTATGCTCTGTGCAGTTACAAGGTGAAAAGGCCTCAGGTTGCACCAGTGGAGGTTTAGATTGGATATTGGGAACATTTCTTTCCTGAAAGAATGGTCGGGCATTGGAACAGGCTGCCCAGGGAGGTGGTGGAGTCACCATCCCTGGAGATGTTCAAAAAAACCCAAATAGACAGGGTGCTTCAGGACATAGTTTAGTGGGCATGGTTGGTGTTGGGTTGATGGTTGCACTTGATGACCTTAGAGGTCTTTTCCAATGTTAGTGATTCTATTTATATTAAAAAAAAGATAACAGGCATGACCAGCAGCTGCAGTGAGGGAAATTCTGACTATATATTTTCACCAGAAAAAATCATACTGTGAAGTTTCTCAACCATTGGAACAGGTCACATCCCATCATTAGAGAGATGAAAAATTGATCAAAACCATGACAGAGCTGGCCCTGCTTGGGAGTGGGGGGGAACTTGGGGTGGGTCAGAGCTTCCAGTCTAAGCTATTAATTCAAAGAATCTTTGTGATTCTTAAGGTTCAGATCATTTTATCTGAAGAAGTGTAATGGAAGCTGATAGGCTGTGAATTCCTTACAGCCAGTCGGTATTTGAGGTTTCCATGTATCAGGAGAGCTTGATCTTGTTTATGGAAACCCAACAAGATCCAACTTGCAGTGCTGTAACTAAATAAAACCTCCTTCTTACAGGGTTCACACCACTTTAGCACTTTGTATTAATTACATGACTATTATCCTAATGGAAGCAGCCAGAGGAGGTAATTGAAGACATCTTGAAATAAATTGGATAAATGGTAGCAGAAGCAGCTTTGTGCTTGGAAGCTCAAAGGAAAGCCACTTTTAAAATCCATCTGTAAAACTCCCAGAAACACACCACCTTTGCTGTGAGGACAGCCTGAGGGAGCTGGGGGTGTTCAGGCTAGAGAAGAGAAGACACTGGGGGAGGACCTTAAAGGTGCTTCTGAAAGGAACCTCACTGTGAAGACTTGGGTGCTAAAGGCCTCATCCAATCTGGCCTTCAACACCTCCAGGGAGGGGGCATCCACAACCTCCCTGGGCAATCTATTCCACTGTCATACTGAAGAACTTCTTCCTAAGATCCAGTTTAACCCTGCTCTGCCTCAGCTTCAAACCATTCCCCCTTGTCCTGTCACTAGACACCCTCAGGAAAAGTCCCTCTGCAGCCTTCCTGTAGGATCCCTTCAGGTACTGGAAGTCAGCTGTAAGGTCCCCCTGGAGTCTTTTCCAGGCTGAACAACCCCAGCTCCCTCAGCCTGTCCTCATAGCAGAGGTGCTCCAGCCCTGGGATCATCTTTGAGGCCTCCTGTGGACTCACTCCAACAGCTCTGTGTCCTTATGCTGGGGACACCAGAACGGGAGGCAGTACTGGAAGTGGGGTCTTAGCAGAGCAGAGCCAAGGGGCAGAATCCCCTCTCTCACCCCTCTGCCCACACTCCCCTTGCTGCAACCCAGCACACAGCTGCCTTCTGGGCTGCATGAGGGCACTGCTGGCTCATGAGGAGCTTCTCAGCAAGCAACACCCCCAAGTCTCTTTCTTCAAGGCTACTCCCAATCCACTCTGCACCCAGCCTGGGCTTGTGCCTGGGATTGGCCCTACCCAGATTCAGGACCTTGCACTTTGACTTGTTGAGCTTCATGCAGTTGGCACTGACCCAGTTCTCAAGCCTGTGAAGATCCTTCCGGCTGACATCCCTGCCCTCAAGTGAGTCCAGCACACCACACAGCTTGGTGTCATCAACAAACTTGCTGAGGGTGCACTTGATGCCACTGTCCATGTTGCTGACAAAGATGTTAAACATCACTGGACCCAGGACCAAACCTGAGGAACACCACTTGTCACTGGTCTCCACCTGGACATCGAGCTGTTAATCACAAATCTTTGTGTACAACCATCTAGCCAGTTCCTTATCCAGCCAGTGGTCCATCCATCAAGTCCACGTCTCTCCATGTTAGTCATCAAATGTGAATTATATTCCTAGTTCCATCCCTGTTTATTTTTTAACAAAACCAAGTTGAATATTTCACAGCTGCTGTTTCAGATGGATCCTGCCTAACTGAATATCAAGGTTCTCTCTCTTTCCTTTTTGTGGACATCAGAAATAATCAGCACTGGCACAGTGGTCGCTTGTAGTGCAGCATCACAGACACACTGGGGTTCATTTTGCTGCTGCTGGCTTTAATAGTTAAGTGGAATATTTTTGTCATGAGGTTTAAAGGCTTTTAAACACTCATTTGTCTCATATCCAGAAACATAACCAGCTTCTTAAATATATCATTGCTGATAGAATTGATAGTTCTTTGTTATAATACTTTTGGCCCTTGAGACTAATTAATGAAGTCTGAAATGAATGTGCTTAATTTTGTTGAGCCAGAGTGATGAGAAATCCATAATTACCCACTTGGTTGAAGTGTGCATGTTATGGTTCAGTGACTCATTTTCTGGTCAGTGAATCACAACCTTATGTCTCTTTTTCATATTTAAACACTTCAGATCATGATAGTTCTTGTATTCTGGTTGGAAAGATCTAATTCATGCTTAGCATTTTAATCACTGCCTCCACTTTGTGGCTTTCAGACAGAAATATTTGTTAATCTGTCTTTAAGTTACCTATTTATAATTTATTAGGTCAGGTTGGATGGGGCTTTGAGCAATGTGGGCTAATGGACAGTGTCTGCCCATGGCAGGGGGTTGGAACTAGATGATCTAAGCACACGGAAGAAAAGGTTATCAGGATAGTCAGCATGGATTCACCAAGGGGAGATCATGCTTGACTAATCTGATATCCTTCTATGATTGGGTGACTAGTTGGGGAAATGAAGCAAGATTTATAGATTCATAGAGTGGTTTGGGTTGGAAGGGACCTTAAAGATCATCTACTCCAACTCCCCTGCCATTGGTAGGGATACCTTCCACTAGACCAGGCTGCTCAGGCCCTAGCCAACCTGACCTTGAACACCTCCAAGGAGGGGGCATCCACAACCTCCCTGGGTAATTTGTTCCAGTGTCTCACCACCCTCAGTGTAGCTGGAAGAAGGCAGATTTAGACTGGATATTAGGAAAAAATTCTTTACAGTGAGGGTGGTAAGACACTGGAACAGGTTGCCCAGGGAGGTTGTGGATGCCCCTTCCCTGCAGATGTTGAATGCCAGGTTTGGCTTGTTTGTTTCTAAACATTTATTTTCATACAGTGGAAATGTCTCTCTTTAAAGCAGTAAATTGTAGGAAAATAAAACATTCCTTGCCTCTCCCTGGAAAACATTTGCTTTAAACTTTCATCATTGCTTTTAGGCTTTTATTCATGTATCATCTACAAAAATCTGTAGGTATCGAGAAACTTCATTCTGATGTACGATTCAAGCCTTGAAAATCACTTCACTATGAAGTGTGAGTGGCTTCGGCGTAAGAAGAAGAACTAATCTGATTTTTTTTTACTTTCTTAGCTAAACTTGGAAATGGCCCTGCCTCAACTTGTTTATCTGTATGAAAACCTTCATGCTTTAGTCTAAGGTGTCAAAACCACTCCTACATAATCAGGAGTTACCAGGAGTGACATATTGTCACTCTAGATTTTCAGTGTACAAGAATGACTGTCTCAAATATTTTAAGTCTCCTGTTTCCCATGGGAGATGAATTACCAGGCAGAGGGCAGGAGGGAATATGATACTGGACATCAGGCAGAAGTACTTCACTGAGAGGGTGGTGGAACACTGCAACAGGTTGCCAGGGTGGAGGCCCCATCCCTGGAGACATTGAAGGCGAGGCTTGATGGGGCTGTGAGCGACCTCATCTACTAGGGGATATCCCTGCTGACTGCAGGGTGGTTGGACTAAATGACCTGTAGAGGTCTCTTCCAACCCAGTTCATTTTATGATTCTATGATATTTGCATTCCTTTTTGTGGTTCCATAATTTACTATGCTGATTATCTCCCTCAATTTACAAACATGATGCTCTCCTCATTACCTGTAGATAGTACACTCATGGAAAATGTTTGTTTGAAATAGAAGTTACTTTTTTCCATCTTTGCTTTTAATTTGTTTTTGCATTACACAAAAATGTAGCAGATACGGGTTGAATCCTTTTTTGCTTTGTGTAGTAATACTACTAAAAGTTCATTGTACCCCCCCAGCTGAGACTGCAAACATGGCTGGGTTAATCTTTGCAATACTTGGCTCTGAAATTAAAATTCAGAGGAAACAGGATCCGAGCATGAGTCAGTCTGCAGAACAGATGAACTTCTGGGGCCATGAGGAAACATTCTTTTGCTTTCAGCCCAAGGTCTTTATCATGACTGAGAATCAATGTCACATTTTCTAACAGCAGGGTATGAGTGCCAGACTGTCATCTGTTTTGATCAGGATTAAAATGCTTGATGGTATTTCCTCGGCTTTGTTTTTCTTTCTGCTGTGTTTTCTGTAAATGCTTTTAAACTAAGACACTTCCTCACACATTATTTTCAGAGCACCTTGTGTCATCATTTCAGATGGACTCGTTCATTCTCACCTTTCTTATCCTTTTGGAAGTAGTTACTGATATGGGTGTTTCGATACTGTTGAAATAAACTCCACGTTGTATTATTTCCTGTACTGCCTGACTTCATAGAGGCTGACAAACTGTTTGGCATAGGAAATGGACTCAGGGTCATCCACTCAGGGGAAGTTGGCATCCACATAGATGCCAAATCCCAAGGGACTTTTAGCAGTGATAGGCAGCACTAATGAAAATAATTTTCTTCTTTAGGATATAATGCACAATTCTACCTCTTATTCCAATAATAAATGCATCACTTTCACTTAAATATGAGGAAAATTTTACTTACATGGAGAGTGGCAGACCCCTCAGCAGACTGCCCAGAGAGGTTGTGAAGTCTTCTCTGAAGACATTCCAAACTACCTGAATGTGATTCTGCTCTGGGTGACTCTGGGTTGGACTGGATGATCTCCAGAGGTGCCTTCCAACCCCCACCATGCTGGGATTCTGAAATTCTGTGAGCCAGGTGTTGTGGAAACAAATGGTTTGCCTTATGCAGTATCTCTGTCACCTGATCATGCTTTTCAGCTCTGCTGTTGTTTCACCTGTAATTACCTAGTTGTCTTTCTGACCTGCTAGAAAAATATTCCTTCAGCTTGACATCTTTAAATTGTGTTTTTCTCAGTATATAGTGTGTTGATGCTGTTTAATGGGTGTTTGTCATAAGTACTATAAGTAGCAAAATATCTAATTTCAGGCATGCTACTGTGCTGAGCAAATTATTATCGACCAAGCCAATTTTGAATTGCTGAAAGCAAGGTTGGGAAGCAGCCTTGGAAGTCTCAACCAAGAAAGGGACACTTCCCTTGCCTTTTGTTAAGCCAGAGAAATGTGCTCCCAGCGTTCAGCAGTAGCTGATGCTGGAGGAAAATGCTCCTTAGCAACACAAGTTCATGAAATCAAAGAAAGATTTAAATGCAGCTTAAAATGAGGGGAAATAGTGTCTGTCAGACTGAAAAACCTGTAAGTGGATTCTCTGTTCTAGACAGGAGGAAGGCAAGTCTAAAAGCTTGGTTTAAGGGTAGCAGAGCACTGGACCAGGCTGCCCAGAGAGGTTGCGGTGTCTCCTTCTCTGAAGGCATTCAGAACCCTCCTGGATGTGTTTCTGTGTGATTTACTCTGGGTGATCCTGCTCTAGAAGTGGGGTTGGACTCAGTGATCTTCACAAGTCCTTTCCAACCCCTACCAGTCTGTGATTCTGGGATCTTCTAAGTCAAGATAGAGAAAGAAATTGCTCTGTGGCATAGTCCTTTCATTACAAGCTGCCAGAAGTGTCCCTGTGCTCTTACTGTGCATCAGGTCTTCTGTAGGCTTCTGTATCTTGCTCTTAAAGGGAATGGAAGTGATCACTAACATTTTTAAAAGTGCCCTACTCTGAGTCTGTGTCTGTAAAGTTCAAACTCAGAGAACCTTTTGTACTGAAATTGGAGTGAAGGCTTCGGTCATCACTTCTTTTTACCCCAACTTCCTGTAAGTACTATTGTGGTCCAAACCCTCCTAGTGCTGCACAGATGCCATCCAGAGAGCACACCTGAAACAATCCCAGCCTGGTGTCTTTGAAGAAGAAGGCTACCCAGCTCTACAAGGCATGTCTGAACATCTGGATCTTCAGTGAAAAAAGAGGAGTAACCTTTGTTTTCCCTGCTGTTCTGTTTAGGTTTGTCATTGGCCGAGAAAAACCAGGCCAGGTGAGCGAGGTGGCGCAGCTGATCAGCCAGACTCTGGAGCAGGAACGCCGCCAGAGAGAGCTGCTGGAGCAGCACTATGCACAGTATGATGCAGATGATGATGAGGTAAGGCTGTCCATTGTCTCACTGTTTGGTGTTTTTCAGTGTTCTGTTTTCTATTCCTAATTCCTTCCTTTTAATTCTCACTCAGAGGTCACCTTCTGACCCTATCCATTACCTCTGCTGCTGATGTTTACAGATCTGCACTAGTGAGACCTCACATGGAATATTGCATCCAGTTTGGGGCTCTCCAGTTCAAGAGGGACAGGGATCTACTTGAGAGATACCAACAGAGGGCTACAAGGATGATTAAAGAACTACAGCAGCAGGGAGTTCCACCTCAGCATGAGGAGGAACTTCTTCACTGTTGAGGGTCACAGAGCACTAGAACAGGCTCCCCAGAGAGGTTGTGGAGTCTCCTTCTCTGGAGACTTTCAAGACCCACCTGGATGCATTCCCGTGTGACCTGCACTAGATTCTATGCTCCTGCTCTGGCAGGAGCCTTGAACTGAAAGATCTCCAGAGGTCCTTTCCAACCCCTGACATCCTGTGATCCTGTGATCTTGTTTACCAATCTCATCTGAACAGCAAAGTTATTTGAAAAGCTTTTCAACATGGATTTAAAATGTTTGTTTTTTTCCAGAAGAGCAAATATCTAATAGGTTGATCACGGAATCACAGAATGCCAGGTTGGAAGGGACCCCAAGGAGCATCTGGTCCAACCTTTCTAGATGGTAGTGTAGTTGAAATGAGCTGGCCCAGCACCCTGTCACACTGAGTCTTAAAACTGTCCACTGTAGGGGAATCCACTGCTTCCCTTGGGAGATGATTCCAATGTCCAGCTGTTGCCATAGGGAAACGTTTTCTTCTGGAGTCCACTTGGAATCTCCCCAGCAGTAACTTGTACTCATCACCCCTTGTCTTTTTTTTTCCCTTGGAGGGACTGATGTTTTTCTTCATTCAGAACATTAAGAAATGTTCTGGAAGTTCCAGGACAGACCTCTCCTTCCACACAGTTTTCTTTCTGTGTGAACAGGTATTCCCCAGGATAAAGAATGAATCTGCCTTATCTGCATCATGTATTGATGTTTGCTATTAGCACCCAGTGTCCCAGTACAAAGGATTTGAAACCAGCAACTTTATACAGTAATTTTCTGTGATTTGTTTCCATTTGCTTAAAACTAATATGCCTAAATAGCAAGGTATTTTGTATTGATGTAGGTGAAGCTGCTCTGGCAGGGACTTGTCTAGGTGATCTGCAGAGGTCCCTTCCAAGCCCTACCATTCTGCAATTCTGTGATATTTGGGAAGATTAATGAGATTTTTCAGATACTACTGTCTGTGTTACTCCCTAAATTAGCTGCTGGGTGAAGGTGAAAGGCAGTTGTTGTAGCAAACCACTTCTGCATAGCCCAAGCATGCTGCCTTCAGTCACATTATCTTGGATAACACTATTTGAAATGTCAGACTCCAGGGTTCAGTCTTGAGCCAGGCTTTACATTTTATTTGTGGAAGGAGGTGATAGAGAATTCCTGCTGTGTGTTTAACTTTAGTTTTCCTTTAGGTACTGAGACAAGGCTTCTAAAAAGTGACAGAGAAAAAAAAAACAACAACTCTGAGATAAAATTTGGATACATTTGGATTTTGAAACCTGCTTTAAACTAGCAGTAGGTCAGAACAGTCAGAAGTGTCCCAGAAGACTGAGTAAAAATCCTGTCTAGCTCCAGTGATGCTTTCACTTGCTTTGATGTCCACTGATACTAAAAATAAAATTATTTTAATATGTTTCAGAATAAATCCTATCATAGGTGCCTATTTAACTCATATAAATAAATCAAGTCTTATCTGCTGACCTGTAAATCATAGAATCATAGAATGGTTTAGGCTAGAAGGGACCTTCAAGATCATCCAGTTCCAACCCCCTGCCATGGTCAAGGACATCTCTTACCAGCCCAGCTTGCTCAAGGCCTCAGCCAACCTGCCTTTGAACACTGCCAGGCTTGGAGCCTCCACAACTTCTCTGGGCAACCTGTTCCAGCATCTCACCACCCTCATGGGGAATGGTTGCTTCCTGATGTCTAATCTCAATCCAACTTCTAGTTCAACCCCCACCCCATAGCAGGGGGTTTGGAACTAGATGGTCTTTAAGGTCCCTTCCAACCCAAACCATTTGGTGAGTCTATGATTGTAAATAAAAGTTGCACTCACCTGTTTTGTGGGTGCACATGTGTGTGTGCTTGTGTGAAGCATGAAGGCTAGGAGATGCTAAACCTTATTCTTAGACTAGATGGGTGGGTTGTAGTTAATGAAGCATGTCCCTTTTCTTCAATTAACAGAATTACCAGAAGTAAATTTTATTGGGAACCTGCAGCAGTTCTGAATTTATTTTTTTCTGTCAGTTGATTATGCCATCCTTATAAACTCACATGACTTGCACCATTCCCAGACAATTGACATGATGGAAGCTGTGATCTGGTGCACATTAGACACAGTTCAGAGATATTTTTGGTCACCACAAACACTTCTGCTCCACTTGCTGTCAAATATGAGCATTACTACTTTGAGCTCACCTTGCTCTCTGACGACAAATGTGGTTGGGTTTACGTTGCTGTGTGCCAGACCCCACTGCTAACCCTGCATTCTTTGGGCTTGGTAAGAAGGGCATCTTTTGGATAAGAAAATCTCAGTTTATACTGTCTGAATTAATAGACCAAAAAAAAAAAAATCCTACCTTTTCGAGTCCATTTCCTCAACGTGGTATTTCTGGCTGCATGAAGTTGAGGAATATTTGGATTGCCAGCATAAGGAGTTTGGTGCTGAGGTGAATTATGCAGGAGTTACTCAGTCTCAGAGCTGTCAAACTGCCCTGTTCATTTTCATTCAGTACTTAAAATCTGGTAGCAGATCTTGAGCTGCAGTGTTGTGTAAATATACAAGAAAATCACTTTATTCAGCCCTGCATTGAGACCACCAAATTCTGAGCCTCAGCGACCCTCCCACAAAGACAGGTTTCTGGATGTGTGTTTCAGTCCAGGAGTCACTGCAGATGGCTGTGTGTGGTAGAGCTGGTCAAACCACAGGAAGAGAGCATGTGCCAGGCATGTGCAGGTCCTGCTGGTTTATCTTGCTGTATTTCCTCAGTTTAGGAGAGTCTTCATCATAGCTCAAGCAGCACCTTGCTTTATCAGAAGGATCCATGTCCTTTCACAGAGCAGCATTTTGAGGCAGTTTTGGTTTCTGCCAGCCAGTGTGCACTGGACTTGGGTCATGCCAAATTAAAGAGACACTTGGTGGCCTGCTCTGACTTCTCGTTTCATTGCCTTGCAGTAATGTTCCATGACACTTACTTGGTGGGGAAGAATCACACCAATAAATGTAGTATTTCCAAAAGACAGATAATTCACTACATGACTAATCCAAGGAAATATAATTTACGGTACAAATGTCCTGCATTATCCTGGCTGCTCCTTCTTTCTGCTTGGGAGCAGCAAACCTATTTCAAGACTTGAGAAGGCAGTTAAACCACCTGAGTAATTTATTTTCCCTTTTGAAGTAAGAAAATGCAGTTGGTGTTTATAAAGATCATTCCATGCTATTAGCTGTGACAGCATGGAGCAGAATTGGATGGCTGATTTCGAAAGCTGCTGCTGTGGATGGGATAAGCTCAAGCCCTAGGTGCTGCTAAAATGTGAAATAGATTTTTTAAATGCATGAGTGAGTCTTGCTCACCAATCCAGACTGAAGAATTTAAGGTTTTCCTTCAAGAGCATGGAAGTTTTCTGTGGTTAGGCTAGGAAAAAATATATTGCAAGGAACCTCAGGCAGCTGCTTCAAGCGTTACCTTACAAGGCAGTGTTATTTCCAAGCAAAATAACATTTGTCTGTGCCTTGTAAAACATTGAATTCCCCAATCTAGCTGTGTGGTACTGGGTCTGAGAAACCTTTTTGTGGTTTCATGTGAAACAAAAGTCAGCAGAGACAATCTTTTTCAGGCAAGTATGTTTCATGTAGCTTATGACATAGATCTCCTTAGAGCACCCCTTGGTTCTTTTGAAGCAGCAATTTTGTTTCATGTGGTGGCAAGATGGGATCCCTTTCTTTGCAAGACTAAAGCAAAAGTCCCATTTATTTCTGTGTTCTGTAATGTGTTTGTGTCATCCTGCTCACCTGTTTACCTGAGCACACTGCACTGCTTGGCTTTGATGACTACTTTCTGCAGTAATTGCAGGAGAAATGACTGCCCATCAACGTTCATTATCTACAATTTCAAGCAACATTTTCCTTTGTGTTCATTGTAAGCGGCTTGGTGTCTCTCTTCAAACATTCCAGCTCCTGAGGCCAGTAGAATATTGCCTGCGCTTGAATTTTTCCCTAATCTAACTCATATTTGGGTGTTGGTCTCTTCTCCCTAGTGCCAGGATGAGAGGAAATGGCCTCAAGTTGCACCAAAGGACGTTTAGGTTGAATTTGAGAAGAAACTTCTTGGCTGGAAGGGTTCTTAAACACTCAACAAGCTGCCCGGGGAGGTTGAATCCCCATCAGTGGAGGTCTTTAAAAGGTGTAGAGATGTGGTGCTAAAGTACATGCTTTAGCCCCAGACTTGGAGTTATATAATGGTTTGACTCAATGATTTTAAGATCTTTTCCAACCAAAACCATTTTATGATTAAATTCTATCGTTTAATCCTTCATATCTTTGGTGTTGGTCTCTTCTCCCTAGTATCAAGTGACAGGAGGAGAGGAAATGGCCTCAAGTTGCACCAAGGGAGGTTTAGGTTGGATTCACAGCTTCACAGATTGCATTTGGTTTCCAACGTCAAAGATCATCTTGTCCAACGTTGTGCAGTGAGCAGGGGCATCTCCAACTAGATCAGGCTGCCCAGGGCATGTCAAGTCTGAGATATTAGAAGAAACCAGAGGAGATGTAGGTTGGATATTGGAAGAAACTTCTTGACTGAAAGGGTTCTCAAAGCCTGAAACAGGCGGCCCAGGGACATGGATGGGTTTCAAAGAGGCAGAGATATGGTGCTGAGGGCCAGGGTTTAGCACCAGCCTTAGTAGTGTTAGAGAATAGTTGGACTTGATGATCTCAAAGATCTTTTCCAACCCACATGATTGTGTGTGTTTTTTTCTTTATGTATGTAGTACTTCTTTCTAGTATAATACTTCGGAGAGATCAGTTTTAACTAAACTAATCTGTTTAGTTCTAACATAATTAGGATTCAGCATTAAATGAATATATTCCTTTAAAATGCACATGTACCTGAATACCTGAGCCAGGGCTGGGGGCTGATGCAAACTGGGCATGAGTTTGCTGCTTAACCATCCTATTTCTGCCTCCTCTCTGCGTGCTTCATAGATTTCTTTGCCACTGGTGCAGGCCCTGCCAAGTTGCTTTTTTTCATGAAGAAATGATAGATGTGTATCACCTTATAAATTTTTCAGGGAGGGTGACTGCAAAATTGACGGCACATGGATGTTGTTGGTATTTTGCCCCCAGAAAAAATCATCTCATTGAAATCTCACTGAGATTGCGGAATTGCTCTGCTTCTCCCTGCTGTGATGGTGTGTTGTGTCACATCCTCCTGGAAAAAGTCAGAAGAGTTAGCAGCCTGACTTTCCGTTTAGACATTAACTGTGCTTTTCCATGGGGAATAAAATAGGAACAGGGGTTACTGCAAGCGTAGGTTAACAGAAGATTGTGTGTCTATGAAATCTCATCATGCAGAATTATAAATTTAATTTCAGGTGTTAGGATCTTTAGCTCTAATACTATGATGTCTGAAAACTGCAGGTGGGGGTTTTGGTTCTGATTTAAATAAGGGGGGGGAGAAAAAGCAAAGACCCTCAGCCTATCTTCATAGCAGAGGTTCTCCAGCCCTTGGATCATCTTTGTGGCCCTCCTCTGTACTTGCTGTGACAGTTCTGTGTCCTTGTGCTGGGGACACTGGGACTGAACACAGTATTGGAGGTGGGGTCTTAGCAGGGCAGAGTAAAAGGGCAGGGTCTCAGCAGGGGAAAGAGGCAGATTCCCCTCTCTTGCCCTGCTGGCCACACTTCTCTAGATGCAGCCCAGGATACGATTTGCCTTCTGGGCTGCACAGGTTTTTGTGTAAAGCATTGTCTAGGCAGCTTGGGGTTGAACATTGCAGTCATTTTCTTTTCAGTACTATGGTTCTGTTTAATCTTGAAATACTGATTTACCTCAGGATTTTTTTCAATTCTGTTTTGTCACCAAGTTGCTCACATCTTACAAGTTATCAGCCCAAGAAACCACCTGCATTTTCTGTTTATAGCTTGAAGCAGCTCCTTGTTGAGAGGGCAAATCACTAAGCTCTGACGTGAGTCTGTGAACTTGTCCCTGACACTCAACCTCTTTTTCCTGCTTGTGTCTTTCTGTGTGGGCATGACTTCTACCGTGAAGTTGTTGATAAAGAGCAAAACCAATGGATTTTCAAATGCAACATGGACTATCACTGGAGAACTGTTTCCTTAAGTAAAAGACTTTACAAAAGACTAAAAGTACTAAATTCTTTGTGCTTAAGACAATATTTTCTCCTCTCTCTTAATGTTCTGAAATAGTGCTGTGGAGTTGTAGTTTTTGTGGCAGAATTTTTAAGTATTGAAGTTAAAGAAAAAGAGAAACTTCTCTGTCTGTAGGATTTTGTGTTTGCAGAGTAGCTTCATTACTCTTTTGAACAGTCTCTGCCTAACAATAAGAGGATAACTGAAATTTTTTAAATGCTGTGAAATTAAGACAGGGGAATATGCTACAGACGAAGAAGATGAAGACATGGGACCTGTCCTTCCAGGAGGTGACATGGCTATTGAAGTGTTTGATCTCCCTGAAAACGATGACATGTTCTCCCCCAGTGATGTGGACACCAACAAGCTTGCTCACAAATTCAAAGAGGTAAGTGACAGATCAGAAAATAGTCCTGAAGTATCTCAGTGGAATTAGATTGTAAAGCTGATTTCTAGCTGTTTGTGTACTCAGTACTTTTGAATTACTGAGAAAGTTCTGCTGAAAAGAAGTGGGGCTGTTCTTCAGAGCTCTTTCAGCATCAGCTTTCAGGTGGAAGTTTTCCACACTAAAGCTATTCTGTCTCAGCACTTAGTTTGTATTTTTGAGCAGGAAGACAAAGTGCAGGTTAATCCATTAGTGCCTTTTTTGGTGGTGGGGCTTTTTTTTTTTTTTGTCCTAAGATTTCAATCAAAAGTGTTGAGGAAAACCAAACAGCAAAAGCAGCAGTGTCATATGTTTGGCCACGTGTTTAGAAAGACTGGGAAAACTCTACTGGGAAGCAGGCATATTTCAAACTGGTGTTTTACCAAGCTCTGTGGTTACAGTGTTTGTATAGTATCCACCAGTACTAACCAGGGCTTGTGTCAATGGTGTTGATTGCCGTCATTAACCTCATATAACTTAACATACCAAAGTACTGAGAAACATTTCTGCTGTATTTTAGGCTGTGCTTTTGATGCAGTTCGGTTCTGAGCTTTCCTGAAGGCTGCTGCAATTAAAAACAATTGGATTTATCTAAGCCCACAGTAATAGGCTGAGTGATGCCAATAAAGCACATTTTTAGTTTTAAATACAGGAAGATGGAAGGGGTGAAAGTAACCAGAACCTCATAGGAGATTTGAGCAGCAGAATCTGGATCCAGAAAGGAGTTTTTAAATACAGAGGCTCTGTTTTTATCCTTCTTCCTTTGTCCTCTTCCCTCCACTCAAACCAGATATGTTGCCTTCTATAAATGTACGTTGTTGCTATTCTCTAGTGAGAGAGTAATGTATGGAAAGTAATCAGTGAGCAACCAGTCTTTCCCTTTGCTACCAATACCCTTTTCAGCCTTTGCATGGTTCCTGTTATTCATCGTTGTCTTCGGAAAGTTTTTTACTCTACTTAAATTATTTACTCGCTCCGTATTTCAAATTCAGGCTATCTTTTCATCATACATTGTGATAGTTTTTCGAGCAATGGGAAGGTGCTGCCATGCTGATTGTGGCAGCATACCAAGGCCATACAAAACAGTGATGCAATGATGAGCAAGATACTGACTTCTGGATTACCTGCCAAACTCTGCTGGAGTACATTGGACTGTTGCCACACTTGAGCACATCCAAACTGATTTGAAGCTATTGTTGTAATGCCCTCAAAACACTGGTGTAGAGGAGATGGGCTGAAGATATCCTCTTGGGGATCCTTCAGTTTAAGTGCAGATGAGTGCCTGAGAAGAAACTCAGTGCTCCTGCACAGAGTGGACTCTTTTTCTCTAACCCATGCAGTACCACTGTTGCAAGCACTTCACTTTTGTTTCCCTGGTTGTATTTAACAGCACACAGCTGCATTTTGTTGGCTGCCAGAGTGAGTACATGTATTTTTCTTGGTATTTGCCCTGAATTCCTTCAACACTGGAGGACTTGTTCACAATCACGCTGCATAAGCCCACACAGTGTTTTTCTGGCATTGTATTTAAAGAATAACTGTACTTTCTTGTTCTTACTCCAGAGATTAATGAAAGTATTAAACAAGTGGGTTGGACGTAATCTTTAAGCATAATAGTTTGACCTAATTAGTTGAATTCACTCTTTGCCGTGAAAAAATGTGCTCTTGTACTTTTGAGAGCAGCCTTAGCTGAAGTGCATTGCCTTTGGTATGAAAGTCAGGGGAGAGATGGGCATTGCTGGGGGAATCACTCTACTGCAAATTTTCTTTCCCTGACTGTAAAACAGAAAAAATGGGACTGAGTTTCCATGACTGCTTTGAGAGAAACAGCTAGAAGCTTTGTTTTAGCTGTAGTGATTGAAGAGGGACAAAATCTGTAGGGAGAAGGGACATCTTTTATAGGACTTAGGCATTTTATTTAATGCCTTAATGAAATACGTGCAAAAATAGATTAGTGGTAGTAGTGTAGTACTGCAAAATATATATAAGCATGTGAAATCTTCAGTTGCTTTCCTTCTCTCCTGTTGTGCTCACAGATCAGTCCTGTCCCTCTGATCTGATAAGTGGTTATGAAGATCTGAAGGGCAGGTATCAAGAAGGGGCCAGGCTCTTTTCAGTGATGTCCTGTGACAGGACAGGGGGCATCGGGCACAAGCTGGAACCCAGGAGTTTCCACCTCAACATGAGGAGACAGTTCTTTGATGGGAGGGTGCTGGAGCCCTAGACCAAGCTGCCCAAAGGGATTGTGGAGTCTCCTTCCCTGGAGACTTTAAAGACCCATCTGGATGTGTCCCTGTGACCTGCCCTAGATGACCCTGCTTTGGCAGGGGAGTTGGACTGGATGAACTCCAGAGGTCCCTTTCAACCCCTACCATTCAATGATTTCAAAATATATACCATTACATATTATTCTATATAATAAGTTATATAGAATAATGTATAGAATAAACATGCAAAATACATATAATGACTATAAATTTTTTGCTGGAGAGTATTAGATTCCACTGGGTACTTCCTTTCCTAGTGTACTCTGGCTATTTTACCATTTGCTAGCTTTTCATCCCATTTTACCTTCTGCGAATGATTCAATGAATTCATTGAGAGATGAATTCAATCCATTTTCTATCTGTATCTTTTGATAAAATGTTTCATTGTTCTGGAGAAAATTAATCAGCTTTTCAAGACCTCATTGAAAAGGAAAAGTGCCAAAAATTGTTCAAAATGCCTTTGTTCAAATGAAGCCTTCACAGTTTTATGTTGGCTTAGAAAACGTAAAAATGCAAAATAGGATCTGCCAAGAATTTCTGGCATTATATGGGATGTGGAGTAAGGGAGTTTGTGCTCCCCTATTAGTAAATTGACTTAAAGGTTGTTAATTATGGAGTCCAAATTTGCTTGCCAAACAAGTGACCTTGCCTGTTGTTCAGTCTAACTGGTAAATGTGTTAGTATTTCTCATCTGTTCGGCAAGCAGCATTAGTTCTTCTAAAAACAGAGGAAAAAATGAAAAGAAATGAGATGTCCAGCTACATACATTCAACAAAAAAGACTCTTTTTACTTCTGCCTCAGTGAGATCTGCTGTAGCATACATTGATTCAATGATCTGACTGGGTGCTCAGTACTCATTTTTAACTTAATGAAAGAGAGTATGAAAATAACCGTTCGACCCATCTGTACCTCAGCAGATTGTCATTTATCCAAAAGGTGGCGTCTACTGTGTGTAATAATGAGCTGGTTAAGTACTGCTTGTGGATTTTAGAAGAGCTGGGAAAGGCCTGTAAGCAGGTAGCCTAAGGCTTTGAGTCTTGGCTTTTTGATTTCATTATGAACTCTGCAAAGGAGCAAAGTCTAGCTCATCCATCCTTCCCCTGATTCTTACCTCACTCCAAAACAATGAAGTAGCAGAACTAAGCAAAGACCTGGGCACTTCATAAGCACCACAATATTTTGAGATGGTTCTGTAATTTTTCACTACTAAAAGAAATGGAATGATCTGAAAGTTGCAGATCAGAGGCTGGATTGAGTGAGCTCAAAAGTTGCAAGTAACCTCTTGCAAATACTAATTAAAGTGTTTACATAGTTTCCTCTACTATACATAGTTATGGAAAGATATGTACCCTACTTGCCTTCCTGGTCTGCTAGGTGAAATAGCACCACTGGCCACTTCTTGCTGTTAGTACCAGCTCCAGGGCTGCTGAGATCCCTGCTCCCAGCTGCACTGGCGTCTCTCCAGCCTGGCCCAGTAGCCCTGCTCTCATCTGGCACTTCTTCAGGAAGCCCATGTGTGGGTTAGCCGCATGCTTAGGGTAGGTTCAGTCTGACCCCATGTATGGTCCACCTGCTAGCATGGCTTTCATTTGAAGGGAAGTCTTAGGGCTGCTGTCACTGAGCACTGGAAGGTTCCTTACACTTGTCAGTGCAAAGTCAAACAGTGAGTGTCAGTAACAGATGATCCTGGAGACAAGAATTGCTGAGAGTCTTCTCTGGAGATGGTGGCCAAGAAAGGCATGATGGAAACGAGATTCTTAAAGTGTTCCTCAGGTGGAACTGGTTGCATCAGTGTCTCTCTATTCCTTCCTTCCTTTCAGTATTTCTCTACCAGAAAGGACTGCAGTATTCATTAGATCAGTTAAAGCTGATTTGCAAATCAAGCTGCATCTGAGACCGTGCCTTTATTTCCTGTGCTGCCACAAAAAATGCATTCAGGAGGCCCCACAGAAAGGGGATTTCAAAAGAAGCTTGGCCTTTCTCAAAACTGCCTGTGCCAATCAACTCTCTGATGGTTCCTGGTATTTTGAAAATTGCTCCTCTCCTCCAGAACTTCTTTTTTGAGTTGTTTGTACATTTTTTTACTAACAGCCTAGTCTTCAAGAATGTTGCCATTGCTTCACCAGAGGTTATAATTTCTGGTTGAGTGCAGCTCCCTCATGTACTCCATTAGCTCAACACAAACTGTTCCCAAAAGCTGTTGTTAGTCTTGTGAGGGAAAATAACCCCCCTGTACAACATGTTTGTAGGTAACTATTCCTGGTCTTCATGAAAAATGGATGAAGGCTTTGTCCTGCTCCACTCCTCCAGCCCAACCTGTAACTCAGGCTGTGCCTTTGCCCTCAGCTCCTAGCTAACACACTCAGGTCACTGATTCAGGTTGAAAAATGCTTTAAGTGTAAGGTTATGGGGCCTGTCAGAAGGTTGTCCATGCTGCCTGCTTTACATAATGAAGCAGCAGGGATTGGGGATGCAAACCACTATTGGGTTTGTGTGCATGACCATTTCCATTTGGATCAGCTGTTGAAGCTGTGATTTGATTTGTACTTCAAAGTGTTGTGTCCAGTTCTGGACTGCCCAGTTCAGGAGAGAGAGGGAACTACTGGAAAGAGTCCAATGGAGGACCATAAAGATGCTGAGGGGACTGAAGCATCTCTCTTGCTAGGAGAGGCTGAGAGGCCTGGAGCTGTTTAGCCTGGTGAAGAGCAGCCTGAGAGGGAATCTTCTCAATGCTGATCAATATTTAAAGGGTGGAGGCAAGAGGATGGGGCTGGGCTCTTTTCACTGGTGCCCAGTGATAGGACAAACTAGAACCACTTGAACTTAAGCAAAAAATCCTTTATTGTAAAGGTGCTGGAGCCCTGGAGCAGGCTGTCTGGAGAGGCAGTGGAGCCTCTTTCTCTGCAGACTTTCAAAACCCACCTGGAAACGTTTCTGCTCTAGGTGAACCTGCTGTAGCAGGGGGGTTGAACTCAACAATCTCCTGAGATTCTTTCCAGCCCCCACTACTCTCTGATTTTCTGTTCTTGGAGCCTGCAAATTTGCAGTGAAACTAAAGATGTTTCAGGACATCACCTAACACACTCGTAAGAGCTAATGAGTATTCACTCCACTAATGACTATTCACTCCACTAATGAGTATTCAGTCCACAGGATCAGACTAACGTAGGTTAGGCCAAAAGAAATCCTTCCAGGAAGTGTGCAGGTGGATGCCAGGTCCTCATACCAACCTTTTTTTTCCTGCACAAACCTAATGTTAGTGTGAGATGCTGATTGGTAATGTGACTCCAGCCTTCAGCACACTGCCTGGGCTGTTCATCTCCTTGCAGTCATTTGATCTGCTCCAATGCCAGCTCCTGTTTTTCAGTTTCCCTGTGGAACTGGCCTCAATTGAGCTCAGCCAGCTTGAGCAGAATCACTCCAGCTAATGGTGGAGAAGGGTAGCATCAGTTTACCTTTTTTCGGGGGGTGGGGGGAGGGCGGATTTGAAATAAATGTGTGGAATCTTCCCTCAAGGTTTTCCTGACTTCTCAAGTTGTTAAATCACTTATTTCCATATTTGCTTTTTGTAACATGCCTGCTTTAATCAGTGCAGTGGGACTTCCTGGCAGCACTGGGACATATTTCACGTTCACATCAGAGCCCAGCAGACTAACATCTTTTTCTTCTTTTTTTTCTTTTTTTTTTCTAAAGCACAAGACATTTGGTTTTGCTAAACAGATTGGATGTTCTGATTTGAAATTATGAGTGGTTAGACAGCATCCTATCTTTAATTAGGTTGCACAGACTGAGTCATTTTGCAAGCTAGACATTTTAATTTACAATCTACTGCACTGCAGCACTCTTCAAGGCCTTCTGCTGTGTAATAAGGTATTCAGCTTGCAGCACAGGCTTTAAAAATGCTGGAGTTCTCTCTGTGACTTCACTTGTTTATTTTATATTTTCAATTTTAGTTGCAAATCAAACATGCAGTTACAGAAGCTGAAATTCAGAAGCTGAAGACAAAGGTAAGAATGAATATATGGTTAATACACGCTGGTTTTGTTCCTCTCGTGCAAAAGTCAGATCTGAAGACGTATCTATGTGGGTGGAGAAGTCAACATCCTTATTAAAGGGTGATTGAGAAGCACAATGGCTCAGCTAAATCTTGTCTAGGTGTATGTGCTCTATTCAAAGTTTCAAGTACAATCTTAAGTGCTGCTGTTAAGAGCAACTGCCAACTTGAACGTACATTTTAGGGGGTATCATAATGACTAAATGGCAGATTTCTAGTTTTACAATTCTAATGCAGTTTCTCAGGTTTAAAATTCTACTTGGCTTGAATATTTAAGTATTAAGTTAGTAGGATTTTTGCTTACCAGTGATGTTAAAATATCCTATTTAACACTAGTTTCCTTTTTTTGACATCATTTAAAACCCCTTGATTTATTGAAAGTTATTTAAGATAAATTACTTTTTACATACAGAAGAAAAGGTTCTGTTTCATATTGTTGCAGTTGTCTTAAAATGATATTCTAGAAAGGGAGAAGCTTACCAGTTTAACAGAAAACATTCCCTCACAATCAGTTGTTAGTTAGACTGAATTGGCAATAAAAAGAAATTGTGTTTTTTGTACTGGGGTAAACCTTCTGGAAACTCAACTGCTGCTCCAGTTTTTGAGTAATATCAGGTTTTATAATGACATCCTTCTCTTTGAGTACATGACAAAGGAAATCAGAAGAAGAGAAGGAGAAAATTGTACCTCAGCCACGTTTGCACTCACTATGTGTTTTGCATCCTGTTTATCGATGTCGTTGTTAAGAACAACTGCAAAGTGCAAGTCTTTGCTGTAAGGGCAGTTTCTGTGGTACTGTTGCAGGTCAGAAAGTCAGAAATCTTTTCTTGCTCTGCTTTCCAGTTGCGTTCTAGCAATGAGAGACACAGGGTCAATCCCCTGGGATTGTGCCGAGCCCCATTGCCTTGATGGCAGTGATGTGTGGGTGTGAGCAAATGCATTTGCAAGATGAAGGTTCACGTGCCTCTTCCTGCTGGATTTTTTACCTAGTGTTTTCATTAGAGCTGAACAACACGTGCCTAGTTCAGGTGTATTACTAAATAAAACTGCAAACAAGTTCTTGTCTTTGTGTGTGTATCATTTAACAGAACTGCCTAGAGCAAAATAAACAATCTTGATAAGTAAACAGGGATGTTTAGGCATTGTTTTTGTTTGTTTTGATTCTTATTATGAATTCTGGGACCTAAAATAAACAAGCTGCTGAAAAACCCTACCCTTATCCTTCACCAAACACAGAAGCCTGCAGCTAGCTCTGATTGGGAAGCAAGAAGCCTAACACACCAAAAATCTAACAAAAACCCCAAAACAAAACAAAAAAAAACAGCAAAGAAGCTAATACTTATTACAAACTCAGCAGTAAAATTCAGGCTTCTTTGAGGAAGCCTGGATTGGAAGCCCTGGATTCCTTTGAGGAAGCCTTGGATTCCAAGCCCTGACTTGGAAAAAGTAGTTGGACTTCACTGGTGCCAAATAGTGGAACTAGCAGTGGAATTGCACTGGTTTTAGAGTTGAGCAATGCTGCTATACTGGGCAGAATTCTTTTTGGATCTTCAACAGCAAGGACATATTTTCTTTTTCATATTAACTCCTTATAAGCAAGTTTAAAGAAATCAAGAGTAATATATTTCTACCAGGTTCCCTCTGGCCTTGTCAAAGTTCTAGCGTAGTTTCAGTATTGGATGCAAAAGTCTGTGGTTGCTTAAATGAAAAAAAAAAAAAGGTTACAACCCAATGATAAATTTTGAATTTTGCTCCAACCTCTTTTGTTTGGCTTTGTAGGTTAAGGAGGATTATGACGTAAAACAAGACATGGGGAGAACTCAAAAGAGTTTCTAATTTGGGTTAAAAAAAAACAGGTAGTTTTATTAGATGCAATTGTTGTTTTTTTTCTTAGTGTGTTCTAAGTTGCTCTTAAGTCAAATATATAACCTGGAAATCACATTGCCTCTCAAAATAAGAAATTCCATCATTTTATGAGCCTTCATAAATGCTTTACAATACCTGAGCAACATGCACAGAGCAAAAGCCATCCCCAGTGCTGACAAATTAACCCTGCAGTTGCCTTGAATACTCCACTATTGGCTCTGCTTTGTTTGATGAGGAAGAATCAGCCTGTATCAACCTGTTTTCATTGTCCTGGAATGCTCTTTTCACTGCTCACATATTACTACTCTAGTTATTAATTCACTGATTTTCACTATTCACCTTGTTTGAATTAATCCTAAACTATTAGGTAGCATTTAACAGCTTTTTTACTGAGTTCATCTCTGCTCTTTTGTTCAGCTGCAGGCTGCTGAGAATGAGAAGGTGAGGTGGGAATTGGAGAAGACCCAACTCCAGCAGAACATTGAGGAGAATAAGGAGAGGATGATGAAATTAGAGAGTTATTGGATTGAGGCACAAACCCTGTGTCACACAGTGAATGAACACCTCAAGGAGACACAAAGCCAGTATCAGGCTCTGGAGAAGAAATACAACAAGGCAAAGAAATTAATCAAGGATTTTCAGCAAAAGTAAGCAGCTGCACCAGTCTCAGAAAATGACTTAGTGGCCAGATAGGAAACATCTCTCTCATGTGTTTTGAAATAGGAAACCCACTATTAAACACTGTAAGGTGAACACTGCTTTTCACTCTTATTTTTTTTTCCCTGAAAAACACAGGCTCTTTATTATGGAAAGATGTTAGTAGTGTTCAAGTATTAGTTTGTCACAGAATCATACAATGGTAGGAGTTGGAAGTGACCTCAAAATATCATCCAGTCCAACCCCCCTGCCAGAGCAGGATCATCTAGGCAGGTCACACAGGAAGGCATCCAGACAGGTTTTGAATGTCTCCAGAGAAGGAGACTCCACAGCCATTCTTGGCAGCCTGCTCCAGGGCTCTGACACCTTCACAATGAAAAGGTTTTTCCTTATGTTCACATGGAACCTCCTCTTCTGCTCCAGCTTGTACCCATTGCCCCTTGTCCTGTCATTGGACATAACTGAGCAGAGCCTGGCTCCATCCTCCCGACACTGCCCTGCACATCTTTATCAACATGAATGAGGGTACCCCTCAGGCTTCTCTGCTTCAAGCTAAAGAGCCCCAGCTTCTTCAGCCTGTCCTCTTGCCATTTTTACATCTTCACTTAGCACATTCACTTAGACTAAGCTTAGGGTTTTGACCTAATTGCAGTTTCATGCTTCTTAGGCTGGCAATAAATTGTTAAGGACAGATTTTCTGATGCATAGCTTAAGATACATGAAGAGCGACTGAAGGAGCTGGGGCTGTTTAGTTTGAAAAAGAGGAGGCTGAGGGGAGACCTTGTTGCTGTCTACAACTACCTGAAAGGACATTGTAGAGAGGCTGGTGCTGGTCTCTTCTCCCAGGTAGATATAACAAGAGGGAATGGCCTCAATCTGCGACTGGGTAGGTTTAACATTAGGAAAAAATTTTCAGGGAAAGAGTGGTCAGGCATTGGCATGGGCTGTACAAGGAGGTGGTTGAGTCACCAGCTCTGGATGAGTTTAAAGGTTATTTGGATGTGGTGCTTGGGGATGTGGTTTAGGGCTGAACCTTGTAGAGTAAGGCTATTGGTTGGACTTGGAGATCCTGAGGGTCTTTTCCAAGCTGAATGTTTTGGTGATTCTGTGATATGTCAGAAGGTTTTATTTTCTGTTTGAACCTCATTGCTTTGATGATAGCAAATACATCTTGGTTTTGGTTTTTTCCCTAAGAGAACTTGACTTCATCAAACGCCAGGAAGCTGAACGAAAGAAACTCGAAGACTTGGAGAAAGCACACCTTGTGGAGGTTCAAGGCTTACAGGCTCGTGTGAGTAGGATTTGCTCCCACATTGAGACAATTCTGTCTGATATGCTGGAAGAAATATAGCTAACATACCTAAAAAAAAAATCTGTAATAGCTCTGTGCGTGTGTTATGAGTGACACTGTGTTGTATTTCTTTCAGATACAAGACTTGGAAGCAGAAGTTTTCAGGCTAATGAAGCAAAATGGGAGCCAGGTTAACAATAACAACAACATTTTTGAAAGGCAGACATCTTTTGGAGACGTTTCTAGAGGAGATCCAGTGGAAAATCTAGATACTAAGCAAGTGTCCTGCCTGGATGGCTTAAGCCAAGGTTTGTTTCAACCAAATGTAGATGTAGACTATATCTAAATGGAAACACCTCATGAATACATTGAACTTTCCATTTAGCTATAGCTTTATCCAGCATGACTGCAGATAAGAGTAGCAGCAAACAATCATTGAAGCTTTAAGACCAATTTAAAAGTAGTACCAAGGCCTCATATTGTTTCTGAAACTGTTTGTTTTATTTTCAGGGAATACTCTTTAATTTAATTGTATTGATTTATGTTCATGTAAAAGATGAATGTTGATGTAAATAGCATGGTTATTCTTTAGGATATAAAAGAAATAATTGATAATGCAGGGATGTTGTTTTTTCCAAAGTTCAGTATCTATTGCCAAGGTAGAGTCCCAGGAAAGCTGGAGAGGGACTTTTCATAAGGGTGTCTAGCTACAGAACTAGGGGGAATGGTTTTAAGCTGAGAGAGAATAAGTTTAGTCTGAATCTTAGGCAGAAGTTCTTTAGTAGGAGTGTGGTGAGACACTGAAACACATTGCCCAGGGAGGTGGGTGGATACTCCCTCCCTGGAGGTGTTCAAGGACAGGCTGGATGAGGCCTTGAGCAGCCAAGTCTAGTTGAGAGGTGTCCCTGCCCATGGCCCGAGGGTTGGAGTTAGATGATGTCTCAGGTCCCTTCCAACCTAAGCCTATTCTATGAAATAGAAGTGAGTAAGTATCATGGGTTATTACAGGTTTTTTAACTTATTAATGGTTTATGCAAGTACCTTTTTTTTTTTGCATTGTACTTTTAGCAGCTCTGAAGATACAGGAAAAAGGAAAGCATGCAAAGTGCAGCTACTTGCCATTGCAGGCCCTGTCTTGGGGAAAAGCAATGAAAGATTCTTCTTCTAAATAGCTTCGAATCCTGTGTCCATACAGATTTCAGTGAAGCAGTGCCAGAAACAGAGAGGCTGGACTCCAAAGCTCTGAAGACTCGAGCTCAGCTTTCAGTGAAGAACAAGCGGCAGAGGCCATCCAGAACAAGGCTGTATGATAGCATCAGTTCAACCGATGGAGAGGACAGCCTAGAACGAAAGGTGAGAAGGGCTCTATCCTCTCTTCCAGGCTTCCCATGGAATGCTAGATTGTCCCTCTAAGTCATTTCCTCCTCTGTCTTTGGCTGTCAGTGTAGCACAGGCAGTATTTATTCCTCTATGGCCAGTATGCTGTAAATGTCATTGAGTGATGTGCAAGTCTGGTCTCTTTAAGCCTGCACACCCGGGCTTTTGGTTTTGTTGTGTTGTTTTTTTAACAGGTAACCTGGGCTTTCTGATCTAGGTGTGCTTTATAATGCAGAGTGGAGCCTTTCATTTGTGCAGGAGTCATGAAGGGAACTTGGATTGTGCATTTCTCTCTCTTAATTTGTTAATGAAAATGATGTGATAATCACTCATTGTTTTGTCCTTTTCTGACTAAGGTCTGAACCCTAATACCAATAAACACTGCAGCGTGTGGTATCAGAAGGTAATGGCATGAACTGCTAAAGCATTTCATACAAATAGAAGGCCCAATCATGAATAAAAGAATTGCATGTTCAGAGAACACCTTGCTCTGGTTGCTAAATGATATAACCTGCTTTATAATCTCTTGTGCCAACAGCCGTCGAACAATTACAGTAGTCCCATGCACATTTCAAAACCACCACTGCCCTCATGCATGAGAGCATCCTCACCAGCATCAGATTCTGGTGCTTCCTCCCTCTCCCCCGTGGCTAGCAGTGCAACAATCTCACTTGACAACTTAACTGAAAACCAAGAAGAAGGACAGCAGCACAAAGGAGATGTCCTTTCCCCACCTGCTCAGGGAGACACTCCACTTTCCTCTCCTTCCAAATCTGGGCACAGCTCTGAGGCATCTCCTTTGCATCACCCAGCTGGCAGGAATATTTTACAAGATAAAGGTATTAACTTATTTTTTTGAACTAAATTGATGCATCATTTTGGTCACATACCTACTTTAGGAGCTTCTGCTTTGTAGCAGGACCTTGCCACCTAGAAAACCAGCACATCATAGCTTCTTTTGTCTACCTGGAAGTCAAAAAATTCCTTGTGTGATGATATAAAAGAAGGACAAAGCTTAAAATGAGATCAGGAATTGCTTCCTTTCCTTTCTTTTTTTTTTCTTTTTGCTTTCTCTTTTTTAGGAAAAGGTGAAGATTTGGTGAGTTCTAAGAACTCACCAACAAGGGGGAAGCTGCCTTTAAGAGAATCTTGTATTTTGTTTTAAAAAGCCCAAATGGGGTATTTCTGTATTAGAAACATATGTAACCAGTGCCCTTACTTGAATTATGCGATTTTGGCACTGCTAGATGCTTTTTTGGAGTGTGGGGAGAGGAGTGTAAATCAAGAAGAGCAGATTGTAGCTTATAATTGCTGAGAGACTGCATAGTCTAGATGAAACAAGTTAGTGTCTGGAGACTCTACATTTGCAACAACAATGAAAAAATCAAGTAATTTGTTGGAGAGTTGGCCACATTGTTATGTATTTAATTCTAATTCTTTAAATTCTGTTTAGTTAATTCAAATTCTTTACATTCTCTAGTTAGTTCAGATTGTTCAAATTCTATTTAATTAATTGTGATTCTTTAAGTTCTATTCAGTTAATTCAAATTCCTTAGCTTATGTTTAGTTAATTTTGATTCTTTAACTTCTACTTAGTTAATTGTGATTTCTTAAATTCTGTTTAGTTAATTCACATTCTTTAAATTCTATTTAGTTAACTCACATTCTTCAAATTCTATTTAGTTAATTCAGATTCTTTAATTTCTATTTAGTTAATTGCAGTTCTCTAAATTCTATTCAGTTAATTCAGATTCTTTAGCTTCTATTTAGTTAATTCAGATTCTTTAAATTCTGCCTAGATCAGGTCCATCTGAGCAGTTTGTTACATGAATTAAGAGTATAATAATGGCACAGAACACTGAGTCCTCAGTTTTAGGTGCTTGTGAAGTCAGAATTTACCTTTTACATAACTCTAGGCTTAGCTCTGTCCCTTGCATTCTCTGCCAGTCACTATTTTGTGTTATGATGTGTTCTAGTAAACTAAAATACCTCATAATAATTGTTTGTAAGTGACAACTGCAGGAATGGGTCTGGGGAGGTTCCTAACAAACTTTGGCTTATTTAAATTGACTGCCAAGGACAATTTGTTGAGGATTTTTGTGTGGCTGAAAAGACTTGTCACTGATTTGGTTTTTTTTTCTTCATTTTCATGCAAGGCTTTCACGCAGCTTCCTAAAAAGCAGTTTCAGGAAGTTGTGTTGAATTTAAGAGCAGTTAATATATACTAGGGTTTGATATGGGTTCTGAAACAGGTGGTCTATGTGTTCTTAATTGTATAATTAATGAATGTTTGAGTTCTGGCAGTAAAAACAAGGGTGTGAACATGGGAAAGCTAGCGGTGCCTGATTGTGTCGCTCACTTTCATGAAGAAGCTCCCCAAGAAGCCCACTACTGGCCCCTAAGCCACACTTGCCTGTGAATAGCTGGTGTGAAAATAGGCATTATGACTTTCATTCTTTAAAACGGCAAAATTGAGAGTGGCTAAATGAGAAACGGGGATTAAAGGTGAAAGAGGAAACCGTAAGAGGAGACAAGAGAGGAGTGTGCACAGTATAGGGTTGATGTGCATTGCCTGAAGTTCTCTTCAGCCTCCCTAAGGAACAGATTTCTTCTCAGGAGGCTTCACCTTGCTTTTGTCACTCTTCCTAGCACTTGTTTTTTGTTTGCTTTTTTTTTGACATGAGGTTATTGGTCAGTTGTTCCTGAACGTTGGTTTTTTTTAATATCAGGACTTCTGGTGGTAAAAGTTGTGTGGCTTTAAGAGTGTGGATGTTGCAGGAGGCTTCTTTTCCTGCTTTTCCAGGATTTATGAACCAGTTGAACACTGATTTTTTTTTTTTAGCTGAATGAAAATTTGCTCAACTATTACCCACAAAGCAGTGTACAAAGTTCTGTGCACAGGGTTGACTGTTCTGGGTTAGCTCTGGGGGATTTTGAGTTAATTCTGAGGGCTTCTTATGCCAAAAATCCACAAACCCAGCAGTACTTTCAGTTAGAAGTCTCTGTACATCTCAGGTCACGTTGCAAAAGCCACCAAACCGCAAGTGACATAAATGGCTGACCTTTAATTGCTGCCTCTAGAGTATCTGGGGACACTGGTTATGTTTAAGAATCACAGAAGCTGTGCCTGAGTTTTGCAGCTGCTGTGTGTTTTCTCTTAGCTTCCATCTAGATTTCACAGAAAGTTTTGCAGACTCAGATTCATTGTTTTCACTCTAGAGGTAGTGCAGGCTGTTTCCTCTTGAGATTTTAACGGTGTTTGTGGAAGAGATCAAAAATTGATTGGCATCTGAGGGCAAATTTATAAACTAAGCTACTTTTAATTATTTTTTTTTAATTCAGAATTATTGGATTTCAAGTTAAATGTTTATGGTAATAAAGATGTTGAAGCTGAAGCTGAACAGTTAACCTAGCATGTCTGTCATAAAAGGTAGTCTTGGCTCCAAAGATTAAGCAAGCATTTCAGGAGTCATTTAGAAGCGATGCATGCACACCAAATGAATGCCATAACAGCCAACTGAAGTGGCTACTGCTGAGTTTACAACTGGATTCACTGGAATGTTTACCTGGAAATTTTTTGTGCCCTAGAACATTAAAACTCAACCAAAGTGAACTTTCCGTTTCTTTCAATTACAAGTTCCTCAGGTGCACTTTCAGCAACCTGATCTAGTTGAGGATGCCCCTGCTTACTGCAGAGAGGGTTGAACCAGATGACCTTTGGAGGTCCCCTCCAACCCAGACCATTCTATGATTCTATGATTGTGAAAGTATTTCTTGATTTTTATTCCTCCTCACACCATCATCTTAAAAATGAGAAGAACTCAGGTGTGCTCACACAGGTGTACACGCATGCATGTCTAATCAGCAAAAGATAGACAAACTGTTCTGGCAAGTGCAATAGCAATCAGTAGTAATTAAAAATAATAATAATATGTACATTCTTCCATGTACAAATATGTCCTAGATGGTGCCACATGTGCTCAGGCAGCAAGAACAACTGGCCCTGCTATAGGGCATACAGAAAAACTAAAGCGAAAGCTTGCAGATCTTGGGTAAGCATTTTCTTCTTTCAAATACTTTTTTAAATTTTTTTTTTCATTAAAAAGGATTAAAAGTAACATTTCAAAGATGTTTCCTGGTGTTTTCTAATATTCTTACAGGGCTCCCTTGAGGAGGAGTTCAAACAAGGGCAAGAAGCGGAAAGAGAAAGAAGCTGTTAGGGTGACCTGTGGCAGTAGGTATGGGGAAAAAAATGGAGGGTGCAAGAAATGATTTGTCAGAAACAGTGGGAAAACCTGATCCTCCTAGCAGATGGGAGATGTCAGAGCCACTGACTTCACAGAATAAGTGTTAAGCTTTGAGATAACCTCTGAACTTACAAACTGAGGGTTTGGGACATGTTTGAGAGCAGCAAGTTTGGTTACCAAGTTTGTCCCTGAAAGTGTTCAAGAAAATGTGTGGACATGGTGGCTCTTTGGGACACGGTTTAATGGCCATGGTGGTCTTAGGTTAATAGTTGGACTCAATGATCTCAGAGGTGTTTTCCAGACAGAACAAGTCTGTGGTTCCATGATAATGAAAGACTAACATGTAACCTACAAATACTTGGAAGCTTATAATACCATGACATCATTACTGCTCTTGTATCCACTAATGAAATTTGCAGAAGTAGGTTATCAGAGCTGGCCTACAAGATGCACACACAGCTGGTTAATAATCCCTATGAAGCAGAAATCCTGACACAATTTTATAAAAGCCCCTAGAGCAAGGGTGGGCAGCAGCTGTTCACTGCAGCTTCACAGCAGACACATCAGGAAAGCTTTCAGGAGGGTTTGTTTCTGAAGATGAGCATCATGGGCTGAAAACAGACAGGAAAAATGCTGACTGCATTTGTCAAAGACAGGGAAAATGCTGACTGCATTTGTCACAATACCATCTCTCAGGGAAGGAATTGTGAGACCCTTGTGTGATCTGAGGAGACCACATCACCAGCATCTGGCCTCTGAATAGATAAATGAATGTTCAGAATGGCAGGAAGCAATTGTCTCTGCAAAAGCCAATGTATAGTTTTACTGATATTGATGAGTCTGACAGGATCACAGCTACAGGCAGTAATACCTGGGTCCAGATATGAAAAGACAATTTTATATCAGGAGTACTAAGCAAACTTAATATGGTCCAGAAGGCTAGACAGGACATAGCAACTCAAAAACTCTCTGGACATAAAACAAAGCAAAAGAGAACCCCTAACATGAAAGAGTACAGGAAGAAAGCAAACTTTGAGTGCTACTCAGTCATAATGGTGGATATCTGTGGGGTTTGCTGACAATCTAATATATGGAGACTCAGTGACAAGTCTGTTTTGTAGCTCCATAAAATCAGCGAAAGAGACCTTAGATTTCTGACTTACTCCCTCAGGCAGACTGTATTGAAGTGCAAAGTTCTGTCTCAGCAACCTTATGTACATTTGTACCCCACAAACGTCTGGCAGGATCTTCAGTGAGCTTAGGCATCACCTCTGTGCTGGTGACAGAAAACCTGTTCTAGCTGGTTCCAGTGGTGGGTCTGCTTGCAGTGTGACCTGGAGTTAGTGAAGGCTCTAGGGAGACCCAGTAGCAGCCTTTCCAGTACCTGAAGGGAGCTACCAGAAGGCTATAGAGGAACTGTTTGCAAAGGCCTGCAGTGACAGGATGAGGGTAAATGGTTTGAAATGAGAGCAGAGCAGATTTAGATTGGATGTGAGGAACAAGTTCTGCACCATGAGGGTGCTGAAACACTGCAACAAGCTGCCCAGGGACCTCTAGAGGTCATCTCATCCAACCCTCTTGCAGTCAGCAGGGACATCCCCAGCTAGATCAGATCACTCAGAGCCCCATCAAGCCTGACCTTGAATGTCTCCAGGGATGGGGCCTCTACCACCTCCCTGAGCAACCTGTTGCAGTATTCCACCATCCCTAATAGTAAAGAACTTCTACCTAGTGTCCAAAGAACTCCTTGCTAATGTCCAAATAACTTCTTCATGTCCAAGAACTGATGTAGTATCAACCCTGATGATGTAGAATTAATCCTGATGATGTAGAATTAATCATACTGTCAGATGGATGTTGCATGCATTATTTTGCCATTGCCAGAAAAATAGCTCTGAGGACATGTAAATAAAATCCTGAATTGTTTCCCAAGTCTGCCACTAATGTTAGGTGTATAAAAAGTCCCAGTTTAAGAAGCATATATTCCACTCTCTGGAGCTAGGAGGTTCAGGCAGCATCATTTGTTTTTTCTTCCTAGTTTCAAACAAGATTAGAGCATGAGGGAGGAGTAAGGACTGGGTCAGATATCTCTATCTACCTTTCTTTATGAAGCTAAATGGAGGGAGGATTATTCTTCTGCTTCCATGGATGGGGGTCCTTTGACAACCTCAGTTGTGTCCACACAGAGAAGAGGTTTGACAATATACAAAGCTCTAATTATTATCTTAATCATGATTTAGAAGCTGTCCAGAAGGTAGAAGCAAAGGGGAGATTTACATATGTGCAGTTTACTGGTGGCTGCTAAGAGCAGTAGAAGTTTAATGCTCTGAAACAGTAATATGTGTGTGTGTGTGTGTGTATGATATTATTTATACCCATATATATATATATATGGGTATAAATAATACCAGAGATGCAGCACTGATCTGAGGCAGACACCTTGCATAGTTGGTTTTGATTTACAGCCTGTGCTGTTGAGAGGAGATATTAATGAATAATTTAGGCATTTTCTAACTGCTGCCTTTGCCTTGATGACATTATGCAATGCTGTCTCTGTTACTACAAAGAGAGAAGCTGATAGTATCTCATAGGTGTTTATTTTGTTTTAATAAATTAACATTTTTAATATTTAATAACCTTTATCAGTGCTTAGCTATTGTTCCAAAGGCAGATCTCCATAGATGGATAGAGATGCACCTGATTCGTTCTGCATGTCATGGTTGGACTCGATGATCTTAGGGATCTTTTCCAACCAGAACAATTCTATGATCCTATAAAATCCCAAGCCAGACCTTCTCTGGGAATCAAGTCCACTTGGGCCAGTGCTAAGCCTGATCTGTTTAGTCATGGTGAGATACCAGTGGGGCTCAGAAATGCACCAGCACAGCGTGCAGCTTCTTGCCTGGAGCTGGTTCACATCTGAACATCAGAAGTAGAGGCTTCTGCCTCCATTTGCTGGGTGTGCGTTGTCTAAGAGAGCCTGGGTTAAACAAAGAATCAAAAGAACACACTTTTTCCTTCTTTTGCTGAGAGAGATTTCAAGCATGCCCCTACCAGCTGCATGCCACTCAGTTCTTTAGTTACATTTACAGGGAATGTCACTCTTGCTTAGGATGAACTGGAGAAGAGAAGGCTTTGGAGGGACATTTTACTACATCCTGTAGTGATAGGATGTCGGGGAATGGAGTGAAGCTTGAGAAAAACAGATTTAGACTGGAGATTATGAAGAAATCCTTTGCAGTGAGGGTGGGGAGAAACTGGAACAGGTTGCCCAAGGAGGTTGTGGATGCCTCTTCCCTGGAGGTGTTCAAGGCCAGGTTGGATGAGGCCTTGGGCAAGCTGGGCTAGTGGGAGGTGTCCCTGCCTATGACTGGGAGGCTGTAACTGGATGTTCTTTAGGGCCCTTTTCAACCCAGACCATTCTATGAATCTATGAACTGCCCCTGTAGCATTTTATTTTCTCCCATTTTGCAACCTAACAGATGTTCCTGCTCCTTTCTGTTACACAGGATGGCCAAGGATGTGCTGCAGAAGCAAGCCAGCACTAAACCCTTATCAGAGAGATCCTCCTCTCTCCCACACTGTGTACCATTCACATGGTATGGAGAGAGTGGCAAGGGATCCAATTCTTCCAGCAACCTGCCGTCGCCCACCAGCTCAACCGAACCTTCCTCTGAAAACATAAGTCCAGCTAAAAAAGGGTCAAAGGTAGAACATCAAAGCTACCTTCTTCCCACCCTGCTGAGTGGCATAATTGGCTTCCTGTTTCTGGAAAGAAAGAACAGGCCAATCTATGACTACTACAACAAACAGTGCATGGTGTTCATTGTATGGGAACAGCTCATCCAAACAGAACATCTCTGTCCTTGTACCATTCGCATTCTACCTTTTTGACTGTCTCAGTGTTCATGAATTCAGTGACCTAACCCTGGTGTGCTGCACCATAACAGAAAGCAAAGTGGTGCCAGTGGAAATGAGCATTTGGATCCACTGAGCAAATGCTGGGTTTGTGTGTTCAGTGCTGGGTATTTTCTGCATTCTTCAGAACTGATGAGGGGAAAACCTGCCTGCGTTCAGCAGAGGTGTTTGCAAGTGAGGAAATGCTGTATGCTGTCAGTCATCTGCCTTCTTCTCCCCCCCCAGTAATTAAATCTGTTTGTCATGCATGCTGGATGTTGGATTTAATTCTTTATTTGAAGTGGAAATCTGAACTATTGCAGTTTAATAGCTCTCTGTGTGATTCCTTTCTATGTGCATGAATGTTGCAGCATGATGACTCCTCCAATAACCCTTAGTTACAGCAAACTACTTTGCTTTGTTTTCACTTCTGGGAAGTATTTCTCTGCCTCATTCTTCTTCTGACTTGCAGCAGTTGACTTTTTATCTTGGTCTGGTAAAAAGAAGCAGGTATGGTTCTTCACTTTATGTACAGGAATATGAATGAGAAATGCGATTTCTCTGTCCTCTACAAACACCTGTGTATAATAGCAGTGTCCACAGACTTTTCTTATTCTCTTGGTTCCAAGAGTTGGTGATGCCTTACTTCTGCTGTGCACCAAGCTCATAGCTGTGTTTGGCGTGGTAGGAGGTGCAAGAAAAGGTTGAGAAGGCCAGAGCAGATCAATCAAGAATACCACAGATGAAATCTTTGATGATTAAAGGGAAGCTAACTGGTTACCTCATTTATTTAGAGGTGAGACACTGGAACAAGTTGCCCAGGGACATTGTGGATGCCTCCTCCCAAGAGGTGTTCAAGGCCAGGTTGGATGAGGCCCTGAGCAACCTGCTCTAGTGGAAGGTGTCCCTGCCCATGGCAGGGGCGCTGGAACTAAATGATCTTTAAGGTCCCTTCCAACCCAAACCATTCTACGAACCTATGATTCTTTTGAAAAAGGAAGGTAAGAATGAGATTTGCAAATCCTGTTTGTAGTACCAAACAAAGATTGTGTGAAAGTGATTTTCAAATGGAGGGGAAAGAGGCACCTTCTTGTACAGATTGTGTGAGTATGAGGCTTTTGGGAAGAGGTTTATCCTGCTATTGCAATTACTAGTAGGCATTGGCTGTCTTGTGTTTATCCTTAAATTCATTAAAGACTTAAATCCTTAAATTCATTAAAGACTTAAATTCATCATAAAGCTGAAGCTTGGCACAAAATAGAGGTGAAAGGAAAATCAGAGTGCTTAAAAAAAGCAAAACAGTGTTCTTCACACAACAGGAGGTAGAGTGGTTGAAGTCCTGCTCTAACAACACTGTGGGGGCTACAAGTTTGCATATTAAGGAAGCTGCTCGGATTTGCTTCTCCTGTATAAAGAGCTGCGAGAAGCAGAACAGGAATTCTGAATGTAGGCGTGAGAAGAGTGGTCACAAAGCCATTTTGACATTCCCTGTAAAGTTTACAAGCTCTTAAATTAACAATTCCTGTACTGCTCTTCAGGTTTTCAAGGCACAGTTTGTTACCACTTTTCAGTTGCAGCAAACCTTGGAGAATGAACACTATATTTTTGGAAGGCTTCTTGTTTTCAGGAGAGATAGGTCAGATATCTTTGGGTGAGATAAAAGAATAACCTTCCTAATGTTGTTTTTAGTTTTGATGTTTGATTCTATGTTTAATTGAATGTCAAAGGTGAATTTAATTTGGTCTTCATTTAGATGTTAGGCTAGAGATGAAAGGGCTCTACATCATCAGCTGTATATTCAAGGTAAATCAAATATCCTGGTCTCCTTAATTGTTTACAGATCCTGGGTTTTTATGGTTCTTACTCTAATGTGAAATATTAGTTAATTTTTTGTTGTATTCTGATAGTAATTTTACTGTATTCCTGGGGAAAAGATCTCTGCATGCTTCTGCTGTCCTTTGCTGTTTGGTGTGATGTCTGCCATTGCATTGTTACCAAAAAACAGGGGTTGTTCTGTTGTTAGCTCAGTAAATAACACTGTCCAAAGATCTCTTTTACCTTCAGTTTCTTCTAAAAATATGGGAAAAGAGGGAGGATCTTTCTCCTAGGAGATGATTTGGGACTCAAACATGGATTCACAGGACCTTCTTCTTGTTCTTTCAATAGCAGTTTTCATTTCTCTCTGCTAATTAATCTTCTGTCCTGTTCTTTGTGCTACTGCCTGTGCTGTGCTTGTCCTAAATACTTGGAGGACAGTAAAATGCTAGTGATTAACCCATGGAAGCAGTAATTTAGCTCCAGGATGAGAGCCAGCATCTTAAGAGGGAGTCTGGAAATTGCTTCCAGACCCCACTGAGGCATTAAACTGGCAAAGACATCTCTTGAAGTACGCAGTGGTAAAAATACTGCATATCCTAGAAATATTAATGCCAAAACCCAGGCTCCTTCCATGTGTGTTGTGTCAGCTGGAAATCACTCCTGAACTATGCCAGCCTGGAGGACAGAAAGCAAATGTCCCTTGTAGAAGCACATATGAGGTTGTTTATTCATTCAGACTCCTTTGTTTTCTCCACAGAATTTCACGTTCAACGATGATTTCAGTCCCAGCAGCACGAGCTCAGCTGATTTGAGTGGCTTAGGAGCAGAACCTAAACCCCCAGGTTTCTCACATTCCTTGGCACTGTCTTCAGATGAGGTATGCTGGTGGAATTGGTTTAAGATGGGATACAGATTTTTTTTTCTTTGATACTCAAATAATAAAGGGATATTTTTTTAGGGAGTAGAATGGGAAAAGGAAATTAATCTCAGTTTCTAGATGATGATTTTCTTGTTCATTTAATAATGAGTCAAAATAAAGGTCCTGTGGCATTATCATGGGAAAACAGAGTGAAATTGGTCTCCTAAAAGATGCTGTCTCCTCATACATTCTTCTACATTGTAAATATGTACCTGTGGGCCCATAGGTGTAGATATACCTACACTGAACTGGATGGAATTGAGACAGTTACGAGAAAACAAAGATACAGGGTGGTTTGGTCCATCTAGTTGATCTGCAAGGCACCTTCCCCTGGACTGATTTTTCCCCTGATAAAACAATGCCAAGCTGCAGCTGCAGTAATTGTGTGTTACTGTACCTGAGTGTATGTACCTTGATTAGAATGTCTATGTGTCAATCCACTCTGCATGCTTTCTGCTTGCTTTGCACAGTGGATTTGAATTCAGTTACTTCAAACCAGAGGTTTTCTAAACAGTGGCAATGTGAAAAAGCATTCCAGACCTTGGGAACTGGTGACAGCCTGTGCCTGTGTTCTTCACAGGCAGTCCGGGAGAATTTTACAGGTCCCCTATGAAGACAAGCTGAGAGAGTTGGGGTTCTTCAGCCTGCAGAAGTGAAGGCTTCAGGGAGACCTTAGAGCAGCCTATCAGAATTTGAAATGGGCATCCAGGAGAGCTGGAGAGGGACTTTTTACAGAGGAATGGAGTGAACGGCACAAGGGGTAATGGCTTCAGACTGGAAGAAGCTGGCTTGAGGTTAGACATGAGGAAGCAATTCCTCATGAGGGTGGTGAAGCACTGGAACAGGTTGCCCAGAGAAGTTGTGGAGGCTGCAGCCCTGGCACCATTCAAAGGCTGGGGACTTGATCCAGCTGGTTTAGTAGGAGGTGTCCCTACCAGTGGCAGGGGGTTGGAACTGGATGATCTTTAAAATCCCTTCCAACCCCAAACCATTCCATGATTTTCTATGTGACATTTGAGCCAGGCTTTTTTTTCAAGAGCGGAGGAACTTGAAGTATCTATGTCCTCCTTGTTTTTAATGATAGTTAGGTTTGTTCTCTTCCTGCCTGCATGCTTTGCATGGATTTAAAGAATGAGAGCTGCTCCATGCAACCCTACAGACCAAAGTGCAAGGCTCCAAATCCAACCGTTCCATGGAGGTTACTGACTGCAGGTGGTAAAGGACAAACACTACAACAAGCATTTCCATCTCTTACCACATTTCCTTCCCCTCACTTTGTGTATTTTATTGTGGCAAGGCCTCGTTCCCAGCAGCATGGAATTAAGAGCCTGAAAATGTTTTCATTCTGCTTGTTCACCTCTCTGCTTTATCACTTCTAAAATAATCAAGCCTCAACAGGTCTAAAAAAATGAATTTTCTCCATCCTCTCCTGTCTGCCAAACAGATCAGGAAGTGTGTTCAGCAAGAGGTGTGGTGGAAACCTTCACAGCCACCCTGGCAGGGGACTAGGCCAGTGTTGCTCTTCAGCCTCCCATAGCTGCCAGCATTCCCTTTCTGGTATTTCCAGCAGATCTGACCTGAGCATTTGAAGGATGACAAAAATGAGAGGATGGGGAGGAAGCCATATTCTTCAGGTTCTCCTCTAAGGAGCTTTTGCTCTTGGAGCCATCAGGAAGGACCCCACCAGTTCTAGGCTGTCCAGACCAGGAACTCCAGGAGGGTTTGGTTGACAGTTTAGAGGTTTAGCTGCCAAGTCATGTGTGTGCTGAGCTTTCAGCATAGCTTCTCTGCTTCTGGAAAGATTTTTGATTTAAAGAGATCCCTTTGGTTTTGAGTGGCCCTCTCTGTTTGCAAATCTCAGTGCTGCCCTTGCCTGAACTTTGACATGCTGTTACGTGTTCTGTACTTTGTTTCTATAATGCTTTTCTTTCCCATTTCTTTGTTGCTCCCTCACTCAGAGCCTGGATATGATTGATGATGAGGTGAGATACTAGTGTGCCGTTGTGGTGTATCGTGTGACCGTGGCGTGCCGACGTGGTGTCCCCGTTCCCAGAGTCACGTTCCTCATGTCATGCCTGTGGTGTGGCAAATCCTCTTGTTCCAGCACAGCACACAGATGTCACCGCCTCCTCTCTCCTTCTCTGCAGTTCCCCTCTCCTCTCTGCTAGGAGATTTCAAAGCCGTTGCAAATTGCAGTTTTTACAGCGTGCTGGAAGGTGGAGCAAATCCAGCAGTCCACGCGTCAGCTGCACTGAGCTCCTGCTGGTGATAGGAGAAGGAAAAGATGGTGCTTAAACTGTCTTCTCCTCAGCCCTGAGAACTGGGCAGAGGGAAGCTGAGAGCTCCCAGCATCATCTCACTCCTTTGTAAAAGTTGCTCTAACAGCAGACAGCTGCTGCAGGCTTTAGCAGCTGCTTTGCTGACTATGGCTGGGATAGAGTAGCTTTTGTTCCGGGCCCCACTGGCATAGCCCTGGGTGGAATAAACTGGCAGAGCAGGGACATGGGACTTCTCCAGCAGCTGGCACCCCACCTGCCCCTCCTGGTGCTGTGTTTGTGCTCTCTGCAGCAGCAGCACAAGGTGAGGAGAGCAGGGCCAGGGCTGTGGGACAGCTGTGCATTCCTTACTGCTCCTCTGTGTCATCTCATAGTCTTCCATAAACAGCATAACTCTCAGTGGCTGTTTGATGTCATCACTTTGATCTTCAGAGTGGTTTCCTGAGGGTTTTTTCCCTGCTCAATTTCTTGGTCCATAGCTTAAACAACTCTGTGAATAAGCCTGTGAAGTGGGATGCAGTATTCATTGCATCCCTTAGAAATGTTGCAATTTGAAGGAGAGGAAGTGGGAGCATACCTGGTTGGAATGGTGTCAGCTGGGCATTTCAGTCCCTCTTTGGGTTCAAAGGAATGCCAGCTCCTTTCTTTTCTTCTGTCTATAGATAGAAGACTTCTTGGGTACCTTGTACCAACCCTTAGATACCAGGTTAGATTCAGATGGGGTAGAGTGGTGTGAAACTGTTATGACTGCAGTGTAAAGCTAGCACAGCTACCTCTGCTCTGATGCTGGTGGCTTGTACAGAAGAATGCTGTTCCTCACCCACCTTACCTACCATTAACAAGACAGTATGGCTTTGTCACAGATCCTGGATGAGGGGCAGTCACCTAAGCACAGCCAGTGCCAGAGCCGTGCCGTTCAGGAGTGGAGCGTGCAGCAGGTGTCCCACTGGCTGATGAGCCTCAACCTGGAGCAGTATGTGTCTGAATTCAGCGCCCAGAATGTTAATGGGGAGTATCTCCTTCAGCTGGATGGCAGCAAGCTCAAGGTAAATGGCTGGAATTCAAGAAAAACTAATCTTTGTTGTCACTTAGGTAAGACTTCAGCCAGCAGCAGTGACTCCATGTCTGTGAGGTGGTGCTGGGCTAGAATAGCAAACACAGAGCAGAAAGCCACCGCAGCACCTTCAGGAATTCCCACGTGCACTTGGATCCTGAAGCTTCAGAAGCAGTGATGAAAAGTTGAAGGAAAGTCTGTCCTTTGCCTTCTGAAAACTCTGGCTGTGTAAAATGTGCCCTTATTTGCATAAATCACACAGCAGCACATTAGGCGCTGTTTGCGTGCACAGATTTCTCATCCAGCTCTGGCTGGTGATCCAGAGAAGACAGTAAACAGACATAAATCAAAAGCAGCAACTGGAAAATGGATTAGTGAGGTACTGGAGGTATGAGTTGATACCAGTAGAGCTAAATGAAATGGGTTGCCCAGGGAAGCTGCGGACACCTGATCCCTGGAAGTGTTTTAAGACCAGGCTGGATGAAGCTATGAGCAATCTGGTTGAGTGGAAGGTGTCCCTGCCCATGGCAAAGGGGTTGGAACTAGATGATGTCTAAGGTCTCTTCCAACACAAACCATTCCACGATTCTATGATAAATCCAGCTGTGATGGTTGAAGTGTGCCATGGTTCTTGTAGTGAAAATATGAGCCTGCTTTTGTCAAAAATAATTACAGGAGGGGGTTGTGGGAAGCTCGGCAGATCTGAAAGTCCAAGTTTGATGTTTCCTTCCTGAAATTTTTTGCTGGCGTTTCACTAACTCTGGGGGTTTTAGAAGAGTGAACTTTTGTCTAAGGCATAGCAGTGAGAGTTAGGGAAGTCTTAGAATCACAGAATCCTTTCATTTGAAAAGACCTTTAAGATCATCAGGTCCAACCATCTTGTTCTATGTCAGCTTAGATGACTTCAGGCAAATAGTTTAACCTTTATTTGCCTCATTTAATCAATGAAATTGGCATTGGTAGTGCAATGGGATGTAATTCTTTGATACTCCAGAAGTGGAAGGCGTGGCAAGTAGTACAGTAGTACATGGCAAGTGTGTTCCTTGCATAGCATTTATGTCTCTGAATGTGTCTCAGATTGTTAGAGTCTTCTTTGGCTGTGGAGGTGTTAGGTTGCTGGTGTAGTTTTTACAGAACAGCACTTTAAGAAGAGGAAGAGGAGGGATTCTGGTTGAAGTCTCTTCCAACCAAAACTATTCTATGATTCTACCTAAGAAAAGTTATTACTGGAATAGAAAAAAGATGGAGATAAAAGGTATGAAATTGTCTTATACTTTTGCTTTCCCCACCTCAGGCTCTCGGTATGACATCTTCCCAGGACAGAGCAGTCATTAAAAAAAAACTAAAGGAAATGAAAGCATCCTTGGAGAAAGCTCGCAAAGCTCAAGAGAAGATGGAGAAGCAAAGGGAAAAGCTGCGGAGGAAGGAACAAGAGCAGCTGCAGAGGAAATCGAAGAAGCCAGACAAGTGTTCGTCAGATGCGACAGAGGGCACCAACGAGCAGTGACAGGCAGCTGCCCTGTGGGCAGGTGGAGGCACCTCAAGGGAAAAGAAACTCAGATCACTCTGGTGCCTCTGCAGCTTCCTTGTGCTGCTTCCAGGAGGTGTGCACAGCGAAGTGGGGCTGTACATAGAGTTCCCTGCCAGGTCTCCATTGTGTAGGTTCCTTTTCCCTCATACCCACTCCCACGCCTTGGCGGTGCCGTGTGGCATGAGCCCAGCCCCTCGGATTGTTTCATTGTTGTTGACAGCTGACCGATTTCATGTTCATGTGGCAATGTTTCCTTCCAAACTTCTCTGTTGAGCTCTGTGTGTTTGGTCACGTCAGTAACCAGCATGATGCCGAGGAGCACGGTCCACTGCTTCACCTCTTCTGAACAGGGTAGCCAGTCAGAAGGACTGGGGGACCTTTCTTCAGCTGGATAGAAGGAGTTGTTCTCTGTCTGGTAAGAGTTGACTTCACTTTCTAACTGGAAGTTCAGATTCTTCCCAGTGTTTGGATACTCAACTCTGTCAACCGGAGTAAGCTTCATCTTGGCCAGTACCTTGAAGCAACACTGCTCTGGAAACACAACTGTTCAGTGACTTCTAATCACACACTGGAGATCAAGCCAGGAAAGTCAATATCTATCCTGGGCCAGAGACAGGAGATGGAACTCTATTAACTGCACAATAGCTAACCCAGGAAGGAGGCAAAGCCTTAACTGATTCTGTGGGTTTACATAGAGATCTGAGGATAACATTTATCCTGCAGGTATCTGAGCAAGGAGGAATCTCTCACAGCCTGTAGATCTGTACAAATCTCCTTGTGCTCCTGGTGTGTAAGCAACTTTCTTATAGTGCACTCTGCTTTCTTTTTCATGTGTTTTGAACAGGCACCTGGGCTTATTTTCTTTCAGGGTTTGGGTGGGTTTTTTCCCCTCCCCAAGAAAATCACCACATCTTCAGATTCCTTCTCCAGGAAGCACTGTGGAGAACAAAAGCTTTGTGCTGCACTGTTATGAAGCTGTTGTTAGAAATGGTTGTCAAACTTGAGTGTGCTGAAGAGGTGTAGTTTTTACAGAACAGCACTTTAAGAAGAGGAAGAGGAGGGATTCTGGTTGAATTGTGTACATTGTTTTTAAAATCAATGTTGCCGTGGAGGTGATGGTTACAAACTAATCCAAAGCTGCCATCTGTTAACTGGTTGGATTGATGTTTGAAGAATATCCCCACAAACCCCAGAATTTTGGGGCCTAGGCTCTAGAATGTTTTGATGGCTTAGCAGTGGTCATGTTCCATCCTTCAGAGATTCCTCTCTTCCTGGTCCATGAGGCCATTGGCAAAGCCTGCAGTGTAGTTCTGGCTGTGTCACTAGCAATGTAGAGCTGGCACTGCAAGGTGTCACTGCCTCTTAAAAGCAGAGTATTCAGTATTTCTTCAGAAGAATGGAGAGACACCAGGCAAACACCCACAATGAGAAGCCAGAGGTGTTAGCTTCCTGCTTTGTAGTCAAACTCAATGCCCTTTCACAGCATCACAGAATGGTAGGGGTTGGAAGGGACTTTGTAAGATCATCGAGTCCAATCCCCCTGCCAGAGCAGTCTTCACTTAGCTAGGCCAACATAGAAGTCATTTAAGATCAGGTTGGGATCCTGAACTTAAAACTTTGCCAGTCTAAAAAAATGCAAATGCTGGGAATCTCCTGAAGAAAATACTTGGTTTAGTTGGGCTTGACTTCTCTGGCTCTGTACTTGATGGCATTCAGATTTGTTTCTGAAGTTCACATGTGGAATGGGTGGGGTGCAGTATTTACAGCTCAATTGCTTTTCATCCTGAGAATTAACTTCTTTGACAAGTAAAACGGTTTGTGGACTGAGAGAGCCTTGTTCCTTCAAAATTAACACACACCAGATCTAGTTAGCCTTAGCTTTCTTTTTCCTTCCAAATCCAGTTCCTACACCTTTCTGATGTATATTTTCTTCAGGTCTGAAAATTAAATTGCCCTAGAAGATAGTTCCTCCCATTCCTAAAGGCTTGGGATATTTTTGTTGAGATAGGGAAAACAAACCAAAACCAAAAGAACCCAAAAAAAACTTGCTAACAAGAACTCCACATTGCAGTGAATCTTTCTTTGCTCTTTGTAGGAGAAAATAATGACAGAATTTTTTTTTTTTAACATGCTTGTAAAACGAGCATTTTGCTATTTTAGGAGGTCATCCATGTATATGTGAGTAAGAGAGAAATGATCTGGGAAAACTGGAAACTTACCTATTTTAAATACAATGTTGATAAATGCATTCAGTGATTGGTTTTAATTTAGATGACGTTTAAACTGTAGCAATGTTTTAAGTGGTTTCTATATGGTCATCCAAGGTGTGGTGTCCCTGGTTCATGTTGGGTTTGTGGAAAGCTGAGGAGACTTGCTTGGCAGTTCCAGGTTGAGTTTTCATCCTTGCTGCTTAGAACTGTGCCTGCTTAATCCCTTGGGAAAGCAGAGTCTTGTCCTGCAGAGTAACTGGTTGGACTTGATGATCTTGGAAGCCTCTTCCAACCTGGTTGATTCTGTGATTGGGCTTCAATCGTTCAGGTATTCAGGGAGGTTTTGTTGCTTTGTGCTAAGGTTGTTTTGCTTTTCACAGAGTGTTAAGGGAGAGACCTTGAAAGATCGAGTCCAACCCCCCTGCATGAGCAGGCTAAAAAAACCAAACAACAAAAACCTAACTTAAAAAAACCCCAAACAAACAAAAAACCAAACCAACCAAACAAAAATCCTTAAAACTAAGTTTAAAAAAAAAAAAAAAAAAACAACAAAACCTAATTTGAAAAAAATCCAACAAAAAACTAAGTTTAAAAAAATCAAATAAGAAAACTAACTTTAAACAAAATCCTACCTTTAAAAAAATCCTAACTTGAATAAACCCCTCACAGCTTGAATTTCAATGAAAACCCCGAATGTATTTTGATCAGCAGATGAAAACTGAGCAAGCAGAGCACTTCCAAGAGTTTTGCTGCTGTGTCTGTTACTGCATTCAGTGTGGTCACTCCCGGCTGGAGTGCTAACAGCAGGGGTAAAGCACAGTTAGAAACGCTGGTTCCTGTTCTCCAAGACCTTCCAAGTTGTCTTGTATTTGTTCTCCTTGTGTTGTGTGACAGCACACATGAAACAGAAGATGTGGATTTCTTGTCATTCTCAAACTCCCTGTAAATCAGTGGCAGTTCAGAGTAATGTGGGGTTTGATGTCACAACAGAAACAAGTCCCTGGAAAGCCTTTGTCTTTTGGCTCACCTGCAGCTGGAACTCTCATCTGTTTGTTGCTCCGTATTTATTCGTGGGGTTAAAGCTTTTGACCTGCCTGCCCACCTTTAAACAGCTATGCTGGCAGTGTGGGGTTTCCAGGCCTCCAGCCATGTTTCTGTGCCATCTTTACACCCAGACAACCACCCTGGTCACTTCTCCCTGGTTCTGTAACCTCTAATTCTGCTCATTGTTGTGGTGCTGCTAAGTTGCGAATATTTGGAGCCTCTCAAAGGGTGAAGGAAGGAGATGTAGCAAAAAGTGGTACTCTGAAACAGAGAGAAAGTAGGAGTCCACAGGTTACTTCAGTCCTAACAAATCCTAGTGTTTGTACTGGGATTGTGGAGTGGTGGCTCTTGCTCTGTCCAAACCAGACAAGCATTCCTTGCTTCCAGCTCATATTTGTTGAGGTACTGCACCCGTGTGACTTCTGTGTTAAAATCCCAGCTTGGGTTGGATCTGTCCAGGCAGACCAGGATCAAGGTATGAGGAAGGTGCAGTGCACAGTGTTGTCCACTGCTGTCTGCATTTCACTCCCCTCTCTGAAGAGGTGTGGTGGGAGTCACTGTAAGTGGAGCCTGTTCTAGATCACAGGTTAGAATTGCACAGTGTGACAGAGGCCAGTGATAAAAGCTGAGCAGAGTTAGGTGATGTTTGCATCTCAGTGTTTGCTGTGCCATGACTGTAGTCTGCTGCAGGCCTTCCACATGAATCAAGTTTCTGCTGGAATTACTGAGCAGCTTTCTCCTGAAGCCTACCACTCCTCAACTCTGATCAACATTCAGAGGTGCTTGACACTGAGCACCAGGGTTCCTGACACTCATCACTCCCATCGAAGTCCTCCTGAGCAGCTCCATCGTCACCTCCTGGCACACATGCTGGTGAGTAAGAGGTGGGCAATGCTGTGTGGTTTTGGGGAATGAGTTGTGTCCTAGTTTTCCATCAGGGAAAGAAACACCACTCCTGTCAGTGGGTGCAGAATCCAGTTCTGCAGTAGGAAGGAAGAGGATCCTCCTTTAGTTGTGTGTGGCCGTGAATTACCATTCCAGGCACTAGCACAGCGCTGCAAATCCAAAGGCAAGGTTTGCGCAGCTTGAGCTGCAGTTCTCCATGGCATCTGCACTGCAGGCTGCTCTGGTTTTCACTGCTGAAATTTAGGGGCAGTCTGCAGGAATTAAGGCTTGTGTTGATTTATTAGCCCTGTGTTTGCAGAGAGAAAATACTGGCAAGGCAAATGCAAAATGTGATCCTGCTCTTTTTAGGTGTGGCCTTGTCCCTGCACTGTCATCAAAGTGATGGAGGAGCTGGACCCTTCTTAGCACTTCCTTCCCTCTCTGCTCTCCCTAACTTGAAAACCTCAGGATGTTAGGGCCCAAACCACTTGAAACCCAGATATTTGAACAAAGCAGCACCTCTTTAATCAACCTGTGAGTCTTTACCAGTCAAAACAGGTTGCAGAGTGCACAAGAGCAGGTGGATGGGTTTGGTTTAGTTTTGGTAAATTAGTGATTGAAAAGAATTCAAATCAGTCTTTCTAGAAATGTTCTAAGGGGCAGGAGGTTGGCAGGATTGGTTTATTGGAGTGGCACTATTCTAGGAAGGAAATCTTTTTGTGTATTTTTAACCCTAACTTTTGATTTCCATTGGAGCACTTTCAGCAGCTTGCTTTTGAGAAGGATTATGAGTGACATCCAAGGTGACCTACCCACACAGTACAGTGGAGTGTGGGTTGCACAGTCCCTATGGTTGACCTCCTGTGTGGATTTTGCTGTACTTTTCCATGTATAAAACTGATTTTTTCAAAGTTGTGATACCTTAGTCATGCCTCCAATCCCTCACAAACTGAGCCTTCTGCGACTAACTGGCAGTACTAACTGGTACTTATGCTGTTGGCATGAAGTAGTGATTTCACAAGTCCATGTCTTACTGGAAGGCTTGGCAGCAGTGCCTTGAGCTGCCTGTTTCTTGGGGAAGGCTGCACTGTGTTAGGAATGAGCTGGAGGGTTTGTGAAACCTGCTCTGCTGAGTTTGGCAGAGTGAGGAGAGGTGAGGAGGGCGCACAGCTCATGAGATGGGGTCCCGTCTCCCGTAACCCAGGAGCTTGAGTATCCTGCTGGCAGATTTGTCACTGGCACCAGCAGAAGTGGGTTTAGAGCCTGGTACAGGAGTGTGTGAAGGAAAGGGGGATGCAGAGCAGGCAGCCCACCTGAAAGTGGGGCGTGCACAGAGAATCCTTTAGACTGCCATACTGCTTTCCTCTTTTCCAATCCCATTGCAGAGGTATCTCACTGGCCACTGACAAGTGCCAGCCATTGCTAGAAGACCTGGCAGCTAAAAGACTAAACTGCACTGTGCTCACTGTACAAATTGGCTACTCACATGGTTTCTTTTTCTATGGTGGAAGAGAGGTGGTTGAGCTTCCAAGATTTTCCTTTTCTTTCTTTTTCCGAGAGGTCAAATGTATATGAAGTGCATGTTTTCCTGAACTTTTCATTTGTACATGATCATCTGCATGAAAGACACAGTAGTGCCATGTCTGAGCTTGCTCTCTTGTGCTTGGTTGCTATGAACTTCTCTAGATTGTTAAGTTCTCCCCCCTTCCTCCCCCCAAAAAACACCTCCAACTTTGGTTAATACTTAGTTATTGGGAGACATCAAAAAACATCCATCATGGTGGCCCTTTGTTTTCTTACAGTTTAAATACAAACAACAAAGCCTCGTGGTTTCAAATTGATTTGTTAGTGTAAATAACTTTCTTGCCAATGAGTATTCTTGTTGTTAGACAACGAATGCAATAAACTGAGAAATCCTGAATCTTTATTACCATTTGTATCGAGTCCTCACTTTTCTTGCCCATTTCTTGGTCATTCCAGAGAAAATAACAGAGAGCACGACTGGACAGCTGTTGCTGCATGGGGCAGACTGTGAGGGGAAGGACATGGATCTTGCCCTGATTGTTCTTTCCTTCCTTCTGCTCAGTGGAGATTATTTCAATGCCAGCTCTTGGCCCAATTGCCATGATTCACAGGCCTCTGAGTGGATCTCATCTGTAATTATGTTAAAATGCAAGAAAAAAAAATGAGAGTAAGTAAAGAGAATGGCCATTTTTTGTTGTTGTTCTTATGCAAGTGAAATGTAGCCTGCAGAGTGATGTGAAAATAGGCTGCTGATGCTGAAAAGCCTTGGGTTAGTTTTGGTACAGAAAACATTTCAACTCTACCCAAAGAGTGACTGTCAATGGCTCCATGTCCCAGTGGAGGCCAGTGACAAGCAGAGTCCCTCAGGGCTCAGTCCTGGGACCAGTCTTGTTCAACATCTTTGTTGGTGACATGGACAGTGGCATTGAGTGCACCCTCACCAAGTTTGCTGATGACACCAAGCTGTGTGGTGCAGCAGACAGCTGGAGGGAAGGGATGCCATCCAGAGGGACCTGGAGAGGCTGGAGAGGTGGGCACAAGCCAACCTCATGAGGTTCAACAAGACAAAACGCAAGGTCCTGCATCTGGGTCGAGGCAATCCCAAGCACAAATCCAGGCTGGGCAGTGAGTGGCTGGAAAGCAGCCCTGAGGAGAGGGACTTGGGGGTGCTGGTGGACAAGAAGCTCAACATGAGCTGTCAGTGTGCACTTGCAGCCCAGAACGCCAACCAAAGCCTGGGCTGCATCAAGAGAAGTGTGGCCAGCAGGTCAAGGGAGGTGATTCTCCCCCTCTACTCAGCTCTGGTGAGACCCCACCTGGAGTACCGTGTCCAGTTCTGGAGCCCCTATTACAAGAGGGATCTGGACATGCTGGAACGTGTCCAGAGAAGGGCCATGAGGATGATCAGAGGGCTGGAGCACCTCTCCTATGAGGAGAGACTGAAAGAGTTGGGGCTGTTCAGTCTGGAGAAGAGAAGGCTCCGAGGTGACCTTATTGTGGCCTTTCAATATCTGAAGGGGGCCTACAAGAAAGGTGGGGAGGGACTTTTTAGGATATCAGGTAGTGATAGGACTAGGGGGAATGGAATACAGCTGGAAGTGGGGAGATTCAGGCTGGATGTGAGGAAGTTCTTCACCATGAGAGTGGTGAGAGCCTGGAATGGGTTGTCCAGGGAGGTGGTTGAGGCCCCATCACTGGAGGTGTTTAAGGCCAGGCTGGATGAGGCTCTGGCCAGCCTGATCTAGTGTGAGGTGTCCCTGCCAATGCAGGGGGGTTGGAACTGGATGATCCTTGTGGTCCCTTCCAACCCTGACTATGATTCTATGATTCTACTCTGCCCTAGTGAGACCTCACCTGGAATACTGCACCCAGTTCTGGGCTCCCCAGTTCAGGAGCGGCAGGGATCTACTTGAGAGTCCAATGGAAGGCTACAAGGATGATTAAGGGACTGGAGCACTGCCTTATGAGGAAGGGTTGAGAGACCTGGGGCTGTCCAGTCTGGAGAGGAGAAGACTGAGAGGGGATCTAATAAATGTCTATAAATATCTGAGGGCTGGGTGTCAGGAAGGAAGGGACAGCCTCTGCTGATTCCATGGTCCTGCTCTGGCAGGGGAATGTGGACCCGAAGGTCTCCAGAAGTCCCTTCGAACCCCTAACATCCTGTGATCCTGTGGTTTTACACCTAAGTGTTAGGTTGGTGGTATTGGGCACTTCAGACAGCACAGCAGTTCTGAACATGCCTCAGATGTTTGTATTTCTTTGAAGCATTCAGTGAGGGAGAAGCAGAAGGGGACAGGCTGTCCAATTTGTGTTGCCATTTCACTGGATTTACATCTGGCAGAATCTAGGCCAAACACTCTGTAGTTAATCTGTCTTAACCCAGTCTGTGTTTCCCTGCAGCTGACTCAGAAATCTTCCTTGCTGCTAATGTGGCCACCACCTGCAAGAAGATAAAAGAATCCTCAATCCAGACAATTATTATCTTAATTAAAATAGGTATGGTAAGAAGCTCTCAGTCCACTACTGACACTGTCTGCTCAGCAGCCTCCTAAGCTTGGAGGAGTCATCATAGAATGGTTTTGGTTGGAAAAGACCTTTAAGATCATTCAGTCCAACCATTCTCTAACTCTACCATGGCCTTGTTCTTTGTGCAGGTTGTCTCAGACACCTGCACTTTGGTTTCTGAAATGCTCAAGAACTGCTCCAAACACTACAGCTTGTAAAAAATGATGGCTGATGCCCTTCTCTGAGTTGCAAGCCCAGGTATTGAGAATATTGCTTGATTCTTTTTTCTTTTTTTTTTAATCTTTTAAAAATAAGGTCTTGAGAATAGGCCCTTGCCCTGACTCCTTGCTGTCCCTTTCCCTTGGAGAAGGAGCAGTTACTCCTTTATAACAGGGGATGAAAGCCATCAGGGTTGTTTTGTGTTAAAAAGCAGGTGCAGGAGCCAAGAGATGTGCTGGTCAGGGCTGCTGCTCCCCAAACCTTACCCCTACAGGAACACCTCCTGGCAAAACCCAAAGCCAGATGAAGGTCTGCACACATTCTGTCTGTTGGCTCCATGCTCAGGCTGCTACAGAGCAGGTTATTTGTTCTGCCTTGTAGGCAGAAGTGCTCCTGTGCTTTCAAAGTACTGCACTCCCTCTCATTAAAGGGGACTGTGGCTGGTGGCAAAGCAGATAGCAGGAGAGAGCAGCAAGGCCAGAACAGCAATTAACACCCAGGAGCTGGCTCTTTCTCATCCTTAGCTGCTGCTTCATGGGCAACCTGCCGCCGTGGTCCACAAAGCAGTGGGAGAACAGCAGCAAGGAAATGCTGTTGCATCAGCTAAAGGATGCAGCTGGGTGGTGGCCCCCAGGTCTATCTCGTGACATTGTTTGGAGAGGCAGCCAAGCTGCTGAGAAGTGGCACTGCAGGTAACACAGAGCCTTCTCTATTACCACATGGCAGCATCTCTGACAAAACCAGTGGTGAGTGATCAAAGATGGGAACTCTGAGGACTACAGGAGCAGGAGGAGCTGACCTGTGGGTAAGGACATCTAAACTATGAAAGAAGAGCTCACTCCAGGGGCAGGAAGTTGGTGGCTCAAAGAGGGACTTCTGCCAAACTGGCATCTTGCTGTGCAAATTGGAAAGCAGAAAACTGGTTTCCAGCTTGAAGGGACTCAGTTTGGTTTGTGACAAGTGACTGCTAGCTAACACCATGCTAAAAAACACCAGCTGGTGGGAAGCTGGACAGGTCTGTCAGCAGTGGATAACCTTACCCATAACTGACACTGGATGAAGGTGAAGCAGGTGCCTGCTGCAGAGCAGCATAGCAGGAATCCGCTTGATATGGACTGGAAGTGGGTGACCAACACCAAGGGGAGGTCACTGTGGCAAAGAGCTCAGAAATGTTTCCTTTGCTGTGACAGACAGCAGTTGTTAATGCACTTTTCACTGAAGGAGCTCAGGAGTTGTTTCCCACTCTTCAGATAACAAAAAAAAAGGCTTTTTTTTTTAAACTCCCTTTGGAAGACTCAGTAAGAAACCACCCAAAGGGATGCCGTCCTCTTTCCTCAGGAGGATTAAGGCAAATTATGAAACTGAAGTCAGGTTAGGAGATGACTTGAAGGGGGATGAAGGAAGAAGTGAGACTGAAATAACATTTATTCTCCATTCTCCTCCCAGTTATTTTAGGAGCATTAGGGAAAACCAAGAGAAAGGTCTGGAAGGAGAACCCTTAGCACAGTAGTCCCTGGAATGGCCCAGATGTTGATGACAAGCAATCTAGCAGAAGCTAAGTTCTCAAGGAATTCAATTCATTCCAGTGCAGCAGATCTTACCCTCTCTGAGCTACAGCTCACAGTAGAGAGCTCTGTGGAAGACAGTGCCAATAAGCAGCTTGCCCTCGTAGACAGCTGCCACGGAGCTGCCCTGCAGCACGGAGCCGTCGTCAGCGTAGACGCGCGTCACCACTGGCCGCTCCCCCAGCATGTCCTGGATGTGCAGCACCTGCCCCGGGGGGAGAGGGACACAGCTGCTGAAATGACCACGGGTGAAAGGCCTCCACCCCCCGAGGGAACAGCAGGATGTTAGCTGGAAACAAGTTAGTTAGGTTGAGCAGCTGCTGGTGGCTGCAGCCGAGTGACTCCTGTGGTAGGGCCACACATGCTGCGGCAGTGAAACACTGCCCATGATGACTGCATCCAAAGCAGTGTGACCGGCAGGGCAAAGCAGGTGATTCTGCCCCTCTGCTCTGGTGACACCCCACCTGCACCACTGCATACAGCACAGAGGGACACGGACCTGCTGGAGCAGGTCAGAGGAAACCACAAAGATAATCAGAGGGCTGGAGCACCTCCTGTATACAAGACAGGCTGAGAAGGTTTGAGTTGTTCAGCCTGGAGAGAAGGCAGCTACAGGGAGACCTTAGTGCAGCCTTCCAGTACCTGAAGGGGGCTACAAGAAAGCTGGGAAGGGACTTTTGACAAGGGCTTGTAGTGATAGGGTGAGAGGGAATGGATTGAAGCTTGAGGCGGGGAGCATTAGACTGGAGATTAGGGAGAAAATCTTTACAGTGAGAGTGGTCAGACACTGGGACAGGTTGCCCAGGGAGGATGCCCCTTCCCTGGAATGTTCAAAGCCAGGCTGGATGAGGCCTTCTTTAAGCAATTTGGTCTAGTGGAAGGTGTCCCTACCCATGGCAGAGAGGTTTGGAATTGGATGATCTTTAAGATCCCTTCCAACCTAAACCATTCTATGATTCTGTGATGATAAATCTGCTACTGAACATGTTAATTTTGAGAAGTGTCTTATGAAGAGCTTCAGACAAGGCTGAAGTCAAACGACACTAACCAGGCCCCTGCGATCCCAGCTGCTAGCATACTGATGCCAGTACCTCATTGATTTCAGAAGGGAAGAAGAAGGCCAGTGTCACCTACTGAGGAACTACACTGGCACAGATAAATCATTCCAGTGCCAACGTTTCTAGTCATGCTTTGCACTCAATTATTTTTTGTTTGGTGCTGGCTCAGTCATTAACAAGTTCATCAAAGTCTGATTGAACAGCCACAGCTGCACAGAAAGCAGCCTGAGGTGTCCAGAATGGCTGAGCTGAGCTACTGGGTGGAAATGATTCTGTTGTCTGCTAAGGAACTGAATAGGTGTTTGTTAGTGAGCATGTACTGTGCAGGCTTTCCCCTTGAGAGCAGAAGCTATAAGCTGGAAGCCAGCTAAGCCTTGGCTTTCACAAAGGCTGCCCAGACACTTCTCTGTGTAACGCAGAGCTAAGTTAGAGTAGGGAGATTTGAACAGCAACTTTCTGGCAGAAACACAGCCCAGAGACCAGTGACTTCTCCCACAAGGTACCTCAGATGCAGGCAGATTGTCAGGATCACTGTAGAACAGCTTCATGCCATTGGGATGACATCCTGTCCAGATGTCTCCAGTGTGAGGGTCAACAAACAAGTTATCGAGCAATGTGTCCAGCTGCAGGGTCTGTCCAACACAGAGGGAAAAAGTGAGGAAAACAGAGAAGTTAAAGCAAGTGTAAGTCCTGGAAGCAAACCAGAACATAACCAACAGCCTTGTCCAGTGCTCCCAGCTGACAGAACTTTGATTGTTAAGAAGTCTTTTCTCCTCCAGTGCTGTTACACTTTGCCCCTGGTGTGCTCCATACCCTCCTCTGTGCCATGACAAACCTGCTTGCTACTCCAATCCTCCCTACCTACACTTGTGCTTATTGATGGCTTCAGTGCTTGGTTATGTGACCCAGACTGACTGAGGCAGATCTCCACTGTGGCTCTACAGTACACCCAAGGATCCACCTCTGCTTGCTGGTGTGAGAGTGGAAGACCTGAAGATGTGTAAGGGGCACACTGCCCTGCTGCAAACCCACATCAGGAGCCATCCAGACCAGAACTTTACACATGGTCAGGCTGAAATCTCAAGCATTCATGGGGACTAATCTGTCCAACATTCACACAGGCCTCTTTTCCATGGAACAGCAGCACCTTACCTTCACATGGGTTAGACTCCAGTTGGCATGTTTCTCCATAACATGGATATTGTGGTCAAGTACATCTGCAACATAGATGTACCTTCAAAAGAAAGCAGCTTTTAAGAGATACAGATGAGTAAGCAGACACCAAAACCAGCCAGTTCCTCCTGTGCAAGCCCAGCTCTTCCCATGAGGAAATCCAGCTCACAGTTCTCACAGAGCAACAGATACTGCAAGCAGACCACAGGTCAGTGAACTGAAGCCAGCCTGCTGGGACACCACTGTAGCTTCACGCTGTGCCAGGTCTTCTCAGTGCCATTGTGACACTGACACAGACCTTGGATCCTAAGGCCCACAAATACACTTTTCTTCAAATTTAAGATCACTTATGTACACCTCCAGGCTGGTTGACTCCGTTAGGCAGGCTCTCAGACTGTGGAGCATTCCCCCCTTGCAGAAATCCTGCCCCATGAATCCTTACAAGCAATATACCTATGGCTGGTTGAAGTGCAGCAGCTTTTGATCCTGTGCAAAGCCAGAAGCATGGCCTCTAATTAAGAACAAGACACAAGAGTTCTGCTCTGCAAATCCTCCACATCAGTGAGATTGTGCAGGTAGCACCTTACCTTACACAAGTCAGCTTAGACACTTAGCCACAGAAGGACCACAGCTACAAATCAGAATTTGGGGATTCTTTTGTGTGAGCAAACAAAATCTAAGGCAACAAGAAACTTACTTTCTGTCTGGTGAGGTGTTAATTCCATTGGCTGAATAAAACCCAGCTGCTACTTCCCTAACTTCTTTTGGACTGTAGTAAACAACATTTGACCAAGTTAAACCCAAGAACATCTCCAAGGCCATCAAGATGAAATCAGTGAAGTAGTGGTCATTGGTGGCATAGAAACTGTCTGGTCCCATAGCTACTATATCGTTCACACTAACAAAATAAAAAGAGACAGAGAAAAATAAAAGAACTAAATGAAAGCATTGCAGGACTGCCCAGAATCCACCCAGGACATGGTCATCTCACTTCAGACAGACACTGAGTTATTTAGATCCCTTTTTACTTCTGTTTGCTTTTATACAAACCAGGACTATACAGTGCTGAGACCTGAACAGTACCATGAGGTATCAGTTAGAGTTCTGGTTATTTGCCTGTAAGTCCATTGGGAGGGGGAAGGGGGAAGGGGAGTGGGGAAAAGGGGGAAAGTGGGAAATAAAGGGGGAAGGGGGAAAATAAAGGGGGAAAGGGGGAAATAAAGGGGGAAAGGGGGAAATAAAGGGGGGAAAGGGGGAAATAAAGGGGGGAAAGGGGGAAATAAAGGGGGGAAAGGGGGTGGAAAAGGGAGAAAGGGTAGGGGGAAAGGGGGGGGAAGAAGGAAAGGGGGCGAAAAAGGAGGAAAGGGGGGGGAAAAGGGGGAAAGGCGGGGGGAAAGGGAAGAAAGAGACCCAAGAGTGGATTACATGAGAAAAGGATAAAGTTTTGATTACACAGAGAAGCAGCAATCAGTAAGAGAAACAGCAAAGCTGAGAAAGAGAAAACCTCCCACTCTGGCTTTTACCAAGGCAGCCTGTTCCTGTGAGGCCAGTATTTAGCTCCAGTACCTTATCAGGAGGTCATGTCGGATCGTTTTCAGGTGCAGAAGAGAATTGTCATCTTCCATAAACTTAAACAATTCTACTGTGCTCTTCTGCTGGGGATGGTTCACAACAAAGAGGTACACAGTGTCATCTTGAAAAAAGAGATGGAAACAGCTGAATTTTCTGCACCTGTCTGCATGGCTAAGCACCCACAGCTCTGAAGCAGCCCCCAGTACAGAGTACATGTTGGATTTTGTGCATTTGTCTCTCAGCTCCTCAGAGGTAGAAGGACAAGCACCAAAGTAATGCAGGGTGCCAGTGCAACTGGCTCCAGAGCTCCAGCTGCTCTTCTCCCAGGCTCACTCTATAGGGAACTGCTGTGTAAACTACATCTTTGCTAGTTCTACCAAGGAAGAAAGAAATCATGTCTTCATCACACAACTACAGAATGACAGGGGTTAGAAGATCTCTGGAGTCCAACAACCTTCCCTGAGCAGGTTCACCTAGAACAAGATGGCATCCAGGCAGGTCTCCAGAGATGGAGAATCCACAACCTGTCTGGGCAACTTGTTGCAGTATTTTACTACCCTCATTGTGAACAGCTTGTTCCTAATGTCTAACCTAAATCTACCCTGCTCTAGTTTAAAACCATTGCCATGTTCTCCTCTCCAAGACATATTGTCCTATGGCAAGCTCTGGCTACCAATAAAATACCTTTCATGCCATTCTTCCTCTCCCTATCCTTTCCCTGAAGGCAAGGGAAATAGGAGTTTGCAAATAGCTAGAGAAAGAGAACCATTGCTGCAGCTTGACCTAAGTCCCCATGCAGTCACAGTATGGGGACAGTGGTGGATGCCCCGTCCCTGGAGACATTCAAGGTCAAACGTGATGGGGTCCTGAGCAACCTGATCTAGTTGGAGATGTCCCTGCTCACTGCAGGGTGGGTTGGACAAGATGACCTTTAAGGGTCCCTTCCAACCCTCTGCATTCTATGGCTGGCTGTAGTGTATCAGAGATTTTGTTAGCTTGCAATGATTTGATAATTTACTGTTTAGCCACAAAAGTCTCCATTCTGGTCACTCTTAGTCACAGCCTCCTCTTTTTTGAGGTCACTGCTCCTCAAAACCCTTGAGCCCTGGGTGAGACATGTAAATTGGTAAAAAAAGCTTTTTTGTGGTTTTCAACTTATCAGACTTTTCCAGTATTTTCTTTCCTATAGGTGTCCTATAGGGCATCTTTCTGCCTCAGTCAGCCTGAGATAACTGAGCAAAGATGCTTGTTTTAGCAGATGGCATTTAGAAAAGAGCTCTAGAAAGACAAAACAGCCTGAAAAAGCTTTCTCTCTCCCAGCAAGAGCAGTGGAGGTACAGTGCAAGGCTACAGAGGTATTTCTGTTTGTGCTCTTGAGGCTGAGATCTGCCTCAGACAGCTTTACCTTTGTCTGTATAGGTGCTGATTCCATGAGGGTTAAATGATGCCAGGTCAAACCCTCGGCTGACTCTCAGTGACACTGCTCTGGGGTTATTTTCATTTAAATCCATCAAAAATATTTCTCCTGGCTTGTCTGGTGCAAGGCTTTTTATTCCTGGATATTTCAAGCCCTGTAAAATCAAAACATATAAAAATCATTCCTGGAAAAAAAGGTAAAGGGAAGCATCACAGGGCTGAAAATGCTGGAGGCTTGGTCAGGCTTGCAAGCACACATCAGGACGTCATGGAATCACAGAATAGTTTTGGTTGGAAAAGACCTTTAAGATCATTAAGTCCAACCATTCTCTCACTCTGCCAAGGCTGGTGCTAAACCATGTTACTCAGCACCACATCTGCCTCTCTGAAACACCTTCAGGGATATGGATTTAACCACCTCCCTGGGAAGCCTGTTCCAGGCTTTAAGAAGCCTTTAGGTGTCCCTGTGCTTCAGCCCACCATGCCAAGATGGACAGAGAGGGACCAGCTCTGCTTTCCCTGGTGAGCCCTTGATTGTAGTGCAGAGGGAGCAGGCTGCATGGATGGCACCACCAAGACACCACCTTGGTGGGTGCTCCCCATATGTCAAACCACTCTGCAAATCAAGCCCACACTAGGGAAGGACAAACTGGAAGTACAGCACCACTGACTGTATCCAACATGGTAAAGCCACAGGGAATAGCAGTGGTGTGACAGCTCACAATTTCTGGCATGAATTTTGCAACCTTATCATTCCCTGGATGTCCTTGGAGCGTGTGGATGAGAACATCAGCTTCTGCTTGAGAAAATAATCACTAGTCATCCTGCAAAGAAAAGCTTGAAAATCTGTGCCCTAAAGGCTAAAAAACAAAATCAACACATAAAATCTGGTATTTTTTTTTAAGTCAGGGAATTAACACACCTTCTTAATAAGGGAAAGTTGAACTGTCAACATGTCAAGGAAGCAGTGTGAAAGAAATGAAAGATTATGTGGGCAGATAAGCCAGTGCAGGAGGACACATGTGTCAGCCACCACCACCACTTCAGTCACAAGGAGTCCACTTGCTCAAGCAGAAGAAAACAGCAGCTAAGCTGATAAAAATCTGGGCTGTTTCTGTGGAGCCAGTCAGCCTTGTAGGAAAAAAGTCCATCTTGCAATTTTCACCTGTGGCTTCTGTAGATAAGGAAGCAGGGAGGGCCCCTCCATGGGGAGGAGGCATGGGCACTTACAGAGCTAATGAAAGCCAGGCCATTGGGAAGTATGTCGATGTCTTCTGAACCAGTTTCTGCAAGACAGAGATAAAGAGGCTTCCTCAGATTATATTAAATATTTTCCATCAAAAAACCTCATTTTTAGTACAAGTCCAGCTCTCAGGAATGTCCCTTTCTGATACGACTGCACAAGCGCAGCAGAAAAGTTCACATCGCATTAGAAGTGGTAGCAGAAGGCAGTGGCAGGCCAGGGTAAGAAATTACTCTGGGGGTTCCTATCTTTCTGGGGGTTTAGAGGTGCCCCTGTGGTGGCCAAGCGGTCTCCTGGTCAGGCATTGGAACAGGTTGCCCAGGGAGGTGGTGGAGTCACTGTCCCTGCAGGCTTCATGTGCCCTGGGGTGGCAGGGGATGAATCACCCACTTTTGATGATAATGTTCTGCTGCAAGCAGTTAGTGCTGGGATTTTCAGGGCAGGACTGTACCCATCACTCAGCCCCAGCACTTGCAGAAGGCAGCTCTGGAAACTGCACACACTAATTCTGACTGAGCTGGGATGCTTCAAGTGACAGAGAACCTGTCTTTAACAGCTGGGGCTTTAATAGTTAGACCACACTTTTAACTCTGGGTAAGCATTTCCACTATTGCCAGTTCCTGCAGTTCCTGTAATATTTTTCCCTGCTAGAAAAAAATAAAATCCCTTTAGTAAAAACACAATTTTAGGGTTTGATCAAGTACTCTCCACAGAGCTTTTAGTCTGATGCCAAAGCCTGTTTGCCATCCCAGATTTTGACTGCTGCCCTGAGAAGCCTTCCCTCTGCTCTCCAAGTCACCAGCACAACCAGCACTCCCCTCAAGCCACTCCCCAAAGGATGGCTGGATTAAACCCACCCGGGAGCATTTGCTTCAAGGAGGAAATTGCTCTGCAGGTTTTCTTTAACAGAGCTTCCATACAGTTTGCCCAGCTTTCCACAACCCCTCCTGCTTGGCCATAGAGCACCCTACAAAGTTCACACCACCCTTGGCATCTCCTTCCAGGGAAGCGCCTGCAAATCTGAGCTGGGTTTTTTGTTTGCTTTTATGTAACTCCTCTTTATCCCAGCACTAGTTCAGCTGGGCTGCAATTCACCCTGAAGCCACCAAACAGCTCTGTGGGGAGGAATCTGATCCTCAAATTCCCCCATTCAGGCAAGTTCCTCCCAGGCTCAGCTCTGGGGAGATCTGGTGACACAACTTCTTCCAGAGGCACAGGGGAGAGAGACATAGCCAGCTTCTGCTCAGCCTCAGCAAGCAAGCCCCATCCCATATCTAACAAGTGGAGCATCCCTGCCTTCTGAAATGCAAAATGTCTCAAGAACAAATTTTGGGAGACATCCCATTATCCACCTCCTAGGTTTTGGTTCTGAATGTCAGCTGGGCTCCTGGCAGGAGGCAGACATCTGCACTGATGTGCCGAGAGACATTTAGAACCGGTATTTTCCAACTGAAGCTTTGGAGTTGTGTTGTTTCAGCTTGGCTCATGCTCTGGTTTAAGCAGCAAGCTCCTTTTCTTTGCCCCACTCTTGGTCTCTGTCTACCCTAGAATTGTGGGGGATAGGTTTTGGTCTTTATTTTATCTTACTATGATGTATTCTACAGGTGCATCCAACAAAAAAAATCACCTGGATTTCATGTCCCAAAGTAAGTGACTATTTTGCCAATACCCCAGGAACTGTGCCAAGAAGCAAGTATTTCTAGCAGTTTCTATCATAGGAATTAGTTTAGGGCATGCAGTTAATTTATTGTTGATGTGGCCAGCAGATGGAGAGAGATGGTTCTGCCACTTTGCTCTGGTGAGACCTCACCTGCAGTACTGCATTCAGCTCAGGAGTCCTCAATACAGGAAGGAGATGGACCTGATGGAGAGGGTCCAGAGGAGGGACATGAAAATGATCAGGAGCCTGGAGCACCTCTGCTACAAGGACAGGCTGAGGGAGCTGGGGTTGTTCAGCCTGCAGAAGAGAAGGCTCTGAGGACACCTAACAGCAGCCTGCCAGTACCTGGAGGGGGCTACAAGAAGGCTGCAGTAGGACTGTTTGCAAAGGCCTGCAGGGACAGGACAAGGGGAAGGGTTTGAAATGAGAGCAGAGCAGATTTAGATTGGATGTGAGGAGCAAGTTCTGTACCATGAGGGTGCTGGAATGCTGGAACAGGTTGCCCAGGGAGCTGGTGGAGGCCCTATCCCTGGAGATATTCAAGGTGAGGCTGGACAAGGCTCTGAGTGGAGGATGTCCCTGCTGACTGCAGAGGGGCTGGACTAGATGACCTTTGGAGGTCCCTTTCAACCCAAACCATTCTATGATTCTGCTATAAACAGTACCAACAGCTGACTACCATAATTCAGAAGACCCTGTTTATTCTACATCTGCAGCTTTTTCTGCATACCTGTGAGTGAGGTTTAGGACAAGCTTCAGGTTTGGGTTTTTTTCAGTATTTGCATCTGTCTGTACATTGCATGATATTAAAAAAAAAATCAAAGTCTTAAAATGAGAGAGAAAAAATTCTGCAGAAAGAAAAGTGTTGACCAGAATCTTTTTTCCCGTTCACTCTGGGTTTGCTTCCCTTAATACAGATGCATCACTTCTAAGTTGTTTATGAAAGCCCACACCAGATGTTTACTCTTCCATGGGCAAGATGAATAGCTTAAGATAATTTTATTCAGAGCTAATCCAGCTCATTACCTGTGTCCCATTTAAGAGGCCAGAAGAACTATTTTAAATATTAAAATAAAGACAGACTGTTTATTCAATTTTGACACAGTATTTTAAAGGAAGAATCATAGAATGCTTTGGGAGGGAAAGAACTTTAAAGATCATCTAGTTCTAACCCCCTGCCATGGGCAAGGATACCTTCTACTAGATCAGCTTGCTCAAGGCTGCAGCCAGCCTGCCTTTGAACACTTCCAGGCTTGCAGTTTCCACAACTTCTCTGGGCAACCAGTGCCTCACCACCTTCATGGGAAAGAATTGCTTCCTAATGCCTTCCAATTTGAAGCCATTACCCCTTGTCCTGTCAGTTCATAGCTTTGCTAAAAGTCCCTCTCCAGCTCTCCTGGAGACCCCCTTCAAATACTGAAAGGCTGCTCTAAGGTTTCCCTGGAGCATTCTCCAGGCTGAACAACTCCGACTCTCTCAGCCTCTGAGCAGAGCCAGGTTCTCAGATTCTCCATGTAAATATCAGGCATCCAAAATGAGATAACTGTTCATTAATTAAACACATCTGTATTTGCAATTTCCAGCTTTCCTTCTTTCCTCAACAGAGACAACATGATGCAAAAAGTCTTGTAGAGAATGCAATAGTGATGTGCTTCAAAGAATTACTCAGCAATTAGTTTTCTGTTAAACACCATCAAATAAGCATTACTCAGAGTCCTCCTTGAGTAACTTTCAGCTCAATCTAGAAGACTCAGAAAACTTTTTAAGTGAAATTCCTTCTGCACATAACCTTGGGCAAAGGAGCTCTGCAGACAGCAGTAATTTGACTTTACAAAGATGTTTGATTCCTGACACAAGGAAGAAGCAAGATTTATGAAATCAACTCAGTGACTCAGCAAGCCCCAAAGGCAAAGCTCTTAAAGCTCATTCAGTGACTATTTTTTTTTTTTTACACAAGCAAAATCTAGGCAAAATTCAACAGAATTTCAGACATTCCCAAAAATACTGAGGAGGAGAATAAACCCCAGCCATTAAGCCTGTATTAAGTTTAAAAAATGACAGTTTGGGGGAAAAGAAGATAAAAAAGCTATGAAATGTAAAGCTATCCATTTTATACCCTGCTTATCCTAAAGGAAGAGAAACAAAACAAGATAGAAACGATAGAAACGTTGCCGTGTGCTAAATAAATGATCCAAAGTACAAAGTCAACATTTCAGCCACCCTGTTAAACCTCTCTGCAAACCAAGCTAAGATGACAAATATGACCCTTTGCTCTTTGAAACCACACAGCTGAATTGTGCAACCATGCCAAGCTTCTGTCTGCTATTTGCACCACATGGGACCAGCTTGCTCCTAAATCTCTGCAAAATGAGGCACTAAAGTGAGCAATCCCAGCTGGCATTCAGTTGCCACTCCTTCACCACGCGCCTGTGGCCTTCTTGCAAAAGCTTCCAGCCTGGTAGTTTGGCCTCTCTTCAACATGTCATGAGCTGACAAGCACCTGTAGCCACCTGCCTGGAGATTCTGCACACCCTCGTCTAAAGGCCAAATAATTTCCTAAGTGGCTTAGCAACACAGAAGTGTTTGCAAGGCATGAATTTTGAAGAAAGGGATCAGAATCACAGAATGGTAGAGGTTGGAAGGGATCCCTGGAAATTGTCTAGTCCAATCCCTCTGCCAAAGCAGAATCACCCAGGGCAGGCAACACAAGAATGCATTCAGACAGGTCTGGAAAGTCTCCAGAGAAGGAGATGCCACAACAGCAAAACAAACCTTGTGCGTCACTGCTTCTTCGTTTTATTTGATGATCAGACATCATCTCTCTTCCTTGATTGTTTTGCTCCTTCTCAATAATGAATAAAAGTTGCAGTTTCTGCAGTGGGACTATATGCATGCCAGCAAAGACCTATCAATTCTGCCAGAACATCCAAGAAGGGAGTTGCTGCTTCCCCTCCCTAGCACAAGCCAGCTTTGTCTAATAAATCTGAAACAATAGGTTGAAAGAGTTGGGGCTGTTCTGCCTGAGAAGAGAATTCTCCAGGGAAACCTTATAACTACATTTCAGTATCTGAAGGGGACCTACAGGAAGGCCAGGGAGGGACTCTTTAGAAGGGCCTGTAGTGATAGAACAAGGGGCAATGGTTTGAAACTGGAGCAGAGTAGATTTAGGTTGGACATTAGGAGGAAGTTCTTTACCATGAGAATGGTGAAATTCTGAAACACGTTGCCCAGGGATGTGGTTGAGGCCCCATCCCTGCAGACATTCAGGATCAGAATTGATGTGGCCCTGGGCAGCCTAACCTAGTTGGAGGTGTCCCTGCTGACTGCCAGCAGGGTTGAATAAGATAACCTTTGAGGGTCCCTTCCAACCTGATGCAATCTGTGAATCTGCAACCAAGCTGGCAAAGGGCTGAGCAACTGTCTGAACAGCTGCAGTGACAGCAGACTTGATCCTGCATCAGGAAGATCAAATACCAAAAGCAAAAAGTATTAAACCAAACTAGTTTGATTTTCAGTATAATTTCTTCCCACAGTTTCTCCCTACTGCAGAGTCCAAGCATCAAATGAAAGTCAAATTGTTTTCAGGATGAGGCTTAGGAAGCTGGCTTTGAGAAGTAGTTGCAAAAGCAAGCTGGACAAAAGCAATGCACTGAGTCATTTGGAGCACGTACCAATGCCTTTAATGAGGCGGCAGTTCGGGAGGGTTACCGGAGCTACTTCCCGGGAAGCATTGAGCCTGTTCCTGCAGGAGGGAAGAGCAGGATTAACAGCATACAGCCAGCTTTGCACAGGTAAAATCCTCGCTTGATCCTCGGTTTGTTGTCTGTCATATCACTGCAACAAATCATCTGTAAAACACTGAATAAGCAAAACCCAGAACTGACAACAGCAATTGCTCCAAATCGCTGTGATGGCTCCACACAGGCAGGGATTAAGTGATTCTCTTGCACTGAATAACTTCATGAACCTGACTTGGTTCATGAGCTTCAGGAGCAAGCTTCCATGACCCCACTGCAGCTCAAACGATAAAATATCATAGCCACACTTTCTTCAGGTTTCAGCCACCTAAATATAGTAGCACCCCACAGTTAGGATCAGCATTTCAAATGAGGAGAGGGCAACCTTCTACCCCAACCCATTGGCTATTTTTGGTGGACAGGCTATCAGCAGTTGCACTTTCTACATTTCTTAGTCCACATTCAAAGGTAGCAACAGTGTAGTTGCAAGGTAGGAATATCTATTTCCTAACAGCTGGTAGGACTTGGTAGTACAGTTTTTAGCAATCAGCTTGCCCATTCTTCTTTTCTGCTGGTGCCCACCCAGAGCATTATCCTTCAGTAGTGCTTATTTCATTCCTCAGTGCCCACAAAACTTGATCTCTGGCTCATGATTTACTGGACAAGCAGACAGAGGCAAGAAACTACTTGAGTTCCTATTTCTCCATCTCTTGGATTCCAAGCTGTCTACAAATCTGTATGAAAGGAGCCTCACTAGGAGGTGCTTTTCACATAGATTTGTCTAGGGATGCAATTGTCCCACTCCACTCAGCACTGGTCAGGCCACACCACACCTCAAGTACTGCATTCAATTTTGGGCCTCTTGCTACAAGAAAGACATTGGAGGTGCAGGAACAGGTCCAGAGAATGGTAACAAATCTGGTGAAGGGCCTTGAACACGAGTCTTATGAGGAGCAGCTGAAGGGACTGGGGTTGTTTAGTCTTCAGAAGAGGAGGCTGAAGGAAGACCTCATCACCCTCTACAACTCTATGAAAGGAGGCTACAGCAAAGTGGGTGTCAGTCTCTTCTCACATGCAGCAGTTAACAGGACAAAGAGGAAATGGCTTCAATTTTTGCCATGGGAGGTTCATGTTGGATAATAGGAAAATTTTCTTCACAGAAAGGGTTATCAAGCTTGGGAACAGGCTGCCCAAGGAAGTGGTGGAGTCACCATTTCTGGAGGTACTTAAAAGATATCTGGATGTGGTGCTTAGGGTTTAGTGGTAGTAGCTTAGCAGTAGTGGTGGGATTGTGAGCTCTAGGTGAGCACTTGAACTTGATGCTCTCAAAGGTCTCCTCCAACCTCAGCAGTTCTATGATTCTATGACTCACTAGTAGCACTGAAGTGTTTGACCACTCTGGTCCCTAGTGCCATAAGAAAATATGTTGTGTCTCTATGTAAGAATGTTCAAGCTAGCACATTAGAATATTTCTTTTTTTTTTTTTTTCCTAAGAGAAAGCTCTTAAACTAACCCAGTCACTCCTTTGCATGTCTGTAGTATGTGCTGAGGCTGTACTTGCTCCAACCCCAAGCAATTCTGAATGCAAAGATCCCATAGCTAAACCCAGCCATGTTTATGTTACAGTTTCAGGCAAAAACATAAACTAAACAGCACTATTAATCTAAGGTATGAAAAATATGTGATATGGCTGAGAGCACCATATGGTATGTCAGTCCTGCAGTTTTTTAATCACTTAATTAAGAATTCTGAGTTGCTTTAATGCTATAGAATTGACACAGATTGTTAACATAAGGCCAGAGGGGGAAAAAAAAAAGGGTAAAAAGCACAGAGGACATCAAGGGAAAGGAGTCAAGTTAAATTCTCCCAAGCCCTCTCCCTCAGCTCAGGAGTTCTGACAGGGAATTACACTGGTTCTCAGCCCACAAGCTGTACAGAAGAGATACCAGGTCTCCCTTTGCCCCTTGGCATCCCAGCAGAACTGAACCAATAGGGGTGGCTTAGGGCAATCATGCTCCAAGTCCACAGTGCTGCCTGTTGAGGGATTGTCCCTTTCCTATCTGCATCAGCCTCTCCTAGGCAGACTGCACCAAAAGCACAGCCGGAACTCAGCCAGCAGCCAACAAGGGATGATGATATCCTGACAGCATTCCCAGGGAAACACTTCATGGACTGGAATGAGAATAATTCAAAAGGACACTGGTCACAAGCCTGCAGTATTTAGAGCAGCTTTTCCAAAATGTGTCAGTTTATCTAGCTCAGACAGCCTTAGCTACTAAGCCAGATGGCCCAGATAACTACTACCCATACTGAAAACACAGCAAACCTGCAAACTGTGGGAGATGCAACTTCCAAAGCAGCAGGAATTTTGTTGCTTGGTGCAACCCCTGTGCATAATGCCTTTTCCCACTCAGTCTTCTCTTCCCAGTTTCAGTCATCCACCCACTGTCTCACATTGTAGGACACAAATGGCAGTCACCCCCTTTCCTTCTGCAGCAACCTGCTGCATATTCCAAGACCTCTTTCAGTTTTTGTCTTCTCTAGACTAACCAGTCCCAGATCTTTTTTACTGATAGGACTGAAAATCATCTGTTATTTTGGGGTTTGTTCCCAGTTCTTTCCCAATCATAGAATGGCTTAGGCTGAAAGAGACCTTAGAGATCATCTAATCCAACCTCCATTCCATAGGCAGGGACAGCTCTCAACTAGACCAGGTTACTCAAGGCCCCATCTAACCTGGCCTTGAACATCTCCAGGGAGGGGGCATCCACAATCTCTTTGGACAATCCATTCCAGAGTTTTGCCACCCTCATACTGAAGAATTTCTTCCTAAGATCCAATACAAACCTTCACTTTAAATCCATTTCCCCTTGTCCTATTAGTGGACACTCTTGTAAAAAGTCCCTCTCCAGCCTTCCTGTAGGTTCCTTTCAGGCATTGGAAGGCAGTTACAAGGTCCCCCTGGAGTCTTCTCCAGGCTGAACAATCCCAGGTCCCTCAGTCTATCCTCATAGCAGACATGTTCCAGCCCCCAGATCACCTTTGTGGCCCTTCTCTGGACTTGTTCCAACTGATCTCTGTATGGTGAGGATCTTTCTGGAAGCACACTTCTGTTTTAAACAGCGTGCAAGCTGAGCACCCTATCAGAACAGAGTGTTATGAAATGATAACACTGTGTCTGCATGTAAATGTATCTGTACATGAGCAATAATATCACATGCATGTTGTTTTGAGGGGGAAAAAAAAGTATAATTCACATTCAAGTTTTGCAAATTTGCTCAGACCTTCAGAGAAGAATTAGCAATTTAAAACGTCAGCAGTGGAAACAGTGTCATTTCAGTTGGTAACATACAAGGACTTCACCAGTTTTCTGCTGCACAAGTCCTACTCAAGTCCATTTGGTAGCTATCAAGAGTGTAGAAGATACATAAACCTGACTGAAGAAGAATTGAGTTTCTATGAGACTTGTAACAATTCTTCAAGCCTTATCTTTAAGTATTTCACAGATTCTTGTGTCATACTACCTGAACACAAGGTATCAAACTCAGAAGAAACAGCAAATAGTCTGCTGGATTCCTGCCTTCGGGGCGGGGGATGGATAATAGAGAGGCCTGGCAAGAGTTAACACCACCCAGAGTTTCTCTTCTCAAGGCTGTATTAAATTATTTAAGAGCACTTTGTTATCTGAAGTTGTATTTCCAAGCTCTGCAACCATCTTAAGACCACTGCTAGGCTGCAGTTTGCTGAAAACACAGCACACAAGAAAAACCCACAGAGAGCTACAGAGATGGCAGGGATCCTACTTCTACCAGGAGATTCAACTTGCCAGATACTAAATGCTGCATTTGTCCCTTCAACTTGGAAGGGACGTGGGATCCCTTGCTTTTCATAGCGCATTGAAATGCTTCACTGTACAAAAGCCTGGAAGTGTTTTCCAGCTCTGCCATTCCACCTAGAGCAACTCCAGGGTAGGTGGGTCCTGCTACCACCCTGGTTATTAGCAACACTTGTGGTGGAATAGTGCAAGATATAAAATGTATGTGAGGCACCTGGGTTCAGGCAGCACAGCCCTCCTTCTGTAATGAGCTACAATTGCTACCTACCCAGAGATCAATTAGCTGGATATCACTGCTTTGAAGTCGGGTGCTTGGAGTCCCTGTGGTCTGAAGCTGCTCTAACAATGTTCGCATTCACACCTCATGACATGAGGTGTACGATATAGAGCATGATGTGGCTGGGTACTTTAGCTCATAGTGACTGAGGCTCCAATTTACCATCACAGAAGTCTGTGCTCCTTCAAAGGAAACCTCATGTACACAGGGATTATTGTTATCCAAATGCCAGCTTCAGCAGAAAACACCACAAGTTTCTGGGAACCTGATTTTGACTTACTGTTTATGCTATGGGAAGGAAATGATGGACATTCACAGATCCCAGTTTTGGCACATCCCCCTTAACTGCAGCTTCTACAAAAACAGAGGTAGCAGACCCCCTGCCACAAGACGTCCTCTCCCCTTTTGGGCACCCTTGACCCCAAAGAGAGGGGCAGAAATCCTGGGGAGAATTTCCCATCCCCCTCATTGCAAACGGCATTTCTGCTTGGACAAATGCTCCTGTGGTGAGTTTATGCCATAGAGAGGATGCACGGGACACTGCTGGGCAGGCCACTGGATAGTTTTTGTCCAGGGAAAACTGTTTAACTTGATAGTGATGAAGATAGCAATGATGATTATGACAAGAGTGATGATGGACCTTCACCTGGCTGGAGCGGGTCCAGAGAAGGGCAACAGAGCTGGTGAAAGGTCTGGACAACAAGGCTGCTGAGGAGCAGCTGAGGGAGCTGCGGTTGTATAGCCTGAAGGCAGCTGAGAGGAAACCTCACTCACAACTCCCTGAAAGGAGGCTGGAGCCAGGTGTTTGTTCCCTGAAGTCAGGCCCGAGAAGGCGCTGAAGTGCCTCCACGCTCGGAGGGGTGCGACCGTCATCCCCTGCCCGATTCGGCACCGACCCTGAGGCGTCAGTTCAGTCTCCCCTGCACCGCCCGCAGGTCCGAGCCCCTACAGCCCATCCTCGGTACCCCCCTGGGCCCCGCACCTCCGTTCCCCGACGGGACCTTGTCTCCCCTCCCCGCTGCGGGCCGTCCGGCGACCCCTGGTAACTCACCGCAACGCCAGCAGCCGCTCGGCTACCAAAGCTGCCGCTATCCCGACGAGAGCCAGCGCCAGCAGCTTCCCCATGCTCGCTCCCGGCTCGGCCGCGCCCCGGCACGGCGCTGCACTCACCGCAGGCTGCCGGCCCGGCCCCCCTCCCGGCCCGCCCCGAGCGACGGCAGGGAACCGGTGACCTGCCCTGCAAAAGCGGCTCTGGCCGGCAGCGGCCAGCGGGCTGCAGGGACAGGGCTGACGCTCCAGGGCAGAAGGAGCCCGAACGAGTGTAGCTATGGAGGCACCACACTGCAGCACCCAGACAGGAGGACACAGTTCTGGATTCTGTGTTCTGGTGCAAAAGAGACCAAACCCACCTGGCTACAGCCTCCTTTCAGGGAGTTGTTGAGAGCCAGAAGGCTTCCCCATAGCCTCCTTTTCTTCAGATTGAACAACCTCAGTTCATCAGCTGCTCCTCACCAGACCTGTTCTCCAGACCCTTCCTCAGCTTTGTTGCCCTGCTCTGGACCTGCTCCAGCACCTCAACGTCTTTCTTGGAGTGAGTGCTCCAAAACCGAACCCAGGACTCAAGGTATTCTGAGTCCATGGGGACAATCCCTTCTCTGGTCCTGCTGGTCACACTGTTCCTGCTACAGGCCAGTATTCTGGTGGCCTTCTTGGCCACCTGGACACACCCTGGGTCATCTTCAGATGGCAGCCAATCAGTGCTCCCAGGTCTTTCTCTACTGGAAAATGCTTCAGCTGCTCTCCCCCAAGTTCTCAGATCTGCATTTGGCAACACCAGTGAGTTCAGTTTAAGATCTCCTTACACTCTCCTTGAAACTGCGCATTGTGTTGACATCTTCTGCTTGTTTCTAAACTGCAGCAACACCAAGGTTGGTTTCTGCCAGCTTCCTCATGTTTGCCTTGTCTTCATGCCCACACCTCTGAGTCAACAAGCACTGACTCCTCACTAGCTGATCAGATTTGCCCTCAATGCCCTGCGTAGCTTAAAATCCTCAACATCTTTCATAGTCTGAAGGGTCTAGTCAATAATATTATGCCTCTGCATTTAGTCAGATCAGCCAACCAAAAGTGCTCCAGAATAATATTCTGACCTATAAACTTTAGTGTAAATCCATCGTAAATACTTTGGCAATGCAGTTATGAGTGAATTTACTGTAGATCAACATCAGCAGAAGAGAGGGCAAAATCTAGATAAAAAAATAGCTTTCTTGTTTTTAAAGTTGGTTTGGTAAAGCACCTGGTGTTTTGCCACTGACTCAAGCACAATGCATTTCAAAATAGTTCATTGTGAAATCCAGATCTGTCTGATATATCTTACTTCTTAAAACAGATCATTCTGGGCTGCATCAAAAGAATTGTGTCCAGCAGATTGAGAGAGGTGATTCTGCCTTTCTGCTCTGATGAGACCTCACCTGGAGAACTGTGTCCAGCTCTGGGGCCCTCAACACAAGAAGGACATAGACCTGGTGGAGCAGTTCCAGAGGAGGCCACAAAAACTATCAAGAGGACTGGAGCAGGTCTCCTATAAAGACAGGCTGAGAGAGCTGGGGTTGTACAACATGGAGAAGACAAGGCTGTGGGGAGACCTTAGAGCAGTCTTCCAGTACCTGATGGGAGCTACAGGAAAGCTGGGGAGGGACTGTTTACAAAGCCCTGTAGCAACAGGACAAGGGGCAATGTTTTTAAACTAGAGAAAGGTAGATTTAGATTGAACATTAAGAAGAACTCCTTTACTATGAGGGTGGTGCTCTGAGCAACCTGATCTGGTTAAGCCTGTGCCTGCTTTTTTGCAGGGGGGTAGACTAGATGACCTTTAAAGGTCCTTTCCAACCCAATGCATTCTGTGATTCTATGTTCCTATGATGATACATGATAGAGAAGATGTAAGGCTTCCAAAGTATCTGGTAGAAATTATTCCCTTTGTCTTTAGCCATGTAAACATTGCCTATTATTTGCATATCAAGTTCTCTTAACTTTCCTCTGTTGTGAGTGGAGAGAAAGTGAGGTCAGGCATCTACAGAGCACTGTTTGTCCTACTTCACCCATGCTTCCCCCCATGGAATGAATCCACCCTTGGACATGTTTACAGAGGGATGCTTTTCTTTTTCTGCCTGTAGTGGAGTCTAATAACTAATATATAGAACAAGATTTATCCTGTCTCCCTGCCCTGCTCACTTCCTCCACTGCCAGGCACAGTACACATCCCTCCACAGCTGGTTATGTGCACACACCTCATTCCTGCTTTTAGGCATTGCACTGCATGGCAAGAGGTCACTCTCAAGTCTCTTCTGTCTGCCCCAGAGATCAAGAGCTCAGGGAAATTTGTAAAAGACCGAAAAGCAGACATGTATTTTCTAGCATTGCTGCAGCTACTCAGCTAGCCAGTGGGGTGCTGGGGAAGGGAATACACAGTGGATGGTGGCAGTGCCAGTGGGCAGGTCCCAGGCTGACTGGGATTGTGAGGAGAAGGCAAATTGCTGAGAAAACCCAGATCTTTCTTCTGTCATGTGTGACTTGATGAGCAGAGACTTTAAGGCAGATTCACTCCATCTACCATCAGGCATCTATAGGTACTATAGGCTCCTTTCCAATGAATACAAAGAAATTATTGCTTCTTAGGGAATACTTCTTAATCTATTTTAGGCACCTCTCACATGAATTGCTACCTCACAGTAACTGTTGCCCTGCTCTGACTGTACAGGTGACTTGGGTGACTTGGTGACTTGACATCAGGTAAGCATGTCAAAGGCACAACTTACTTTAAGGGAAGACAGGACAGTACTTAAAAGATACATCTATTAAAAGTCACTAACCAGGTAAAGCTCATCATACTGAGCTGAGCATCATTAGAAGCTGGGAAAGAAACTTGAGGGATCTATCCAACTTGCCCCCCCATTTCCTTACTCCTCCTTAAGCCCACCTACCACCTATGTTGGCTGTTGAGATAAATGAACCCTTGGTCTGACACAGTATGGCCACTTTTGTAATCTGATAACCAGCTCTGGTATCTCCATCTCCCCTGTAGACACTCAGATTTTATCAGATTAATTGAACATATCTTGTACCAAAAATGGGACCCAGACAGTAAGCAGTATGTGCTCTTGCAAATTAAACTGTGGTATAAATAAATAAATGAAACATAGTGAATAGAATTAAATCCAGGTGTGGCCAGTCACAAGCAGAGTTCTCCAGGACTCAGTATTAGGGTCTGTTCTGTTCAATATCTTCGTCAGTTTTCTGGGTGAAGGGATCAAGGGCACCCTCAGTAAGTTTGCAGATGACACCAAACTGGGTGGGAATGTTGATCTGCTTTAGGGTAGGTAGGCCTTACAGAGGGACCTGGACAGTCTGGATTGATGAGCTGAGGCCGGTTGTATGAGGTTCAACAAGGCCAAGTGCCAGGTCCTGCACCTGGGTCACAACAACTTCATGAACGCTCCAGGCTTGGGGAAGAGTGGCTGGAAATTGCCCAGTGAAGAAACACTGGGGAGCACTGATCGACAGCTGACTGAACATGAGCCAGCATATGCCCAGGTGGCCAAGAAGGCCACCAGCATCCTGGCCTGCATCAGCAATGGTGTGGCCAGCAGGACCGGGGAAGTGAGTATGCCCCTAGACTAAGCACTGGAGAGGCCACACCTTGAGTCCTGGGTTCAATTTTGGGGCCCTCTCTCCAAGAAAGACATCGAGGTGCTGGAGCAGGTCCAGAGAAGGGCAACAAAGCTGGGGAAAGGTCTGAAGAACAGGGCTGGTGAGGAGCAGTTGAGGGAACTGGGGTTGTTTAGCCTGGAGAAAAGGAGGCTGAGAGGAGACCTTCTGGCTCTCTGCCACTGCCTGAAAGGAGGTTGGAATCAGGTGGGCGCTGGTCTCCTCTCCCTAGTAACAAGTAATAGGATGAGAGAAAATGGCTTCAAGTTGCCCCAGGGAAGGTTTAGATTGGATAGCAGGAAAAAACATCTTGACTGGAACAGTTCTTAAAAGACTGGAACAGGATCCTCAGGGAAGTGGTTTGAATCCCCATCCCTGGAAATGTCTAAAAGATGCAGAGATGTGCTGAGGGACTGTTGCAGGATGCTCCAACCACCCCCCCACCCCACCCCACCCCCACCTTCCCTCATTATCTATCAGCAGAGGTCTGAATCAGGGAGACAAAGGTGTGAAATGGTCTTCCCCTGCCCTGACGACAGTAGTAACCACCTATTGTCCCTGCCGGCTGGAGGCCCCACAGGTATTTACCGGTGTGGGGAGAAGCCCACTGGGATTTGGAAATGTGATAAGGGGGTATGTCACATCTTGGCCTGGACTGATTGTCTAGTCATATATAAAAAGGGTGAGCAGAGAGCAGGGGGGGCTCTCCCTTTCTGCCACTCTCACTTCACACTGCTCACCCCTGTTCCGGGGCCCGCTCCTTTCGGCTCTGCCGTTTTGGGCGCTCAACTCTCGCTGCTCTTGCTCACTTCTCCCCAGCCCGGCCCACCAGCTGTGGGACCTGCCTGCCACCGCCAGCCTGGGACGGCTCCTGCTCGGGAGCGATCCTGCTGTGACCCTCACTGCCTGGGACCGATCCCGTGAAGCCGTGAGCCTCGCACTGGATCACAAATCCGCGGTTTCTGGAACTTGCCAGCAGGGAGAACGAGCTAGGGACCGTCTCCAAATTCCTACTCCGACGTTTGTGAGTAAACCCTGGCTTGCTCATATGTCCCTAGGGGTTATCGGTCGGCCTTTTGATTTATAAGTGGGTGAAGCTATTTGTGACCTAGCCTTTTCCAGTCTCTGAACTCTCCAAATTGTATTAAAAATTGCCATAAACATCCTGGAAGAATTCACGACCGAATAGAACCTGTAAATAATTTTTATTAGTTTTGTACATAATTTTGGGGCAGGGGTTTCAGGAAAATAAAAATATATTTTTATAATTCCCACCTTGTTAATTTAACCCCAAACTAATACAGAGACAGGGTTTAGTATGAGAGTTAGAGAATGGTTGGCCTGGATGATCTTAAAGGTCTTTTACAACCAAAATGATTCTCTGATTCCTTGACTGGGTAAATGAGAAGGGTACACTCATCAGACTGCTACTGACATGCTGGTGCTGCACCAGCTTCAGGTAAAGTGGTAGGCAAGAAAGATGCTTAGCAGAAAACTAGGCAGAAATCACAAGCAAGGGGGGAAAGCTGCTGATCATACAAATTACAAGATTCTCTGCAAAGGCTGTGGCCTAGACCCACTTTAACCCTGTCAGCTGATCAAAGGGAAATTGTAGATGGCTTGCTCAAAGACCTCAGCATTTTTTCAAACCCTGTGTTTTTCAGCTCTGCTAGAGTTAAAAACCACTTATCAGCTCCCTGTTCAAAGGCAGGGAGGAGAGATTCCTACAGCTGCTGGGCAGCTGCCATAGGGCAAGGCAAGATACAGTCCCTGCTCATACCCTACTACTATAGCTAAATACAGTGTCAACAACTGGTTAGAAAACTGGAGTTCACCACATTCTCCTTATGAAGAGGTGGTACCTCAAGGGGTTCATGACTATAGATGCATAGTGCCTTTTACAAAGCTAAAATCAATTCCTGCAGCAACACCAAGATGTATTGATTTTCTCAGCTGCTGAGAATAATCCATGTCAAAATGACATCAATGGATTTGTTGGTGAGGCTGTTGAAAAGGCTCTTGCAGAAACAGTCTGGCTTTCAGCCTCGTCCTAATTCAAAGTGAGCAAATGCCTCTGCCTGGCCTTTGTGGAGCTAACTAAAGACTCCAGCACTGTCAGCCATGAGCAGCCCAGAGGCGTCTGCATAAATCTGGATGCCCAGATAAGTTTATGAGCATATTTTGGTTATTTCGTGATGGTGTGAGGTAATGCAAAGGTTCTCAGTGATGACAAGATGTCAGAATATGTCACTGTCAAAAACAGCCCCAAGCAGGGCTATGTCCTAGACCAACTTTTGTTAACTGACTTTTATGAAGCAGTGCTTCCTGCTGCATCTGGAGTAAGCTGCAGTGAAGGGAGCTGCTTTAACTATTTTGTAGGTGACAGAATTGCTAAGCTGGAGAGATGCCAGGTTAAACCCAAAGTCAGAGAGGTCCTCTCAGGCAGTCTGCCCTTTGCTGCTGACGGTGTGCTGGGTATGCAGAATATTACTGGTAGCTTTGATTGCTGTGCTGTGGCTCAGCCTTGTCACAAGCATAAAGCAAATAATGCTGTTTTTTTCCCCAGGGAGAAGCATGCTGAGCCAGTAGTGTGCCTTGGAAATACAATGCTTGAGTCTGCCAGGTGAAATTCCGCTAACTTGCAGCTCCTCAAGCACCATGACTGATAATGGTTGTTCAAAGGAGGGAGAGTGTCATGTAGGTTTTGAAAAATAAAAGCTGTGTGTGAAGTGAAGGAGGTTCCTGACTTCACAAGTAAAAGATAGCTGCCTTCTTGTCATCATCATCACTCTCTGCACAGTAAAACTCTCAGGCAACATACAACAGTGGCTCTGAGTCTCAGCCCAGTCTGTGTGCACTACTTTCACACTCTTGCACTTTAAAAAGTCAGAACAACATCCTGAACACTGAGATTTGAATCCCTGTCACCTATTAATCGCTGCCAAAGATTCTTGCAGGCTTAGCTACATTGGTGTGAGCATTAGTGCATGTATCAGGCAAAGCATTACACATAGGATTCTGTGTCGGTGTGAGCTGAAATTTCCCCCCCCCCCAACAATAACCAGGCTAGCTCAGTCTGGAAGCAAATGAAAAGCTGTATTTACAAGCAGAGTCTAAAATCTACAATGAAATGCAATGAATATGTACAAATATACAAAATTCACAACATTCACAAATATATACAATCAACAGAAAAAGCACAACCGATCTCCCTTTGCTTCCCCCCAAGGGGACCCTCCCAAAGGGGCCTCTCTCTCCCAGGAGCTTCCCCCCCAGACCCCCCTGGACAGAGAAGCAGAGTTAGTTAAGCAGAAAGTTGTTAACTTAGCTGCCAAGGTCAGTGTGTTATCTTCAGCCAGAAGAGAAGAAGAAACAGCAGCCAGACAGCCCAGCAACTGCCCCCACTGCCGAACGCAGAATGTGCAGAATGCCTACTTTGTTTTGGGTAATAGTTCTTAAACATTTCTATCTATCCAATGGAAGTGTTTAGAACAATCGTTATTTTGCTTTCTTACACCCAATAGTGACTTATTTACATTCTTTCACTTTCTCTGTTCTGAACTTTGCAAGGAAAAATTAAAAAGACAGTTTCAAACCATCACAGTCCACCCCTTCTAAACAATTCCATTGGCTGCTACTATCATTTATCTAATCTAAAATAATATCTACAACAATAGGTGAATAAAGACCATAGTCCATTCCGGCTATCTCAGATGTAGATGATTCAAAAGAGTCAAATCACAGGAAAAACAGCAAACAGCTTGTTTCCTCACAGATGGAGCGAAGGAAGGAACAGGGACTCTCAGGTGACTCAGGGCTCTCAGGGTTCGTGCACCGTAGATCTCATGAACTCTCCTCTTGGGCGCGATGCTGTATCTGCGCAACACTCTGAATTTAACCTCTCTCAGCCAAAGTTAGATTTCTTTGTGGAATGCACTGAATTTCACCATTTTCTTGCATCACCCAATAGGTGTGACCAGGACCTTCAGCAGAAACCACCCCTCGGACAGGTTTGGCCTCTCCTGAAGGAGAAAATACCCAAACAGTTTTGCCTAACAGATTCTTTTCTCTGATAACAGGAACTCTATCACCTTCTTCCTTTCGCAACAAATCTGATTGGGCAGGTCCAGCTCGATTCACTGAACCTCTACTATTCACCAACCAGGTTGCTTGTGCTAAATGTTTCTCCCAGTTTTTCAAAGATCCACCCCCCATGGCTTTGAGAGTGGTTTTCAGCAAACCGTTGTAGCGTTCGATCTTCCCTGCAGCTGGTGCATAGTAGGGAATGTGGAATATCCACTCGATGCCGTGCTCTTTGGCCCAGTTTTTTACAAGATTGTTCTTGAAATGAGTTCCGTTGTCTGACTCAATCCTCTCTGGAGTTCCGTGTCTCCACAGGATTTGTCTCTCCAGGCCAAGAATGGTGTTACGTGCAGTTGCATGAGGAACTGGATAAGTTTCCAGCCATCCAGTGCTTGCCTCTACCATAGTCAGCACATACTGCTTACCAGATCGAGAACGAGGTAGAGTGATGTAGTCAATCTGCCAGGCTTCACCATACTTGTACTTGGACCATCGGTCACCGTACCACAAGGGCTTGATCCGCTTTGCCTGCTTAATAGCAGCACAAATGTCACAGTCATGGATGACTTGTGTGATAGCATCCATGGAAATGTCAATGGATCTGTCACGAGCCCATCGGTAGGTTGCATCTCTGCCTTGATGTCCTGACGAGTCATGGGCCCACCGGCTAAGAACAGCTCACCTCAGTGTTTCCAGTCAAGATCAGGATCAGGATCAGAGTTTGTGTCCACCTGGGAAACTCTTGCAGCTAGATCTGCCTGATGGTTGTGTTGTTGTTCCTCAGTAGCTTTGCTCTTAGGAATGTGAGCATCGATGTGTCTCACTTTCACTGGGATTCTCTCAATGCGAGCAGCAATGTCTTGCCACAGATCTGCAGCCCAGATTGGCTTTCCTTTCCTCTGCCAGCCATTCTTCTTCCAGTCTTTCAGCCAACCCCACAAGGCATTGGCTACCATCCACGAGTCGGTGTAGAGATAAAGCTTTGGCCATCTCTCACGTTCAGCTACGTTAAGAGCTAGCTGGACAGCTTTTACCTCTGCAAATTGACTGGATTCTCCTTCTCCATCTCTCGCTTCTGCAACTCTGCGCGTTGGACTCCACACTGCAGATTTCCATCTCCGCTTGTTCCCAACCAGACGACAGGAACCGTCTGTGAACAAAGCATATCTCTTTTCATCATCAGACAGATCACTGTAAGGAGGAGCTTCCTCAGCACGAGTTACTCTCTCCTCTGGAGGTTTTGCACAGCTTGTGCCTTCTGGCCAGTTTGTGATCACCTCCACCAAACCAGGCCTTTCGAGATTTCCCATTCGAGCTCTCTGTGTTATCAGAGCCATCCACTTAGACCAGGTAGCATCTGTTGCATGATGTGGTGAAGAACCTTTGCCTTTGAACATCCAATTCAGAACTGGCAATCTAGGAGCTGGAAGAAGTTGTGACTCAGTTCCAATCACTTCAGAAGCAGCTTTCACTCCTTCATAAGCAGCTAAAATCTCTTTCTCTGTTGGAGTGTAGTTTGCCTCTGAGCCTCTGTAGCCACGACCCCAGAAACCAAGAGGACGTCCTCGTGTCTCCCCTGGAGCTCTTTGCCATAAGCACCAGGTTGGACCATTGTCACTCGCGGCCGTGTACAGAATGTTCTTAATGTCTGGACCAGTTCGGACAGGTCCCAGACCCATCGCTTGGACTACCTCTCGCTTGATCTGGTCAAAGGCTGCTTGTTGCTCAGGACCCCATTGGAAACTGTTTCTCTTTCGAGTCACATCATAGAGAGGTTTCACAATCTGACTGTATCCAGGAATGTGCAGTCTCCAAAATCCCACTATGCCTAGGAAGCGCAGAGTTTCTTTCTTGTTGATGGGATTTGCCATGGTGGAGACTCTGTTTATCACATCCATTGGGATGTGACGGCGACCATCTTGCCACCGCACTCCCAGAAACTGGATTTCTCTGGCAGGTCCTTTCACCTTGTCTCGCTTGATAGCGAAACCAGCTTGCAAGAGAATGTCAAGGATTTTGTTACCTTTCTCGAAGACTTCTTCAGCAGTCTCACCCCAGACGATGATGTCATCGATGAACTGAATGTGTTCTGGAGCTCCACCTTTCTCCAAAGCATCATGGATCACTGCATGGCAGATGGTTGAACTGTGAATCCACCCCTGGGGCAAACGATTGAATGTGTACTGAATGCCTCTCCAGGTGAAAGCAAACTGAGGCCTGCATTCCTCTGCTATGGGAATAGAGAAGAAAGCATTAGCAATGTCTATGGTAGCATACCATTTGGCCTGCTTGGATTCCAGCTCATATTGGAGTTCCATCATGTCTGGTACAGCTGCACTCATGGGTGGAGTTACTTCATTCAAGGCACGGAAATCAACTGTCAGACGCCACTCTCCATTCTGCTTTCTCACAGGCCAGATTGGACTGTTGAAAGGTGAATGAGTTTTGCTGATGACCTTCTGACTCTCCAACTGACGAATCAAGTTTTGAATGGGCACCAAAGAGTCACGGTTGGTTCTGTATTGTCTGTGATGCACAGTTTGAGAAGCAACCGGCAGCTTTACATCCTCTATCTCATGTTGTCCCACAACTGCAGATTCATCTGAAAGCTCAGGTCTAATAGACAACTTCAATTTTCCTCCATCAATTTCTACAGTTGCTATTCCAAAAGCCCATTTGTAACCCTTAGGGTCTTTAAAACGCCCTTCTCTCAGAAAGTCAATTCCCAAAATACAAGGTGCATTAGGTCCTGTTACAATAGTATGTTTCTTCCACTGCTTCCCAGTTAAACTTATATCAACCTCTATCTTAAACAACTCTTGAGATCCACCAGTGACTCCCTGAATAGTTATAGATTCTCCCCCTTGATAATTTGATGGTATTATGGTGCACTGAGCTCCTGTGTCAACCAAGGCCCTGTACTTCTGAAATTTTGAAGTGCCAGGCCACTGGATGTACACATCCCAATAGATTCTGTTATCTCCATTATCCCTTACCTCCCCCTGGCGGAAGGCAGGGCACCCCTAATGGTGGGGATTACCTCCACATGTACAGCTGGCACAATGTCCAGCACCAGAATTAGGATCACTGTTGGAGCTATCAGAGTTGTTCTGGGAAACTGAGGAAGCGACAGCTACCCTCCTGGTATTGCTACCTCGGGATCTGCCCCTCTGCAGCTCCCGTAACCTCTTGAAAAGATCAGAAGTTGGTTGACCATCCCATCTGTTCATGTTCTCACCAAACTGATCACGCAGAGTTATCCAGATACTGCCACGTGATTGCCTCTGCTGTCTGTTTTGGTTTGACCTATTCTGGAATGGCCTTCTTGGAGCACGTCTGTTCCTAACAGCTGAAACTTGTATCCATCTGGAGGAAGAGGAATCAGAATCATCCCCCTTCATCAAGTTGGATATGGAGGTTTTAAGTTCCTCCTTCAGCTCTTTCATGCAATTCTTCATCTTTCCAGACAGAGTTTCAATGGCTGAAACCAAAGAAGTACGTGCAAGACTATCCTCCAATTGCCTCATCTGGTCAGTGAAATGGCCAACAGTAGGAGGTGCTCCACCATAATTTCTTGCCACAATCCTGCTTGCCAGAATAGTAGCATAATTAGGAGGAGCAAGCTTAATGAGCTTTTTGGCAAGGCCTGTTCCAACAGGAATTTCATCAGGATTCAGAGTCTTATGATCTCCATACATTACTTCTCTCACAGCAAACTCTCTCAGACGCTTGATTCCCTCAGCTATTGTGGTCCAAGGCTTAGGGTTCCATGGTAAATCATCTCTGCTGGGGTACCTCAGCGAGACTGCCAGTAGGAGGCGTGCCCACAGAGAAACTTTACCAATGCACTTGCCTAGATGCCTGTCTATGCCTGTATCCTTTGAGAGCATCCCCAACTGAGAGGCCGACTTGTCGCCTACCACCAATGCTGGGGCTCCCATATCAAAACACCTGGCTAGCCAAGACAGGACTGGCTCGTTATCTCCTCTGATGTAATCCTTCCTCACATGTCTAATTTCCTGTCTGGGTGCATTAGCTGACTGTATGTCATCCTCCTCCTCATCATCATCATCATCCTGAGGTTGCTGTCCCCATAATCCTATTTTAATCCTCCGTTGAATTTCTTTGAGTTCAGAGGCACTACCAGCAGTTGCTAATCTACTAGGGTCTACATCCTGACCTACATCTCCATCATCCATGTGGGGTCTCAAGAGGTCTACCAGAGTTTTAAGGCTAACCCTCTCTTCCTCATCAGAAGGATCTTTCTTAACAGAGGGACCCTGAGTAGAAGGACCCTCATCTCCATCTGCACCATCTCCTGCAGCATCTGCATCTCCTTTACGCTTTCTGGTTACAGTGGCCACCAAATTTACTGGCTTGGTTTTCACATTCACAGCAGAGTTGGAAGAGCAAGTAGCCTTATGTCTTTCTTGACACAGTGCTATCAGCAGCCATATGATTATTCCAAGAAGCAACAAAATTAAGGCAAGCACAAGATATCTAGGGTACCACTGGTTCCAAAGACCCTCTGTAGTTGTAAGAGGAGTAACAAACTCATATGTGTCTGCTAGCAGATCCATAGTTGAGTTACCATAGTTTCTTAGCCCAATAAGACCACAACAGAATTCACCAACATTCAGTAACTTGTTCTTAACCCAAAGAAATGACTTATATGCCACATATCTCACAATCTTGTCTATCATGCAGGTAACAGCCCATCTGTAAACAATTGCACCGATAATAGATGAAATAAAATTACTCAAAATCCAAAACAGCTTCATTTTGCTTCCTAATCTGAGCAGAAATAAATCAAACAAGCAATCGAGCCCCACGTTGGGCGCCAAAAATAAAAAGTGTGTCGGTGTGAGCTGAAATTCCCCCCCCACCAACAATAACCAGGCTAGCTCAGTCTGGAAGCAAATGAAAAGCTGTATTTACAAGCAGAGTCTAAAATCTACAATGAAATGCAATGAATATGTACAAATATACAAAATTCACAACATTCACAAATATATACAATCAACAGAAAAAGCACAACCGATCTCCCTTTGCTTCCCCCCAAGGGGACCCTCCCAAAGGGGCCTCTCTCTCCCAGGAGCTTCCCCCCAGACCCCCCTGGACAGAGAAGCAGAGTTAGTTAAGCAGAAAGTTGTTAACTTAGCTGCCAAGGTCAGTCGTGTTATCTTCAGCCAGAAGAGAAGAAGAAACAGCAACCAGACAGCCCAGCAACTGCCCCCACTGCCGAACGCAGAATGTGCAGAATGCCTACTTTGTTTTGGGTAATAGTTCTTAAACATTTCTATCTATCCAATGGAAGTGTTTAGAACAATCGTTATTTTGCTTTCTTACACCCAATAGTGACTTATTTACATTCTTTCACTTTCTCTGTTCTGAACTTTGCAAGGAAAAATTAAAAAGACAGTTTCAAACCATCACAGATTCCTAGAGGTGTTCAAGAAATTTGTGGGCATGGCACTTTGGGATGTGGTTTAATGGCCATGGTGGTCTTAGGTTGACAGTTGGACTTGATGATCTTAGAGGTCTTTCCCAACCAAAATAATTCCGTGATCATGTGATTATGATTCAGTGATTCAAGGATTCAGTGATTCAAGGATTCAGTGATTCTGATTCTATGATTCAACGATTCTCTCCTAGGGTAGAAGGTGGAAGTAGAGTCCAATGCAACCTTATCGGCAGGCATCTAGCACTGATTTCCCATTGTGGCATCAGTTTCCCAAAACAGGAGGCTCACTGCTGACTGCTGTGGTAGGGTTGATATACTGATGCCGTCCAGCCTCTCACCAAAGTGAACAACATGACGACATAGAAAAGGACTCTGAGGGAAATGCCCAATTAAGCATTACTCAGGGCTACCCTTATTTATTTATGCAAGTATCAGGGAAATTTCTCAGGAAAAAACAACAAAAGCTGAATTTCCAGGATACAATGTCTCTGTAAAAAGATACAAACTAAGATTTAGAAATTCAACAGCTTTTAAACTACTTCAACACAAAGAAAGGGAGGAAATAGCCTTGACTTATAAATATAGTAACAAATAAGAAACGCACTATGCTATGATGTTTTGTGCTACAGCAAAACACAAGCATTGAGCAAAGTGCCATAAAGCTACAACTTACAAAAATACTATTACCCTAACAGCACCATTTCTTGGAAGGAGGTACATTTTTGACAAGATTTAGGCTGCAACAGAGCTATAAGTGGATTGATTTTTTTTTTAAAGGTTTGGTTGCAAAGAATCTCCTTGAAATATCAAAGCTTTTTTCCAAATGCTTTTCCATTTTAGATGCAATTCGCCATATATTTGACATGACTATTACGTTGATACTGAAGAATATCAGACTCCCAAGGCTTTTGATACTTCAAGACTCCTTCTTTTATTAGGTCTGGATGATGTGTTGATGATAAGGAAAGTCCACAGTGTGCAACATTGTGGATTTTTTTCCTGTTTCTTACATAATTATTTAAAAGGAAGCAGAGCCCAAGTCATGATCTTTAGTTTGAATTCAGTCAGAACTCTTACTGACTTAATTGAGAATATGGCTGGGAAAGGACAGACTATAAGAAGAATACAAATGAGTTAAACGAGGACTTGGCCCAGAGAATGCAAGATGAAAAATACAACAAAGCGAAAATAAAACCTCCATCCAATTCCTAGACAAAGCTACTGAGAAAGTTGTGATCGGTCACTATGGCAACAGATATTTAAATGGAATAAAAAGCTTTTAATACTGCAAGCACATTTTTCTATACAGCTCTAGTACATGAACTCAGACCTCATTAAAATGAGTATAATTTTACAATAGGTATTCTATATAGAGCTAGGAACACCAATATGCAGAGATCACGGTATAAATAGCTATCAGATGTTGATGTTTTTACCATATTACTGGTTCAGTCACTCAGAGGCTCAGGAGGTAAACAGCAACACTAGTTATTTTCTTTCCCCAGGAAGTCTTTTAATAACTGGTGTGAATCAAGGCAACTATAAGCTTAAATGAGAGCTATTTGCTTTTGTTTTCTTGGCTTTTACACTAATGGGCTCTAGCTGGTTGAGTCACCATATTGAGCTCCATCCCATGACCTAAGAGGTTGTTCTTACAGCCTGAACTCTGACAGAGGTGATTCACTTCTCACCCTCTTTTGCTCTGCACTCCTTGCAAAGGCATCAAAGCCGGGCTAGCCTTGCATCATTCATACTAATTTTGGGTGTGTCAGTAAGAGCTGGAATTCAAGCAATTGGACCAAAATTATCCAGTATTGTACAAACGAAAAAAAACCAACCCCCCCATAAATCAGCATTTAATATGCACATTCTGATTTAGCCTACCTACATTGTCACTTCTGCACCTGAGGACTTGTTCTGTCATGTGCAGGGAAGGTAGACAGCAATACTATGAAGGAGCAAGCTTTGATAGCTTATGTGGCTATCATTATGTATCAGTGACTGATTTATCAGGAAAGGGTGGGAAGCACAGGCAGCAGGAAAGATTGAAAACATTCATCAAACCCACTGGCACGACTCACCAGAGCCATGCACCGTCCCTGGCTGCCCCACCACTGCATTCAGCCTTGCCTGTGGTCCGCTGTTTATTTCATGCTCTCTCTCCTTCCCTCTCCACACCTTTCACACTTCCAGCAAGTTTCTTATTCATAGAATCATAGAATTGGTTTGGTTGAAAAAGACCTCTCAGATCATCAAGTCCAACCGTTGACCCAATATTACCATGGTCATTAAACTATGTCCCAAAATGCCACGGCCACGTGATTTTTTAACACCTCCAGAGATAGTGACTCCACCACCTCCCTGAACAGCCTGTTCCACTGCTTGACCGCTCTTTCGCTAAAGAAATTTTTCTTAATATCCAGCCTAAACCTTCCCCGGTGCAACTTGAGGGCATTTCCTCTCTTTCTATCACTTGATTCCAGGGAGAAGAGACCAACCCCCTTGCCAGCAAGCAGCCAGCTGCTTGATGACTGTTCAAAGAGCTCCCCTACAGCTTCTGCAGTGTGTGTTCCTTTGTGCATTTAGAGCAGTTGCAGAACTGGAGATCCTTTCATGCTTTGGCTATTTGCCTATCCCAAATCTCCTGTCACTTTATTTGATATCTAGGAAACTATTTAATATATAGGAATCATCTCACATTACATCATCTCGGCTCCACACAGATTTCACTCAGGAAGGCAAAAGCTGCTGAGAAGAGCCTGATGAGACTGTCTCATTTTTGACCAGCTACTACAAGAGTTGCAGCCCTGCCAGGGAGCACAGCCAAGCAGCAGGGATCTGGGCATGAGAGAGGGTAAGAGAGACACAGCTGCCTGCTGGGCTCTTTCTATGGGCAATGAATTATTTTAGTCTCGACACTATGAAGGAACACTTTTCTTTAAAGAGCTGCTTCCACAGGCTTCATTTAAACCCATAGTCCCTGCCTCACTTCTTCAGGAAGAGATTCAGAGTTTAAATCTGGTTGCAAAGTCTCACTGTTTAAAGGCTGTCAGGTACTATGCCATCAAGCTGCAAGACTTACAAGAAGAATTTTCCACTAAGCATAGTTAGGCAAGATTTGGATTCTTCTTCCGTGCTTTGAAAATACTGTGCACCTGACTTCAATTTCACTCTGTATCCATACATCACACCTTTTGAATGAAAGAGAACCAAAAAATGTTGTGTTTGGGTAAAGATGGCTTTTGTTCTAACCATTTTGCAAAATCAGTGCATTTTGTGTATACTTTCTACAGGATGACAAACTATTAATTATATTAGTAGTATTTTTTGAGAGATTATTCCTCATTTTAAAACATCCCAAGTTCAACAGCTAACACCCTAACATCAGTAACTGCTCTAACCATGAGCTTCTGCACATTCTAACACACTGATAGCAGGAGTTGGAACAATGTGAAGAAACACAGAAAAGCCCTCAGATCACTGGGGCTAAAGATGGAAATAACAGGCATGAAAGCCAAAACAAAACCCATGGAAGGACGGATTAAGCTTTTGCCATGAAGTCTTCAGACCTGAAGTTCCGTGACAACAAAAATTCAGTGTTGTTGGCATCCACTTTGGTTTCATAACATGTACATACCTTAAGGCTTAAACACCTCACTTGACCTATATTGCTAAATTAGACTTGAGCTTATTACTGAAAACAAAACCAGAAGAGAAAACCTCTGAAAACAGAGGTTCCCAACTCCTAGGAATATGATTTCCGGGGAGTTGGGAGTTTTATGTCTTTTATCCTTTAAGGACTTGGATTATTTTTCTCCCCCAGCTCTAGCAAATAAGCACAAAAGTGAAATAATACAGCAAAGAACAACAGGAAGATTCTGATCTATTGTTGTTAAGAAGTTTTCACTTAACCAGTCATATGGATGAATTTACACAGAGGACTTTTCTCAGAAGATGATTTGTAGCTGAGCACCTGGAGAAAATAGTTTGTATCTGGCAGAGATAAAGAACTTTTTTTCTAATAAGAAATGAAGCAAGAAGCCTGAAGAAGATTTATGTGATCTTCTCACTCAGAGTCAGCATCCTGGAAGAAGAAAATCAGATAAAATATAGCAGCGGTTAGATATGTACAGCAATGGAGGGAAAAATCAATATGAATATTAGCAAAAAGATGTGTGATATGAATAAGCAAGAGGGTTCTGCATAATCCAGTTTGGGAACTGAGTGCTGTCAAGAAGGAACAAGGGATATACTTGGCAACACAAGGGATAGACAGGCAACACTGCCCACAGAGTGGGCAGCAGCCTGGTAGACTTGGCTCAATGCTGCAGACGCTGCAAGGGCTGCAGCAAAGCGAGGGGATTGCAGTCGCTGCTGCAGCAGGATTTTTACAAGTGTGCACTGCTCAGAAGAGATGAAAGTGTGGGACTAACTCAAGGATTTGTTTGTTGCTTCAGGGCCACAGATCTGATGTTCAGCATGTTTCCCTCTTTAACATGTAAGGTTTCTGAGCAGTACAGGCTGCTTCGTGTGGAGGCTGCAGTACTGCTGCTTCAGCGACCTGCTGAGGGAAGGAAAGGGCAGAGCTGAATCCTCCCAAGCCAAGTGTGCCAATACGCGGCTGCAAGGCTCACAGCAGGAGGCTGCAAGCAGCACTTCCAAGGTCCTCTCTGTACGTGGGAGCAAGAAGAACGTTTGTCACACCCCTGCAAAACCTGCAAGTAGGTGACCCTGCCTCTACTAATGCTGTCCCCAGCCACTCCCACCACTGCTGCCTTTGGGGTAGAGTTGCTGCAGAGCAGGCTGGCAGCAGCCAGGAATAGCTCCACTGCTCTGGCTGCATCATCACTGTTCTTCTGGAGCACTTTTTCCTTTTGTTGGCTTTCTGTCTACCCCAGCACAGAGTTCAGGATGTTGTTTCACCTACAAAACTCTGCTCGAGCTGTTCCCAGCACTGCTGTGAGTTATGTAGCTGCCAGTAGATCACTGCTCTGCATCAGCATGTGCCAGTGGAGGGGCCCTAGCTCCTCAGGAGACACATTCTGCACAGCCTGCCAGTACATTTTTTCTCATTTTCTCCTCTTTGTGTTCTGTGAGCAGTCACAACACTGATTTTCATACACACTCCTGTGCCACTCATCACCCTCCTCATAATACCATGCCAGTGTGTTCATCCACTCACCTCCAAGCAGCTTTTCCTGGCTTAGCTCTGCTGCTTGGTGTCCAACCCAGTAAAGGACATAGAATTGTAGAAAGGAAGGGGTTGGAAGGGACCTCCAGAGATCAGGTCCAACCTCCCTGCCTAAGCAGGATCACCTAGGGCAGGACATATAGGAACACATCCAGACAAGTCTTGAAAGTCTATAGAGAAGGAGAATCCGCATCCTTTCTGGACCTCAGTGGAAATACTTCTCTTGACCTAAGTGGGCTTTGGAACAAGCCTGGTGTAATTTGAAGGAGAGGGTCTTCGGCAGCCCATTTGAAGCCAGTCATGACAGTCCCATCACCTTAAGGGGAAAGTAGTGTGCACTCCAAGAGGGTTGTCTGCTCTTCTCTTACTTGTCGTGTCCCTTCACACTTGTTTCTTCTGACTTGCTGTAACTACTTATGAGGGGCAGAACCAGCAGAATCAGCCATAAGATGCAGGTGTGTGCCTGCAGCTTGTTCTGGGAACAGGAGGGTGTGGTGTGGCACTGTGTGGAGCAGAAAGAAAACTTGCAAGCAGGACTGGTAAAAATGTGCCTTTACATTAGCTATGTAATTTAGACACTTGATCCTAGATGTGGAAACCAGGTTTTCTGAGTGGATGCAGCATGTGAGTGCACAGTGCCCATCATGGTGGCCTCAAGTCTAACTTAGAAATAGAGTAAATGCTGGTACTGCTCTTGAGATTAAATAAAGGATGAGCTATTGTTTCACAGTGAGATGATGAGAATATTTGGCAGCCTTGGGGCTTGGATGACATCAGTTTTGACTTTCAAAATCAAACTGCCACCTCGTGGTACAGTGAAGGAGATGCTTGTAGGAAATCAAGGATAGCAAAAATACAGACATGGAATAAAAAGTGATCCCAGGATGTTAGGGGTTGAAGGGACCTCTGGAGATCTTTGAGTCCAAACCCACTGCCAGCGCAGGACCACAGAATCTAGCGCAGGTTGCACGGGAACACATCCAGACAGGGCTTGAATTGAAAGTCTCAAGAGAAGGAGAGTCCACAACCTCTCTGGGGAGCCTGTTCCAGTGCTCTGTGACCCTTACAGTAAAGAAGTTCTTCCTCATGTTGAAGTGGAACTTCCTGTGCTGTAGTTTACATCCATTGCCCCTTGTCCTATCACAGGGCACAAGGAGCAGAGTCTGTCCCTTCCTTCCTGACACCCAGCCTTCAGATATTTATAGACATTTATTAGATCCCTTCTCAATCTTCTCCTCTTTGCCCAGCCAATGACTTAAGAGTATTTATCTATTCTTAAGTATGTTTGGACTATAGTTCAGGCAATTTAATAAAAATTCTTATGTTGTGCTTTAAAAGCATTTCTTCATTCTTATCTGTTACTGTACTGAAGCCACCAGTGCATTCACCTGAGTAGGTTTTTCAAGATGAGATCCAAATGCAGCTTACAGGAAAACACAAACTACAAAGACTACAGCTATCTGTAATTGTTTCCTTTCTCTTTTTTAAGCTCATTCATGTCAAGAAAAATTTCTATGGGAGGCAGAACAGGGCTACAGAAATTGCTGAAGGGGAGCAAGTCGGAGTGCATCATCTGGTCTGAGGTTCTTGTGCACACTCTTGGAGTATGATGGATGTAAGGTAATTTTAATCAGCTTTCTCTTCCACTGTGGGCTGAGCTGTCACAGATTACTTCACCTTGCTTGTCAACCAAGAGCAAGCACAACAGATCAGCAGATGTGCAGTAATCTATTACAGCAATGTGCTTCTGCATCTCAACCTCCAAGCAGCAGACTAGCATGGAGACATACTGGCATGATTCCTTCAGCTAGATTGAATATCCTTGGTTCATCTAATGTGATTTCTGAAAGATGATAGATGGAAATCTAGTCCATTTCAAACTGAAGAATGTACCTGAGGTGAACAACTGATTGCAGTCAGGCCAGTGTGTTGTGCATTCATGACTCTTCAGGAATATAATGGTTTAAAAAACAAGGTGCAGGTAACAAGAAGCCCATGAGTTCTGGACTTCATGTTTTGTTCATCTGCTTGTGCCAGACAAGGCTTAACACTTTTTGTTAAAGTATGAAATGGAGTCATTCACTACTTACAGTAACAAAGCAAGAGGGAGGCAGTCATGCAGGAAGGAATGGAAGCACATGGAGAGCCTGATGCTGACTCTTAAGTGAGCCTAGAAAGACCCAGATGAGCTTCCTGGGACCTATAACAACAGGACAGACAATTTTCCACTCCCCTCTACCTGTTACAAAGTACTTTTTATATTCTTCATCTAAAAATACATAAGTAGAAGGAACTCAGAAATGTCACAGTTCTGCGTGAGCTGCTGTTCTGTAACATCTTACCTTAGCACTGGCTCAAGGAGAGAGCTGGTGAGCATTTCCGTGGACAGGGGTCCTCCAGGTCCTCATGGGGCTTGGCTCATGGAAACCCTATGAGCTCAAGGGCTACTTCAACTTCTAGTATCATGTAGCCACAGCCAAACTCCCAGGAAGGTTGTGGTGGCGTCCTTTGCTAGGTGATTTAAATCAAGGGTGGATAGTCACCTTCTAGCTAAGGTCTCATCCAGCAGCCCAAGTAGGTGTAGGTGTGAACCACTTTTATGCTAGCCATGTGTGGGTTTATGTCTTCACAGCCTGCTGTCAACACAGGGACAGAACTGGCAAAGACAGAAGGAAAAGGGAGGGAGGGGGAAGTGTTCAGTGGGTGATGGGGTTGTGAAAGAGAAAGTCTGAATTTAGATGAAAGGTAGTCAGGGGAAGGAGAAGAGCCCATGAGTCAACGCAGCCTCCAGTGCTTGCACCCAAGTTAATTCACATGTAAGCCTGCTGTACCCCATAACATGACTGTACAGCTCTGCAGACCCTTCATCCCAGCATTTCTCCTTCCGAGGAGCACTGAGCACACTAGAGACATCCTGCTGATGAGGGTGTTATGCAGGAGGTCAGTCTAGACCAATGCAATGATCCCTTGAGGCTTTACCGATCAGGGTAGGTGTGAGACCTGTGTGTTGGGGAGCTCTTGTAGAGGCCTGCCTGATAGCTGGAGGAATGAAACCAGGACCAACATACTGAATGCTGTCCTGGGGAAGAGTGAGCTATCTCCCACAGGAAGAATCATAGAATCAACCAGGTTGGAAGAGACCTCCAAGATCATCCAGTCCAACCGATCACCCAGCCCTATCCAATCAACTAGACCGTGGCACTAAGTGCCTCATCCAGTCTCCTCCTGAACGTCTCCAGGGATGGTGACTCCACCACCTCCCTGGGCAGCACATTCCAACCTCTAACAACTCTCTCTGTGAAGAACTTTCTCCTCACCTCCAGCCTAAACTTCCCCTGGTGCAGCTTGAGACTGTGTCCTCTTGTTCTGGTGCTGGTTGCCTGGGAGAAGAGCCCAACCCCCTCCTGGCTACAACCTCCCTTCAGGTAGTTGTAGACAGCAATGAGGTCACCCTTGAGCCTCCTCTTCTCCAGGCTAAACAGTCCCAGCTCCCTCAGCCTCTCCTCATAGGGTTTGTGTTCCAGGCCCCTCACCAGCTTCGCTGCCCTTCTCTGGACACGTTCCAGTACCTCAAATGCCTTGGGGATTTATTATTTTTCTGAAATGCATTAGTTAAAGGCATCTGCAGGTGGAGCATCACATCCTATTGCAGTCAATAAATCAGCAATGATAACTATGAAAGGAAATGTGAGTGCTTCTCCAGCTGAGAAATAGCACCTGGGACTAGTGTCTTTTAATGGAAGTGTGTGGCAGGAGCAGAGGGTAACCGTGAGGTTGATGAAGCTTAATGTGTATAAAGCCCACGGAGATAACTCTGATTTTGGTGTTATTGCTAGCATGTCTGCCCTCACTTTCATAAAAAGAGTGTGGTGATATCTAAGTGTGGCATTTCAGTGCCTGAAATGCTCCTCATATAAATAGAACAAGCAGATCAGCATGACTGAGTGATAAAATTACCTTCTGGTCTTCAGGAACTTCAGCATGCAACTGTGCTATAGGAACCTCAGTGTACCCCTCTTCACAGCACAAACAAATACGTCTAGAAATGGATCTGGAGAAGACATACAAAGAGGGAGAGAATATGGAGGGGAAAATTACTCGAGCTGCAGCTGCAAAGTTGGTGAAAAAGGCTTTTCTTGAAGCCCTGAAGTCCAATGACTTTGAAACACTGGAAGAGCTCTTGAGCCAAAAGAAAATAGACGTGGACACGGTGTTTGAAGTGGAAGATGAAAACCTGATTCTGGCATCCTACAAACAAGGTAAATGTGGCAGCATTCCTCAGCCAGAAAGTAGGTGGGTTTGAGTGGTTTTCAAGAAACTGTGGCCTTTTATCTCTTCTGAAGCTGCAATGTAAGCTGTCATAGGCAGTAACATCTCAGTAGGTTCATAGAGCCACAGTCACCTCAGTAGGGCACCTTATCACCTGTACCTGCTGGACTTTGTGGAAGGCAGGCCAGGGAACAGCCTGAACAGCTGAACAGGCAGCTGTTGCAGCTTCAGGGGAGAACAGAAAGAGGAATCCTTTGTCATTTCATCACAGAGAGCTGGAGTGCAAAGCCTGGAATAGAAATGTGTAGACTAAGAGTGGTACACACATTTCTTGCATGTACCCAGCCACATGTACAGACCAGTCAGAAACCTAAAATACTCAGTGCCTTCCATTTTCGGTTTACAGTAGTAGTAGACTGAATTCTCCCTAGCTCAGGAGAGCTAAGGAAATCCTGTGGACCTTGGATGTTGCTGGATGGGAGGAGATTTAATTTTCAAGCTAACAGAAAGTGAGAATGTGCTGGCTTATCAAAACAGGAAAAATCATCTGGAAAACCCTAACCAGAAAAGACATCTCTTTTGGAGTGTAGAAAACCCAGGCCAGTTCTCAGCCAGACACTGGCTGAATTTCCAAAAACTTAAAACAATAAACCAAGTTTGGTCCCTGCTAAAATCAACACACTTCGTGAGACACTTGATGACAGACTCTTAGTGTGTAACTAGAAAACAGTAATGAACAGCCTCTGCCAGAAGTTAATCCTATGTGCAGATAAACACCTCCAGTGCCAGCAGCACAGCAAATGCACTTTCTTTTCTGTGGCATAGAAGGAACAACATCCCACCTCTTCTTTTCTGTGTTTCCCTCTTATTTAATCAATGGCTCCTGTTCTTTTGATTTCATTAGGCTGAGGGTGATGCAGTCTTAGGATCATAGAATGGTTTGGGTTGGAATGGACCTTAAAGATCATCTAGTCCCATGGGCAGGTACACCTTCCACTAGACCAGGTTGTTCAAGGCCTTGTCCAGCCTGGCCTTGAACACCTCTAGGGAGGGGGCATCCACAACCTCACTAGGCAACCTGTCATGATGTACTTCCCTTCAGGACAGTGTCTGTTCTGAATGTATCTTAACATACCCTTTCTTCTGTCCTCAGCAGGCTGAGCTGCATTCAGGTTGTGGTTTGAGACTACAGGTTAAGGCACAGATTTTTAACTGTAGATCATTTGGCTGCAAGCATTAATCTGTCTAGTCTGAAGAAGTCTTTCCTTTCTCCGAAAAGTAGAGAGGTAAATGCACCCTGTGGCTTAAATCACAGCAGTATATTCATTTTTTCTGAAAGGCAGGAGGCACTCTACCCTATTTTTATTCTGATTCCCAGGTAACTATGATATGAGACAGGAATGCCCTTGAGGAGAGAGAGTGGGACAAAAATTAGGACCCACCATTCAAACAGTCTGAGGTTTGCCACAGCCCTAAGTGATGAAGTGGAAAAGAGATGCTATGGGTGACAGAGTAGCTTTGCTTCCTCTCTTTCAAAGAGGCTGAGAGCTCCCAAGGACACTGACCTTGTGTGTGTGCCATGGCTTTCTCATGTTTCCACCTAAAAAACAGGCAAGCTGAATGAGGCCTCCCATAGATTCCATGTCTGTTTCCTGCTCAGTGCCTGGTTCCTGTTCCTTGGGCTGAGATATCTGTGGTTTTGGACAGAGGACATGGAGATGAACCCTCAGGATATCTGAGCCCAGCTCACCTGCAGCAGCACTTGCAAAGAAATAAATGGTAGTCTCAATCAAGAAAATTATGGGTATGTAAAGTGATAACAGCTTTTGAGGATCACTTTCCTGCTGTCATGTATCATTAAAAGAGGCAGAGATGTGGTGCTGAGGGACATGGTTTAACACCAGATTTGTCAGAGTTAGAGAATGGTTGGACTGGATAATCTTAAAGGTCTTTTCCAAGCAAAATAATTCTATGAATCTATGGCTCACATCTGACCATAAATGTGAGGGCCTGGTTTTTGTAGGGTAAGCCAGCAGTGCTCCACAGCTTGCAGGTAACAAGGAGGAATATTGCACATGAATTTGGACAGAGAGATGACTTAGGAAACTTGTTCTGCTATATGTATGGACTCTGGGAAATAGCCCAGTTCTTTGTGCCCAGTTTGGGGGCATAAGATGAAAAAGTTACTGCACCAGAGTTGCCAGCATAGCCTGTATAGTCAGCAAGTTGAGAGAGGGTTGAGCAGCTGCAGAGCAGCCTGGCACCCTACTTGGACACTCAGGTGCCTCAGAGCTGTCTGCTGTAGTCATTTGTGGCATGGATTCCATGGGGACTGGGTTTGTTAGTCCCCAAAATGTAGTCCTAGAGTGGATGTCATGGTCTGTTTCTCACCCGTGACATCTCACACTCTGGTAGTACTAAAGTGTTTATGTTGGTCAGCAACAAGTCCCTGCAGGCATGCTGGAGCAGGAGGTGCTGCTGCTCTCACGATTGTCCATTTTATATCTGGAACCTTCCAGTGGAAATCGAGTCGTACCAGAACTGCATTGCTGGCATCTATCTCAGAATGTACTTGCAATTTAACTAGGAGGGAAGAAAAACTTGAATATAAGTTTCTTCCTGCCCCCAGCACTTTGTTTCTATCTCTCTTTTCCCTTCCTTTCTATCTTCTTTCTGTCCAATACAACACACATTAATACTGTAAAAACCTGTACTATATGATATTAAGGTAAAAAAATGATAGACAAGTAGAGATTGTAAAATGAAGGTCTGGATTAATTTGACCTCATTATGCATCTTTACCACATTTTCTATGTCCTTTACATGATAACAGTATTCAACCAGGCATTCATCCAAGGAAAAACAGATAAATCAAACCCTGAAATTTTTATGGGCACATTCTAGCTAAGAAGCAGCTTCTGTACCTAAAGAAAATCAAAAAGAGACAAGAAATTTTAAACTTCTTCTGCCCTTCTGCACATTATTATTATTTTTATGGTTTACTTTTAAAAAATAACTTATTACAGTAATCACTTGTGAGACTGTCTCTGTGCAGTCATTAAGCATGTAGTCCTATTTTGGGGACAAATATTTAAGTGTTACTTGGCCTTACACCTTACCCTAACCCTAACCCTAACCCTAACCCTACACCTGTAAGGCCAAGTAAGTGGGAAAAAAAAAAAGATCACAGTGAAATTTTCAGAAAAGAGTTCAAACATTTTGGAGTCAAATTTAATTGTCACTATGGTATTTGGTTCTCCAACCTAATTTACATCATCATCCAAAGCCCTCACTCCATACTCCTCAGGGGCAGCAGTTGCCAGGAGGTCTGTGACACAGCTGCAGCCACGTTGCCAGTGGTCATCTATGTTCGATTCATCAGTGGAGGTCTAAGTCTAGCCCCTGACATGCAAGATCCTGCCATCTCCCATGCAGAAACAGCAGGATGAGCTCTCTGGCTGAAGTAAATACTGCCTTATTATTCCATTGCCGCCTCTGTTCAGCTATTGGCAGGCTGAAGATCCCATTTCCCCCATATTTTTTAGCTGATGGCATTTCAAATGCTCTAAGCAGATTTTTTATCTTGTCTGCACAGGTCACAAGAAAAACAAAAGCTGCTTTCAGAGTACATCTACACAGGAATTATCTCTCCAAAAGGCAGGCTATTCATTGCATGTAGTGAAAGTGCTTAATGAAAATGAAGTTATGCTTGAGAGAACTTGGTGTACACTAAGCTGTAGCTGGTGAAAAACGACAGTAAATTAAAACAAAACTCCAACTCTTCCTTCCCCCTCAATTATTCTCAGCAGGTGGATAGTCCAAAGACAAGTCCTTGCCAAGGATGGTAACACATTTTCTCTTTGTATAGGGTACTGGCTGCCTAGCTACAAATTAAAAATATCCTGGGCAACTGGACTTCATCTAGCTGTCATGTATGGACATCTGGAGAGCCTTTTGGTCCTCCTCAGTCACAAAGCCACAATCAACTGCCGGCCCAACGGGAAAGCTGCGATCCACATCGCGTGTGAAATGGCCAATGTGGAGTGTCTCAAGATCCTCTGTAACCATGGAGCTAAGCTCAACTGCTTTTCAATGAGTGGGCAGGCACCCTTGCACTTCTGTACAACACGAACCTCCATGCCTTGTGCCCAGCAGCTGCTCTGGAGAGGTAAGGGGAAGCTCTGGAGCGTCTCTCATGGCCTGTCCAGAGACAGTGGCCATGGTCTGTGGTTTCTCTTAGGAAGCATTTTGTCAAAGTCCATGTGTATTTGTCCCTTCCATCCACAGCTGACTGCATTTCCCCATCTCTTTCATGAGAGGAAGTTTCTCTGATTATGATTCCTCTCCCTATGTGTCCTTCCTGGCCACTAGCCCTTACACCTTACACCATGATTGTTTCGTGTTTCAGTGCCTCCAGCTGACTGCCTGGTCAGTCCCTCAGCAGAAGAACTCCTCTCAATCAGGGAGTTTCTATTTCTCTACTTCTTTTCTTCATCCAGGTTTACTATTCAAGTATTCTCAAGTGGAAGTACACCCCTCTCTTCTTGATCAAATTTCCTTGGTCTCAGTACAATTATTCTAACCACTTATTTTTTGAGACCTGACCTTGGAAAACTGGACGTAGTTTTCCATACCATGTCTTCATTTGTCAGCAGCCCAACTCCTGCATCTATGTAGGGACTGTAAAAAGGCTATTATATAAGGGTAAAAGGGTTTTGTTTTCCCAAAGACAGACACATTATGCTGCTGGTCCTCTAGCAAATGAAGATGTAATTCCTGGATAAATATATTGGTGTTGCACACCATTTCCTTAACACAAGGGCAAAGTCCTTCTGACTCAGGACACAGGAAAAGACAGACATAAAAGGTACAGTAAGGTCAGGTAGTTGAAGTCTTCATCAATAGACAGATTTCCCTATTGATCACACATTGCCATGGCAAATGTAAGTGCTTCTGAGGGTTTGAGTTTTTTTGCTACATGTGTTGTTATTGAAGGCTTTTCCTGAGATGCTTTGCAATCCTGAATGAATAACCACATTGCTTTTCTTCTGATGGAAAGATACATAGTGTTTGGGTTGGTAGAAAGGAAAATAAATGCTGCTACTAGTATCCTGCCCAAAGTAAACAGGCATGACTGCAGGAGTTCAATTTACTACAGTGAACAGGCTAGAAAGTCAAATCTACTCTTAGACAATATAGCATGGAATGAATGCAAATGAAAGGAAGGATTCTTGTAGGCTTTCTCCACCCACCCATCAGAATCATAGAATTGTTTAGGTTGGAAAAGGCTTCTAAGATCATTGAGTCTGACTGTCAACCCACACCACCCTGGCCATTAAACCATATCCCAAACTGCCAAGTCTACATGTTTTTTTCAACACCTCTAGGGATGAGGACTCAACCAACCTCCCTGGGAAGCCTGTTTCAGGGTTTGACAACCCTTTTGGTCAAGAAGTTTCTTCTAATCGCTAATCTTAACCTCCCCTGGGGCAACTTGAAGCCCTTTCCTCTCATCCTGTCACTTGTTACTAGGGAGAACAAACCACCACCTCCTTTCAGGGAGTTGTAGAGAACAGTGAGATCTTCCCTCAGCTTTCTTTTCTCCAGACTAGACAATCCAAGTCCCCTTAGCCTCTCCTCACCAGCCCTGTTCTTCAGACATTTCACCAGCTTTGTTGCCCTTCTCTGTACCTGCTCCAGCGCCTCAATGTGCTTGGAATCAGGGGCCCAAAACTGAATCCAGTACTTGAGGTGTGGCCTCACCAGTGCTGAGTACAGGTGGAATAATACTAGTAATAATAATTTACAAACCACCCTTCTTCTCAAGGTACTTGGGAAACTCCTGTCTCCATCTGAGCTGAACCTCAAGACCAGATGAAATGGGAATGGTCTGGAGCAAAACATGGCAGGTGCACGCACACACACACACACACACACACACACACAGCAGCACTACCAAAAGCCAAAACCAGGGGTTTGGTTCCTGTACCAAAGTTTTCAAGATGCATCTCCCACTCTGCCATCTCCACTCAGTGCTGTCACTCTGGGTCAATTCAGGTAAATGCAGTTTAACCACTTCTGATCTGGGCAACTCGCCAGCCAAGCAAAGCTGAGCCTGTGTCAATTTACCACCTCCAACTTAGATTGATGATACTCTCATGCACATCTGACATGACTAACACTCCACATGGCTTAACAGCATTAGCACTCAGGTTTTCCAGCCCAGAGCCAATTCTTGACTTCGCTTCCTCCTTCCTAATCCTTACATCTCGGTCTTAGTGTGACTTTGGCCATGCAAGGGCTTTTGTGAGCCTGGACAGAAGAAGGAACTAATGGAGAGAGCCTAGCAGAGATTCACTAAGATGATGAGGGGACTGGAAGATCTGCTTTGTGAGGAGAGGCTGAGAGAGATGGGACTGTTTAACCTGGAGAAGAGACTGAGGGGGGTCTTATTAGTGCTAATCAGTATCTAAAGAGTGAGTGTCAGGAGGATGGAGACAGACTCTTCTCAGTGGTGGCCAGTGGCAGGACAAAGGGCAATGGACACAAACTGGAACACAAGAGGTCCCACCTAAACATAAACTTCTTCACTTTGAGGGTGGCAAAGCACTGGACCAGGCCAGACTGTGGAGTCTCCATCTCTGGAGGTATTCAACCTGGGTGTGTCCTTGTTGGATTTACTCTAGGTGATCCTGCTCTGTCAGGCAGGTTGGACCAAATGATCTCCAGAGCTCCCTTCCAACCCCCACCCAGGCTGTGACTTCATGAGGCCTGGCCACACTGCTTGCACCTGCTCTTGCACCAGTGCTTTTACTGTCACTTTGCCAAGGTCTCAGCTTCAAAGAGCCTGGGGCAGGGCCGGGGGGGTGAGGAGTGAAGGCACCGCCGCACGCAGGCCAGCGCCGGGCGGGCGGAGGACTCCGGGCCTGCCGCACGCAGGCCAGCGCCGGTGGTGGCCTGCAGGGGCCCGGTGCTCAGGGCCTGCCGCGCCGTGTCCCCGCCTCGCTGCCCACTAGATGGTGCTGTTGCTTCAGCTGCGGCAGCCGCTCGGCACAAATGGAGATGAACAACATGAAAACAGGCCCCCGATCCTCGGCAGGTGATGCAAGGTTTGGGGTTTTTTGTTATCACCTATGGATCGATCAGAAAATGTCCTTTCTCTCAGGCCTGCAGTTACTGAGATGCTGCAGGAAGCATTCTCAGGATTTGAGCTGAGCGAGGGGCAAAGCTCTCCTTTTTCTTTTGGTTCTTGATTTATATGAAAAAGCACTTTGCACAGAGATTGGGACCTGCACGCTGCCCCAAAACAGTGTTCAGATAAGCTCTTCTGCCAGCTGGGGGTCAAGCTCTCACATCTGAAGCTTGATTCAAGAACCTGAAGTTTCTACAGGTTTCCTGGAGGCCTAAGAAACACAAGAACCCACACCTCCAGTTGTTTGAGTTTCCATGTGTGCCTTTCATGGCAGGTGTCCACCCTCACCTTCTCTTTGAGTAGCAGGGCTCAAGCAGAGAGATGCCTAAACCAGGATTTCATTGCCTTCATCTTTTCCCCATAATCTTTCTTTGGCAGGAGCAAATGTAAACATCAAAACAAATAACCAAGATGAGGAGACTCCTCTGCACACTGTTGCACGTTTGGGTGTCCCAGAGCTCGTGGCCTTTTACGTGGAGCAAGGAGCACAAGTCGACGCCCTCAATGCCTACATGGAGACTCCCCTGGCCTGTGCAGCCTATTGGGCCCTGCACTATAAGGATCAGCTATACAGCCAGGATCACCACCTCATCTGTCGGATGCTTTTAGACTATAAAGCCGAAGTGAATGCTCGTGATGAAGATTTCAAATCACCACTCCACAAAGCTGCCTGGAACTGTGATCATGTCCTGCTGCATATGCTGCTGGAGGCAGGAGCAGAAGCAAACATTATGGATGTCAATGGCTGTGCACCCCTGCAATACATCATAAAAGTCACATCTGTGCGGCCAGCTGCCCAGCCTGACATCTGCTACCAGCTGCTACTGAATCATGGAGCAGCTAGAGTATATCCTCTGCAATTCCACAAGGTTAAGATTGGCTTTGTATATTAGGGATATGAAGAGTGGTGATGTCTTGAACAGGAATGGGACAAGAGATCCAAATCTCAGGGTTTGGTGGTATCTGGATTTGCTGGAATCTTGTAAACTGTGGGCCCAGAATGCCCACATTTGGTTTGTGTGCCAAACTGGTATAAGAGTGGTATCATTTAACCAAAGCAAAATTACAGTTGGTAACGCCAGAAACCAGACCCAGATTCCATTTTTATTCTTAACTAACCCAAACACTGAATACTGGTTCAAGCCTGATTTTTCAGAGCTGATTCACTTTCTCATTTCAGAAAACCTACATGCCTTTGTCAAACCTGGCTCCATACAGGCTTAACTGGGTTATACAAAATGAGTATTTCATGACTTCCACCAAAGAGTGGAGATCAGGCCAGCTGATTCACTTTGTCACTTCTGACCTTTAAAATCTATTCAAATCCATTCAAAATTAAATGTGTCTCAATAAAGCTCAAGCTTATTCCCAGGAAATGTGAGAAATTAAGGGGAAATGCTTGGCCTGGGCTCATAGTTGAGGAAAAGAAAAGAAAGAAAAAAAAAGATAAATAATTACAGGATCCCTCCCAAAGAATTTTGCAGATGTTTATCTGCAAAGCCCAAAGCTCTGTCTTATTATATCAGATAACTAAGTAAACTTGCTGAAGCCAGGACTTACTCTCTCTCATCCATTGCCCTGAGCAACATCATGCAGCTCCTCTACTGTATATGTAAAATTTTAACAAGCCAAACAACCAGAATCCTTTGAATAAAATGCCAACTTTTGCTTGTGTCCTCTTGAGCCCAGGATGAGCTGGCCCTGTCTGTAACAGAGCAACACGTTAGTGTCCTAGAGCATGTTTGAGAGCTGGGTCTGGGGTCTCTTACTCCAGCCTCCACCTTTCTTCTGTTGCACAGAGAGGGTCTCCTTTCCAAACCATCATTTGCCACCTGTAAAATAAGTAGGCTTAGCTAGCTAGCTAGCTAGATATCCCAGAGGGATGTTCTGCAGTTCTGTTTTTGTGAAAGCCTGGGGACTGTGTGGGACAAAGCTGTGCATTGTACAGTATGAAATCCTTGCAAAGTGTTAGTCCCTGAATGTGACAACAGTCTTTGGTTTTTTTCCTACTGTGCTGAATTTACTGGGCAGAGAAGTTTCAGAGACCTCATATGGCTTGGAAGCCTTATTTCTGGGCTATGTTATGTCCCAGTCTTCTTTTATATTTTCCTGTAATAATGCATTTTTTATTCATATAATGGCATTTTTTTTTCTGTTCCTGTGCTGCATGACCTGGAGCAAGGACTTGGTGCATGCCTCTGCTTGGTGTCAAGTCACTCAATCCAACTGTAAACAAGTTATCTCCAGATTTGGGTGATAAAGCCCACCCCATCAGCAAGTTACTCTGCTCTGGAGATCCAAGCCAGTATTTCTGTACGGTGTTTTAAAATGCAGGGCTAGCATGGGGGGCTAGCTGTACTTCCACTGAGTAGTGTAGACAGGGCTGGTGTCTTTTGCATCTTCAGCTTTATCCTCTCATGATTCTTTGTGTCCACCTCAGTGCACCACTGCACAGTGCCAAGCATGCAGGCTAGCCCCAGCTTCTTGGTGGTACTCATGGTCTTTGTGCATCCTACCTGCAGGTGCTCCAAGCCTGTCATTCCCACCCCAGAGCTGTGGAGGTTGTTGTCAATACCTATGAACACATCAAATCAACATCTAAGTGGAAAGCAGCCATACCTGATGATGTCTTTGAGGTAAGCTCTTAATGAGTTGTGATAAAGTACAGTCCAAGCTTACTGTTTGTATTCCTTTGGTCACAACAACCCCATGCAATGCTCCAAGCTTGGGGATGAGTGGCTGGAAAGCTGCCTGGCCAAGAAAGACCTGGGAATGTTGATTGAGAGCTGGCTTGAACATGAGCCAGTGTGCCTGGGTGGTCAAGAAGCATCCTGGCCTTCATCAGCAACAGTGTGACCAGTGGGACTAGGGAAGTGATTGACCCCTGTCCTCAACACTGGTGAGGCCATGTGTTGAGGACTGGGTTCAGTTTTGGGCCCACCACTACAGGAAGGACATTGAGGTGCTGGAGCAGGTCCAGAGAAGGGCAACAAAGCTGCAGAAGGGTCTGGAGAACAGGGCTGGTGAGGAGCAGCTGGAGGAACTGGGGTCGCTTAGCCTAGAGAAAAGGAGGCTGAGGGGAGACCTCATGCTCTCTACAACTCCCTGAAAAGAGGTTGGAGCCAGGTGAGCCAGGCCTACTCTTCAGCCTAGTCACAAGTGACAGGAAGAGAGGAAATGGCCTCAAGTTGTACTGGGGAAGTTTAGGTTGGAGATTAGAAGCAACTTCTTGACTGAAAGTGTTGTCAAAACCTAGAACAGGCTCCCTAGGGAGGTGGTTGAATCCCTGTCCCTGGAGGTGTTTCAATGAGGCAGAGAAAGAGAAGAAACTCTCAGAGGATTCAGAATGTTCCACTTCCTCACTTGACAAAAGCCACATCACTGACTGAGCAAAAGACATGTTTGAAAATTCTCATTGCAATGTTATCCCTCGGAGTGCTCGTGGTCAGGGGAGCTGCAGGAGCTCAGCTGTCCCTGCACTCAGCAAGTGCAAAGATTCTGTCTGGGATTGGTCTTCCTGTAAATCTGTCTCTGTGTATATTTATATATATTTTTAAGTCAGATAATATTTTTACAGTGCCATGTTACCCAGGCATGCCTATGTATCTTTAGGTTCTGTTGCATGGGTTGGATTTCTATGGAGCAGGGCTAGTGAGCTGTGGATACAAGGGAGAATTTAAATGGCAAATGAAAGATCGGAGAAGACAAGATATTGTCAGAAGGCAAAATTGTGGGGCCAACTACATGTTTTCACATAATGATGACTTTTATGCAGCAGTCCTCATAGTCCTGATATTCCAGTTTAAGCCTAGGTTTTAATTAATAGTGAGCTTTTCCCCAACTTTCAAATCAGTGCTGAAATTAAGTGTATTAATATCTGATTATCGGTGATGTTTAGGGAACTACATCCATATGATAACACAGAGTTATAGAGCCAGAGGGACTGTGAGAGTTTTTGGGGTTCAGGTTTATTCAGCAAAAAAATTAAATCATTTTGGATGAACACAAAATTAAAAGTTAAAGGTTGTCTTTTCACCTTAGTAACAATGATAACAGTACTCATACTGATAATGTTAATATTGATATTACTGTTGCTGCTGCTGCTGCTGCTGCTGCTGCTACTACTACTACCACCACTACCACTACTACCACCACTACCACTACTACCACCACTACCACTACCACTACTACCACTACTACTTTTCTTCAAATAACAAACTGGAGACATTGAAGGCCAGGTTGGATGGACACTTGAGCAACCTGGTCTAGTGGAAGGTGTCCCTGCCCATTGCAAGGGAGTTGGAGCTAGATGATCTTTAAGGTCCCTTCCAACCCAAACCACAGAATCACACAGAATCACAGAATGTTAGGGGCTGGAAAGGACCTCAAAAGATCATTGTGTTCAACCCCAAACCATTCTAGACTGGATCTTAGGACAAGGATGGTGTTATTCAGGACAAAAGTGTTGTTCTTCAGGGCATAGGTTGCCCAGGGAGGTTGTGGATGGCTTCTCCCTGGGGATGTTTAAGGCCAGGTTGAATGAGGCCTTGAGCAGCTGAGAGTTGAGAGGCGTTGCTGCCCATGGCAGGGATGTTGGAATAGATGATCTCTAAAGTACCCTCCAAACTAAGCCATTCCATGATTCTATGAATCTAAACTGTTGGGACATTCTTATTTGGAAAAAGTTGCCTTATTGCTTTGTTGAGATTTTAATTTTAGTTGTCAAAGCTATTTTCCAAATTTGACATGAAACTGAAGAACATTTCTTGTTGATACATTCTTCTTCATACATAAAAGTGTATCTGAAAATATGTGGAAGCAGGTCTGTCAAGTAGCAAGATCATAAAATAGGGTCAAGTCACATGCAGTCACACATATTTGCCATTTGCTCCTTTTATTCAACACCATTTGCAAGCACCTGCACTTTTCTTCTCGTGTGGATGTGATTTTGTTTATTCTAAAAGATCATTGGAGTGATAAGCAGGACCAAAGGTGCTTTGCTGTTCACAGCCCCAGAGAATTCACCAGTAAGACCAGCATTTTGCTGCCTTGTGGTGAGGTTTAGAGGATAACTCATCCACTTGCACTGCCCCTGAAATGGATGCAGAACCTGTGCAGATCAGGGCTAGCACCACAAAGGAGCACCCACCTCGAACACACCAAACCTAAAGATTCATGGCCTTTAACACTAAATAATTGAGACTTGCATAAAGATTCTGTGCAGGCATTTGGCTGCCCCCGGTGCCTAGTGCTTGATGTGCCTCCAAGGGCCAGGCTGACTGTCTGTGCTTTTTGCCTTGTCCTGCCGAGGGCTGCATGTGGGCAGGGGAGGGAAGGGAAAGAGGCTTACTGCCCTAAAAAGCACTTGTGGTTTTTTACAGCGGCACCAGGATTTCTATGACTCTTTGTTCAATGTGTGCAGCAATTCCCCGCGGTCTCTCATGCACTTATGCAGATGTGCAGTTCGGGAGATACTGTCAGAAAGGTGCCACCGAGGAGTCCCCTTGCTCCCCATCCCCCTCTCCATGAAGAAGTACTTGCTGCTGGAACCAGAAGGAATCATCTACTGAACTGCAGCAGAGCTGCCACTGGCATCTCCCTTCCTAGATCCACGTACCTCTGAGGGGTGCTGGAGATCCAAGCAAAGCCCTGACACAACCTTTCGCTTCTGTACCAGCCTGAGCTGAGCTGGGCTTTACCAGCTCTCCTCAGAGCCTCTCTCTTTTCCTGCATTGAGAAATCACAGCTGCAGGCTGGGGGAGGCAGAGCTGGAAAGATTCCCTGCTCCAAACAAACACAGGGGTGCAAACTTCCATGCTTTTTTCACTCTAGCTTAAACAATGCTGCTGCTTCCTTTGGTATTTATTCTGCTGCCTGCTAGATAGCACTTGGTTCAGTCTGAACAGCCTTTGATATGTTTTTCTGTCATTAAGAGTAAAAAGAAGGATGCTATCAAAACCCAGGACGTTTATTTGAGTCACAGAATTGCTTTCCCAGAAAGAAATGGGCCACTGCATACAGCCATGACCACAGACAGGACTGCAGGAGTTCCCACATATCCCTATGGATTGATTCTCAGTTCAGTGTTAGCTCCCTGCACCTGTCTGTATATTATAAAGCTTTGTCATAATGATACCCTTTTAAATGGTAAGATTATTTTTCCCCCATGAGCAGTCATAGCATGTGAAAAGGGTTGAAATCAGCAGCACTGGAATTTCTTCACATTGGTATTCATGCCCAGGTAGCTTTTAGGAGATGCTGTCTCTCATTGTGCCTGATGATCAATTCATATCCTGGTGTCAAGAAACACAGGTGGAATGGACTTGCCTCTGCATCCTGCACAGGATGGTGTTGGATGGGATCTGGGAAGGATACAAACCCTTGCTTCACTGACTATAAAAGGAACTTAGCCTGCTAATATAGACTATGCACGTCATCTTTTAGCAGCTAAGTGCAGGTGAGAGGAATCTCTCCTCAGCTGAAAGGTGTTTCCAAGTTGAAGATGTGTGAGAGGAGGTAGAAAAGTTAAGGAGCATCAGGGATCCAGAGCAAGAGATAGACAAGTGGAGAACAGGTTACCCAGAGAGGGTGGTAGAAACCCCATCCCTGGGGTTGGACAGGGCTCTGAGCAACTTGATGTAGTTAAAGATGTTTCTGCTCAGTGGAGATGTTGGACTAGATGATCTTCAAAGGTCCCCTCCAACCTAAAGCATTCTGTGACTCTCTGATTATTAATATCACTTTGCAAGAGAACCCACAGCACATTAGGCTGTTGGCAGCCAGACAGGAGTAACCAAGCTGTTCAGTGGCTCTGTGTCTTGCAAAGTGGCAGTAACAGCACTTGAAGAAATGTGCAGATTGTTTAGTGTTATAAATCACTTCTCTTTCTTTTCATCTCAGTTTTCATGAATCAAAGCTTGTATGCTGCTCTAGGAGAGAATCCAGCTCATGGGTCTGTTTATGTTTAGCCAGACAGCAATGCAGATTGCTGTTTAACAGCTTCCAGTTCCAATGGAGAATTTCAAAGACAACACAGGCCATGAGAAAATGCTTTCTCACATGAATGAAGTTGTAATATATGTCCCTGTATTTTCTAAACTGATGAAAGATTCCCGCAGAGCTGCAGAAATCTCTCTATCAGAGACACTACAGAGGTTGGCGGGCGAGGATTAGAATCTGAGGCAGGCTGCCTATAGAAAAATCTGCTTGAGACAGTTCCTTCCAACCTCTACCATTCTATGATTCTGTGATTCTATGATCCACGACTCTGTGATTCAGGAATTCAATGATTCTGTGATTCCAGGTCAATGGGATCCACTGAATTCTGAGGAAAAAAGATTGAATATGGAAGGATGAAAAAAAACCACTTAGGTTCTCTAAACCCACTGCTTCCGAGGAGATACACTTAGGATATTAGGGAAACATTCTTTACTGAAAGGGTGGTCAAGCATTGGAACAGGTTCCCCAGCGTGGTAGTGGAGTCACTGTCCCTGGAGGTGTTAAAAAAAACATGTAGACATGGTGGCACCTGGGGACATGGTTTAGTGGGCATGGTGGTGTTGGGTTGACAGCTGGACTTGATGGTCTTAGAGGTCTTTTCCAGCCTTAATGATTCTATGTAAGCCAAGCATGGGAAAGAGGATTTGCAAACTGGTCAAGGCAAGAAAACGTTTGTTGCTTTCTGAACAGTTTGACAATGGAGCGAGTTGTGTAGTCCAGAAGAGACAGCTGGAGGTAGCTGATTTTAGTTGGAACACATCCCTGCTCTGGCAGCTTCTGGAAGTGACAATTCTACATCTGGAAGAGGGAGGTTTAAGGCAGGTCAGAGCATTTTCTGACCTGTCGTAGTCAGGACTCTCTTGCTGAGGGAGAAGAAAAAGAAGGCTGTTGCCAGTGTTCCTAAATTCCCTCTGATCCTCCCCCTCTGCAGTGAACAGGCTTCATTTTTATTCTGTGGGCACCCAGCCTCGCTTCCAAGCTTTGTACTAAGCAGGTGCCAGATTATAGCCATTGTGGAATCTGACAGGGAGCACAGTGGGATCAAACTGATTGTAGTCATAGGAATTTGCAAGCTGTTAAAAAACACTGGAGAACATCCCCACCGTGGCAAAAAGACCTGATTGATGCACTTTTATTGCTTCTGTTGGTGCAATTAGAAATATCAACAGTAAGCAAACCTTGTTATTTGTTACCTTTTAGCATTTCCTCCCTTTTTCCTCTGTCTGTACTCTATTCCCATCCAGTGGATGGAGTTGCTCGTGTGAGGTGTGGAAGTACATGATAACAAGGTCATGGTTTATTAAATTTATGGGAGAGGAGAGGAGAGGAGAGGAGAGGAGAGGAGAGGAGAGGAGAGGAGAGGAGAGGAGAGGAGAGGAGAGGAGAGGAGAGGAGAGGAGAGGAGAGGAGAGGAGAGGAGAGGAGAGGAGAGGAGAGGAGAGGAGAGGAGAGGAGAGGAGGGAGGAGAAGAGAGGAGAGGAGAGGAGAGATGAGAAGAGGAGAGATGAGAGGAGAGATGAGAAGAGAGGAGAGGAGAGGAGAGGAGAGGAGAGGAGAGGAGAGGAGAGGAGAGGAGAGGAGAGGAGAGGAGAGGAGAGGAGAGGAGAGGAGAGGAGAGGAGAGGAGAGGAGAGGAGAGGAGAGGAGAGGAGAGGAGAGGAGAGGAGAGGAGAGGAGAGGAGAGGAGAGGAGAGGAGAGGAGAGGAGAGGAGAGGAGAGGAGAGGAGAGGAGAGGAGAGGAGAGGAGAGGAGAGGAGAGGAGAGGAGAGGAGAGAAGGGAGAGGAGAGGGGAAGGGAGAGGAGAGGAGAAGAGATAGGAGAGGAGAAGGGAGAGGAGAGGAGAGAGGGGAGATACTTCTCCCAGAGTAGCTAACAATAAAGTGAGAGAAAATAGCCTCAAGTTACACCAGGGGAGCTTTAGATTGGATAGTAAGAAAAAATTCTTTACTGAAAGAGTGGCCAAGCGTTGGAACAGGCTGCCCAGGGAGGTGGTGCAGTCACCATCCCTGAAGATGTTAAGAAAATGTGTAGACATGGCACTTTAGGACATGATTTAGTATGGTATGATGTTTTGGTGTTGACAGTTGGACTTGATGACCTTAGAGATCTTTTCCAGCTTTAAATATTCTATGATTCTATTTTCAAAGCTGCAACAGATTGGGTGGTTGTAGGTGGAAATAATGAGAGACTGAGGTGTCATCCCTACGCTGCAAGTCTGAATTTAATCATAACCTTAAATGACAGAAAATTGTTTTCAGGGTTGTCTGGTGTCTTCTGTGAAAGAGAAGAAGAATGCTTTTTGCCATTTGGCTTCTTAGTAGAGATGGAGCCACGTGTGAGATATTGCCACTGCATTTCACAGCCTGTTAGCATATTTAAAGCAGATGGCATGAAGAATGAAGCATACTTTCCCACTGGCAGCCCTTTCCCCCAGCTCCCTTAATGGCTTCTCAATGGAGAGCAATGAGATTTCATGATTTGGTCCTTGTACTTTTTAAGTGATGTATATGAAGAGATGTTCTTAAGCCACACATGTGATTGACAAAAGAAGTTATCCCATCTATGACCAGAGGGACACTGCATGTATTTGTGGGTCACAGCAGAGCCATGGTCCAGCTGTCCATGGAAATATGGACATTCTTTCTGTAAAGTGCTCTTGCAGTGATTTTAAACCTAGCCCCTGAATGCTGATGGGATCCAGCTTGACTCAAAGGTCCAACAATTTATCCATGGAGAGGAGGTGAAATGAAAGGCAGTGCTCAGGAGTGTATTTTCCTGCAAAACCTTTAAATATCTATTTATATCTGGTCAGCTCTTCGATGCTAGGACAGTGAGCCCAAAACAGCAGTGCTGCTTCAGCTCTCCAACACTGCTGCTCATCCTGATGGGCTTAGTGCCAAGAAGAGAAGCCAGCAACTACAAAGCAGCAACTCAGGATGTTGGAAGAAGAACTAAAGCTCAGCCTCCAGCCAAGGTGTTTTTAAAGCCTTCACCATTCATCCTTAAGACAGGCTGGTTTCTCAGTGCTTTTCATGGCAGGAGGGGAAGGATGTGTTTCTCATCTGCCTACTGCTTCGTGCAATGGTATCAAGATCATAAGGGTTGCACAAGGCTTGGAGTTGTGGTAAATAAGTCTTCTCTCCACAAAAGTGGCTTTGAATAAGTATCAGCATCTGTCCACGTACAGACTGGTCCTGCAGCATGATACATGTTTTGTTATGTGCTTATCACTGGTGCTTAACAGTTGGTATCACCTACTTCTACTCCAAAACCAGGCTCCCTGATGACAGTCTGTTCCTTGGCCAAATGGTAGCAATACTCAGCCTCAGGACCTTCAGCACAAGGGGAAGCTGGATCTACAGCCCTTGTTCCTCTCATAATGAGCTGCATGCATATTACTTTGGAGAAGGTACAAAGCTCAGACTGAAATATAGGTCCTTGGGGCCACCTGGCACAGCCAGCCAGGATCTCCATGTCTTTCTGCATTTAGCTGTTACATAGCATTGTTGCTAGGTCTGCATGGAGCATGATGAGATTTTCTGTATCATCTTGTAAGATTTTGAGGAAAACCTCCTGACTACATAGAAGCAGAGTGGTATTGAAATGCCCATTTTGATTCTGGTTGCTCTGCAGGGTCATGGGTGTGCATTTGTGGGGAGACTTGCAGAGAGATCCCAGTCAAAATCTTTGATTTGGATTGAACCAGAGATTTTCAGCCCACATCAGACCTGAAACCAGTACATCCCCATAAGGGTTTTGACATCAATGAAATTTTCCTTACTCAGAACTCACTGTCTTGAAAAAACATTTCTCTTCTTTCTGTGGGACAATATCTTCTATCCTGTACACCAGTTTTGATAGAATCAAACTCTCTGCTGTGATTGCAAATTTAAAAAAACTCTCAGGCTGAGCAAGACTGATGATTATTTTTGCAAAGTGTTAAGAAGAAAAATATTAGGGGGCAGGAGAGAAGGTCTGGTCTGCAGCTTTACTTTTAGTTGCCCACACTGTTGGGTCAATTAAAATGATCACACAGTGGCTTGGCTAGAGCTCATATTTGAGGAATGTCCTTTGAAAATGTGCTAATGCTGCTGGCAGCAGATCTTCCTCATGAGACAAGTACCTTCAAATTAAACATACAAGAGATCAGTCTTTAAGATTGGAAGGAAGATTGAAACAGTCTGGGGTGCTGTTATATACTTTTATTAAACTCTGAGAAGCCAGAGGCACATCAGCTTTTCAGTGCACTGGAAGGCCTGCAAGGCTCTTGAAGGGCTTCTGCTGCCTTTCTGAAATGCTACAAGATAGAGACAGGTCAGACACAGCAATATTTCCATTTACTTTCAGGATATGGCAGTAGAATTTCCCTGTACTCCCTAGGGTTTGCTCTTCTACTAAATGACAGTGGAGAACATGCTGTTAGCAGAGATGCCAAAGCCTAGCTACTGTCTGACACCTTGACCTCCCCAAGAATTGCATTAAAGGCACAGAAGGATCCACCACAGGCTCTATTTGTCGAGTGGCAGGGACCTCTGGTGCAGCAGATGTGTGGGTCAGAAAAGATTGCTATATACAGCAGCTGGCAGCTGAAATTGGTTGGCTGCTCAGAAATTTGTTTCTAACTATTTCTCCAAATGCCTCTTAAGACTGGTAAGACACAAAATGGGAAGGTGACAATGGGTTTTGTGCATTCCAGAGACCTGCTGGATTTCCATACACAGTTAACATTTTCTGTGCCTGGCAGCTGCTCTTTATGTTGCACAGGCACGCTGTGGAGTACTGCTAAATTGCTATTAAGGTGTTTGAAACAAAGATGTGAGACTAGATGATCTCCAGAGGTCCTTTCTAACCCTTTTCATTCTTTGATTCTGTGCCAGCCCATGGTGATTTTTTACAAAGTGCTGATGGCACTTTCAGCTCCATTCTTTCAAGCTGGGGCTGGCATGGGATGCTGGTGTCAACTTTTTGCCTGGTGCTAGATTCACACCATGTCTTAGCCTTGTAACAGTGCAATTGATATGGGGGCTTAGGCTCTTGGTGCTGCAATTAGCACTGAGTTAGGTTACGTCAACAGTGAGTCAGAGGGATGCTGTGCTGCCTCAGTACAGCCAGAAGTTGGCTGGCTGGCTGTGGGAAGGCAGGGGGTTCAATCCAGACACTGCTGGTCAAGAAGAGGAGTCTTTACTCCTCACAACTTTACATAACCCACTGCTTGGTCAGGGGCTAAGAGTAAATAGCTGCTAAGGTCTGAGGGAAAAGGTGAAGGAATAGAAGATCAGCAGCACTCACAGAAAGTCTGTTTTATAACAAGGAGAGGACAGAACTGTGTGCCCTGTAAATATCTGGGCAGAGGCTCACAGAGCATGAAAACACAGGCACTGCTGAGGGGCAGGGCACTGCTGATGGGCAGGACTCTGCCCAGGCTGACTGTAGGCACACAGCGTGCTGGGGAGCGCAGGTGAAGAGCTATCACTGTGGTCAGGGAAAAGCCAATTCCTGACAAAAATTAATGTAGCTATTTTAACACCCATACAGAGTTAGACTGACCCTAAAGGCCCAGGTGCAGTCAGATCTGTTGAATTGTATCCACCTCCTAAAGCTGAGCTGGCCCTTTGGTGAGCCCATCCTGCTGTTTCCGAGTTCACTGCTGGGGCAAAGGTGCACAGCTGGCCTGAACTCAAGGCCATGTTGCCTACTGCTGTCTGTGCTGAGCATAATCTGGGCTCCAGTCTGTCATCTGGGTCTGGCACAGCCTTCCCTCCACCATAGACCCACAGAATTTCACTGGTTCTTTCTCTGTTTTGTTTATTTCTTTTATTTCTCTCTTTCTCACTTTCACTCACCCTTCCTTCCTTCCTTCCTTCCTTCCTTCCTTCCTTCCTTCCTTCCTTCCTTCCTTCCTTCCTTCCTTCCTTCCTTCCTTCCTTCCTTCCTTCCTTCCTTCCTTCCTTCCTTCCTTCCTTCCTTCCTTCCTTCCTTCCTTCCTTCCTTCCTTCCTTCCTTCCTTCCTCTGTAAGAAGAACAAAAGAACCCGCAGCTAGCAATTTATCAGCAGCTGTGCATTTCCCGAGAGGTATTTTTAAGGTTTATAACTCTTCACTCTTTATTTACAGCCCTCACATTGCTCTGGGCTTGGACACACTTAATCCTGCTCTTTACAAAAGCCTCAGGGGTGTGAAATGAGCACAAGCAGTAGATGCTTATGGTTGTGTACCCTTAAAGAGTCCTGTCCTTCTTCTTTCAGACGTGGGCAAAGCTCCTTTATCCCACACTAATTTATTATCTTCTCACTTGTTAAAGTTTCATCAATATTCTAAAGTAACTGTGGTGGTTATATTTGTACACAGGCATGCACAAACTTACATTTAATTTCTGTTTGGGAAAAGACCATGAAGGGAGACCTTCTAGCTCTCTACAACTCCCTGAAAAGAGGCTGGAGCCAGGTGGGGTTGGTCTCTTCTCCCCAGTAACAAGTGATAAGAGACGAAATGGCTTCAAGTCGCACCAGCAGAAGTTTAGGTTGAATATTGCAAGAAACTTCTTCACTGAAGTGGTTCTCAAACACTGGAACAGGCTGCACAGGGAGGTTGTGGAATCCCTATCCCTGGAGGTGTTTCAAAGAGGCAGAGATGTGGTGCTGAGGGACATGGTTTAGCCCCAGCCTTGTTAGAGAATGGTTGGACTTGATGATCTTAAAGATCTTTTCTCAGGTATGCTTATAGACAGCCTATGGGTCTATTACCTATGTTCTGTGTTCCATGCCCACACTCTATGGAAAACAATTAATAACTGCTTCTGAATCTATATTTTTTTAAAGTACTTCTTTAAATGACATCTTAACATAAGGGACACAAATATTCTGCTAGAAATGTCTACATTAAAAACCCACAAACAAACCAAACTTACCAGTGCTTATGGAAAGAAATGGTGAAAAACATTCCTTATAGCCTTTCATTGGCAACAGCTTTGCTGGAATCATCTTTCTGTTCTTAGGAAATGAAACAACCCCCTTCTGAAAGTGTGCTGTTGAGGATGGACCTTCTTTCCCAAACTCTCATTTCCTACAGCAGTGAGAAGGAATGGGAGGATCTGCAGCTCTTCTCTGCAATAGTGCAAATTTAAAGTCAAGACACATCCTCTTTCTTAACATCAGCACTCACAGGTACAGAGTATCATTCTGCTGCAGAGCAAAGAGGCAAGGACAGCTCTGTGGAGAATGATGGAAACATCTATTTCAGTCATCCCTGAATACTAATCCCTGGAACATAGTTTCCAAGGTCTACCTGCATCACTTTACGACATTCCAGTGAAGAGTTTTGCCATTTTCCCAGTTGTTCTGACATGGGTGTTGTCATTCAAAAGCCTGGGACTATGCAGAGGATGCTATACATATTTTTTTTCCTCAAGAGAACTGAGCATCCAGTGGCCCTGGGAAATCATCACAAGCTTTTGGAAATATGACATGCCTCCAAAGTTGTGCTTCCATACTTCTGCTACAGCAGATATGCTCTGAGTGTGCACAGCCTGACACCAGCAGCAGGAGTAGGAAGAACAGAGGAAAAGGAGGGTGAGGCCGCAGAGGCAAAGCCCATGAAGAGTTTTGGACCAGCAGAAGACTTCTGGGCATCTCGACAAGTAACATAAATAGTAAAAAATTAAGAGTGCCCTTGGTCAGAGCCTGAAACTAAAGCTTCCTTCATCGTGTATTTATGTAAAACCTGAGACAAAGCTGGTCAAAAGCAAGGGAAAGTTGTTCAGAGGGGTTTACAACAGGTCCTAACTAAGCACAAACAAGTGCTTCTGTGTCTCCTGTGTCAACACAGACCAAGTTTTATGCCTGAGCAAACAGCTTCCTACAGCCTGTGAAGCAATGACACAGACCTGTTAATACCCAGCATGGTATAAACCATCTGATCCACCCCTGCACCAAGGTTGAATTCCACCAGTAACACCCTCTGGAAGCAGGGGTGTGACTCTGGGTGACCAATACCCTTTGCAATGCATGGTACAAAGAGTGCTGCAGGGATTGGAGGGAAGGACAAGTGTCCCTGCCAGCTGTTCCACCCTGTTTCCCAATTAGTCTGTTAAAAATCAGCCAGAACTGTGTGGACAGCAAATCTGCTAGGAAGAGAAAATCACTCAAAAGAATAAACACTCAGAAAAGAGCTTCCAATGCATCTCATTGCTCAGTGTGCCTCACAGTTTCACAGGCAACTCCAGCTACAGTTTGCTCCTCATTTTCTGCAAAAGGTCAGCCCAGTAATTGAGTTTTTCATAGAATCATTAATGTTGGAAAAGATCTCTAAGATCATTGTCCAACCATCAGCATAACACCACCAGGGACGCTAAACCATGTCCCAAAGTGCCACGTCTAAATGTTTCATGAACACCTCCAGGGATGGTGACTTCAGGGCAACCTGGGCAGCGTGTTCCAATGCCTGACCACTTTTGCAGTAAAGAAATTTTTCCTAATATCCATTCTAAACCCCTCCTGGTGCAACTTGTATGGGCCAATTCGTTGCACTCTTTTGGTTTTCTTTCATAGCTGCAGAAGGAATACTGAGGAGAATCGGTGAAGAGTAACTCCTGATAACCCATCCATCTTTTCCTACTTATATAAAATATTACTTTTTAAAGAGGATTCAGAACCTTCTAAGACCCAGGGCTGTGTTCCAGCCTCTTGCTGTGCCATCCAACATTTGAGATTGCAGGGAAGAATTCAGACTGCCTGGGGATTTTCAGCCCTTTCCTCTCTATGAGGTGAATGAGGAGAAGCAGGACCGAGTGAGGCTGCCAGCAGGGGTGTCCTGCTTTCTCTTTGCTGACTACAAGGAGGAGCAGCACCTATGTGCCCAGGCCCCAGTTCAGTCATTCTGCCCTCACCGTCCACAGCAATGCTGATGTACAAAGCCACGTTAGGGCCTGTAATACAGAGTGTGAATATAGGCATCTAAAGTTACATTGTCAGCTTCTGGGGAATGAAAACCCAAAGGTGTCAACCCAGAAGTGTGCCCCTTCCTCTTTACCATCCTCATCCCTCCCTAAATTAGCTGAGGGAGAGACTTTTTACAAGGGCTTGTAGTGATAGGGCAAGAGGGAATGGATTGAAGCTTGAGTAAGGGAGATTTAGCCTGGAGATTAGGAAGAAATTCTTTACATTAAGGGTGGTGAGACACTGCAAGAAGTTGCCCAGGGAGGTTGTGGATGTCCCTCCCTGGAGGTGTTCAAGCCCAGGTTGGATGAGGCCTTGAATAACCAGGTCTAGTGGAAGATGTCCCTGGCGATGGCAGGGGATTGGAACTAGATGATCTCTAAGGTCTTTTCTGACCCAACCCATTCTATGAATCTATGAATCATTAAGTTCCAAGTTTTACCTTCTGTTTGCCAGAACTGCTCAAGAATTTAAGGGCAGACAATTCTTGGGGGTTATACCTTGATCCTCTCAAGTCATCATCACTACCATAAAGGGGAAAAAAAAATAATAGCTGTTTTTCCAGTCCAGTAGTATTTCTTATCAAAGGTAACGAAGCTTGTTTTGTAATAATGCTCTAGGAAGAACATGATTGCATGCTTAGGGCAAAGTCTGGTGGATTTGAAAGCTTGGTTAAGTGATAGAAAAAAGACGATAATGAACAACTGGTTATCAAGGCTGCAGGGTGCCCAAGGCACCAGTAACAAAATCAGTACTTGTGTTTTAGCTAATGATCTGGAAGAAAAAACACAGGGTGATTTGGCTTGGTTTCTGTTGACATCAGGAACCTGGCTTTGTAATGTCCTGACTGGGGGGAGAAGTGTAACATCTGCTTATCTCCTGCGAAACCAGATTGCCTTTTAGCCATGAGCAAACTTGCTGATTTCAGTGAACCTGTGATGTGCTAGGAGCAAGCCAGCCCCATACCTCTGGTGCTTTGCTGAATCAGGAGCTGGGTGTGTGGCCTCTGTCACTTCACTAAACAACCATTTTAGCTTCTGGAGCCTTCTGGACCGCAGGAGCTTGGCTAGAACTGGTGATGTCTGAGCAATGTGCTGCGAGGAGGCCACACATTGCCTGCTGGGACCACGTGCTTGACGCAGACTCCATGGAAGGTCCTGTACATCCTGTTGCATCCATGGCATCCCAGCTCCCGTGGGAAGTGTGTACATCTCCCGAGCTGGCCATGAGTGGGGTGCAGAATGCACCCAGATTATTTCTGCTTGGAAGAACCCAAGGGGAAATGTGCTAGTCCTGTTTCCAGGGGCTTCAGGCCAGCAAAGGTGCATGGGGAATAGAAAGCACAAGAGGCATTTTTGTTGTTGGTTTCTGGAGTAGTTTTAATTACTTTAAGTCCCAGGTGTACTTTAGCTTTGGGTTGTTTCTCCCACCACACTGGTATGTATCAGACCGCTACCTTTCTGTGAGTGTAAATCAAAGCTGACACCATCTGATCCTTTTCCCTGGCATTGTAGGTGAAGCAAGCATTGTGAAGAAGGGAGAATGCAGCACAAAAGGCTGTAACTTACAGCTTTACCACCATACATCCCGAGCCTGCCTGGTTTTCACCTCTCCTCTCTCAGGTAAAGCACCTAGACACATTTTTACACTACTTACAATGAAGGGAGATGTGGGAGATTCCCAGGAACACCAAGCCTGCTAAAACACCAGCTGTGGAGGACTGGTTTATCATAGCACAGTCTGTTCTGTCTAGTAACCACCACTCTTACAAACCAGTCAGTAAAAGCCAGTTGTCTCACTGCTTCAGAGCTGCAAGAGAGGGTTTGGAGTTTGTGTAAAATGTTATCTGTTAAGTACTCAATGGTGGGTCTCTTTTTTTTTTTAATAGAAAACCAGGGCTGAATCTTCACATTTTTTGCAACTGAAAACCCAGGTACTTTAGAGGGTAAGATGTGCACTGATGAAGAATTCTTGGTTTTCATCTCTTAACACTATACTAATTTGAGAGTAAGCTGACGTGTGAGGGGATGCACTGATTTTAGGCACTACCTGAACTCTCAGGAGATGAAAGATGTACCATTAAGTGTAAGCACAGTTGTTTCAGTGTTTCACTCCCTCCTACCTCTATTTGACACAGTATAAAAGTTGTTGATACTTAAAATAAAAGCCCTGCATCTCAGAAAAAAAAGAAACACAACCATTTAGAAGGCTTTATTATAAAATTATTTCAACATTGACACACAATGCTTAAAATTACAGCTCTACCTTCAGGAATAAAAATTCAGTAAACACTGAAAAAGAAACTGTATTTTCTAGATAGATAGCCCTTCAGTGATTTTTACTACTACAGAAATTCCACATGGGTTCCTTAAGTGCTGCAGACACACCTCTGTCTGCGTCAGGACTGCACAGCAGCTTCTCTCTGCAAACAACATCAGACATGTTTGCAGCACCCGTGTGGTTCAGCTGCTTTGAAATAGAAGTTACAGCTCCCACCTGAATGAGCTGTGGCTATGGTACAGGTGTACAGCAGACCTTGAGATGACAACAGATTTACAGATGTACAGCAGACCATGAGATGACAGCTTGTGTGCAAGCATCATCAGGTGCAGAGAGAGAGGTCTAATTTGTGTTAACTTGACAACGTTGACTACACCCAGCTATGTTTTTTTGACCTTGTATTCAATACAAAAATCAACAACTACTCAAGTTCTTATGGCAGTGAAGGCAGCTTTTTCACAACTCTATAGTCTGCACAAATATATTTCATTTTTATTACCCAGTTCATTTGCTGAGCTGAGCTCTAATACAATCTGATGCCCTTTGATGCCTGCAGCTTATCCACTGTGATAAAACCCAGCCTTGATGCAGTACTGAAGTCATTGTGCTCAGTAGTTATCATCAACACTTCTAAATGTCGTTTTTAAAAGAAGTGAAGCACTATTTTATTTTTGATTGAGAAATCCTGTCACAAAAGGAGACATTTGATATTCACAGTAGAGTAAGGAGTGGCTTTATGTCCAAGAAATATATCTTAGAAAACTCTCCTATGACTGAGCAGGATGCTTTAAATACTGCACTTGCAACTTCTTGCAAAGGATCCCGTACACTTAAGATAAGGTGCTAATTAGTTTAAAAAAAAAAAAATTCAAGTAATGTTATGCAGCCCTGACAAGCTGACTGCCCAGTTTGGTAATGTCAAATAGTTTCAATTCTATTCCATTGTGAAGTTTACCTTGCTCACAAGGGGGAAAATGCACACAGAAGATGGAAAGGAAGAAACTTACTGAGAATGGAGATTTTTGCAACAGCTCTCTCCCATTGGCACTGTTCCTGTGACAATTCCCCATTATTCTGCTGTCCATCAAAGTTACTCTCTAGTTTTCAGCACTGCTCAGTTTGAAAATTCTCACTTCCTAAGCCTTTTCCATTGCAATTAAGAGTTCTTAGAGGAGAACTCTAGTTCCAACACCACTCTTCCTGAAAACCTTCCAAACAGACCTTCAGTGCTCATCACAGCTTTCAGGTGTGGAATTCCCAGGTACCTCTTTACGTTAGAAAGCTGCCAAAGATAACAGACAGGTTCTAGTTTAGTGTACTGAGCCATTAATCTAACAGCATGACAAAAAGGAACCACAAAATCTTGTTTTGAACGTGCTGTTTTCCATGTCACACTTACATACACCAAAACCTTTCCATTCAACTTGCATGTCTGCTCTTGGAAAATCCTGACCAACTGACTTGGCATGTGCTTTGCAGGGATGTAGGCTGGATGTAGCATTACCTTGCAGCTGGTCCAACCATTGCTTTCCAGCAGCTTTCTAAAAAATGCTGATTTCTTTGTTACCTTATGCACAGGAGCCTTACTTGTCTAGTTTTCCATGAGCAGCCTAGGATAAAAGAAAAATCTAGCAATGAAACTCACAGAGCAAGGCATCACAGAAGAATTATTACTGGAGGATCATTCAGGGTGTTTTAAAAATGAGATTTCCTTATACATGGAAAACACTTTCTCCCTACCTCTCAGGAGGATGTTGTTGTTTGTATCTTGCTACAAGACTGCCATTTAAAGTGGATCTTTTCCAAATGTTATAAATACAGCTTTGAAGTACAGGAGTTTTCTTATCTACCTGAGACGTTCTGTACTAAGACGAACTGCTGATAACTATTCTAAGAGAAAAATATACACCAGCATAACTGGCATTTAGCAGTATTGAGAATTCAAGCATTTGACAGGACTCAGCAATTGCACACCTCTACCACATCGAGTCTTTGATCGTAAGGAAAAAAGGGAAGTCTGATTCTCCTCTATACACATTTCTTTAAAGATATCACGTGCTCCTGTTTTCCTCATCCTGAAGTCCACAGCAAGTTTTCACATTCAGTGCAGACAGTCTAGGCTACAATGTCCTGATCTTCTTTTCTGTCAGTCCAGAAAATGAAGAATTGTCTTGTTTGGAGGTAAATGAAGACTTCCAAACATCATTATTTTTTGAGAAGCCAGCTTGATCCCATTGAGTGCTTGGATACCAGCTTCATGCAGCTGCACTCCGCTCTGATCCACTCCTTGGGCCTTTACTTGGTACACACCAATCATCTGCCTCTGTGGTAGCCTGGTAATGCTTGAAGGCTGATTTGTTAAAAACTGGGAGTTTTTCTACTGAGTCTGTTGACAGGGCCTAGAAGTTAAGAAGGGAAAAAAAGTCACTTGTTTTCTACCTCTGAGTAATGCCACTCTGCAAAACTTCAAGTAGTTTCAAGTGTTAAGTGACACTACAGATCACAGTTATTTACAAAAATGTTTCTATGATGGTAGTTTAATGTGCTTCAGTATCTCTGTTTGCTTTGGATAATCAGTCAGGACAAGTACAGTGACATCAAATCCTATCTGCTCAATTTGATAGGTCTTATGAGTTACTGTGCAACCTGTTTTCAAGATACACCTGGAAGATTTGGAAAAGAGCTTCCACTGACAGAATTCCAGAGAAACTTTAAAATACATTCCTTTCCTAATCCTGTATTGTGCAGTCAAAACCAATCCTATTGGGCAACTGTTACATAGAAATGTAACATGCATAGCTAAACCATCTCTTCCTATTATATTTTGTTTTGGTTTACTGGAATGAATTCAAAGCAAGTTTTCCTCATGAGTAAACACAAAGTAGAAAAACATGTGTAGTTGTGGTGAGTGGAAAGTACCACAGTAGTGCTTTCTTCCAGGTGATTTATAAACCCAGCAGTGCATGTTATACAAGTATTTCAGATTACAGATATGTGCTACATGGCTGATGCTGAACAGGATCAGGTACTGGACCCCTTAAGGATTAGTTTCTACAAACATTCTGGTTGTCAGAGTAAAGAAGTAACAGTAAATAAACCAGATTGGTTACTCACACCGTTAGAATCATAGGATGGTCTGGGTTGGAAGGGACCTCCAAAGGTCCATCCTCCACTAGAGCAGCTTGCTCAGAGTCTTGTCCAGCCTCACCTTGAATATCTCCAGAAGTGGGGCCTCAGCTACCTCCCTGGGCAACCTGTTGCAGTGCTCCATCATGCTCATGAATGCTCATGGTGCAGAACTTGTTCCTAGCATCCAATCTAAATCTGCTCTGCTCTCATTTCAACCCATTGCTCCTTGTCCTGTCCCTGCAGGCCTTTGCAAACAGTCCCTCTGCAGCCTTCTTGTAGCCTCCTTCAGGTACTGGCAGGCTGCTATTAGGTCTTCATGGAGCCTTCTTCAGGCTGAACAACTCCAGCTCCCTTAGCCTGCCCTCCTCCAGTACTTTGTATTTCATGAACCAGTAGATAACAAATCTTAACACAACCTATAAAATAATGAGGCTCTCACCTGTAATTTTTCAAATCAACTAGTTAAAGCCAAACAACCTTTTTAATTCTAAATACCAGTACAAATTATGCTGACATTTCTTCATCAATGAGAGCTTTTCTCCTCATGACAGAGCATTTATTTACCTTAAATTAATGCTGAGTAGTTACCTCACTGCGTTACATAGTAGTTAATTTGATTTAACCAACTGAAAATACATACCTTCAAGTAGATAATAGCATCTGTTCCATAACCACATATGGAGTAGAGATTTAGATTGCCTTGGAAATATTTAGCATACAGACGAGAAATTGGCAAGCCATACCCAAAACCAGCCTAGAAATAAAAGAGAAAATTAATTTTTTTTTACTGTCTTTTTTCCTAGCTTTTATGACTGGCTTTGTATTTTTACTGACTTAAAAGAGCTGAACAGTGCTCAGAGACTTTAAACTGTTACAGTAGCCTAAGCCTATTCCAGTTGTGCTTGCCTCCATATAGACAGTATAATTAAGTTTGAGGAAGACTGAGTGGGAGTGAAAACCAAGTAAATGACTGTCACTTGATGGCTTAGATTTCAGGGTAGAATGTTCATTTTTGTTTCTACCTTTAAAAGTATATTTTTGTCCACTAAGCCAGATATTAACAATGCTTCAGAAACTATTAATTGCTATTTGTGAGGCTCAATGATCTTTGCACATCCCACAAGGCAGTAGGATGGACACAGTATTTCATAATTTATTAAGTTATCAATCTGTCTGACACTTAGAGCAACTTTATTACCAACATGAGTATGGAAAATATCTTACAAGAGGGGCATTCCGGCCATCATCCATCCTTGGTGTGGGTGCAGTGGAATACATGTAACTAAACAGCTTCTCAATTTTGCTTGCTGGAACACCACCTCCTCTGTCTGAGATCTGATTTAAAAGAGAAAAAAACTAACTACAATCATGTCCTAAGAATGGTATTTTAAAATTCTGTTATTTGAACAAATGATTCCAATAGTAATAGATGCAAACATTTGTTTTGCACCTCTGAATGGAGGCCAGTATCTCTGATCTGTTGTCAGGGGCTGGAAGTTCTTTCAGTAGAATTTGCTGCAGCATATTTAATCATGAAGATTACATTAAGCCCATACTGTAGTAGGCCACAAAATACCTTAATTGCCAGGTCTTCTTGTCCTAGAACAACTGTCACTTCAATTGGAGAAAGGGAAGAGCTGTTTTCTTGGAATTCAACAGTTGCCCTCATTGAATTCTACAGAAAAGAAGGTTACCATTAGCAGAGTGTGGGAGCTATGCACTTGAAATCACACCCCTGTTATGCAGAAGCAGAGCACAGTTACCCTCCATTCCTATCAGAGCCTAGTATCCAAGGAACACACCTAACAACCTATCATAACAGGACCATAGCAGACCTCACACCTGAAAGGCACTAAGCACAGCCAAAACTTTCATGTGTGGAGGATTACACACTGCCCTTGCCCAACATTACTCAGCCAAAATAAATTAAGTAGCATAACTCCCTTTAGAGTCACCAGGTTTCTGGACAAGAGCAGAGTTCAGCAGTTGCTAAAGGCTGAACTAATGTTGGCAGCACATTAGTTTGGCCACATTCACTACTTCAAGATGTATCACCCCTCACTTCTCAGAAAAGACATCAGGGCAATTTCTAAAAGCAGAAGGTTAGTAGTGGTCACAATCTCATGTCCCACTTTCATTGTCTTTCTCCCTTCCCTCTGTCCCATTTACCATCACACAAGTGTCCAAACACTCTCCTACAAACTGCAACCATTTCTTTCCTAAATGCCAAAGCTATTTTTACCAAATAAGAACATTTTAGAAGCCTCACTGTCCTATGCAAAGCTTTACTTCTTTCTTTTTTTACTTCTTTCTTTTAAAGTCTAGAGACTTTAAGTATTGATGCTTCAGCTCAGACTGCTAAAGGAAGAAGCAGTTTATATTGACATACCTTGAAAAGCTCAAAAAGCATGTGATAAAGATGAGATGGAACATATACAATGTTAATTGGCTCTCCCGGAAGTTTTCCTAGAGGAAGGGGAAAATGCAAGCAATGTTTAAAAAGAGTGGTGGGTTTTTTTCTATATGCCACAACAAAACAGAAAATAAGTCAAGTTAGTTTCATTGCTTCTTCCCCCTCAAATAGGCAAACAACTTTATGCATTTAGAACAGTGTTTAGACTGTAAATGCCACTTGCTTATAACAGTTTTTTTTAAATACACACACACACACAAAATCAAGCATTAATTCCCTTTAAGTAAAGAATTTCAGAGGTTAAGCAGACCGCCTGAGATGAGACAGGCAGCTTGGACCAGAACCAGTCTTTCAGTCAACAGCCCCAGTTCCTCACCCCAGATAAAAATCTCTTCTCTAGCAACTTATGTTACTTTAAGGATAGATTAGTTTTACTTCTCTCAAACTCATTAATATTACCTAGGATTTAAGATACAATGACATGTAACACAGGAAGTTAAATTTTAGGTGCCTAGACCAGAGAGTTGAAAGGAACTAGCCCAAGACAGATGAGCTGGTATGTCCAAGTACGGCTGTAAAAATGGGAGCCTTTTGACTCAGCAGATTGCCTAAGGACAGGAAGACGGATGTAAGAACTCTCATCTTACCATTCACTTGGTTGAGTTTCAGCTCTGGAGATGTTAAGTAATACTGCTCACACAACATCTTGGAACTTTCAAAAGCATCTGAAATATTTATTTCAATAAAATACATGAGGTATAACAGCAAGCACTGCAGGAATTCATTCTAAAGCATGGCAAAACAGGATTTTCAGCTGCTAAGGTGTTAGACTCTAAGAACGATAACTGCATCTTCTGCACAGCTTAGAACAGAGAAGAAGCAACTGCAGCAGCATGAGCAAATTTTCCTCACAATTTGATAATTCTGTAGAAGAGACATATGCTATCAGGAGGTAAAGCCAATCTCAACACCACCACCAACTAACTCCTGCCTCATCTCTCACTTGCTAAGCCTCACTCCAACCTTTAGTCTTTTGTTTTGTGATTTTTTTTGTATCTTAAATTCTGTCCTATAAAAGCTGCTGGTTGGTAAGCAGTTTTCAGCTGTTTCAATGAAAACCATTCAGCATCCTGTACATCCCATGATGGTTACCCAAATCAGTTGCCATCAGATATAAATACTGATCGTGAAGATCCCAGAATACTCACCATTCACCACCTCAACAACATCACAGCAAGGATCAATGCTTCCAATGTGCCTTGGGTGCCCCGAGCGAGATTTATCATCAAAAAGAAGGGCTGTTTGGGAGGAAAACCATGCTGTATTTAATCCCAAGTACTCTTTAAGTTAAAAAAGCCTTGAGCTGAGACTAAAACAATGTGATCACAAAATATATGAACCGCTGCGTGCTGTTTATGCGTTTTGTTAGTTAAAATGCTATGTATTGCCTGCTCTGTTGTTCAACATCTAAAGGCTTTTCAGCTGAAGAATGAGAAGGGCTAGTAGTGATAGGATGAGAGGGAATGGATTTAGGCTGGAAGAGGAGACTGGAAATTAGGAAGAAATTCTTTACAGTGAAAGTGGTGAGACACTGGAACAGGTTGCCCAGGGAGGCTGTGGATGCCCCCTCCCTGCAGGTGTTCAAGGCCAGGCTGGACGGGGTCTTGAACAACCTGGTCTAGTGTAAGGTGTCCCTGCCTGTGGCAGGGGGGGTGGAGCTAGATATCTTTAAGGTCCCTTCCAACCCAAACCATTCTATGATTCCATGATCCCTAAATATACCATGCAAGACTTACAACTAGTCTGTAGCCTAGAAAAGAAGTTTTCTTATTATTTTTCTAAGTTACATATTTAATTTTTCAGTGTCACAAGAAACCACCTAAGGCCAATCTCCAATGGTTTTCAGAAATGTTTGCATGAATGTGGTTTTCCTGAAGCTGAAGTTTTTCCTCAGGTAGAAATTTCTACTTACTGTGTTGGTTCATTAGCATCCGGGTAGAGATCCTGCTCATGTAAAAACGATCCAAAAAATACTGAATGTTTTGATTGGTGACAGGATCTACTTTAAAAGTGTCTTTGTATTCAATGACTCCTTGTGCCATTGTAGGAACCACATCATGATGCCTGTTTCGGACTTTAATTAATGTATCTATGAAGCTAGGTTAAAACAAAAACAGATCATTTTAGAACATTATTCTAAGACTGCACTGATGTAAGCTTTGTATCGTGTCATTAGCCAGCCAGCAGCAGCAAAGACAAGTGTTTGACCTTAATATTCTATCTTTCAAAAGTAATTTCTCCCTGACCCAAACCAGAGCAGTTTGATATTTTAATATAGAAGGTGTAATCATTAGCCATGCCAAATTCACTCCCTGTTTGCTCATTCTTAATAGTTTGAGCAGAGGAGACCGTGAGGAAAGGAATAAGTCCCCGAGCTGACATCTTGGAAAGAAGCAGGGATACGGCCACAGAGATAACTGCTATTACTCTGTCATGACAGTTCAAGGGACAGCATGGCTTTCAAACCAAGCTGCAAAGGGTCATTTTTATTTGAAATGTTGCTAAATATGATCAGAGATCTAAAGCAGCTTGCTCTATGTACAGCACCTCATGCTAGATCCTCAACTTCAGCTCATGACAGTTATCATTGAAGAGTGGAACATGAGATCAGGATTTTGCAGAAACAAATGAAAAGCTTACTCAGATAAGACTTTTTGATCATCTGGACTTTTCTGATGGAACTCAACCAACTCCATTAGGCTTTGGACATACCTATTTGAGAAAGAACACAAGAAATACATGCTGTTGGTTTGATTTTCATTAGTCCAGGAAAAACACTTTGTGTTGTCCAAATCATTACTCTTAATAAGTTAGCTGGAAGTTTGAAGCATCTTTGAAGTACCAAAGTTCCATCCAAGTATGGAATCACAGATGGTCATTTCTTGAACCCTAGAAGTTTTAGAAGTTTTTCCTTGCACTTGCCACCCAGAAAGGAATCTAAACCCTCACTTGAGATACGTAGGATGCCCTTACAATTCTTGAGAACTGTTTCACAGGAAGATCCAAATGACAATACTGATCAGAAAGCCAGTCAAGCAATTTTTTTCCAGATCTGATCATCTTCATCACAAGCTAAGCACTTCAGCCTCTTCTGCTGGCACCTGACAGCTTTGATGCACGCTGCAAGGGCACAACTGTTTGCTAGATCTGGATCTCACCCTAATACTTTTGCCCTTTATCTCAGCCATCCCTGCAAAGGCTTCAGCTGTGCCAGTACCATGAGGTTAAATGAGATCCAGCCACTGTGTCAGCCACAGAGATTACGTTAGCTGAACTCCAACCACTGGCTGGACAGGTCAAGGCTATGGTAGGGCTGCCCTATTCTTAATGCCATCAGTCAGAGGTGTAAACAAGAGAGTGGCCTGCATCTTGTGTACCTCTGAGGATCTGTAATGCCCTGTAATCACCTCATGAACACTCTCTAGGTTTGGAAAAGAGTGACTGGAAAGCTGCCCAGCCAAGAAAGACCTGAGGGCACTGATCAACAGCCAGCAGAAGATAAGCTAGTCTGTGCCCAGGTGGTCAAGAAGGCAACAGCATCCTGGTCTGGATTAGCAGTAGTGTGACCAGCAGGACCAGGGAAGTTATTTCCCCCTGTCCTCAGCACTGGTGAAGCCACACCTTGAGTCTATGGTTCAGTTTTGGGGTCCTCACTCCAAGAAAGACATTGAGTGCTGGAGCAGATCCACAGAAGGGCAATGAAGCTGGTGAAGGGTCAGGAAAACAGCTCTGGTGAGGAGCAGCTGAGGGAACTGGGGTTGTTTAGTCTGGAAAAAAGGAGGCTGAGGAGCAACTTTCTAGCTCTCTACAACTCCCTGAAAAGAGTTTGGAGACAAGTAGGGGTTGGTCTCTTCTCCTAGCAACAACTGACAGGATGAGAGGAAATGGCCTTCAATTGTACCAGGGGAAGTTTATGTTGTATATTAGAAGAAACTTCTTGACTGAAAAGGTTCTCAAACCCTGGAACAGGCTCCGCAAGGAGGTGATGGAGTCCCCATCCCTGGAGGTGTTTCAAAGAGGCACAGATGTGATGCTGACAGATATGGTTTAGCCCCAGCCTTGGTAGAATTAGAGAATGGTTGGACTGGATGATCTTAAAGGTCTTTTCCAACCAAAACACTGCTATGATTCTTATAAAGGTAAAAAGGGAGATTTGCTCTACTGGCTATTTTGAACTGTTTAAAAACACCCCAAGCTATTTAAAAACAGTAACGCAACCAGCTTGCTTTTCTACTGCTACGTAATGACAGTGCGTAATAGATTGAAATTCAGCTTTGATTAAGAAACTGCAAGCTGAGTTCAAGTAGTTCTTACTTACCAGCTTTTGACTAACTGTACTGATGGAGTGCCTAGCAATTTATCAGGAAGAAGATCAATTTCTCTCAGTATGTTTGCAAACCTCACAGGAAGCTCTTGTCTCAAAAATGAAAAAGAAGTTCTCTCACATCCATTAGTTGAGCCTGTGAATACATCCAAGACAAATCTTTTAAGGTGTTTTGATATATAATTACAAATTGCTGTCTTTCCACAGACTTCAGGACTGTATTCCTTAGCCAGCACCATGTTATTACTGGCCAGTTCTCCTAAGCATACTGAGAGTGGTCAGGCATTGGAACAGGCTGCCCAGGGGAGGTGGTGGTGTCACCATCCCCGGGGGTGTTCAAAACACGTGCAGACATGACATTTCAGGACATGGTTTTAGTGGGCATGGTGGTGTTAGGTTGACAGCTGGATTCGATGACCTTAGAGGTCTTTTCCAACCTTAACGATTCTATGATTCTATGTTTGTGCTGTATTTGTTTACATGAGAGCAAGACAGCACGTTCCTGGGAGGCACACTTATACATTTCCCATTTGAGACGCGGGATTTGTTTGTAATCTGCTGGAAGAAGCACTCCAGCCTTTGTAAATACGGGCTTCTTCTGGGTGACGTCTGGAAATGGCATGTGAGCAAGAGTTTACAGCTGCCCGAGCAGTAATCGGATCTGGGTACAGCTCGTTCACTCCAACACAAGACTCGTGACTCCTCCCTGCTAACAAGCACAGCGTAACACGAAAACACCTCTTGGCTGATTTAGCTCAGCCCCCCATGCCACTAAAACCACCGGCTGTAGCCTATCTCCAGTTGTAACTGAGGCACTCGCAGGCCACCCACGGGCCGCCAGTTACCCCGGTGGGTGCCTCTGGCTACCAAGGCGACCTCCCCCCCGCCGCTGCCACCTCCGGGGCCGGCTCGGCCCCGCTACTCCTTTTACTCCTCTGCGCTGGGGAGTCAGGCCAGGAGACGGCGGCTTCTTCAGCGCAGGCAGAGCCCGGACCTCCCCAGGTAGAGGATCGCTGGCTCCTGCAGCCCCCTCCCGCCGCAGTCCCTGGGCTTCTCCCCTCAGCCGGGGAAGCCTTCGAGCCGCAGTCCCCCACCGATCAGACCCGCGCCCCGTCCCTCCCGTGGTCGTCCTGCCTCTCACCGAAGTCCAGCAACTGCTTGATGGAGAGAGGGGAGGGGGAGAAGCGGGAAAAGTGCTCCAAAACGCTGGGAAAACTGCTGTTGCCACCGCTGCTCCCACTGCCCCCGACCAGGGGCGCGGCGGTGCGCAGGGCGATCCGGGCGGCCTTCATCGCTCCCGGGGCTTCGGTCGGTCTGACGGGAGCTGACGGCTGGGCGCTGGGCGGGTGGCAGGCAGGTAAGCGGGCGGACTGCTCGGTCGCTGGCTATCCGACGGGCGAGTAACTACAAGACTCCGGCTGTCCCCTCGCTGTGACGGGAGGCGGAACGTGCCGCCTCTATTTACAGCCCCCGCGGGGCGGGCTCGGCCAGGCCACGCCTCGCTGCCCTTAATGGAACGTTCCCCCCGTGACAGGCGTTGGCGGGGCTCCCCTCCGCCCCCCACGGTCCCGAGGGCAGCGGGCGGGTGGCCAACCCGCGGTTGGAGCGCCAGGAAGGCCGGGCTGGCCGGGGAGCCGCAGGGGTGCCGCGGGGCCGGCGTCGGGGGTGCGGGGTGCGGTGCTGGCCCCGCGCCCCAGCCGTGACCTTGTTTGCTGGGCAATGTCAGCAGCGGGGCGGCCCTGCCAAGATCCAGGAGAGCCGCACTCCTCCGCCCCTCATTGGCTGCCCAGGGGGGTCTGGCCGTCTAGAGGGAGCCAATGGCGGAGGCGGGACCCCCTGGGCTGTGGGGACGTGGCCCGGGCCGAGGGTGATGGCGTTTGGCAGCCAAGAGGGGTACGCTACCGTCCAGTGGCTTAAATCACAGAGTCTTTAAGGTTGGAAAAGATCTCTGATCAGCAAGGCACCATCAACCCAACATCACCATGGCCACTAAACCATGTCCCAAAGTGCCACGTCTACACGTTTCTTGAACACCTTCAGGGATGATGACTCTACCACTGCCCTGGGCAGCCTGTTCCAATGCCTGGCCAAAGCTTTAACCAAAGGGGAAACTCTCTACGGGAAAACTCTGTTTGCGCAAAGTGCAGGGGATGCTTCTCATGAAATTCCTGAAAGTCCAGCATTGTCACAGAGAATGATGGAGGTGCAAAGGGAGTAAAGTTAGATCCTAGCCACAGGGTTCAGGGTGCTTGACTTGTAGGTCATCACTGTGATCTGGATGAACAGTGGCCATGTATCTGAAGACAGCTGCTTTGGTGACGCACTGGTCCCAAATCACCATGTGACCCTTATTTACGCTCTGCAGAGCTGACCTAAGAGGTGGCAGAATGAACAGCTCTCTCTTGCTCAGCTCATCTTTCGGGGTCACAGATGAGCTGAGAAAAGGTTGGACATCTCTCCTCTTCACTGGAAAGGGAGCTGTGATCTTCAGTGCTGTCTGGCTGTTCCCCAAGACACCAAGACTACTTGACTCTAAAGGCAGGCTTTGCATAATGCATTGGAGAAGGACTTCTGACATCTTAAATCTTGGTCAGGAACAGCAGAAACAGGTGCAATAAAACAATGCTACAACAGAATGTAGTCTTAATATTTTCATGCAACTCCTCAGCCTGATGTTTAGATGCTTATACCTCTACACACAGAGAAATATATATGCTCTTTATACTCTTTTTTTAAAAATTTCTAACTAGAAACACATACACTTAGTTAAAAGGCAAAGAAGAAGACTTTTAATTTATCATTAGATTTTTTAAAATTAAAATCTGATTTTTTGCCTTCCTAGTCATGATATCTGTTATCCCTGCTTACTGATCAATTCTCACGGCATTTTCTGCTTTATTATTTTATTGTTCCCTGGTTTATTATTTTATTTGGAGAGTAGCTTTGTTATTGTTCCATTGTACATATTATCTTTTACCCTAGTGATTGAGTGTTGGCATAGGAAATGTGAAATGAAGCAAAATGGAGACACCTAACAAAAACAAATGGAAGCATTTTGATTTTTTCCTGTATTTGCTAGAAGTTAAACATTTCCAATAGATGAAGTTTGTTTTCAACTGTTTTAATTTTGCCTGCAAGTTGCAGATGACTCACAGAAGTAAAAATATCACACAAATTTGTTTAAATTCTGGAGCTTATGAAGGATAGCTTTGTGGTTATGTTCTACCTGAAGCCATTAATCAATGGCAAGTAAGAATCTCAAGGTTAACACTTTACAACAAAATCTGAGTCATAAAGTCATAGAATCATAGAATCATAGAATGGTAGTAAGCAGTAAGCAGGAACATTCTCAACTAGATCAGGCTGCCTGGAGCCCTGTCGAGCCTCAATCTGAATATCTCCAGGGATGGGGCCCCAATCACCTCCCTGGTCAACCTGTTCCAGTATTCCACTGCCCTCATGGTAAAGAACCTGTTCCTAACATCCCATCTAAGCCCGTTCTTCTCTAGTTTGAAGCCATTGCCTCTCGTCCTATCACTGGAGGCCTTTGCAGACAGTCTCTTTCCATCCTTCTTGTAGTCCCCTTCAGGTACTGGAAGGTTGCTATTAGGTCTCCCCAGAGCCTTCTCTTTTCCAGGCTGAACAACCCCAGCTCCCTCAGCCTGTCTTTGTAGCAGAGTGCTCCAACCCCCTGATCATTTCCATGGCCCTCAAGAAAGTCCTCTGCACCATGCAGTTATTTTAGTTTATAAAGTCACTATTTCTGCTCCTGTTGAGATACTTTATTTTAGTCTGCTGTTGTGCCAGCCCTGCTTAATATAAGTAACTTGATAACCTTTGTGAGTAGGCATATTACATACTCTATTTTGTATGAGGAAAAAAGCCTGCTAGGAACAATTCCTGTTGTTTACATTCCTTTTCTTTACAGCAACTTGTATCCTCATAGTTTCCCTGGTAGTTATTTCCAGTGAGGGATGAACAAAACTCTTGCATATTCAGTTTATCTCTGAACAAACAGCGCAGTTGTTGTAACAGGAAAAATAGGAAGCATGTTGCTTTCCCCAATTATTAAAATGGCAAGGTTCCAGCAACTCAAAACCTGGATGCTTTTCAAAGGAAACCAAACTTCTACAAGAATTTTACACATCAGCAAGGCAATGGCTAGCAGAGTTTTACTGCTCCAATATGCTCCTGGAAGAAGGATGTTGCCTTTATAATGCAAATTTGCTCCTCGCTTTTTGTAATATAGAATCATAGAATGGTTTGGGTTGCAGGTGACCCTCATCTAGTCCAACCTTCTCTGCAGTAAGCAGGGGCATCCTCAATTAGATCAGGTTGCCCAGAGCACTGTTGAGCCTCATCTGGAATATATCCAGGGATGGAGCCCCAACCACCTGCTTGGGTAACCCATTCCATTGTTGCACCCCCCTCACAGTGCAGAACTTGTTCCTAAGATGATATGTTATGTATTACAGTAGATTCTGAAGAATCTAACTTTCCATTCCTGCAAACATAAATGATATATCTGGGCAATAATTGTTTAGGATGCCCTGAATGCTGGGCAAGACAGCTAAGTTTTAGGCACAGAGGTTACAATATATCAAGATTCACTGTCAGCTAAGCTGCATATGGAGAAGACCAGGCTGTAAAAGCCATAACCACTTCAAATAACTCTGCAATCTGGCTTGACTGCAGCATTGTTTGTTCTTGCTTTATTTCCTCTTGCAAACCACTGTTTCCCCCCTCTCTTCTGAAGTCCTAGTACATGTGACAGAAGTGCAGGTGTCAGAGAACAGCACTTTGATGGTGAAGGACAGTGCTAGGTTCTGAACTGCATCATTTATCAGGCTGGGTCTCACTTCTGCTGCTTTAATGTGTTCACTTTCCTCTTCTGAACTGCCCTTTTGAAGAGGCACTTACAAGGCTTTCAGCTGCTCAGTCACAGCCATATTTTGCTGACCATCCTTAAGAAAATGGAGCTGCGTTAACCTTCTGGTTTTTGCACAACAGCTGGGTCCAGAGGAGTGGAATGAACGAAGCCTGGCCTCACTTCCATTTGTCTCCTAATTGCTATCCATCACGATGATCTGCCTCCCCCCTCAATGCTCCTTAATGTCCTCATGTCCTCCGTGCTGCCGGAGACACAATGTGCTGTACTTAAGTCAGAGCTGTGTTCCTGGCTGGCCAGAACAGGTGATAACTGGCCGTATTGCTGATGTCTAATAGAAAGCGTCTTGGCTCATTTTAGCTTACCTCTTTTTCCATGGGGACACAATTTAACTCTTTTCTTCCTAACCCTCCTGCCAAAAAGGGCTGGAGACACAATATACTGTGCTGAGGTGGCTGCCCTCTCCTGACCAGTCAGAATACAGGCAATGACAACTGGTGGGGTTGCTGCTCTCTATTAGAATAAGTTTTGGATGAGTTTCCTCAATGTGGACCAAAAAGTGAATCTCTCATCCCTAAACCATCTATCAGTTTGTTCAAAGTTTTTAGGAAGTTGATTGTCTATTCAGTTTTGGTTGAAATGGTTAGGAGGTGTGGTTTGGCAAGCAGATGAAGAGGCAACATGATTGAAGTTTTTTTCCTTGGGAAATGCACATAACATTTTCTGCAAGGGACAAAAGCAACTTGTAATTTTGTAAGGAAGGCTAAATGATGACCCAGGAGGAACAGTAGGTCAGGGTGCAATTAATGGTGGCACTAGAAAGTTCTGAATGTGAGCAGAAGGAATAGTCTGATGACTGAAGGTCATGAGCTGGGCTGGCAGCACTTAGTAACATTTCCAGCAGCACCATGGGCAAAGCACTCGCCCTCTGCTTCCAGATAGGTCTGCATTTGTGCAGTTGGTTTGATCCTTTAATCTACTAACAAGTTTGTGTTCAAAACATTTATGCAGCCCTTTCCATGGGAAAAAAAATAGCATTACAAACAAGGGTCATATCTCTTCCTTCTCATCTTTCTGTCACCCGAAGCTGCAGCCACGGGAGCTGTTGGGCTGCAGAGGGCTCCCGGTGCAGCCAAAATAGGCAAAGTAGGTGAAAGGTTGTGGAGCAACACACAAACAAGCTGGCATGCCCATCCCAGCCACCAGTTCAGTGGGGGAAAGGTCCTGCAGCTGCTCTGGCACTTGCACAGTCTTGCTCTGTCTGTTCATAGTGTGCAAAATTCAAGAGTAGAGTAGCTGGTTCTAGGGCTGGAGCTGTGGCCAGCCAGCAGCTGTTTGGAGCTGTAAACAGCAGGATGCACACAGCAACCCAGCAGCCCTCAGCAGCAGACACCCTGTTTCCTCAATCCCTGCCTTTGTTACCCACGTCACTGGAGCATGGTGAATCCAGGAGGCTGCTCACTATCTAGGAGAATGGTGAATGGTACTCTTTGGCCAAGCACACCATGGCAGGGAAGATAGAGGTGAGCACTCTGTGTGGGTTGGCACTGATCCGAAGTCTATAGCTAGACAAAAAAAGGTCTTTCTCCAGCCTCAGCTGGCTAAATAGCAGCTCTTGTGGAAGAGAATGTGGCATCCTTTATGGCAGCTGCTTATGCAGAGGGGAAAAAAGGGAGGAACGGTATCATCAGGACAGCCACCACTCTGGATCATGGCTGCTGTTGCTGTGAACAGCCCTGCTCTGGAGAAGAGCACCTGGGGAAAGGTGAACAACTTGTGAAAAGTGAGAAGAAAAGTGAATGTTACTAAGAGAACACACCCTTTAAGGCCTAAATAGCAGAATCAGAAAACAATTATCTTTTTCTGTAGGGTTATGGGAAGGGAGTTAGTTGAACAAGGTGGATCAATGTAAAAGTTTGGGGTTAGACATTTTAAGAAATGCAAAACCCTAAGAAGAAGAAGTTCTAGCTTCCCCTGTAACCCACACAGTAATTATAGGCTTTAAATTCATACACATACTGCTTTTCTTATTAACTGTGGACCACTCTGTGTGAAGGTCAGGTGTCTTTGCTAAATTCTTTTATATCAGCTTCCCTTGATACTGTTGACTGTTGCAGGACACTTGGTGAAGTGGGTGTGATGGCTTGAATTTCTGCTCAGAACAACAGCCTTGAACCATTACTTATAGTTATTTTGTCAGAGGCTGATATCAGAAAGCATTTTGGTTTTCTGGTTTCATCAGATCTGGGGAAGTTTAGGTTGGATATTTTGAGAAACTTCTTGACTGAAAGGGTTCTCAAACCATGGAACAGGCTCCCCAGGGGGGTGGTTGAATCCCCATCCCTGGAGGTGTTTCCAGGAGGCAGAGATGTGGTGCTGAGGGCCATGGTTTAGCCTCAGCCTTGGTAGAGGTAGAGAATGATTGGACTGGATGATCTTAAAGGTCTTTTCCTATGAAAGACCTAGACATTCAAAAATACTGAAGGAGGAAAGTTGAGTTTTAACTGACTGACACATTTACCTATAACTCAAAATGATTTCCTGCTGCGTGGAGTGTAACACCTGGACACAAATGATCAACAATATGTTTGCAGGCCTTGGTTTCATAAAGCCACCTTTGAAAGAAAATGAATCAGCATAGTAACAATAGGATACAGTGTGTGAAATAGAAATGAAAAATATCTTTACATCTTGTGAAACCATTTGAATTGTGAATTGAGATGGAAAAAGTTATTAACATCGTTTTTCACTGCACAAAAATAGATTCACTGAAATTTGCAAGATCTCCCTTTACACCTGATGAATGATAGGAAGCATTGCAATTTCCTCTTACACACTCACACAACTACTGTTGAAGTGTGAATTGTCAAGTCTTCCATTTCATGGCTTCTGGTCATTACTGATGCATATTTAAGCAGGGTTGAATATTTGGAGAGTTCCTCATTCCCAGAAAGAAATATAAGTGTGTTCTTTGCTTCATCCAGTACTGAAGAAATGTTAGGAAATTCTAATATTCAGATCAAGCAATAAAGCTGCTCTAAACCACTAGAAGATTTTCCAGCCAACTTGGTAACCACCCCAGGAGACCTTGCTAGCTTTCAGCAAATGCTGAGAGGGAGGGCAGTGATTTCCTCTGGAGCAGTGGTTTTCCCTCTACTTTCCATTCCAGATATCCTATGAGGAAGCCTGAATACCTCTTCCTTATTTGCAGCTCCTTATATACTGAAGCTTAACAAACAGTGGTAAAGAAGTTATCATGCAATCAAGGGATCACCCAGGTTGGAAGGGACCTCCAAAGATCATCTAATCCAAACCAAGCAGGGAGATCCTCAATTAGATCAGGTCACCCAGAGCCCCGCTGAGCCTCACCTTGAATACCTCCAGGGATGAGACCTCAACCACCTCCCTGGGCAACCTGTTCCAGTGCTCAACCACCTTCATCATGCAGAACTTTTTCCTAACATCCAACCTAAATCTCCTCTGCTCTCATTTCAAACCATTACCCCTCATCCTGTCACTGCAGGCCTTTGCAAACAGTCCCTCTGCAGCCCTCTTGTAGCCCCCCTCAGGTACTGGCAGGCTGCTACTAGGTGTCCCCAGAGCCTTCTCTTCTCCATGCTGAACAACCTGTCCTTGTAGCAGAGGTGCTCCAGCCCCCTGATCATTTTTATGGCCCTGCTCTGGACCCTCTCCATCAGGTCCATGTCCTTCCTGTGTTGAGGGCTCCAGAGCTGGATGCAGTACTGCAGGTGAAGTCTCACCAGAGCAGAGTGGCAGAATCACCTCTCTCAAGGTGAACAACCTGGAATTCAGAAATGCATAGATAGTTCCAGTGAGAATAAGACAACAATTTGAGTAGGGTACTTAAACTGATAGTGCATGGTTGTTGCCATGTTCACTGAAGTAAACAAGTATATCTCTAATAATTTTTATGAACTTTTGAGAGGTGCTCAAGCACCTCTGCTGTGAGGACAGGCTGAGAGAGTTGGAGTTGCTCAGCCTTGAGAAGCAAAGGCCTTAGAGCAGCCTTCCAGTGTTTGAAGGGGGCCTCCAGGAGTGCTGAAGAGAGACTTTTTACCAAGGCATGGAGTGACAGGATGAAGGGTAATGGCTTCAAACTGGAACAAAATAGATTTCAATGAGACATTAGGAAGCAATTCGTGCTTGTGGTGAGTGGTGAGGCACTGGAACAGGTTGCCCAGAAAAGTTGTGGAGGCTTCAAGCCTGGAAGTGTTCAAAGGCAGGTTGGCTGGGGCCTTGAGCAACCTGGTCTAGTAGGAGGTGTTCTTGTCCATAGCAGGGGGATTTGAACTAAATGATGTTTTATCATTTTGAGCTGTCTTACAGCATGCACATCAAGTGATATGTATGCAAATGTCCTCTTATATGTGGAAAGACAGAGTCTTTAAATTGTAAGCATTTCAACTAAAAAGTCAAATCAACATGAGGAATCCTAGCTGGGATGGATTTTTTAATGAAAATTAGCTTTATAAAAGCTTGGTTAAAATCTGAGATTTTGTGAAAGTGAATAAAGACATTTCTATCACATTTCCCATTAAAAGTGTTGTAGTCAAACCTTCATTAACTTTTTGACTCTTCTTGTGAAACACAGTAAATGGATATGGGATCTTCCCTTTTCATGAGGAAGACTCAAAGGAGTGGTGGGTACATTTTGAAAAGCACTTGGTAATTTTGCATGAGCAGTTCTGGATCCTTAATAAAGGCCACAGTTTTGAGGGACTTCAGTTAGAGTGGTGAATCCATAACACCTTGAAAAATGAGGTACTAGGTCTGACCAACATCCTGAATTTAACTGTACTGTTGAAAGTGTGGGATAAATTTCTACCCTAAGTCACTCAAAGTGACCACTTACAGCTTTTTTTTGACTTCCCAATTTTTCTCTTTCAAACAAAAAAGGATGTGTGTGCCCTGTTTAACCATTCCTGGGGAAATTTATCTCAAATTGTACTTTTTGAAGCATCCAGATAATTCTAGCCCTTTTACAGCCAGTTCAGGTTTCAAATCTTGTGCCAGATGCTTGAATACCTTGGAGCATGGAAGACCTAGGGGGAACACATAAAATTATATAGGAAAGGCACCAATTCACTCTTGCTGAGCAGTAATTTGGTTTGGTTTAGTAACCTGTGAAGTGGTTCAGTGAAATGATGAACTTTAAGGAAACTGTAAAGAGTGTGATTATTGAAGTCTGCTGTAGGTGACCTTTATGTGCTGAAAAGATCATGAGGTAGTCAAGATAAAAAAATTACAACCTCCTTTTCTTCTTCTCTCTAATGGTCTGAAATTGAAAAAATGGATCTATTGAACCCTAGTTAAAGTTAGGACAGCCAAATAAAACAAGGCTACAACCTGCAACTTGCAGTTTCCCAAGTGTGTTATTTATATACCTTAGAGACTAAATGCTCCTGCTTGAGGAAGTCCTAACTCACCACCTTCATCTGACCATAATTCCCTTCAGGTTGTTTCCATCTGTTCACTACCTCTTCCATTAACTTTCCCCTCTCTGGTCAAGAAATACCTTCCAACCTTTCAAGGGGCCAGATAAAGGTATGGATGCAGATCATCCAAAGCTTTTTGTCCTGCTTCTTTTCTCAGTGCTGTGACAAGGACACTATCTGCCCTGCTTCTGGGTATCTTTCTGGCTGCTCTTTCTTTGCTGTTTGTGTTAAGGTAATCTGAACTCCCATCAGCATTATGCAGTTTATACTAGTATTGATCAGCTTGCAGGATATGATCCATGCCTTAGCATCCTAGTTACATTGCTATATAGCAGGTTACATTTCAAATGCATGAGCTATGCAGGTGACCTTTTAACTTCCTTAGGAGTATCTCTCATGGTGCTACAGAGTCAGCATGTTTATTACCATCATTCTGCAGGTGGCATTTTATGTGTCACTCAGCATCTTGATAAGGGACCAAAAAAGCAGTAGCATGTCATTGGGTATATCCCATGACACAGATACTACCAGGGAGTGCCAGATGCTAGGCAATGCTGAACGAGGTCCAGGCCAGAGCCAGAAAAGCATTGCTCTCCTTCATGTAAATAGCCTCTGACAACTCCCCCATAATCACACCAGCTGAATTAGTTTTTCCATAGCTACCTTTGGAAAGGGACTCGGTCTGGTCCTGCCCCAGCCTCCTCTTTCCATTTTAATAAGCATGTTTTCCAGAAGAACACTGAGAAATGTGCCTACTTTTGGATACACACAATTCCCTTACTCTTCCATTTTTTTCCATTAAGAAAGTTATTTTTAATTGTATTTTAATTATTAATTTTGTGTCTGATAGACTGCTTACAGCATGGTCAAAAGGATGCATTTCCCAGTTCTGGTAGAAGTGTGTGGACTATCTGATCTCAGGTCCTGTGTGTATTTGCTACATGGCCTATGAGAAAGTTTTGCTGCTTGAAGTACAGTTTTGTTCTGTGTAGTGACTGGGAAACCAAGCTGCCACTGGCAGAGTTCAACCCAGGCTTTGAAAAGCTTTTTAAAGTGTTTGGGGACCTGACATCTGTCTGAGTGTCTGAAAATAGGCTGAGAGGTTGTTTATAGGAAAGGACATGCATGGTGTGCTCACTAACTGTTGCATTGCTGAAGAGCTTGTTGTAATGTTCTGTGCTCAGAACTTCAGATAACAGCAAAGTTCACCTACAAGTGAATGATTTTCAGAATGAAATCCTCTTGCACCTGCAACTATTAGTATGCATAGGTACTGCAATGTGAGATATTAGAGGGTTTCACTGGGATGTCCTTGAAATGATGGGTTAAATTTCCAGCAAGGTAGAAGTTGCAGATGTATTGTTTCCAATTACTGGATAGTGTGTGAACAACTGTGGATAAAATCCTAATCCAATGTCTGCTTCATGTTTCATGCTTAAATGTTTCCAGTCATTTCAGCTGTAGTCTTCAGTAGGAACTGGACCAAACCTCTGTAGGACAGGAGAGGGCAAAATGCCCACTGACAAGAAAGTCAGGTTTAGGCTTTAGATTTTAATTTTTTCTATGAGTTTTAAAGACTTTCAGAAAAGTGTTTTTGGAATCTGGTTTGCTCCTTGCCCAGCTTCCAACGTAGAATAGTTTTGGTTGGAAATGATCTCTAAGATCATAGAGCCCATTACAAATTCAATCATTTGAAAATTTTTGTTCTTATGACTGCCTAACTTGAGGAAAGCAGTGACTTTGATCACCTTTACAGCAAGGAAAAATAAAACAACATTCATATTCTTGTTTTGAAATCCTTCTCTGTGCATGCTTTCTTCTTCCTAGATAAAATAAGCAATAATTTGTTGTTTGTTTTTTTTTAATGCCTTGACTCTGTCATGTCTATCATTGGTAATGGACTGTCAGATGAAAGAAACAGAATATCTGAACTGAGAGAGGCCAGCAGGGAGATCTGGTGCCAGGAACCAGGGCAAAGGAGAGGAGGAAGAACTGATGATTCCCTGCTGTGAGCACCCAGCACCTGAGTGCACTCTGAGATCAGCAGGGAAGTGAGGGTCACCAAACCCTGGAACTGCTGATGACACAGCCGTGTTACCTGTCTCTTCTGCAGGTGTCCTGTGCTAAGTAGTAAGAAAACACTAGGAAGGTGGAATGGAGCTCTGCATGGAAGTCTGTAACAGTGAATGTTGCTTTATGCAGGATCTCAGTGAAGAAAGCCTCTTTCTTATTTTCAATCAGCTGCTGGGCCATGAGCCACCACATTCTTGTTAGATAGCTCTTGTGAGGTTCCCAGGCTAGACATGGATGACATGTCAGATAGTTTACTAAGCCATCCCAGTTGTGTCCATACAGTATAGGCTCCTAGGAAGGATATCCCATATACTGGTCCTATCAAGGCCTATTACTATTTTTTACCTAAAGGGTTATTTTAAATTTACATTTGGGGAAAGAACCCTGTTGTAGTTTTTGCCACCTATATAATTTAGAGTTCGGGTGAGAGTTGGTTTATCTATAAGACAATGGTTTATAACTGATTTCAGTGAAAAGTCACAAAGTATGTTATAGGCAATGGTTTGGATTCAGAACAGGACTATGAATGGCAGTCCTTATAGACTAGACTAGACTATAGAGTGGACTAGAGTAGAATAGGGGAGGGGAGGGGAGGGGAAGGGAGGGGAGGAGAGGAGAATCTTTTTGATTGGAAAAGACCCCTAAGATCATCAGGTTCAACCATTCTGGATTACATCTGGTTTACATCTGCTGTATGACATAAGCCCAAAGCTACTAATTCACATAAATAGAAATGATTTAGCTTTAGAAAGGTATGAAAGATGAATAAACATAGCTCAGAGAAATTAGTTTGTCAGAGGCATGGCAGTTGCAGGTGTTCATTCTTCAGAAAGAGCATATGTATGAGAACTGTGGCCTGGCATTCCTATTTCACTCTTGGAGACAGTTAAATGTCACCTTGCAATGAACACAATGGAAAGGGAAATAGTATTTACTGTTCCATGGACCTCTCTCTCTCCTTACACCTGAATTCATTGAAGACACATTGTTTTTCTCAGCTGCTAATTGTCAGTTTTTCCACAACACTCACATCTTTGCCCACCTTGGAAAGAAGCAGTTTGTGCTTCATCTGTGTTTGTCTAAGAGGTTGGTGTGCCTCCATGTGACCACGTATCCACATGCAGCATGATTTGTGTGTTGGCTCTGAGCAGAGATGCTAAGGGAAAACATGATATAGGTCTACAGAAATAGATTAGGTATTTAGGATTCAAAACACATTGTTGTCAGATCTAATTTAGGTCTCTGGTCAAGCTTATACCTCTTTTTTAACACAGACAAATTCTCTAATTTTTTTTAGGAAAATACTACATAGTTGAAAAGGAAAAGATTCTTCTTCTGAAATTATTATAGACATTCAAATTTTCCATCCAGAATTTCCAAAGCTGTTCCAATTTGCACTAGCTGGAAGTCTGTACTTTTCTTTCAGTCAATACCAGTTAAGAAATGAATGGGAAACAGTATTGCCACTAAATCCCTGGGTATGCTCCTTGTACAAAAATGGAAGGAAACGTTTTTAGAGCTGACAAGCACCTTTTATAAGCCCAAGTTTCTAGGAGAACAACTCAAAACATCTTAAATGGACAACAGAAAGTTGTCTTTCTGGGGTGCATTGAGAAAGGACTGGACCCAGCACTGTCCCCTGAGGTATGATGCTAGTTCCTGGTGTCTCACTAGACTTTGTGCCACAGCTCACTGCTCTCTGGGCCCAGCGTTCAGTATGCCTCACTGGCTGCTCATCCAGGCCATGCTTCATTGGCTTCTCTATGAGGATCTTATAAGAGACAGTGCTGAAGGCCTTGCTGAAGGCCTTCCTGAAGTCCAGGTAGACAATATCTACTGCCATCCCCTTGTCTTTTTGCTTTGCCTCTAATTTCTCTTTGTAACTCCTTACCAGAGTGGCAGAGTTAAGTGCACCACTATTACAAAGTTCAAAATAACCCCAAGTGACCTTGTCAAAGACAGGATCAGTTTCACTACAGGTTTGAAACTGTTAAGTGTAAGACAGAAGACAATACTAGCACTAAACTCGTGAGTAGGAGTTACCTGCCAGCTTCTTGCCGTGACCAAGAGGATTCTTGCCACCTAGTGGTAATATGTTACTGCACAGCAGTAATTAAGTCTATTTATGCTATTAGCTTTATCAGGAGTCTCACATTTTATGAGGTGTTTTATTTTTCAGAATGTTAACAACCAGTCAGTGTCTGGAGTCTTAATGAGAGTACTTCTGTCTAATGAGAAACTTGAAGAAACAGGAGAATCAAGAAGACTGGAGAACTGTATTTCACTAGTGGTATATCAAACACATCAAAACACCAATATGTGAACCAGCTAAAAATACAGAGACAAGAAACAAAAGCAGTGGTTTTGTAATGAGTCGTTTAGGGCTATTCTTTTTCTTTCCTAAATTCGACATAAAACGTGGTGCTTAAACAAGAATTTAAATGGAAAAAAGAATGAACAGTGGATAGTGGCTGTTGCAGTCACTCTGTTATACCATGTCTGTGCTCTGCCCTGGAATGTAGCTATGCCCTCTCATCACCCTATCTTCCTGAAAAGTGTGATGGCGAATGATAATGATGTGTAGTTAATTAATTTAGTGGTTGGACTTGATGATCTTCAAGGTCACCAGAGCAGAGCAGAAGGGAAAAATCACCTCCCTCGACCTGCTGCTTTTGATGTAGCTCAGGACACAGTTGCCTTTTGAGCTGCAAGCACACATTGACCTTCTCATCAGCCAGCACACCCAAGATCCCTCTGGATGGACATCCCTTCCCTCCTGCATGTCAACTACACCACACAGCTTGTTGTCATCAGCAAGATATTATAACCAAGCCTTTATTAAAAAGTAGAACACTAGCTGCCTTTCTTTAGGGTAGGCATAATAGAAGGACATATATAGGATGAACCAGTGGGAAGCAGAGTATCTGGCCATGCCTCCCATATATTTATATTTACTGGGAAGAATGATAGGTGTATTGTCTAGACACATACACAGAGCTGTTTTTATTTTCATCACAGTCATGGTTAGAAACCCATGCTGAGGTGGGGATAGATTCATCTTCCTAGTGTGGAGTGAGGCACGTAAGTAATGGTTCCTCTTGCACAGTTTGACATTTTTTACAGATAGTTTTCTATTAACTCTTTGTCTCCTTATATTAATACCACAAGGGTTTGGGGTTTTTTTTAGAGGTGTGGGGGGAAAGAAATATGCCTTTACAAATCCATCTACTCTAATGAGTGCTTGCAAACAACTCCTTTGTCATAAGAATACAGTGTAAAAACAGCAATGCCCTCCTAGATCTTCATATGATCTGGTTTGCCACAGTTACTTTTGCCCTGTGGAACCCCAGAACAGGATTTTTTGGATGTGTAACAGACTGGGGGACAGTTACAGCACTTTTGGAAAATTTTTTTATTCCAAATCTGCTTACAATGCTTTCAACATCATTCCATGTTAGCATCATTTGGCGTTAGCATGGTTGTATTAATAGCACACTGCTAACAGCATGAATACAGGCTGGGCAAGGAGTGTCTTGAGGATGGTTTGAGGGGAAGGACTTGGGGGTGTCAGCTGATGAAAAACTCAGCATGAGCTGGCAGTGGTCACTGGCAGCTCAGAAGGTGGCCATGTGCTGGGCTGCATCAAAACTAGTGTGAGCAGCAGAACCAGGGAGGTGATTCTCCCCCTCTGCTCTGAGCTGGTCAGACCCAACCTGGATTATTGTGTCCAGTTCTGGTGCTCCCAGCACCAAAAAGACATCAAACTGTTGGAGCAGGTCCACAGGAGGCCATGAAGATGATGAGAGGGCTGGAGCACCTCTGCTATGGGGACAGGCTGAGAGAGTTGGTGCTGTTCAGCCTGGAGAAGAGGCACTAACAACCTGTGTCAGACTTGCCAGCTGTGCTGCTGGGTGGCCGTGAGATCTGGGAAGCACACACAGACGGCAGGCAGCTGACAGGCAATTATGTACAAGAAGGTATTAGAGAAAACACTGCAAGGCAGGTGCAGCCTGAGGAAGAAGAGGCAACACCAGCCACTGACACAGGAATGGGAAGGGTTGCTGAGATGTGAACTGGTGGCATGTCGTGGCTGACCTGTGAAATAGAGAGTCCCAAGGCTGCCGCAAAACCTCCACTCCTCCACATGGGAGCAGGTTTTGAGAACTGAAGTGGCTAAAAGGGCATTTATACTTTACCATGAGTGGGTAGGGTTGATGTGTAGCTCATCTGACTAAAAGATGTCAGCCACATTTAGGCTACAGACATCTCCCAAAGCTGAGGTCTGTGTTCAGTCATGCAGCAGATATCCTGCTGCTCTGCTCCTTCAGAGCTAAGCCTAGAGGCATAGAAGACTGCAGGTGGAGCTGTGTAGTGCTCCAGCAGTCCTCGCTTGTTTGCCAAGGCAGCTGCTGAGACACCTCACTTTCTCCCCCATGTACCACGCAATGCTTTCCTTGTGCTAAAAAAGCCTTGGAAGTCCATGCTCTTCCCCAAAGTATGAGACCCCTGTGTAACACAAGCTCCCACCATTGCTTGGGCAATGATTCTGCTGTGACTGCTGTCATTGATTCACAGAGCTGGAGCTACCACCTCAGCGGACCCTTCCTCCTCAAAATCTTATAGGTAAGTTCCTAGAAAACAAGTGAGGTGCAGAGATCCCTTCAGAACCCCCTCATTCCTTTGTACTATTGCTCTTGGACCTTTCGCTGTATCTTCCCAAGCTGCTTGTTCTGACCCTGTCCAGACAAAGTTCATTCCAAGGCATTAACTCTCCCTAATCCCCATTTAGTCTAATTGGCACTGGCTTTAGATCCATCTTGTGTACAATTCCTTAAACAAGCCTTCTGTCTGCAGCTCTTCTGTGATCTTCACCAATCTCTAGGCCAAGCAAAAGAGGGTGGAAGTTTTTATTAGAAGTGGACAAGGTTCATTCTTGCTCCTGGCACCTCATTCTAGAGATGCCTTTTTGGTGCAGACATGGTTCTGTCATGCCTGGAAAGAGCTGGCAAGCAGACCTTGAGGATGGCACTGGGCATGAATTGTCTGCATCATGGAGGATGGATTAGAGGACATGTGTCAGCTGTATATATGTGAGAATGACACAGGCATCCCTCAAATCAAAGGTGTCAGAACTGAGCTGCCTCCCAAGCACAGACATCTCAATGCAGGAGATGGTTGTGTTCAAAAATGGTGGGAAAGCAGTCAAGATGAATAATTGTCATGCACCACAGTGTCTAAACTGGCACTAGATGCCTGCCTACTTTCAAACCCAAGTCATAATCTCTATGTCCTATGAGTTAAGGGATCCCAAATTACCTTACCTTCTTTATGCCACAGCCATGCAGTGCTCTCCTCAGGCACGAATTGAGGACAGAGAGCCCTGCTGAATTCATTCTAAGCAGTCCTGGCTACAGCCTCCTAACTCAGCCTGAAACGCATAAGTGATTTGATCTTCCAAAAGCCTGGCTGTGGAGGCCGCTTGTCTGCTCAATTTTAATGCACATTGTCTTGGTGGCACAGTCTGTGCTGCCATGTCTTGTCCTGCAGGCTTCCTCACTAAGGTGGTTGCTGTGTCTGAAAGCTCATTGCATTCAGAAGTAATTTTTTCCAACTCCACCACCATTTATTTTTAGATTTCAATGGGAAAAAACATACCCAGCTACGACTCCAGGCACTGACAGCTATTTGGGATCAGAAGCAACAATGAAATAATCATGCTTACACCCTGCAACATTAAATTTCCTTAACCAAGCAGCAATTGAAAGCTGTTTTATCAGCTCTCCCCTTTTAAGAAGATTAAACTGTTTTATTTCTCTGCTGCTGCTTTCATCTTCCCTCTGTGAGAGTCATCTGGGCCTCCAGGCAAGCATAGCTGCTTATCCTCATCTGGAGACTTTGAGTCAGGAAAAATGAGGGAGAGAGTGAAAAATACAGGCTTATTTGTCAGCAAACAATGGGTATGGATGAGAAGACTGTGGCTGAAGAACGGGAGCCATGGCCAGGGCTGGATATCTCAGGCCCCAGGTAAGTGGTTTTCTAAGATCACGGCAGAAACAGCTAGAACACTGCTTGGAAGCTTCTGTTGTGCACTGGCACAGTGACAGCCACTTCTGAGGAGATCCAGATTACTACTATATTTAGCACCTATTACTGTTGTCCCTATAGATGGGTCATTAAGGCCACAATTTCCTATTAATTTACACCAATTAGTCCCTCCAGTTCATGCTTAAAGCATAATGGGGAGACCAGCAAAGATGACTGTCTTGAGCAGAACTAAGCCTGAAAAATAAGTTTTCATTTCAAAGAGACATTTTTAGAGAAATAGCTTTCTTCTATGATCTCTCCATAATGCATTTCTACTTCCAACCAGATGAAAAGTTTGCCTTAAGATTCAGTTTATTGTCAAAAATAGGACATAGCTGCTTTCATACATTTTAATACATTTTCATGATGTATTAAATTCATGGATCACCTTGTAGGTGCTGCAGATTTTAACTCTGATTGGTAAAGCTGAACTTCAATTTGATATTTGGGAGGACTCAGGAATCCTATAAAGAAATGTTGCATCCTTTCATGCCTGTAAAAATGCAAATTGGTGGTGTTTTCACTCAAACATGAAGGATTGGATTTCAGACAAAAAGTGATGTGGGGGAATCAGACAGTTTTGTAAAAAGGACTCTGTAATTGTAAAGATCTCTGTATGCTGTAAATAATTCTGTAAACTCAGCCATTTATTTTGCTTCCTTCAATGAATCACAGAATCCCAGAATGGTAGGGGTTGGAACCGACCTCGAAATATCAAGTCCAACCCCCCTGCCAGGTCAAGCAGCAACACATTGCAGGTCACACAGGAACACATCCACGTGTGTTTTGAATGTCTCCAGAGAAGGAGTTTTTAAGTCATCAGGAACCCAAAACAGAGCTGAATGGAGACACCTATTTAGTTTGGGTTTTAAGAGAGTATTTCAGGCTATGTTCCCTAACCCACTCATCCAGTTCTTACCCAGGTCCATTTCTCTTCCAAGCCTGAAGTCCTCTACAGGCTACTGAGTCCAAGCAACCATGGCTAAGGGACATGGTTTAGCATCAGACTTGATAGAGTTAGATAATGATTGGACTCTATGATCTTAAAGGTCTTTTCAGACCAAAACAATCGTGTGATTCATTGAAGCTTGGAGAACTGTCTCCCAGAACCTTCCATTTCTTTCCCAAGGTGTCTGCTTTGCTGCTGTATTTCCAAGCCCTTCCCAGAACACTGAACCTTTTCAAATAAAAGGAACCAGTCCCATTATGTGTCAAACACCTGCTATTTACAGAGGCAGGAACCACATTTGCAGAGGCTTTCTTTCTTGCCTGTCATTTCCATGCCTCAGTTACAAACCAGAATCTTGAGTAATGGTGTGTTTGGTGTAAAACCAAAACCAGAATATTGTGTAATGGTGAGTCTCAAATGTGGAATCATGGAATCACAGAATCATTTTGGTTAGAAAAGATCTTTAAGACCATCCAGCCTAACCATTCTCTAACTCTTCAAGGCTGGGGCTAAACCATGGGCCTCAGCACCACATCTCTGCCTCTTGGAAACACCTCCAGGGATGGGGATTCAAGCATCCCCCTGGGGAGCCTGTTCCATGGTTTGAGAACCCTTTCAGTCAAGAAATTTCTGTAAATGCTGCTCTGTTTTTCCTCTCTGGCAAGTACCAGTGTGTTCTTGTGCCCCCTTAATCTCCTTTTCTGCTGCTGGAATAGCAGCAAAAATAAAATACACCACTGCAGCCTTGCTGCTTCTTCCTTGCACACTCTGGGCATTGCAAATCCTGAAACCAGTACCTTGTGTCTTCTAAGTTCTTCAGTTACCTACCCATGGCTCCACAAAATTTTATTGAAACTAATATTTCTGGCCTTCTCACTAATCCCTTTGTTGCCAATGTTTAGGAAAAGTGAGGGACAAATCAAGAGGAGGCATAGAAAAGGGCCTGTCACTGCAATAATTGTTTCTAAGAGCACACAGCTGCAATATCTTTGAAGAGCAACCCCAATCCAGAACAATATGGAACCCAACCATCTATCACAGACCTCCTTTACTTTCTCCTTCTGTACCACATCTCTTAGTTGTGACTTTTCCTTCTGAAAAATAAATTGTCCTTTTTAAGATACATGCTTTTTAAGCTTTGAACATGTGTTTCTGCAAAGATTTTGGAGCTGGTGGTAGACCAAATCAATGGACAGAGGGGTTATTGTGACTGTGTACTAGATGCATTCACACTCACCATCTATATGATTTATATTCTTGCAACTGTTGTGGACATTCAGGCTTGCAGAAATTTCTCCTTGATAGGTTGTTTGGACAACAGACTGGTTTTAGCAAACAGTAAACAAAGCTCTCCCATACTTTCTTCTTAACTTTTCATCTTCTTCCAATACTACCTGACTGGTTTCCTTCTGAAGAAAAGATTCCTAAAGCCATGTGCAGTAGTGCCCTGTATTGACTTTACTGCCCTAATGATAACCCTGACTTCAGAAGTGATATTCTACACTTTTTAAAAGCCTCTTTTCATTTTTTTTTCAGTCTTTCTTTTGATCTTTTGTTTAAATCCTTGCCTTTGAAAAGCTGGAAGGTGTTTCGTAACAGTTATTTGCAGAGCCCAGGTGAAGCCTGTCATGCAAAATAGCTAAAAAAGTGCTGCTATTTCTATTAAGCCTTAGGAATGGCTGCTTTGAAATTAATTTTTAATCTTCCAGTGGCATAAACTTCCAAGAGGGTTTGCTTGTTTGCTACTGCTCTTTGTGGAGTAGGAGTTGCTGCTAAGGCAGGGAAATGCAATGCACTACTAATTCTTTGTCTCATGTAGCATCATAAATGATCATGGGTTTGTCAGAGCAACTTATGTCAGCCTTCATTGATAACTTCCATGTGAACAACTCTATATAAAGTAACTTCAAAAAGGAATTATGTCAAATTGTTTTCCCCTGAACTTTTCAAGTCTCGTAATCAACTACATACTGCACTTGTTTATATCCACAGAAACCAATACATTTTCACATAGAATAATTTTGCTTGGAAAAGATATTTCAGATTATTGAGTCCAACCATCCTCTAACTCTGTCAAGGCTGGGGCTAAACTATGTCACTCAAACACCACATCTCTGCCTCTTTGAAACACCTCTAGGGTTGGGGATTCAACTGCTTGCTTGGGCATCCTGTTCCAGGGTTTGAGAATCCTTTCAATAAAGGAGTTTCTTCTAATCTCCAATCTAAGCTTCCCCTAGTGCAGCTTGTGTCTATAAGATAGAAGAGGGAAGACAGGTGACCAATGAATTTTTTTACCACACAATCCACAGACTGTGATGAGCCCCAAACTTGCCCTTCATCTTTGATTTCTGTTTAGATGACAGCATGGTTTCTATGTGTCCAGGTACAACTGACCTCTGCTGGGGAGAAGGCAGCTGTTCAGAGGTGTAGAACTGCTGACTGGTTTGCCCTCTGCTGACGTAATAATTTGATGCTACAACACAAAGTGAGAACTTTAACATTTTGAAAAGAGTCTTAACCCTGCCCCATTGCACAGTCACCTGCTAATTAAGACAAAACATCATCAGATAATGCCCCCTGCCAGAACAGAACAAGTTGGATAATAGCATGGATTTGTGTTTATTTGGAAAATGTAAACTTAGTACAGATCCTGGCTGTGCTGAAAGGACTGGATGGTTTTCACGATGTGCTGTTCAAAAGACATCATTAATCATAATGATTTTTTTTTCTGTAAAAAATGACTATAATCCTGTCTTGCTGGAATACCAATATTTTATCTATAATATTTTATTTATACAATATTTTATTTATAATTAGTGATAACACAATTTGTGTCCTTAGAACAGGAAATCCACAGAAACAGTGAGAGCTTGTGCTGTGGAAGATTAGAGAAGACAATGGTGAGGATGAGGTCAGAGAAAAAAGAGCATCACTTGTAGGGAAATGACTTATTCCTTCAGAGAACACAAGGGTGGTAGAACTCTGGAATAGGCTGTGGATGCATCCTCCCTGGGGGTGTCCAAGGCCAGCTTGGATGAGGCCTTGAGCAGCTGAACCTAGTTGTGTCCCTGCCCATGCCAGGGTAGTTGGGGTAGATGATCTCTGAGGTCCCTTCCAACCTAAGCCATTCTATGATTCTATGATTTAGGACCTAGATCAGTATGCCTGATATCATCACTCAATGTGATTGCATGATCCACTCTAGGATGCCATGTTGCAAGTATATGATATTATGACATCATGGTTCTGTGTGTGTGGCAGCATGTTAACAACAGCAGAACCTCACTGAGCACCACAGAGAACCAGTCTGATCTGTCGATTCAGGAATATTAAATGACCCCAAGGCCTCTTGGGTCAGGAACAATTTAGAGGAATCTGCTGAGTTTGCAGGGAATTTGCAAATGATGCACGATCCAAAGAAACCTAAACAAACTCACTGGGATTTATGCTAAAGCTGAGACTAAGGCAAACATTTCCAAAAGGCAAACAGCAGTTTCTGAAACTTAATTCAGAGTGTCTGATTTGGAAAAAAGTCTGGTTTTAATAAGGAGTTGTAATATTTCCTGCTTCAATTCCAGTTAAATTGACAAGCTGTTATTTCCCCACGGTGACCTCACCCGCAATGGATGCCCTTGGTCCTCTTCAGAGTTGTTTTTCTCCTGGCCAGGTGCAAGTCCATCTGGGTCTGGCAGGAATTGAAGGTGATGTGAATCATGGAACAGTACCATAGTATCATTTGGGTTGAAAAAGACCTTTCAGATCATCCAGTCCAATGATTCTCTAACTCTGCTGAGGCTGGGTCTAAACCATGTCCCTCAGCACCACATCTCTGCCTGTTTGAAACACTTCCAGGGATGGGCATTCAATCACCTGGGGAGCCTCTTCCAGAGTTTGAGCACCCTTTCAATCAAGATGTTTCTTCAAACATCCAGTCTAAATCTCCCCTGGTGAAACCTGAGGCCATTTCCTCTTGTCATAACATTTGTTACTAAGGAGAAGGGATCAACCCCTGCCTTGCTATAACCTTTCAGGGAGTTGCAGAGAGTGAGGTCTTCCCTCAGCCTCAGCTGCTTCTCACCAGCCCTGTTCATCAGCTTTGTTGCCCTTCTCTGGACCTGCTCCAGCACCTCAGTGTCTTTCTTGTAGTGAGGGCCCCTTGATGGTTTTTCAGAAGTCTGGCTATACTTCAGTCTTCCCAGGACAGGCCCTGGACCTGAAATGACACTGGCTGGAGTTAGCAGTTCCCAGCAAAATGAACCAAATATGGCTCCAGGAATAAGATCCTCTTGGATCTCTTGGATCAGAGAGCTGGAGAACAGTAAGTCTAGGACATCACTTTATTATACAGCAGACTGTGGTACCAAAGGATGTGTTTTCCTCCTGTGTGGGGCAACAAGAATAGTGTGACCAGCAGGAAGAGGGAAGTCATTGTGTCCCTGTACTCAGCACTGGTTAGGCTGCATCTTGAGTACTGTGTCCAGTTCTGGGCCCCTCAATTTAAGAAGGACATTGAGATACTTGAACATGTCCAGAGAAGGGCAACGAGGCTGGGGAGAGGCCTCGAACACAAGCCCTACGAGGAGAGGCTGAAGGAGCTGGGGTTGTTTAGCCTGGAGAAGAGGAGGCTCAGGGGTGACCTCATTGATGTCTACAACTACCTGAAGGGAGGTTGTAGCCAGGAGGGGTTTGGTCTCTTCTCCCAGGCAACCAGCACCAGAACAAGAGGACACAGTCTCAAGCTGCACCAGGGGAAGTTTAGGCTGGAGGTGAGGAGAAAGTTCTTCACAGAGAGAGTTGTTAGAGGTTGGAATGTGCTGCCCAGGGAGGTGGTGGAGTCACCATCCCTGGAGGTGTTCAAGTGGGGATTGGACGTGGCACTTGGTGACATGGTTTAGTAGTCATGAGGTCTTGGGTGGCAGGTTGGACTTTGATGATCCTTGAGGTCTTTTCCAACCTTATTGATTCTGTGATATCTGTGTGCCATAAGAGGGAGAGGGAAGCTGAGTTATCCACAGCAAAGGTGGATGCAATCTGCAGGAACATGGACTACTTCCAACAGCACTGCTTGGCTGCTCTCTCCCAGGAGATGAATGTGTCACTGTGGTGAGAGAAGCAAGTGTGCTGCTAGGAGTCTAGCCCTCCTCTCAGGTACCTGCCACCACAGGAGTAGTGTAAGAAAACAGGGACAACCCAAAACCTCAGCCTTTGGGCAGCCTTGCTCTTGTCTAAGGTTCATTCACCTGCTCTGGAGCTCTCTGCCTGTTGGGAAACCAAAGGGACAGCACCAGCAGAAGCCTGCTGCCCTCATGATGGTCGTGTGGGCTTGTACAGGACTGATGGGTTGGCCGCAGTGGTGGTGATGAGACTGCTGTGAGGGTGATGGCGAGGCTGCCTTGGGGGTGGTGGTGAGGCTGCTGTGAGGGTGATGGTGAGGCTGCTGTGGAGGTGGTGATGAGACTGCTGTGAGGGTGATGGTGAGGCTGCTGTGGGGGTGGTGGTGAGGCTGCTGTGGGGGTGGTGGTGAGGCTGCTGTGGGGGTGATGGTGAGGCTGCTGTGGGGGTGGTGGTGAGGCTGCTGTGGGGGTGATTGTGAGGCTGCTGTGAGGGTGATGGTGAGGCTGCTGTGGGGGTGATGGTGAGGCTGCCTTGGGGGTGATGGTGAGGCTGCTGTGGGGGTGGTGATGAGGCTGCTGTGGGGGTGGTGGTGAGGCTGCCTTGGGGGTGGTGATGAGGCTGCCTTGGGGGTGGTGATGAGGCTGCTGTGGGGGTGGTGGTGAGGCTGCCTTGGGGGTGGTGGTGAGGCTGCTGTGGGGGTGGTGGTGAGGCTGCCTTGGGGGTGGTGATGAGGCTGCTGTGGGGGTGGTGGTGAGGCTGCCTTGGGGGTGGTGATGAGGCTGCCGTGGGGGTGATGGTGAGGCTGCCTTGGGGGTGGTGGTGAGGCTGCTGTGGGGGTGATGGTGAGGCTGCCTTGGGGTGGTGGTGAGGCTGCTGTGGGGGTGATGGTGAGGCTGCCTTGGGGGTGATGGTGAGGCTGCTGTGGAAGTGGTGGTGAGGCTGCTGTGGGGGTGGTGGTGGTGTGATGGTGAGGCTGCTGTGAGGGTGATGGTGAGGCTGCTGTGGGGGCGGTGGTGAGGCTGCCGTGGGGGTGGTGGTGAGGCTGCTGAGGGGGTCGTCATGGTGTGATGGTAAGGCTGCTGTGGGGGTGGTGGTGAGGCTGCTGTGGGGGTGGTGGTGGTGTGATGGTGAGGCTGCCGTGGGGGTGGGGGTGGTGTGATGGTGAGGCTGCCATGGGGGTGGTGGGGAGGCTGGCATGGAGCGGGGGGGGGGGGATTATCTAGGCAGCTTTGAGGGTAATGGCTAAGCCATTGTGGGGCTGGTGGCTGCTGCCATGGGGATGGTGGCAAGCATGCCACGGAGGCAGCGGTGGGCGATGGCCAGGCTGTCGTGGAGCTGGTTAAGAAGCCGTTATTGGGCAGATCGCCAGGCTGGCACGCAGCTGCCGCTTAGGCTGCTGCAGGCGGGGAACCTGCGCCAGTGTGGGGGTGGCACGCAGGGGTGACGGAGAGGGGATCTGAGAGCAGCCCACCCCAGGCCCGACTTGCTGAGGGGAGGAGGCAGGAGGAGGAGGAAGGCGGCAGCAGTGGCAGCTCTCGGGAGGAGCCTGTCGAGCGTGAGACAGCACATTCAGCCGGCGGCAGCGGTCCTGCTGTAGCGGAACGGCAGCCCTTCGGGCGGCGGGGCGAATCGCAGCACCTCCGGTGGCGGAGGCTCGGAGAGCTCCGCATCTCTAGGGCGCCGGTAGAGGTAAGACACCAGCGGGGGCCGGCGGGGCAGGGATGTGGCGGTGAAGGGGGCGAGCGGGGGCTTCCCCTTGGGGGCCCGGTGGAGGAGCCGGGCAGAGCGGACGCTGTTTGGGTTGCGCATCGGCCGCGGAGCCTCGGGGCAGCCGCCGGATGCCAACCGGTGCAGCCGGCCCGGGCTGGGTTGGAGGGCACCCGCAGGTGCTCCGTAGGAACCGGCCGGCCCTGCCCCGGCTTTCCCAACACGGCAGCTCGTCTCCGGAGAGGGAGCGGGCGGGAAGGGCTGCGGTGAACCCCGCCGGCCTCAGCGGCACCTGCTCCGGTCCCTGCGGCTCCTCCCGGCACCGGCAGCATGCCCTTGGGCCGCTCCGCAGCGAGGGGCTGCCGCAGGCTCCCCGGTTGTGGCTTAGCCCGAGCAGCTTAAAGCAAAGGAAGGTGGGAAAAAGTTTCCCATCTTTAATTCTTTGCATAGCCTGAGCAACAGCGGGTTTGCTCCAGTCCAGCACTACAGCAGCCTGGGAATTAGAGCTTTTCCCGTTTCTAAGGAAATTCCCTCAAAGGCTGAGAGAAGGAGGGAATCCACGAGAGGCTCTTTTTCGTAGGTAGCCCATTGAAAGACATTGTCTAAAGGGTGTAATTGTGGTTACATCACTCCGGGAATCCCCCTGGGTCAGCAGAGAGCATAAGGCCCCTCGATATTTCCAGGCTAAAGCCCCTCTTTTATTGACCAGAACAAATTATGTTTTCCTGTCAACGTTTTCTTGTCAATATTGCCATTGACAGTACAAATTTTCAATTATAAATACATATAAAGTATGGATTCTCATCAGACTAAGCAATCTAACCTGCTGTTATAGAGGGGATATGGAAAGACCCACTGTGAAGTGGGCACATGGCTTTGGCACTCGCACCTGGTAATTTATCTGACATATAGGAGTTTGTCAGCTCCTTGCTTCTGCATCAGGACATTAAGTTACCTCTGAAGTGGCATGGTATTTACTGTGAAGCAAGTGCTGCACAACCTGTTTCAGAATGGAAAACCAAATCCCAGAACCATCTATCACCTGGTAGGTGATACTATCGGAGCCACCAAGGAATTTAGTTTCTGTTACTACCATTGTACTTTGTTGGAATGCTTCATTTGTACTTACTAAGTTACTGGGAAGAAGTTCTGTGTGTTTGTTCCTGATTCTTTTAATTTCCTCTTTTTACTTTCTTTCCATTTGAGAGGGTGTCTCTAGTAGCAGTGTCTGCACTTAATGAAGCTGGATAAAATTCCTTCTGTAATTTCTGTGTAGCATTCTAATAAGAATGGGTTTCCTCAAAACAAACCTTGAGGCTGCACCCAGGTCTTCACCCATGGGAGTGCTCATTCTAATAACTGTCCTCTGCTTCATTTTCTTTTCCCAAACCCATCCATTTATAGTCCATGAATGTATAAAATGTGTTACCTCTTCTTCTCCCTATACAAATTATTGTGGTGATTAGGATTTACTGTTCTCTTGTTGATATGTGAAAGGCTTCTGAGGGTCAGGTATACGGAGGTCCAAGAGGTTGGTTAGAGTTGGATTAGCTAGGTTTCTCCTAGCTCTAAACGCTTCTGCCTCAAATTAATTTACCCTAAAACTGCAGTGCTGCTTTATCCATGCTTTAGGAGAGGAGTCTTTAAAGGAGCAGCAGTAAACCACACCCTACTCACGCAGTGGTTACTGAGAGTTTGGAAATTGGCTTCTCTAAGAATAGTCAGGCAAACACTCATTTGTACCCTGCAGATCTTAAATTGAGAAACTGACCTTCCTTCTTTCTATAGGAGGAAGGGCAGTGAGCTGCCCTCCTTTGTGATGCCTTTCAGTGGCTATTTTTTTCATTACTGAAATGCATTTGTGTTCCAGTTTGTGTTTTTCCAGCTTCAGGTTCCTTGTTCCACTTATGTCTCTCACAGATAAAAGCCTTGTTTTAGCAGCTGTCCCCAGTGTAGGTACTCCAAATGCTACAGCAAGAACTTACCTGCTTTATTTTCAAATAAATTGGCAGATCAAGTCTCTTGGTCTCCTTTCCTTTTGTAACATGGATTTCAAGAATAATTTCTGGTTGCCATTAGTTTTCCAATCTGCAAGAAGAGATAAAAGGAGTATTGAATAACGCTGGATACAATTGGCTGTGGTAGAGGTTTCACTGTTGCAGGATACTGGACGATGAGCTGAAGTGGGCTGGGAAGGAAGAAGATGAGGGAGTGAAACAGAAAAACCTAAGAGTTAAAAAAGGCATTGCTGTTTTTCAAAGCTTTGCCAACATCAATTCTCCATCTTTGGAGGCATTAAAAATCTGCTTGGATGTGTTCCGGTGTGATTTACTCTCAGTGATCTTGTTCTATGAGAGGGGTTGGAGTAGATGATCTTGAGGGGTCTGTTCTAACCCCCAACATTCTGTGATTCTGTGATTCAGGTAGTCATGTGGTACCTTCCAGCTCCAAAAACCTGGCTGCTTCTTGCAGAGGTTCACAGTCTCTCTGTAGGACTAATCAGGCTTATTAACTAGTGCTATGCCTTGGGTGCCCTGTTGAGCTCCGTTGGCTTGGTCTGACCAACAACAGTAGTAGTAATTAGGAATCTTTCAGAGTCCTGATGCATAGTGCCAAAATGAGCTGCTGGTGGGATGTTAAAAAGTTCTTCCCTGTCATACCCATGGACTTCAATTTTCAGAGAAGGTAGAGGGAGTTGACACTGGAATCTTCACTGAGGTGCATGGGGAAATTCCTGTCTGCAGAGGTACGGTGTCAGGCTTTCTGCAGCCATAGCCAGACATCATGACCTCAGTGCAATACTCATCTGATATTTTCATATTTTTATTTCAAAAACCTTAAATGAAACAAACCATAATGACTGTAAGATGTAGTCTGCATGTAAAAGGGACACTCTCCAGGAGGAATACTGATGGAGCATGTTGGCAAAGTGCCCTTAGTACAGATGCAGCTTGTATTAATGAAACTGTGCTTTTGCCAATGCAGCTTATTTTAGTTCATCTGAGCACCACCAGCTATACAGGTGAATAGATATTTATATGTCCCATAAGTAGGCTTGCTTTCCAGATGAGGGATGGTATGGTCTTCTAATCAGCTGACCTATGTAAGCAGTCAGAAATGGTAGTGCAGAAATAACACTGCTTAAACCCCCAGAAAATCTGAAAAATCGGGGCGGGGGGGGGGGGGGAAGTATCTGAAAAGCTGCAGCAGCAGCCTTAGACCTTGGCTCAGTCTAAATCTCAGATAGGCACAATATGTCGCTTTTGCTAGTTGCTAATTAGCCATCTAGAACCATGATAGATCTTTTTAGTCAGACATGACTTTGGGAGCAGTTGTTCACTTGGCCATCTGCAAGCACACAAAATGAGGCAACGTAGAGTCTACATGAGCTTGCTCCCCCAGTACTGTTCATTTTAGGTGGCATTATCTTGCCAGCTTTTCTGGGAAATGGCTACTTCCAGGCAGATGGCAGGAGCTGTGGGAAAGCTCTGAAGCAGACTGATGTGAGAGCTGCTAGATCTCGTAGACACAAGACACCTCTGATCATCTGTGAGAGCTGTGACATACTGACTCCTCCTGAACTCAAAACTATACCACTTCTCTTTACTGTGATTTGTCAGCACTTTTTTTTTTAACCCATTTGAGGAAAAAACATCATGGTGAGTCTTGAGAGTGCATGGAAGCAGCAGAAGGCATGCAGCAGGAATGACAGTTCTGAAAGTGTGTTGTGGGCAACACACTCTAATTCCATGCCAAAGTTTTGAAGGCAGAGGACTCAACATTATTGCTGCTGACAGGAATAGGACTTTCCCTATGGCTTCTCTGGTGGTGACTCTAGCTTCCAGAGTGATGCCAGGAGCCAGCTATGTACATTGAAAGCCATGAGACATCTCCCAACTCTCTTGAAGCTGATGAGGATCTTTATGTTGACTTAATGGACCTTGGGTGAGATCCTGTGTAACTGCTGCTTTGACCGGTGTGCCTATCTGTGTTACTCAATGAATAATTGCTGCTCAGGTGACCATTGTGATTCTTGGCTGTTAATCTGAGATTGAAAGCACATGTTACCTTCTTTTGGTATTTAACACTGCTTCCATGAACATGGATCTGCTTACCTGATTTGCAAAGGCAGGTTGCATCAACCTGAGGGGCAAAGCTCCCTGGAGCCTTTCTGAGCCAGTGCAGTTCTACCCTGTGTGTTGCCCGGGTGCTGGCTGACTGTCCCTGCTTAGCCCTAGAATAATTAATGAGTAATTCAGCAGAGGCAGAGGGCTCATTGACTCCCACTTGGCAGAAAACAATTGCAAACAGAATCTTTTAAAGACGTAGCTTTTTGTTGCCAGCGATCTCTTCTCCTCTTCATGTTTCTTTTCCTTTTTCGTATCTTTCTCTGAGGCTTATTCTTTTCTCTCTTCCTCAATAAGGGAGACCTAATAGTGGCCTTCCAGTACCTGAAGGGGCCTGCAAGAAAGCTGGAAAGGGACTTTTTATAAGGACTTGTACTGAGAGGAGGAGAGGAAATGGATTGAAGCTTGAGGAGGGAAGATTTAGACTGGAGTTTAAAGAAATTCTTGACAGTGAGGGTGGTGAGACACTGGAGCAGGTTGCCCAGGGAGGTTGTGGATGTCCCTCCCTTGAGGTGTTCAAAGCCAGGCTGGATGAGGCCTTGAGCAAGCTGGGCTGGTGGAAGGTGTCCCATGGCAGGGGTTTGGAACTAGATGTTCTTTAAGGTCCTTTCTAACCCAAACCATTCTGTGAATCTATGAATACTAGCCTTAGTGCCATATTCCCTCCTTACTGGTCTTCCCTTTTGTCTTCTCTCCCTAGGGTAGAGCAGGTTTTAGTTCCTTGTTGTTTTCACCTTCCATCAGTGGTGATAATTCCAAATCCTGCTCCTCAGTTGTTCATTTTTTCATTTCAGTACAGCAGAAGGAGGTGATGTGTTTTGTGTTTGAACAATGGGGAGTTAAATAAAGCATAGATACAAATGTGATTAAATATAAATAAGTATAATGGAGGATATCTTGTTTATCTGTTTATATCAATATCCCCAAGTGTTTCCTAATGCTTGATTCTAATATTTTCAACTGAATTTGATAGAAAAAAGCTCTCCCCCAATATTATGTCAGTATGAAAGGTAATCACTGTAGGTCCCAGACCACAGGCAGAGAACGCATGAATCTGTCTTGCTTTAAACTGTTCAGCCCTTCCTTTTTGTATCCATTAGCACAGATCTTAGCTTTTCATGCCCAGAGATGGCAGTATTAAATCCATACTATTCAAGGCATGCCCTTGTTTTCATCTTTTTCACATTAGGCCACCACTGTTAGGATCAGGGTGGTTACCAGGTCACTTGGTAATTGGGGCAAAGACATTTCAAATGTTTGCTAATGTTTATTTTCAGAAATTAAAATATTGAACAAAACAGGGTCACAGGAAAGAAAAAAAAATCCGCATGAAACCCAAACAAACAAACCCTAAACAGACAAAACAAATCAGACTACTATATAATATGATTTCAAACAAGTTTGAAATTGTTTGTCCTGCTTTAAGGACTGTTCCACTGGCTGAACATTTGAAAGAATCTCTTCTCTGATTGTCACAGCTCAAAGCTGGGGGAACTGTCTAAACTCATGTGACTTGCTTCATAATATGTGTTTGTCTTCTCTTTAACTAGTATAAAAGAAGCACCGTTTTCATTAATCACACCATTCACAGTGGTATGACTGGGTTGGTGGTTTTGTTTTTTTTTTCCTTTTGCATCAGTTTGTTTCTAGTTACATTTTGAGCAGTTGCTGAACCAGAAGGTGGTTTGTATCATAATCCCCAAGGATTTCAGTTCTCAATTTGCCCCTAAATGAATTCTTATTTTCATTGTCCTTTGACTGCTCACAGAACTTTGTGACACACTCATAGCAGTTTATTACAGACTGTCAACTTCTGCCAGTCTTCATTGCCTAGGAACATAAATTTCTTCTGCAGAAAGACTAGAGAAAAGGCAGTTCATGTTATATATTAGTATGGGTGTAAGCTGTGTGATGCGTTAAACAATGAAGGGCTTAAAAATCTATAACCTTAGAAATGAAACAAGAAATTTGACCTAAATCATACCCCCTGGTGTGCACTTATCCATTCATGTACGTAATCTGCTGCACTTGGCAGAGCCTGTGAATGTTGTATTCCTGCCTTTCACTATCTCCATAGTAGTAATAATAATACCCCCAAAAAATTGTGCTGATGGGATAGGAGGGTATTGTACTGGAGACAAAAAAAACCCACCAAACCAACAGTGATGCCATTCTCTGTTTGTACTGAAAGAGCCTGTGGGAAAACCATCCCATTATTTCCCACAATATTTTCTTTTGCACAGAAAGTTGATTAATAGGAAGGAAACAGAGGGAAGAGAGTTTCTCAGCATTTATGGACCTCTGCGAATGTATTAACAACACCCTGTGTGAAGTTGGAACTCTAAATTATTGAGCTTCAGGGTTTTGCTTATGTGTTTAAAGCATAGAACTCAAAAGATGATGATAAATTATATTCTCTGGAAGGAGCTAAAACGTAAAAAACAAAATGGCACTTTACTAGTTCTCCAAAGCTTTTACAGCAGCCCTTCCTTTATGTACATAACACAAACTGGGTTTTATTATTTGCTTATCAATGAACCAGAGGACAGGGAAATAAAAAAAAACCTATAGGTGCCATGTGAGTATTTTCAAACAAAATGATGATCCAATGCAATATTGATATTAGTCAATGCTGCTATTGATTTTGAAGCCTTTAAATGGAGATTGTCCTTGCTCAGTGTTGATTCAGTAAGCTTTAATAAAAAATTAAACTTTAATTACAAGTTCTTCCCAAGAAAGGTTCTGACCTCACTAAACTCAAGTGATGAATTAGGATTAACTATAAAGTCATTGGCTTCCTATTTTTGGTATTGTTTTTAATAAAATACTGTCTATATCTCTAGAGCACTAGGACTGCTCTGCTTTTTCAAATCACATCAGATCCATTTTTGCTACAGGTCTAACTCTGTTACCTGCATACTCCTGGTTTTTCCTTGATTCTGTCTTGTGGTATTGCAACTATTTAATCCCTAATCCTCAGGACTTTCCTACTCCTCAAGAGGTGTTCCATCCCTCTGATTGTTTTTGTGGCTATCCTCTGGATTTGCTTCAATAAGTTCATGTCTTTTTTGTGCTGGGTACACCATTTCTGCACCCAGTACTCCAGGTGAGGTCTCACCAGAGCAGAGTAGTGGCGCAGAATCTCCTCTCTTGACCTGCTGGCTACACTGCTTTAGATGCCCTGGGACATGGTTGGTTTTCTGGGCTGTGAGCACACATTGCCATCTCAGGGTCTTTATCCACAAAGTTGATATTCATTCCTTCTTGCCCCCTGTATTGATACTTGAGGTTGCCCCAACCCAGGTGCAAGATTTTGTACTTGGCCTTGTTGAACCTCATGAGGTTCACACAGGCACACTTCTCAAGCCATCCAACCAACTGCTTATAGATTTGCTCCTTCTTTTAGTGCACCCTAATTTGAACAAGACTCATCTAAGGTATAGGAGCCTCAGGTTATTTTTGCCTTTGCCTAAGAGATATTTGCTTTAATCAGCGAGCTTTTTATCTTCTGCAGTCTCCCAGTCTCTCCCATTGAAACTACTCCACATTAAGTCTAAAAGTATTAAAGACTCTTTGGGTGCAACAGAACATGTGAGGAAAAGAGAAAGTGCTCTTCAGCACCTTCCTTCAAGCACACAGCAAGAAAGAGAGGTCTTGGGCTTCAGATGCTAAATACAGCTTTGTGTTTTAAACTAAACAGTTGTGGCATGTAACATAAACTAACTCTGAAACAGAGACTAGAACCCAGGGGCCTCCCTTAGGGACTAATATTTGATTTCCTGCATCTGCTTCTTCTGGTCCAATGAACCTTTGCAGAAAAGAAAAGAATAGAAAACAACTTCAATGATTAAGAATGCAATCTCCATTCCTCTAGTCTTTCTTGCCCATTAACCAACAGTCACCCTAGGGAAGTGAGTTTTAGTCCTCTCAAGACAGAATAAAACCCCTCCAATCCCTCCCCCCCACCTCCCCCTGCCACAAATAAACAACCCCCCCAAACCCATGTTTCTCCCATTTGGGTGGAATGCTTTAGTGAAAGAGAAGGTCAATGGAAGACAGACATCTTGGTTTTCAGTCCTCTCTCGTATTGGAATTCTTCGCACTTCTTTGTATGTCCATTAAAGGATGCTGTTAGACTTGTGCATTTGTTATCTTGCCTTTTTAACTGGGCATACATTTTTCCACTTATATAGATCACCAGAGATGATTGGCTAAGGCTGGCTCTGATCAGTCACGTTTCTTTATCAGTACTGGTAAGTACTGGTAGTAAGCCCTGGTAAGTGCAAAGGAAATGGTTGTTTCTTCCACTTTGCTTCCTTAAAATGAGCGGAAGTCATAGGAGATACCCTGCATATTTCTTACATGGCTCGGCCTTGCTTTCTAAGTACTTAGGTGTGTTGACTTCAGAGATTAAATAAATGTGAAAGATATTTGGCCTAATTACATCCTCACAAACATCAGCCACAAAGCAAATTTTTGTTTTAAGAAAGAAGTGATATCTGGGTTAGTCTTGCTGCAAAGCCTGAACGCTGGCAGTGTGGCTCAGTCTTTGTTGTGTGTCAGGTAGTTGTCATAACTGGGTTAAGAGGCAGACACTAGAGCATGCATTTTTCATGTTTGGGCAAATGGCTTTAAGTATCACTTTGCTGGCCATATGCCACTGGGTATATCAGGAGAAGGGTGGAAAAGTTGGAGAGGGTGGTTTTTATCTTCCATAACAAGTGGAAATGCATGTTTTAATGTCAGAAATGTTTTCAGAATGGAGAAAATGAGTCTTCTTTCCGTTCTAGGATAGACTAGCAGACATCTTGAAGTGAAATTCTATGTTAGGTGTTAGTAAGTCATGAAATATACTCCCCTTCAAATTAAATTCTATGTTAGGTCTTAGCAAGTCATGAAATATGGTCATCTTGACATGAAATTCTATGTTAGGTCTTAGTAAATCGTGAATTATACTCATATTGAAATGAAATTCTACATTTGGTCTTAGTAAGTCATGAAGTCTACTCCTGGGAGTTACTTTGGTACTATTGTGATGAACCAGATGTTTTTGATAGGTTTTGAAGAAGTGCTGATAGCAGCAGATCCTGAAGTCTGAGCATTATATAAGAAGTACATGAGAAAGAAATTGACATCAGAAACAAAAATCCAGGGCTATCTTTTTCTAGGTAAATGATGTGCATCTTGAGGGTTAGATTCTGTAATCTCTCTGACATTACCCATCTCTAAAATCTTACAATTTTATAGCCTGCGTTTGGTTCTCTTTGAATGTCAGAAAACTTTCTTATCTGCTAGGTCCTGCGGTTCCTCTCTGAAGCAAACTGGGAAATTCATTGAAGATAACATAGTACAGCCAGTAAGACCATTTAATACATGAGGAATGTAGAGTCACAAAGATTCAGAACTGTGGTAAATCTATTCCCATCCTTATGCAGAGTCACATATGGAGCCCTGTGTTTTACTGCAGCCAAACTAGATGATTGTGGATTGTGGGGATTGTGGATGTCTCCTCTCTGGAGGTGTTCGAGGCCAGGTTGTACAGGGCCTTGAGCAACCTGGGCTACTGGAAGGTGTCCCTGCCCATGGCAGCGGGGCTGGAACTGGATAATCTTTAAGGTCCCTTCCAGATCCTTAAGGTCATTTCCAACCCATACTATTCTATGATTCTATGATGACAAAAACCAGAAGCTGATAAAGAAGGAACTGACTAAGCATTGTTATTTGTTTAAAAGACACATAGATGTGGTGCTAAGGGACATGGTTTAGCACCAGACGTGGTGGAGTTAGATAATGGTTGGACTTGATGATCTTAAAGGTCTTTCCCAACCAAAATGATTCTTTGATTCTATGAATATCTGGAAGCCTGATACTCCACAAGATCAGAATGTTGTCAGGCTTGCAATTAGCTGTCTTGTTAATAACATCCTCTCTTCTTAACTGGAGCGTGGTTGCTGAGACAGAGCAGGATTGCCTACATCACTGAGGATCATCTTCAAGCAAGATGTCTGCCATCATTGTGCAGTCTAAAATGTTCTCATTAGTGCTTATTGAAGGAAAATCCAAGACACTTGAAAAGACCTATTTAAAATCTTATTTTCTTTGCAGGCAGTTCTGTGGAGCTCAATACAAAGGGAGCATATTTGGTAGGAAACAGGCAGTGGCTGTGCTAGAGTGACCTGTTAGTATGTAGCACATAAATTCATCCTAATCCTATCTGGAATGTTGTGTGTTTCTTGTGTATCTCAGGGAGTTGTTAGCAGCAGCTTGTTCTTTTGATATCTCTTCCTTGATGTCTCTTCAGCCTAGATGTCTGTTCCATGGAACTGTGCTTGTTGGAATTGAAAAGGCCATGGTAAATTTAAGAGGCTAAGGTGACCTAAGAGAATGAGGTGATGAGGAGGTGGTGCTTCACTGACACTGGTGCCAGAAGGATGGACAACAATAGAGATTTGCTGTGCAAAGACCCTATAATTCTGCTGTACCTGAATTCTGAAGAAGAGTGGTGATAGATTGGAAGGGATGTATAACTGAGAAGTTGTGGGTACACATCTTACACCCTCTCAGCTTCAAAATATATAGGCTGGAGATGCAATGACCTGTTGCATAGCAACCAGGAGGAAGCACAGAACCAAATCTGTGGATGCTGGGACTTGTAAACCTGTACAGAACAAAAGCAAGACTTTTGTCCACCTGCTAGAAACGTTCAGAAGCTGAAGGATAAAAAAAAAATTTGCTGAAATCTAACACTTAACAACTGGTTTTATTTGTGAATAAATACACAGATGCAGCGTAAAAAGCTTGACTGTTTTGCCTCAAGGTTATGCAGAAAAAAATTACTTAGTCTCTTCAATTTTATATAGTGTTTCCCTGAATTTCTCACACAAGAGCTTCATTAAAGTATTGCAAATGCAGTTTTTGCAGTGCCAACTATTTGCCCATTGCTATGATCTTGTAACCACTGATATGCCTGTTTAACAAAAGTGTTTCTGTTATTTGGCTGAAGTCAAGAACAAATTCTGATGCACAATGAAAGGAAGTAGTTGTATGTTTACTTAAAAATGGATGTCAAGAAGATGATTTTAGTCCCTCTTCCCTGTTTGAAGTGTGTTTCAAACACTATTTTGATAGCAAATACCATGGATTAGGATGCATTTATGCTCTCTCTGGTTTCTTGCAGACCAGAGCTCTTTATCTGCTTTGTACAATTTCATATCTTGAATGCACACTTTACACTTGTAAAAGCCATAGGTAGATCCCATGGGCATTTTTCTTTCGTGTTGTAAAAATGTATGATATTCCTAACTGTAGGAAATGTGTTAGCTTGTACAAAATAGAGATAAATATGGCAATAGAAATGAATCTTTTTTTTTTTTTTACCTCGTAGAAAACTCCATATGTAGTAGTTTCAATAGTAATAGTACTCCCACTCTACAAACCTATTCTTTAAACCCAGAAATCACTGAGTAATGTGTTTTGTTGTGCAGCTTCCTTTGCCTTTCAAACAGTTTTGGACTCAAGAGTAACTGGCTCTTTATGCAGGCATATGAATAATACATGTAGAGCATTTACAAGCACTAGATGCTGCCTATTTCGTTCAGGAAAGTATATGAATGAATCAATTATTTATAATTAGTTATATAGGATGACTGATGCCACATGGAACAGTATTTAATGAACTCCTTTGGTAATTGCAATGGAGATAATAATGAGAAGGATGACACAGAAAGTCACAAAACAGGCAAGATGTCGAGGGTCATGAAAGGGTGAGTGTAGCTGTACTTTAATGCAGCCTGCTGAATGAAGGGCATGTAAAAATCCCCCAAACACCAAAAAGCAGTAAACTCTGTAGCTTTTTAAAAAAATCTGCTACCAGATTTGGAGATTCAGGTTTCTTTTTAGGTGAGCTTGGTGACAGCATGGAGACAAGATCCTCTTGTAGGAGATGTAAAGAGGCTTTAAGAGGAGGGAGATGTTGTGTCTTATTTTCTTTTTCTGCTTATAAAAAGTACACACTGATGTAATTTCCTTTGCTTTTATTTCATTCATTATACATTTGGCACGTTGTATTTGTTTTTTCTTGCCTTTAGTCCAAGCTATAACGCATGTGTTGCCACTCTTTTTACCCCTGTAACTCTGGGTTTTATTCATCTGGCAAGCATCAGCTTATTAGTTTTTGGTTGTAGTAAACTTTTTTTGTAGATGCCTGTGATAGTTTCTGCTGTTAAGCACTCATATACATGGTTAAAAAAAAATCTGCTCAAATATTGTCATACTAACAATTGACAAAGATCCTGTAGCTTATCATAAAACTGTAATAAGTCTATTGGCTTGTATGTTGCATGGCTTTTAATCTAATTGAGGGTAAAATGCTGTTTGCGTCATCCATGCTTATGTGCTTGTCACTGGCTCTGATGAAATGGTTGTGAAATGTTACTAGCTGTGGGATAAACCTAGCGGAGTGGTTCTGCACATGTTCTGTACAGCAGAGAAGTTTGTGCAAACAGCATTATGATAGAATCATAGAATCTTTGAGGTCATCAAGTCCAACCATTAACCCAACACTGTCAGGCGACCACTAAACCATGTCTCTCAGCACCACATCTATACCTTTTTTAAATACCTCCAGAGATTGTGACTCAGTCGCTGCACTTCCCTGGGCAGCCTGTTCCAATCTTTTACAACCTTTTCAGTGAAGACATTTTTCCTAATCTCCAATCTAAACCTCCCTTAGCACGACTTGAGGTCATTTCCTCTCATCCTATCACTTGTTCCTGGGGAGAAGAGACCAACCCCTGCTTCACTCCAACCTCCTTTCAGGGAGTTGTAGAGAGCAATGAGGTCTCCCCTCAGCGTTCTTTTTTCCAGACTAAGCACCCCCAGTTCCCTCAGCTGCTCCTCATAAGACCTGTCCTCTAGACCCCTCACCAGCTTTTTGTTCTTCCTCGGATGTCCTTCTCGTAGTGAGGTGCCCAAAACAGGACTCAAAGAGTGCAGGTGAGTGATCTCTCTGCAAGATGTTTCACATCCACATATCCTGCTGCATCACAACAACCTGTGTTAGCACATGGGTGATAAGCTCTTCTGGAGTGAGAACTCTCTTCTTTTAGTGTCACTTGTCACTAACCTGGGCCACACAAAAAAACAAAATAAGATGAAGCACCTCCCCTGACAAGGCTGTTGCTGTGCTATGGGTACTATTTGTACATTTAATGCAGCATTCAGTGTGTTTGTTCCTATGCATTCCTTCTCCCAAGTAGGTGATTTAATTGCTTCACTAGCAAATGTGCTCCTTACTGGTTCCCTCTGTCCAATGCCATCTCCTAGGCTGAAGAAGATTAGGTCATATATAAGCCTGAGGCTGTTATTCTGCACCACATAGGGTAAATCTTTTTTACTGTTTGCCTTAATCTCTCTTTGTGTGGCATGCCTTTGGGCACTCAGAATGGCAATTATTAGAAAGTAGTTCCCAGTGCATGAATACAGAGTGTTAACTGTATTGCTGGTGCCAAGTAGAATGATGAGTAGTTAGCCTCCTTGCTTGTTGCTGAGTTGCTGACATCTGAGAAAGGTGGTTACATACCCTGGGTGTTTAATTTGTGCTAAAATTACAGCCTCACACAGAATCACAGAACGGCAGGGGTTGGAAAGGACCTCTGCAGATCATCTAGTCCAACCTCCCTGATAAAGCAGGGTCACTTAGATCAGGTTACACAGGCAGGTTTTGAAAGTCTTCAGAGGAGACTCCACAACCTTTCTGGGAAGCCTGGTCCAGTGCTCTGTCACTCTCACAGCAAAGAAGTTTCTCCTTAAGTTCAAGTGAAACCTTCTGTAGTTTGTAGCTGTTGTCCCTTGTCTTATCACTGAGAAGAGCCCAGCCCCATCCTTGTGACCCTTTAGATATTTATATGTATTTGTAAGATCCCCCTCTCAGTCTTCACTTTTCCAGGATGAAGAGCCCCAGATCTCTCAGTCTCTTTTCATAAGAGAGCTGTAAATAACCAGTTTGAAGCTCTTTGGAGGGGCTAAGGCATGACTGTAATATATGCAGGATGAAAGTAACTTGAGATTAATTTCTTTCTATAACTCAGCTCTGGCAGCATTCTTTTAAGGAAATTTAATACATGGTCTTTGTTGTGTGTAAGATCTATTTTGTTAAAAACAGGGCAAAGTTCTAATAGGATTTGATCACCCTGACTGGAGCATTGTAAAGAAGGGGCCAGGCACTAAATCATCCATGCTGACATCAGGAAAAGCCAGTTAGCTTCCTTGACATTGAGGGAATGAGTTTTCAGAAAGCAGTTCATTGATATCTGACAAACAGCTTGAAAGGGATGCTAAACCCTCAGGTTTTCTGTCATAAGCCTTAAAACACATTTGCATTTTTTTTTCATAGAAACAGGAGCTCTCTCACTCTGTTGCCAAACTACAGAACTAAAAGGATGCAAAAAACTGTCTAGTTCAAAAAGGCTCTGAGGGGAAACTTCAGAATCAGAATTCAAATGTGTGCAGCAGATTAGGAAAATGACTTCAAGTGGGATTTCAGCCATAGCTGTGAGAGACCCACAAATCCTTAGCAGATTGCTAGGCAAAATACTACCTGCACTGCCATGAAAAAGCTTGTTTTCTGCTCTGGGCATTTCTCATGTTCAAAAATAGCTCACTGATGTCAGCTGCTTGCACAGATTAATGCTGTTTGAGGTGCTGCTACTTGGTGTTCTTGATATCAAATGCAGTTTTACTGACAGGTGAGTTCTCTGTCTCAAATTCAAACCAATATCATCATGAGCAGGACAAAAGTAATGGAAGAGAAAAGAAATTATAATCCTCCACATGCCCAGTGCACCCAGTGGTCCAGTTTGTTAGCAGTTTCATGTCCTTCCCAGCTTTCCCATTTACTGTGAGTTGATGTGGGTTGACCTGGAGTCCCCAGGGCCTTGAAAGGACTGCAGGGTACCTTGCCAGAATTCACAGATTGCATTGGATTGGAAGGGACCCTCAGAGCTCATCTTGTCCAACCACCCTGCAGTCAGCAGGGACATCTCCAACTAGATCAGGCTGCCAGAGTCACATCAAGAACGTCTCTGTGCATGGGGACTCAACCACATTCCTGGACAGCCTGTTCAAATGCCTGACCACTCTTGCAGGAAAGAAATTTTTTCTGATATCCAATCAAAACTTCCCCTGGTGCAATGTGAGGACATTTCCTCTTGTCCTATTGCTAGTTATTTTGGAGAAAAGACCAATCCCCACCTGGGTCCAGCTTCCTTTCAGGGACTTAGAGAGAGCAAGAAGTTTTCAGCCTCCTTTTCTCCAGTCTAAGCCACCCCAGTTCCCTCAGCTGCTCTCACCAGCCCTGTTCTCCAGACTCTTCACCTGCTTCATCTCCCTTCTCAACTTTTACTATTTTTTGGAGGAAGAAGCTGATGATTGGAAGAATTCATGGTGGATGAAAGTGCCATAGAATTTTCAGCATCTAAATTTGCTTTCCAGTCATCCACCCACCCAGGCAGTAATGTGTGGGGAGTTCTCACTGAGAACTCCCAGAGCTGCTCACCAGAGAGGTGCTCTTTAAATTTTCCCATGCATCAAGCAAACAATAAACTTCCATTGCATGTATATGGCAGTGCCATTGATCTGATTGATTTGGGGTTGCAGTGCTGGATGTGGGCAGTGATGTGTGAACAAAGAGGAAAGTTAACTCTTTTCCTGAATGCCTATATCAGTCAAGATTGCCTTTTAATCATAGAGTCATAGAATTGTTTGGTTGGAAAAGACCTCTGAGATCATCGAGTCCAACCATCAAGACCTCTGATCCAGACCGGAAAGGACTTCTGAGATCATCAAATGCTAATAAGAACATGAGCATTGATGCAATTAGATGACAACCCATAATGATTATGATGTTAGAAAATAAATAAATCATCTCTGGCTTAAGTTACACACTTGTGCAACAGTGTTGGGGTTTTAAAACTGTAGAAAAAGATTGGGTATCGTAATGTCTTCAGAGATTTGTCTCTGTTTCTGGCTGATGTCGCTTTACGTCTCCTTACTTTTCATTTTCAAGGCTCACATAGCAGCATAGGGTTGACAGAGAGTGTTTTCCTGGAGGAAAGGAGGCTGAGGGGAGACCTTCTGGCTCTCTACAATGACCTGAAAGGCTGGAGCCACGTGCAGGTTGGTCTCTTCTCCCTAGTAACAAATGATAGAACAAGAGGAAATGGCCTCAAGTTGCACCAGGGAAGGTTTAGGTTGGACGTTAGAAGAAACTTCTTGGCTGAAAGGATTCTCAAACCCTTGAACAGGCTCAGCAGGGAGGTGGTTGAATCCCCATCCCTGGAGGTGTTTCAAAGAGGCAGAGATGTGGTGCTGTGGGACATGGTTTAGCAGCAGACTTGGCAGAGTTAGAGAATGTTTGGCCTTGATGATCCTAAAGGTCTTTTCCAACCCAAACGATTCTATGATTTCACATCACTGTCCTAAAGAAAATTGTGTGTGAGACTAAATGGTGTGGGAAGTGTTTCAGCAGCTCAGGAGAAATGCTTTTGCAAAGTTTGTGTGATTGGAGTCAAATCAAGAGTATTAGGCATGTCTTCTGCCTCTTGGAAAGATGATCTGGGCACAAGCCTCTTGGCAGAGCAACATGCTGCTCCATGGAAGAGAAGCTCAGGTTTGTTGGCTTGCCTGGTTTTGTGCCTTGTCTACAGCTTTTTTAGGGGAATGGCCCAGCTTTGCCTGGAAAGGGTGGAGGAGATTCCAGTGCAGGATAGCCCCCAATTTGGTGAGGGTGGTTCCCAGAGGGGTGAATATGTGAAGGATACTGAGACTGAGCTGATGGTCTATGTGGGGCTGTACCAGTGGCACTGGGGGAGATCCTGGGAGGTCCAAGGCACCTGCAGAAGCAATATATATTACAATTTCTAATTTTTGTTAGTAAAATTACAACTTGTCTAAGATATGTGGAAATGCTTTGGGGCAGATCTCCTTTGTATACTTAGAACTGAAATCCATTTGTGGCTCTGGGTCCTGCAGTCTGGCAGCATTGCTGAAGCTGCTGAAAATCAAAAGGCTTTAGCTTCGGTGTGTGAGAGCATTAAAGCATTTTTTTGAACAGCAGATGAAAAATGGGTTTACTTCACAAAGGCATTTTTCTAGTAAAGGTCACTTGAAAATACATTCCAGGTTTGATGATATTTTGGTCTATTTCTTGAAATTAAAATAGTCAAACAAGCATCTTACTTTCTACAATGTCAGTAAAGCCCAAGGGCCAGTGCTTACACAGAAATGTATTTGTGTAATTTTAGAAGCACTGTTATTTTTTTTTTCTTCAGTAAACAGGAAAAATATTTAGTTGTGTTTTCACCTTGATTTCCTTGTGTTTGCTTCCAGCAGAGTCAAAATGTCAGACAAAAGTGATTTAAAAGCTGAACTTGAGCGCAAAAAGCAGCGTTTGGCTCAGATAAGAGAAGAAAAGAAAAGAAAGGAGGAAGAAAGGAAGAAGAAAGAGGTAAGTATGCAAAAATACCTTTTAGATAGCTCCTGCTTGTGGAAGGGGCTTGCTGAGTTTCTGACATCTCAGCCTTGTATACCCCAAAGTATTTGTCATGTGGAATGAGATCCTCAAAGCCACACCAGTCTAACATGAAAATCAAAATGCTTATTTTTAGCCAAGAAAGCTGGGGTGAGGGATTTGCTTTTAAAACCAATGCACTGTCAGATGACAGCAGTGTAGACAGCATGATGTGTATGTGTGCCTAGAAAGAAAAATTGATTTGCCTCAATGCTTTTTTCCTGGGCTTTCCTTCAACAGAAAGACAATGGAGAGTAGGAAAAGGCAGAAAGAGGGCTTGCTTTTTTTTCTTTTTTTTCCAAGTCATTACAATCTAAATATGTATTTTTTGGACTCTGAAGGCTAGTTCGATTACTGGCTAAGGTAACAGATTTCCAATTACTATTCTCCAGCAAAGGAAAACATAATTGCAATTGCATTTTCATCTGCTGGCATGGGTGCATCTTTCAGTTCTGGTAGAGTTTGATTGACATATTAGTTTATTTGTCCTTGATGATATGCATTAGGTTTTTCATTAAGGGATTTGTACTTCTTTGTATTCAGTCACTTACAGGAATAGAGGTGAGAATTGACAGGGAGTGGATATTCATTTTCATGCAAAGTCAGAGAAGCATTAAGTGATTACATTTCCTTTCCTTCAAATGTCAACACTTACTATAGTTTAAAGCACCTGTTATCCTTTACTAATAACTGGTTTCTTTTTAAACTGACACTTTAATATCGTACAGGAATTTCATGGAATTACTGTGCAAATGTGATGTGATCCCAGAAATCAGCCTTCCAGTTTTGGCTGTCTTTTTAATCTCTTTTTTTTTTTTTTTTTTAATTTGAGCCCTTTTTCTGCACTTACCAGCACACCCCCCCTGAGGCTGTTGGAGTCACTAGGGGCGTCCTCTGTAAGCAGGGCTTTAAATGTTAACATTTTCAATGTTCATTACTAGCCTGCTAATGAATTAGAGGGAAGAGAGCCAAGCTGATGACTCGAGGAAGCTATTAAGCCCTTTTCCTTTGTCCCTTGCCTCTGATTTTATGCCTCGTGGAGATCTTGTGGTGATTGGAACTTTCCATTGGCCCCGATAGCCAGATCCAGTTCAGGACACCCAGCTCTACAGATTATGCTGCAGTGCCTAACTGTGGTGCTATAAATGAGATGCACTGTGATGCCTGATGATCTCCAGGAGTGAAGTCTAACATTCACTTAGGTGCTTAGACATGTACAGTGGTGCAAAAGAGTTGTCTACAACCCTACGTACTGTGATATGCTTCAAGCTAGCTTATGGGAAGAGCTGAGCAGACGGTTATCCCTGAACTTTGTCTGTAAAAGCAATTTCCTTCTGCATTGTAGCTGTGTCAAAACTGGAGAACATGGGGATGCTTCTGAACTTCAGGGGTTTATGTTGTACACGAACTAGCATCAAAAGCAGGTTGAGGCACTGTGCAAGTCTCCTGTGCCCCACAGTCTGATTTCAGCAGAAAGGACAACCTCTGTGTGGAGGCTAGATGGGTCAGCTGTTTTGGAAGCAATCTGAGGATTCAAAGTATAGATACAGATGCCTCCAGACATTTTAGACATGACAACATAACAGACACAACCACTTGCATTTTGTTCTACTTGCGTTACTGCACTAGACTATGGGGTGGCACATGGGTTCGTTTCCCTCATCTGGGAGAGGCTGCAAGCCTCTTTCTTTCAATAGCGCTCTAGCCACTAGGCTGGGATATCAGGGTTTTTCTTTACACCCTACTGAACTGGGGAACGATGACCCAAATAGAAGGTATTCTGGTTAATGCAGATGTTGCTCTTCCAGTTTCTAGGTGCTAGTACCTGCTCCCTTCAGAGAGGGGAGAACAGTAATGTGTGAGAGCTCCAAGGAGGTATAGATATATAAGAAAAGAGAGAGGGGTCTTGTGGACCATTAGTTTTGGCTGTTGGTGCCCAGAGCTGCCAAAATCCTCTTTGAGAAATGTTAGTTCTTTCCTTTGCTTTGGTTAAATGTTGGAATTTCTAAGAAAGTATTTTTATTGCCAACAAGTGCTCGGGACCAAATGTAAGCCAAATGTGTGTGGCTACATCACTGAGGTTCAATGGGATTTTATTTCTTGATTTGAGAAGGAAAGGGCTTTCTTTATTCAGGGTGATGATATTTGTTGTTCTCAACATGAGCTGTCAATGTGCACTTGCAGCCCAGAAAGCCAACCAGATCCTGGACTGCATCAAGAGAAGTGTGGCCATCAGGTCAAGGGAGGTGATTCTCCCCCTCTACTCAGCTCTGGTGAGACCCCACCTGGAGTACTGTGTCCAGTTCCGGAACCCCTATTACAAGAAAGATCTGGAGATGCTGGAATGTGTCCAGAGAAGGGCCACCAGGATGATCAGAGGGCTGGAGCACCTCTCCTATGAGGACAGACTGAGAGAGTTGGGGCTGTTCAGTCTGGAGAAAAGAAGGCTCCCAGGTGACCTTATTGTGGCCTTCCAGTATCTGAAGGGGGCCTACAAGAAAGCTGGGGAGGGACTTTTTAGGCTATCAGGTAGTGATAGGACTAGGGGGAATGGAATACAGCTGGAAGTGGGGAGACTCAAACTGGACGTGAGGAAGAAGTTCTTCACCATGAGAGTGGTGAGAGCCTGGAATGGATTGTTCAGGGAGGTGGTTGAGGCCCCATCCCTGGAGGTGTTTAAGGCCAGGCTGGATGAGGCTCTGGCCAGCCTGATGTAGTGTGAGGTGTCCCTGCCCACGGCAGGGGGGTTGGAACTAGGTGATCCTTGTGGTCCCTGATTCTATGATTCTATTTTATAAATTTTGTAAATTAGCTAAATAAGTTTCATCTGATAAGTGAGAAGCAGAAGATTTCCATCAAAAATTCCTTGCAAAGATCAGTTCTCCTGTTCATTCAGGAATACTGATATATGCAGTATAAATTATCAAAGCTTTAATTTATCTAAGCATATCTAAGTGAATTTGAAAGTGTTCCCAACCAGTGGTGCATAGAAATATTTTCCACACACCTGACTGTATGTGGATGAAACTTCTCTGTTCTAACTCAGGCTGATCTACAGCAAAAGAAGGAGCCAGCTCAGGAAGACTCCGACCTAGACCGCAAAAGAAGAGAGACCGAAGCTTTGTTACAGAGCATTGGTATATCCCCAGAACCACCTCTAGGTATTTAAAAGAAGCACACTGTAAAGCATTCAGCTCTGCCACAGTGAATGCATTCTTTCTATTGCAGCATGCTTGGCTTTCTTTGTTTTTTGGCTGTGTTAGTGAAGTGAACTCTTCTGTTTGAATGCCTGCCATACCATTCTCATATACCAGCTCATGGCATTTTGAGTGCTTGTCATTGCCAAAAACATCTGTTTCATTCCTTCAGGAACTTTTGGGGAAGGTAATGCAGGTTGGGTTTGCATACCACCGATGATTTCTTTCCTGATGGACTGTTTTATTTTCTTTCACATCTATCTGGTGACCCACAAAATAGTACTATAAAAGCTGTACTTCCTCGGTCCTGAGTTTCGTTGCAAAAATTCAGATTAACCTTTTGCTAAGGAAGGATAAGCACAGTCATGTGGGAACTCCTGCTCATTTTCTTTTAAAATCAAGCAAAACTGGAGAGGGGAAATAAAAAATTAGCAAAAAACTCATTGTCAGATCATTAGTGTAGATTTTAGCTTTGGTTTCATGAGCTTGACCTCTTTTTTTGTTTGTTTGTTTGTTTTGTTGTTTCAGTTCTAGAATCTGAACTCCTCAGTCTAAAAATATATGTGACAAAGTTTAGAGTAGCTGCATGTTTGTTACCTTGATTACACTCTGTCTCACTTACTGGGTGGCCCTAGAGTGAGAAATTTCCTTCCCTGCCTCCTTCCCTGCCTCCTTCCCTGCCTCCTTCCTTGCCTCCTTCCTTCCCTCTGTTGTCTCCAAATCTGATAAAATAGAAAAGCTCCTTATACAGATGCTTGGCTGCATACACGAGTAGATTGTGACATTCTGAAGTGGAATTTCAATTAATAACTTGCATCAAGCAAAACTGAGGAAAGTTAATATTTTTCTGAGTTGTGACTGAAGCTTTTAAATACTTCTCACAATTGTCTGACAAGTAATGACTAGGTTATTTTTGTATCATAAAATATATTTTGTTAGTTATATTGTGAGATTATAAGGTGAGATACATTTTTAATGTCCTAGCCTTTAATATACCTTAATATATTCATTTTTATCTAAAAATGAGGATGTACTTCCTTATCATATGAACTAATCACACATATTCATGCTGCCAATTATCAATTCTTATTTTAGTTAGTTTGCTACTATCAAAAGAACACAAAAATTCACATATAAATTGATTTAAATTAATAATATTTTGTCCTCTTTCGTTCCCTGCCTAGACACTCACAATTAATATACAAAGGAAGCTTTAGTTATGCTTCATATACACAGATGATACTCAGCCCACTTTGTGAATATGAAGTGCCCAAGCAGCCATGACATACCTGTAACCTGCCAAGGGGCTGTCACGAAGATGAATTCACTTTTCCTGATGCAGTCATTCCTGTGACAGCCTCTGGTGAGAATCTGCATGAAATGTTTGGCCACATGGAAAATCCCAGTCTCTTGATGGGTCTGTCTTTACGCATTACAGAGCAGAACAGAACAGTTTAAAGTTTTACTCTGTTAAATCTATGAGAGAGAGTTCAAATGATTTAAACCAAATGGCAAACTTCATTCTTGCATTAAAACCCCTTTTTTGGTGTGTTTTATTCAATATGGCCACTTTGCATTAAATCTGGACTGGAGCCATTGCTGCAGTTTAAATATATTTTGAGAAACCATTTTAAAAGAAATCAGGATATTTGAACTTTTAAAAAAAAAATAATTATTATTTCCTTGCTGAAGAGCTTTAACTCAGGCTGACCTGGAGCTATGAAATTCCTTTCCTGTTTCAGGAAATAAAACTGCCTTTGCATGAAATATGCTGCAAAAGCCCTGGCAAGCCAGAGAGAAAATAATTTCTAGAGCTTGGGATAACAGTACCTAAACCAAGGGCAACTTTTCCCTGAGCATTGAAATCATGTCCCACCCAAAATGGAAACTTTGGATGACCTAAATTACTGAGCAGCCTAATGTGTATTCTCATCATCTTTGGGAAATGATTTTAAGTCAGCTGGATTTCCTTATTTAGCTTTTATTTTTGATGGCATTTCCACTCTGCAGCCTTAGACCATCTCTTATGGACACTGGCTTTTGATTTAAATTTACTGTTTGGACTGTATGCTTGTTCTCTTGCCTACTTGACTTTTCCAGAAGAGTTCACTTAGTTTTATGACAAGACAAGCCCCTGATATTTCTTCATACCCTTAAAACCTTTTGCAAGTCACCTTTAAATTCTACCCAAGAAAGTGAGTACTATCTGTTTTCCACCACTGATTTGCTGTAGATTCCCAGTGGGGTTTCAACCCTGTCTAAATTCATATCAGTTTTAACATTTCCAAACGACTTAACATTCACCTGACTCTCTTCCTTTTCTTTTTCTTTCCTTCCTTATTTGCTTTCACCATTTCAAACTCACCTCCTCATTCATCCACTATCATTTTGGTCCATTGGTTTTGATTTGTCTGACACTGCTCTTCATCAGTGCAGTCGCTGCATGTGTTAACATGGGATACCTGTTATTTTCATTATTTAGTCCCAACCCCTATGTCTCCCTCTTCGAAATCAGTGAGCACACCCAGTGATGCAGGCAGCCAGGACTCGGGAGATCTGGGACCCCTAGGAAGGTAAGACCTAGAGTCAGTGGTGAATAAATGTGTTGTGGGTTTTTTTAATTTGCCCTTCCTTCCCCCTTTTTATCTTTTCTTCTGAAAATGAGAATGTGCTGAATCTAATGTGCACTTTTCTTTCTGATTTTGCCACTGTGTGTTACCATCCAGTAAGACTGGTCTCTGAGGTGAGGTAAATAAATTTATACAGCAATCGCATCTGAAGTTATGTGCCCCAAACCTCATGTTGGAAGCAAGAGCTGAATTTATGCTTCCAAAATGGCCCACAGAAAGCTGTCATTCTGTGTGGATATACACTGAAAACAAGGGCAAGTGCTCAAGTGGTAGAACCTGTTGCTTATGTAAGTTATCTTTGGTCATATCACCAGCCCCTCTTGAAGTCCTCCCAGGTGTAACTCCAGACTTCCTCATGTTCTTACAGTTCATCACAGTATTTGGCATTGACATGCCAAGGGAAGTGCTTGTACAAAAACAGGCTGAAACACCCCAGGACCAAGTGACAATTCTGCCTTGGAAACTACAGATACCAGAGAGTTTCGAGCAGAATGGGAGCTCTGCAGCTCTCTTCCTCATGGAAGGGGGTGGTGGGGTGTGTGTAAGGGATGGGCACAAGAGCAACCTTCTTTGTTGGTATGGTTGAAACAGCAAATGCGGTGTCAGTCACTGAGTAATTCCTACTGTGGAGCAGAAAAGAAGGGAGGATGCTGCATATGTTCAAGCAAGAAGAGGTCCAAACAGCTATGCTGTGTATTTTGGGAAGTGTAAAACATGGGTCCTAATAGCAATTTTTCATCAAGTTATTTCAACATAAAGCTGAGCTGCTAGATCTGTGAGCCAAGACTCTGGTAATGGCTTCACAACACAGCAATTGCTCTCCACAGTTAACAGTTGTCAGGAGTAGACACCATGCCTTTACAGACATCAGCAGTAATGTCACAGATCTTCAGGTCACCAGACTCATACCACACCAGCCTTCTGCTTAGAAAAATCACACTTTTTTAAGCCAAATACAGGCACTGTAAGTTGTAATATGCATGTTGCACAGATGTTGCTGAGATCTGCTCAGCCCTTCTGCCAGGTCTACCCTCTAGAAGAAATGGAGGTTGTTAAGTAGGAAAGCCCTAGCCTTGAAGATATGACTGCTCAGAACACAGAGAATAGTGTAATGCTACATTCACAAATAAATGCAGCAGACTTCAGCAAATCAAAGTACTTTGAGCAGACCAAAAATGGTTTGTAAGCAAAGTATGAGCTGCTCCTACAGTCCTACATGGAGCTATGACAACACTGACTGGAGACTTCTGGATTTCTGGTTTTCTTCTGAAACTTAATGGTGTAATTTTTTTACTGTTATAGTAGTGAAATGCTCTTGGAGGAATTAATTTTGCTCTGACCTACTGTAGCACTTTGACTCTGTCAGCAGCAAGCAGTGGAAGCATGTGACCATGTGTCCTTACAGAGGAGAATGGAGTTTTGACTTCTTCAAAGCTCATGCTGTACTGCATTGTGGGCTTTCTTTTTGCATCCATTTCTGGCTTTTTGTGGCCACACTAGAAATTCAGTGGGAATCCCAAGACCTTATTTGTAGTCCACCAGTTTGCTTGCCATCTTCTCTGGTATTGAAAGGGCTGTGTTTTGTGTCAGGAAGGCTGCTTGCAGATGTTTGCCTGGAGCAATTGGTTTGTGGTATTGGAAATTCAGTGATGTCTGATCCAGACCCTGGGGAATCTCTGCAACCTGTGGATAGCACTGAGTGGCAATTAGTTTGTCACTGGGTGCAGGCAGATGTGCTCAGTGTGTTGATGTGTGAAGGGGTACACTCGAACATGCATGCATGATAGAGCCATCAAACCTGGAGAGCAAAATGTGTTGGCGGATCTGTCATCACAGTGGGTAGAAAGGATTAAATGTCTCTGCTGTTTTCTCCCTGAGGGATGCCTAGGCCATACTCCTGACCTGGCATCTGCATAGAAGAATGCCTGCTGATCTGTATTAGCAGGGCTACTCTGCTTCTTTTAAATGCATCCTTCCATTTTGCTCTCTCCAAGGCCACTTTTGCAGGATCCCCTCTCATGCCATAGTGCTTTGAAGATCTTCCCCTTCTCCTCATTCTGCTATACAACAGTAGACTGAGCACAGGCATTAGAGGAGAGGAGATTAGATCCAAAGCTGCTAATGCCCTGGTCGCAGAGATTGTGGCTCATCTGTTGTTGTCGCTGCTAAGGCTGCTGCAGAAATAATGAGCTCACACAGACATCCTGCCTGCAGTCAGTCTGACTGTTCACTGCTGAAGTGTCCTCCAGAGGAAGATACAGATATTGAAAAAGAAAAAAAAATAACAACCCAAGCAACAACAACAAAACCAAACAGCCCCCTCCCAAAAACAAACAAACAAACAAACAAAACCACAACAAAACCAAACCAAAACAAAAAAATATGTAGTCATCTTGGTCATCACAGGAGAGAGGCCCTGCTGAAAGCTTTGGAGAAAGCAAGAGATCTTCATACAATCCCATTTGAGGCAGCACTTTCTGGTGAAGAACTAGGTTGGGTTCATACTTCTATGAGTTGTTGGCACTTCTGGTAGTTATCAGACTTAATATATTGGTCTCAATATCACCAAGTGTATCTGAAATATGTTTTGATTGGCAGGTACTTGTGATTTCTCACAGAATGGTGAGTGTAGTTTAGCCAGAAATGCAGGTTTCTGATGTCCACTTTGCAGGAAGGGCAACTGATGAATTGGAGAATTTGAACTGTGTTAAGTAGTTGCTATTCTGGAGCCACAGACTTAAAATCACAGAATGATTGGGTTGGAAGGGACCTCTAGAGGTCATCTAGTCCAACTCCTCTGCAGTAAGCAGGGACATCCCCAAGTAGATCACGTTGCTCAAAGCCCCATCAAGCCTGACCTTCAATGTCTCCAGAAGCCTCCACCACTTCCCTGGGCAACCTGTTCCAGTGTTCCACCACCCTCATAGTCAAGAACTTCTTCCTAATGTCAGTCTTCCCAGGATGAAAATGAACTGTTAACTTGTTCATCAAGGTTAGTAGTTACATGGGGAGCAAAAGGGCTCCAGCAGGCCATGTGTAAGAGCAGCACAGTGTCTGGTGTTGAAGCTAAACAAATATAAAACCATAAACATTTTATAAAATTTTAATGGTGAGACAAATTCTTCCCAGAGCAGTTTACCTAAAAATTCTACTGGACCTTCTATCACTGGTCATTGGCTGAGAGGCCACAGGCTGACAACAGGTCAAACAAAAACTCGTTCAGAAAAGTCATACAGCTTTTTTTTTTTTGTTGCACAGGAAGAAAAGCTGCATGGTCACAATGGTCCCTTCTGCCATACAATCTACAGACTAGCAGTGCTTCTATCCTGCAGGACCATTGTCCATTATCTTCAGCACAATAGCTAGAGCAACAGTGTCATTTCCCTGATGCCATTAAGCTTATAAGGAGAAGGTGTAGGGCAGACTGTAATACCACTAAATTATGGAACCATTTCTGTCCTGTGCAGCCCAGGTTTCAAAGGGGATTTTTTTAGCTACTTGACCTTTAGTGCCACTCTTTGTCCCAGCCTTTTCACTACGACTAACACTAGGTTGCAGAAGCGTTCCAGCTTCCCCCTGAACCGTGGCAGCAACTGTAAGGATGAGTAGATGTTACATGAATAATGGTGCTAGAAACCACTGACAGTTTTCTTTGAATGCTTTCAGTTGGACAAGAGAGATAACTTTGGTCTTGGGGATCAGTTCGAGCTAGGCAGAGTTGTGCTCTACTTTGGTTCTGGAAGATTTTACCATACCTTTATTCTGAAGAAATAGGTTTGGTATGTGCCTCTCTCAGTCTTCTGGTTGCTCTCAGTAATTCACTGGGCACCTGTTGTTGCACAGTGAGCAGCTTGCCTGTCTCCACACTGCTTTGCACACCCCACTTTGCTTTTCTAATGGCTTTGGTGCTTGTGCTGCACAGATAAGACAGGAAAATGACAAACACTGCCTGAACAGGTACCTATTTCTGAGTAGATGGGTTATGGGTTCACAAGGCCTTCTGTTATGATGTCTTCAGACATGACTCTCCTAAAGTCTTTTCCAGTCAAAATGATTGTATGATTCTATGACTCTTTTTCCTTGAAATAGAGCATGCTTAGCTTCTTCAGGATAAGGATTTTGGTTTGTTTAGTTTTTTGCAAGCATTTTATGATGCCCAGTGTCCTATTGCTGATAGTCAGCTTGTGCACAACCGAAATGTAAATTTCAGTTCACTAGGTTCAAGTAAATGCTGTGAAGGAAGGGGATGAGGTAAAGTCATTTGCTAAGAGCTCCTGAGCTACAGCACAGTGAGAAACTTAATCTTGCCTCTTCAGGGTTATTTATGTGGAGGCTTTTCATGAAGCTTCTCCAGAGAGGGTCAGGTTGGATATTAGGAAAAAAAATTCTTCAGAGAAAGCTTTGGAACAGGCTGTCCAGGGAGGTGGTGGAGCCACCATCCCTGGAGGTATTTAAAAGAGTGCTTAGGGACATGGTCTAGTGCTGGTGGCTTAGCAGTAGTGGTAAGACTGCAAGCTCTAGGCAGGTGGTTGGACATGATGGTTTCAAAGGTCTCTTCCAGCATCAGCAGTTCTATGATTTGATGAGTTGTGGACCAAGGTTTGAATTATCTGTGTGGCCCATTTTTTCCTATCTATTTTCTGCTGCTCCTCTATGTTCCCATCTACTTCCTTACCCTACAATGACAGGTTTGCACAGTAGCATCCCACTGATTGTTGAGCTGGGTTGTGTGAACGTGTGTGCAGTGAAGTCCTTTGCATGCAGCACTTCCCTCTATGCATTTTGTACCCAAACAGAGAATCCCATTAGGCTGTGTAAAAGCTTTCCCACTTCTCATGTGCTCAGTAAACTGCATCAGCCTCAGCTGTCTTGGACGTCTAAAGGTTAATGGTTGTCTGTCTTTCTGCAACAGCTTCATATGTGCTCTTTTACTTTCTAACTTGCAGATTTTGATGCCCATACATTTAGATACCTGATTATTTTGCAGGCTTCCATAAAAACAAAGATGAAAGGAAGTATTTTTCATCTTCTGGTAGCTTCTTTCAAAGGATGGTTACTTCACTATGGTGTTTTATCTGCTGTAAAACAATGCAAAGCGGATTATTTTGTACTATTTATCTCACAGTCCATTTGTATTGGTGGGTTTGTCTGGCTACAGCTACTCATTCTATAATTACCATTCTTACTTGAATTAGAACACTACACAATACTTAGTTTAAATAATTCTTACCTGAGTTATCTTGCCATGCCATTGAGATGTGTTTGATGCACTGAAATTGCTTAGCTTCCTTCAGGGTGTGAAGTTCACTTTCAGTAAAGCAGGGTTAGTCCTCCTTTAGATGAAGCTGTAAATATTTAATGGATGTTTTGATGACAATGAGTTTAAACCTAGCATTAGGTAGCAAAGACAATGAAAAATAAAGGGAAATTTGATTTCTTAAGAGAGGTGTTGTAGCACTGATATGACATAGAAGTTAGACCATTCTGGAATCTTGATTACCTCATCATCACTTTTTTTTTTTAATTATTTCTGGTTAAAATACAACACAGAGCAATCCTAGAAATAGGACATCTGTCTGCTGTGCTGGAGGAATTTTCTCTGAGGAGCAGCAATATCACCTCTGCCTTTGGCTGTTGGCATAATTTTTTGTCCATTGTGTCAGTTCATCTTACAGTTCCTCTGACCTCTGAACGCATTCCCAGTTTTATTGCACAGAACATAGGAGCAGCTGTCGCATTAGGTTGGATGTCCTTACTGATAGAGAGTCAGGAGTGTGTTTTCTTCTCACTCATTCTATTCTGAGGTTTGCTGACAATGTTAGTCTGCATTCATGTATGTTTTCATCAGATGTGATTCTGAGTTGCTTCCATCTACCATGGACACTTGGAGCTATTTGGGTATAAATCCCCCCACCCCGGATGTTTTCTTTCACTGTGTTGATGTTCACCCTCAGCTTGTGTTGTCCCAGTGCAGGGAGAAACAGACATAATTGCAGTCCCTTTTTTCTGCAGCATATTATTTACTCATTTTTGTATAGTTATTAGGTGTTCTCTTTAGAATGCAGTATCTAAACACACACTTGAGACTTGTGTTAATCCTGTGTTGCTTCATGCCTGACTCTCCAACCCAAACATTTCCTCCTTCTGAGATATACAAAGACACAGATTCTGGGGTGCATTCAGAAGAGTGTGGCCAGCAGGTTGAGAAAGGTTTTCACCCCCTCTGCTCTACCCTGGTGAAGCCACATATGATCTATTGTGTCCAGTTCTGGGCTTTCCAGATCAAGAGGAACAGGGAAATGGAGAGAGTCCAATGGAGGGTCACAAGGATGGAAGAGGGGAGTGGAGCATCTCTCTTAAGAGGAGAGACTGAGAGACTTAGGGCTGTTTAGCCTGGAGAAGAGAAGACCAAGAGGGGATCTTCTCAGTGCTGATAAATATCTAAAGGGTGGAAGTCAAGAGGATGGGACTGGGCTCTTTTCAGTGGTAGCCAGTGATAGGACAAGGGGCAATGGGCACAAACTAAAACACAGGAGGTTTCACTTGAACTTAAGAAAGAGCTTTCCTGTGAAGGCAATGGAGCGCTGGACCAGGCTGCCCGGAGCGGTTGTGCCGTCTCCTCTGGAGATTTTCAAACATGTTCAAGCATGTTCAAAGATGGATATGTTCTTGTGCAGTCTGATTGAGGTGAACCTGCTCTAGCAGGGGTGTTGGACTAGATCTCTGGAGGTGCCTTTCAACCCTTGCCATTCTGTTTCTGGACAAAGGGTATCAGAATGCCACTGTCCCTTTTAAATGCCTAGTTTACTGTTTATGTAAAGAAGGCAGAAGAAGATGGATCCGGGTTTCAATTTCCTTTTTAAGGGAAAGCAGGATTATTGTAATAGATTGCTTTTTATAGTCCATGCTGGCTATCTCCTATCTTTTCTTTAGCTACAGAAAATATCCCTTGCAGGCTTTAACAACACCATGCTTCTGTAAGATGTGCTAAACCCACTGCTAACAGAACCATGCTGCCTAGGGCTTACCTACTCTGTCATTAAGCAAATTCATCTGACAGGTCCTGTGCAATGAGACTGTTCCATCATTACCTCTCAGCTTTGCATTACCAGCATTTTTTTGTGTTACCAGATTCACAACTGATAGGCATCCTTCTTCAAGTCCAAGAGGGCCTGTGCTGTATTGCCTCAGGAGCAGCAGCTGTAGCTGTTTAATAGCAGATTATGTTTTTTTGTACAGTGTGGGGTTTTTTTTAAGATCAGTTTATGTGGGCAAAGTGGCTTTTAAATTACTGTTTTAGTGACATACATATTTCATAAATAGGCTAAGCCAAAGGCAAGCACAGAACAATGTAAAGATTTTGAGGGAGCTACAGGAAAGACTGAGAGAAAATAAGTACTTTATGGTGACCTTCACTTGAACAGTGTTTTAAAGATTTTAACCCTAGGGAACTCTGTTCTCTAGTGAGTCTTTCACAGTGCAGAGTCAAGAAAGCCATTTGCTTGCTATTAAGGCAAGCAGAGTAACCTGTGGGATGCTGGTGTTGCCATTCTGTTTTGGTAGCTTTGGGCTTGGTATGGGATGTTTGCCATTCCATGGTAAGGCAGAAATGCACACCCCCAGAATGCTGAATTCTTTCCTGTGAGGATCTCTTGGCACACATGCTTTGTCTCACAGTTTCCAGCAGTGTTAGAGGCCAAATTCTGCTTTAAGCCTTCTTGACCTGAATCATGCTGGCATCTATGAAGGAGTGACAGTGTCAGCCTCCTACCCTTGCCTGGGGACACCCTGACCATCTCAGCTATCTTTGTCCTAGGAACTCTCCTGCTTTTTAAAGTGATGCTGCATGTCTTTCATGATTCCTGTCCCCAGCTCACGTATAGGACAGTAACAGGGCTGGCAAGTTCTCCTTCCATGAGTGTGGCTGTGTTGAGATGCTTGCACATGTCATAGAATCATAGCATCAGAGCATCATAACATCATAGAATCATAGACTGGTCTGAGTTGGAAGGGACCTCCAAAGGTCATCTAGTCCAGCTCCTCTGCAGTAAGCAGGGACATCCTCAACTAGATCAAGTTGCTCAGACCCTTGTTGAACCTCACCTTGAATATCTCCAGGGACAGGGCCTCAACTACTGTTGGGCAACCTGTTCCAGTGTTCCACTACCCTCATGGTAAAGAACTTGTTCCTGCATAAGCTTGCTCTGCCTAGGTAAGCATATTAAGCTGGAAAAAAGCACGTTCTTCACAGTCTTTCTCCTCCTTTTATCCCTGCACAAGAAGAACCACAATCATTCTCCTTAATATTCAGTGTATATTTAGCCCTCGGTATCTGAAGCCTCTCCCTGCCAATTTATTTTTTTTTCACCCTGTAAGCATAAGCAGACACCTTAGGGACTGATATTTGGCAGTTGCTTTCAAGTGTCTGTGTATCTGACCTAGAAAGCAGGGAGTGTTTTTCATTGTGTGCCAGTTCCAAAGTCAGAATGGTCCATATTAATTAGAATCATCTGCAATCCTTTTAGCATGTGAGCCTGTGGCATCATTAAGGATTTTCATGCTTTCATTCCTAAAGGATGGATAGAGTTCAGTCCTCCAGATCTTTGATTATTTTTCTCATTAGCAAGCATCTCCATGCTATAAATTAAAGGAGAAGGAAAGATTGCCATTCCCAGGGTGCTTCATAAAATGCCTTGGAAACCTGAGCCCCAGCAGCCTCCAGAAGAAAATAATATGAATGTATAAAGCCCCACTTAAACATTTATGTTATCAGCCCAGCTGTACTTACCTCATTGTCATTATTTCCAGGCATATCATGCATATGTTTAGTCAGACAATCAGATGATTTTAGGGACTAAAACACTAATCCTCTTACAACTTACTTGCTAAGGCCAGCTCAGCTTAGACACTTCTCTTGCACAGAATTTCATCTTGATTTAATTAAATTGTGTGAGATCACCTCCTATGTTAAAGTGTTTAGCATTATTCAACTGGTACAGTTTGTGTGTAGATGTTTTCTCCTTCACTAGCCCCATTCACAATTTTATGTTTAATCTGGAAAAATATAATAATAATAGGCTCTGAGTAGCTATTTCAGTAACTGAGTAGCTATTTCAGTTTAGGGATCTTGTACTAGATGACCTTCAGAGGTCCCTTGCAACCCAGACCATGATTTTATGATTCTGTGATTTTATGATTCTATGATTCCAATCTGTGAAAAGGGAATTGCTGCCACTGGAAAGGTGTTAGTAAATCTCCAGATATTCTTCCTCTTTTTTAAAGAGTTTCGAAACAATCTAAATATCCAATGTTAAATTCTTTGTAAGCAGAGCATTTGGGGTTTCCATTTAAAACTGATTTTGATTAAAAAATGTTAGTTGTACTTATTTTCTTAAGTCATTCAAAATCAGACTATAATTTCTGAGCCTTTCTATTGGAAGTCTGATAATTGGGTCCTGAAAACTTTTGACATTTTGCCTATTGATATGAAAAACTTTGTTAACTCATACAGTGAGCTCTTGTTTCAACATAGTTGTACCAAAAATCTTACCCACTCTGGAGTAATTTTGCTGTTTCCAGAACAAAATAAACTGTATAAAGGAAAGGAAATATCATCTCTTCTTTCAGATAATAATTACTGGATTTTAGCACTGAGGCAAAAATTAAAAATTGACTGAAATCGTTCATTTTCTTCAGCTGAATAATAGTAGACTTAAACATTGTAGGTTCCAGCCTTCACATTACCTCTTTGATTTCTCTGAAAGGTTGTGGATTGTCTTTCCTAGATTTGACTAATAATGGTGACTTTGTCTTTTATTTGATTGTATCCAAAGCCCCTAGAAGTCTGTGAGAAGTCTTCCCTTAGATGCACCTCCATGGCCTTTCATTGCATCCTAGGCTGCATCAAAAGCAGTGTGGCCAGCAGATCAAGAGAGGTGATTCTACCCCTCTGCTCTGGTGAGATCTCACCTGGAGTGCTGTGTCCAGCTCTGAAGCCCTCAACACAAGAAAGGCATAGACCTGCTGGAGTAGGTCCAGGGAGGGCCACAAAGATGATCAGAGGGCTGGAGCACCTCTCTATGAAAACAGGTTGAAAGAATTGGAGTCGTTCAGCCTGCAGAAGAGAAGGTTGCAGGGACACCTTAGACATGCACTTCAATATCTGAAGGAGATTTACAGAAAGACTGGGGAGGAACTGTTTAGAAGGGCCTGTAGCGATAGGACAAAGGGCAATGGTTTGAGACTGGAGCAGGGCAGATTTAGGTTGGACATCAGGAGGAAGTTCTTTACTGTAAGAGTGGTAAAATACTGGAACAGGCTGCCAAGAAATATGGTTGAGGCCCCATCAAGATGAGACTCGATGTGGCCCTGAGTAGCCTGATCTAATTGGAGGTGTCCCTGCTGATTGCAGGGGGGGTTGGACAAGGTGACCTTTGAGGATCTCTTTCAATCTGATGCAATCTGTGACCTGTGAATCTATAAAGTGTCCTAATGTGACTACTGTGGTTCCTTTAAAGTATCTGATGGAGCTGATAACATGTAGAACTCCTGGCTAGGTCTTTCTTTAAATTTGTGATCATTTCACAGCATAACCTCTGAAGGTTATCTAGTCCAGCCCCTCTGCAAGAGCAGGGTGATATGTTTTGTTGTATAGACTTACTTTTGGTCTAAAAACCAAGAGCAAAACAACTTGTACCTTCCCCCTCCTGAACATGTGTTTTTATTACTGCACTTTCCAAAGGACTGTTCATGCTCTCCATCATGTACAGTAAATCTGTGTCAGTTCATAGGCTCAGCAGAAGTTTCTATTTGACCTTCTTTTCTCTCAACTCCAGCCTGCTGCTCACAGTGAAGCTCTTGGTAAACCAGCATAAATTTGCAGAGTAAGATTCCTGTAGCTATACCACAGGCATGGTGAGAATGAGGCAGCTTATTACACTGCCAGGAGGCTATAGTCTGTAAGGTAGGTCTGAATCTAGGGGCAGACTTGGACACCAGATATGTTCAGCAGAATGAATTTATCTGTTGATTCAGTTAGTAGAATGGTGAAATGAGAATCCAGAAGGTGTTGATCCTGTGGTATGTTCTGACAATCAAAGGCATGCCAGAATTGTTCATTCTGGTTTATAAAGTCAAGTGGATTTTGAAAATTCTGAAATCCATTTAGCAGCAAAGCCTTGGTTTAAAAATAATTTTGTAATATATATGTATTTTAAATATTATCTGTCTGTGGTTTTTAATGAATATAGCTTTAAAGAAAAAAAAAAAGAATATTTTAAACTGAAGCCATTCTGAGAAGGGTTGTGGTTGCCAGGCAGCTGAAAGATGGCACTCTGCTCTCAGGAAGGTCATAGTTGCTCTTTTTATTGGTGAAGGCTGGAAGTCAGAAGTGTCAGCCTGCTTGGAAGTGTAAATGCAAAACCCAAGTGCCTGGCTGTGCTCCAAGAGGGGTGCCAAACTCCTTGTTCACCGAATGTGTTATGACATTTATTATGATCAGCAGCCCAGCTCTGAAGACAAGAAGTCAGAGTGGTGCTGGAGCATACAGCTCTACAAGCATCAATGAGTGTCTTGTTGAGAGGCACAAATCCTCCCTAGCTGCTGATAGCCATCTTGCTTATAATGTGCTTCAGCAAACAAGTAGCACAAGGAAGGTATTTTTCTTTTTGCCAGTCCTGTCAAAGTGGTACAGATCAGCAAAACAGGGCACAGATGGCAGCAGAATAGTGGCTTAAATACAAAACATCAATTGGAGCAAGTGGTACTTTTCCATCTCTGAGCTTTGAATCTTCTGTTTCTTGATGTGTATGGCACATATCAGAAAGTGAAAATTATAGCGGAGAAAAGATGATAAAAATCTTGAATGCAAGGACTGAAAGCAAACAGCAGCTTATCTATACACATACAGATTTTTAAACATCACCAACAGTTTCTTAGTTAAGATTTTCTGATTAATCAACAGCAAAGTAGGAGCTTTGAACAAACTGGCACACCAAAGTAGTTAGAACTCTTTAAAATTGAATAACTAAGTCACTGCAGCCTTAAATTACATGGTAGGTTGCATATTGAAATTGCAGATAATACTGGGCTGTAATTTAGTGCAAATATTTGTAAATGTGTTTTAAAAAGACAGTCAAGCACATCTGAAGTATTGTATTCTGCTGATTTAAAATAGATCTCATGTCACAGTTGCATCCAGTACTTTTAAGAGAGCAAGTGTAGAGTCTTGGGTCTAGGAAAGAACAACCCCATGTACTAGTACAGGTTGGGGACTGACCTGTTGGAGAGCAGCTCTGGGGAAAGGGACCTGAGGGTCCTGATGGACAGAAGGATGACCATGAGCCAGCAATGTGCCCTTGTGCCCAAGAAGGCCAATGGCATCCTGGAGTGCATGGTCAGTTGTATAGGGTTGTGGTTAGTAGGTCAAGAGAGGTTCTCCTCCCCCTCTACTCTGCCCTGGTGAGGCCACATCTGGATTATCGTGTCCAGTTCTGGGCCTCTCAGTTCAAGAAGGACCTCAGGGAACTGCTTGAGAGAGTCCAGCACAGAGCCACGAAGATGCTGAAGACAGTGGAACATCTCCCTGCTGAGGAAAGGCTGAGGGAACTGGGGCTCTCTAGCTTGAAGAAGAGGAGACTGAGGGGTGCCCTTATTCATGCTTTTAAAGATACAAAAGGGCAGTGTTAGGACAGAGCCAGGCTCTGCTCAGTGATGTCCAATGATAGGACAAGGGCCATTGGGTGCAGGCGGGAGCAGAGGAGGTTCCATGGGAACAGAAGGAAAAACTTTTTCACTGTGAAGGTGCCAGAGCCCTGGAGCAGGCTGCCCAGAGAGGTTGTGGAGTCTCCTTCTCTGGAGACATTCAAAACCTGCCTGGATGCCTTCCTGTGTGACCTGGTCTAGGTGATCCTGCTCTGGCAGGGGGGTTGGACTAGATGATCTTTGGAGGTCCCTTCCAGCCCCTACCATTCTGTGATTCTTTGATTCTGTGAGAAACTGCTTGGAGCCTGGTTTTCATTGTTTCACCCATGTGCAGGTGCACAGTTCTTAATGGAAACAATTTTGCATCTTTAGGAAACTGCAATCTAGGCCTGTATTTGAATTTATGGGGCTCCTCTGCATCAAAGCAAAAATCCCAAATCCTGTTATTCTTTGCAATTTGAGGCTTTTTGAGTTGCCTTTTTTTTTCCCAATTCACTTTTTTTGCTAGTTGCATTTGAAGTTAGAATAGAGGAAAGCAACAAGCAGACTGTGCCTTGCAGGCTTTCAAATAGCTCTCCTGTCACTGCAGACAACCCTTTGGCTCCTCATCAGCTGCTAGCAGGGAGATGAAAGGGGCAGCACAAGATCACACAACCAGGAGTGGCTGAGGTGGGATGGCACCTCTGGAGGTCATATAATTGACCCTCCCTGCTCAGAGCAGGGTCACCTAGAGCAGGTTGCTTGGTTTGTCCAGTTGGGTTTTGAGTATCTGAAAGGTTAGAGACTTCACGAACTGCCTGGCCAACCTGTTTCAGTGTTTGACTACCCTCATAGTAATGAAGACTTTTCTTAGGCTTGAGGGGAATTTCCATTTCTCAGTTTGTGTCCATTGTCCTGTCACTGGGCACCAGCTAGAAGAATCGGGCTCCATCTTTACTGACCTTCTCAAGTCACCCACCCAAGTTAGTTTTGCTATTTCCCCCAGACAACCACCTCTTAAACCTCCTCAGAGTTGGAGTGTATCCTGAGTTGTGTGCTCAGAACTGCTGCGTGGAGCAGTCTCCTGTCTTTCTGTTCCTGTGCCAAGGGCTCATGGTGATATGTTTTGTTGCTGGAGCACATCGTTTAGGGGAAGGTAGTGTACTCATGGTCATGTTAAGACTCCCTGCTAACCCAAATGAAAAAAAAATGAAACTAGTCATTTCTTCCTAACATTCAGATCATTTTGGAAGCTTTACCCTGGTAAGCAAAGGTGCTGTGAGACTTCACATGCTGTGGATGACTTCATATGTTATGGGTGAGTCTCTCCTTCAATTCTTATCTCTCAGTTTAGTAACCATCTCTGCTCCGCTTAATGGGATTGGCCTTTGATCTCCACAAACCTCAGCACAGCTTAATCCATGGAGTCGTGGCACCCTCCTTCACTGCTTTTTAGGGTTATGAGGGCACAGCTACTTCTCCACACAAAGGGTCATTTTAGGACATCGCTGGTGCTGCAAGGGAAGATGCTGGGCTTGAGACCTGTCAGGTCTAATGGTGTTTCATTAGGGACACGTATGGATATCTCACTTCAGCAGAGACCTCAGGACTCACTACTCTGTCAGTGCAGTTTTCTCCTGGTCTGGAAAGCACAAGCTCTTGGTGACAGCAGATGCCAGAATATGGTGCTTTTCTTTCCTCCAGTTCTGCTTGCAGGTGTGATTTGCAATGCTGCAAAGAGATTTCTACCCTGCAAGTGGCCCCTCGGGAAAGCAGGGTTAGCTGTCATTTCTGGGAGCAGCCTTTTTCCAAAGCATGGCTTTTCAGGATTGGTTGCTTCTTGACCTGGGAAGGGAGAGTAGAGGGAGCAAAGAAGTCACACAGGACACGTTCTGCAGCTTCTGCAACAGATGAGGGATGATTTGATTGTAGCTTCAGGGAAGCAGAGTCAGAACTAGGCTGCCAGCATGCTGCATGCTGGTTGAATGAAATGTGTTGGACTTACCAGAAAGTTGGCACTTAGCAGAGCCTAATTGTACTACAATTTGGCTATGATTCCAGATATTAAATATCATTTTATGATGCTGATTGAATAAGTGTATGTATTGGCAGTGGTGCCTTACATCATATACTGTCACTGGGGCCAGACCCAAAGTTGCTTAAATCAGCTGAGAAGTTCTCAAAGGTTCCAGACAGTTTTAGATGGCAGACTCCACGCTTCATTAATGCATTCTGAGGTTGGGAGCTTTCCAAAAGAGTTTAAATATTTTATTTTATTTTTAGTTTATTTATTTCAGGCTTTTTTCCACATTTTTAATCTACATAACTGACATTATGCAATCAGAATAAAATCTTCTGGAGGTAAGGCTCCACAGGGCATCATAACAGATGGCAGAAGGCCTGGTTTTCAGTGGTAATAATAAATACAGAAAAGAGAATGGTTCTGGTCAAATTCTTTTCACCTCCAACCTTACATTTTGTTTTTTCTTACTAGGTCTCTTCTCCATAGTATCAGGTGATAGAATGAGAAGAGATGGCCTGAAATTGTGCCAGGAGAGGTTTGGTTTGGATAGTAGGAAAAATTTCTTTCCTGACTGAGTGGTCAGGGATTGGAACAGGCTGCTGAGAAAGGTGGTGGAGTTGCCATCCCTGGAGGTGTTCAAGAAGCATGTGGACATGGCAGTTTGGGACGTGGTCTTAGGCTCATGATCAGACTTGATGATCTTAGAGGTCTTTTCCAACGGAAACAATTCAATTCTGTGATTTTGCAACGGTCTCTGTCCTCTTAAAACTGCGTTCTGAATATTTTCCTGGTGCTATGGGCATGAATTCAGAATAGAAAAATGTAGCAATTAGCTTTACCATCCAAGTCTTTAATAAATGTACTGCATCTGGGCTTCTTCCTCTTGGTGGTTTCTTTCTGCAGGTTGTTCCTGCTTATGGATTGTGTCAAATTCATTTGGTGCTTTTTTAGCACTAAGAGCCAAAACGGCACTCTCATTGATACTGTCCTAAATGCAAGGGAAAAAATACATTACTGAGATCACAGGAGAGAGGAAAAAATAGCATACTAAAATATGCCTGTCTAGAGGAAGAGAGTGAAAGCCTATCAGTTTAAAGAGAGGTAATAACACTTGTACTTTGTCTACTTAGTGCAAGGTCTAAACCCTCCTTGTTCCCTTCATTCTGCTTTAGCACAATCTGTTATTTGATAATAGTTCCAGCTTTTTATCCTGCAATCAGCCAAGGGCAGCCATTGTACACTGAACATGTAAGAGGAAGATTGATGGCAGGGCTATTGTTCACCACTATGTGGGAGCCTGATACAACAAGTAGCTTTTACACAGTGTTGGATAGTTGTGATTAAAAATAATGTCTGTGCTGTTGGGGTGGTGGGAACAGGTGGATCTGGCTTAGTCCTGGCTCTGCTGCTCATGCTCAGTGAGTTTCCAGGGACCTTTCCCATGCTGTGTACACTCACTTCACCTACTGGAAGAGCTCAGATGGCCTGCAGGAGGTTTGTGGAAGGACTGGAAATTGGTTGGTATGGTGCTCATCTCTTGTCCCCATAAAAATTTTCAGGTTTTGTGTCTCTTACGTAGATCTGCACCAAAATCCATTGAATCCATTTAAGGGGACTTTCACCAACCTGAGCTCTCCGAAACATTCTCTACCTCCCTGACCTATCAGTCAAGCAGTTCTAGGTCATGCACTTCTCTTCAGGGGCTGTAACTTTGCTCCCTCTGCCCATGTCTTTGGGTGACTAAAAGTCCCAAAGCTAATTGCACTGTTCTTGTATGAAGAAAAAAGAAAAAAAGAAAAATCCAATCCAAAATCTTTTTCTTCATGAAGAAATCTCTGGAGAAAGAACTCAGGCAGTAGATCAGAGAAAGACTGGCAGCACTTTTTTACTGAGACCCAATGGCGTTTCACAATCCCCACTAAGAACTGTCCACAGCAGAACAAGCAGAGATGTTATGTTCACCCAAGAAATCAAGGAATGTTGTATGCAACGTCTGCTCATCACAAAGAGATTAGCTTTAATTTCCTGGTCTGGAGGACAGCATGAGCTATTCAACATTGTCTCTGAGTTGCTGATCCTTGAAAAAATCTTATTTCTTTTTCAATGTTATTACCATGGAAACTGGATAAATTGCAGGCCCAGATGATGTCTTTGCTGTTCACTCACTTTCATTTTGATCTGCAGACATTCTTCAGGTGTCAGGAAGAGGCAAAGGACAAATCGATATCGTTCCTTGAAACATGTAGTCACTCCCTGTGCTCTCCACCCTGCACCAAGCCAGTGTAGTGAGCCGAGTTCTTTGCTTCCTAGAGTTAGGGACTTGAAACCTGAGGATCTACTACCTGCTATAATGTTTCTCAGCCAAGATGGAGAGGACAGCACAACAGATTGCTTCCTTATCTATCTTTCAAGCCTTTGCAAGTGGGAACACAGTGACACAGCGAGAACAACCACTATTTGGAGCACGAATTTAGCACTAAAATCCTTTAAAAGAGGTGTGATCGGGGGTCATCCAGAATTGGTATTAAAAGTACTTAGCCATGTCCAGAATGGCTAAGTCTCTGTGTCAGAATCCAGATAATGAAGTGCTTAAGGGAAGAACACATCTCCATTACAAGTGATGACCTAAACCATAAGTGTTGCTGTTGTCATATTTTGGGGATTTGAGTGCTGTCTTGACCTTATAAGATCAGATGCCTTATACGCTGTCTTGAGCATATAAGATTTCTAAACTTGTTTTGTTTGGGTATTCAGCTGGCTACCAGGTAAATGTACGCTCTCTTGAAACCTGGGTTGAATTCTTAGAGGTGGAACGTAGAGGAGGTACCTTTCTAGAAACCTGTTGCAAGGTCTTGTTTTGATCAGATGATGATGGAGACCTTTCTGATGGAATAATCCTGGTCCCTTGGGAAATTTTGTAGGTCTTAAAGTGGGTGGGGAGGGAGGTGGAAGTGAAATGAGTTAGGTATGTTTTCTTTCAAATGTTTGGAAAACCTGGATGTGCACCTGTAAGTAGCTCCTGTGATGAGAAACTGGAATTCACATAGCCAGTCCTAACACATGCTACAGACTTTGGTGACATGACAAGAGGAATTTTCATATGGGTGGCATTTGTACTGGAAGATCTGTAATGCATTAGTCACTGATGCCTTTGCCTTGCATCAGGCATCCAGATCTTTATGTCCACTTTCCTACAGTCTTGATCTACAGTCAGATTACAAGGCAAAAAATCTTTTCTTTATTACTGTATTGTGTTGTCTCTGACCCAGTTTCATCCTGGAGAAGCTTTTTTGTATAACTGTGAAGTCTTTCCTGCCAGTACACAGCACTGTGGATCATAAGAAGCTGAGGAGAACAAGTGCCCTTACGTTGCATGGGAAAGCACCTTCATGTTGCAATTACTCATTCTTTTCGTATGTACAGTGTTGTGGTTGATTCTCTTTCACTCTTGACATGACAGAGTGCAGCACATGCCTTTGTGTCTCCAGAGAGTGAGTTAACACTGGGAATAGGGTGGGTGAGTTTTCCAGGTGCAGGAGGTAGCATAATTATATGGCTTTAAGAGATCTATCTCTAACCTAATTCAATAACTTGTTGGTTTGTCTGAGCAAGTCACTGGCAGAGGTTGTATTGTTGCAGAAAGGCTGGTGTAAAGCGAGTGTGAAGGGTTGCACATGTGGGCTTGGCTGATGTTCTGCTCTCTGTATCCTCAGAATTTGTATTCAGGAGAAATGAGGGGAGTTTTGAATTTTGAGGACCATCATTATCCAAAGTGTCTGCATGACTTGGTGCTTTAGTGACGGAGCGCTTTGCTTTTAGCCTCTGCTAGTAAGAGCAGTGAATAATCTAGTGTTCATACTGCAGCAAAATGCTCAAGAGCCAAACTTATTTTCCTAATTCTGTCATGGATTCTGGCAGTTTTCTTGCATATGAGATGCAGCTTCCCAAGGGAGAAAAAATAAAGTTAAATCAAGAGCCAAGGGAATGAGTGGGCACTTTTGAAACTTTTGGCCTCAATATGTCAGGCTTTGTATTTCTAATCTGGGGGCTTTTAGGTTTTTCACTCCAGAAAGGCTGTGAGTGTTTGCAAAGAGTTTTAGAGATGGTAGCATGACAAGTTGCAATGCAAGCAACATCATCATCACAGGCATCACACCTCTGGAGCATTCCATGCATTTGGTGACAGTCCCATGTGACAGCAGTCCCTTAAGAGACTGTCCCAGACCTGATTTCCCCTGATGTATCACTCTCCTCTCCTCCAGAAGTTTTCTCTGGAGGAAAAGAAGAAGAATGTATTTATTTATTTGTCTCAAATGTCAGAGCTGGTGTCAATGTGCCATTTGTTGGCATGTGCACTGTGTGATGTTGGTGCCCAGAGCACTGTGCTTTACAAGGTGGCTTGCTGTCAGTCTCAGGAGTGTGAGTGGAGAGCAGTGGAGTTTATGGCAAGTGCTCAGCCCACCTTATTGTAAAAATATGATGACAACAAATGGTGCCTGCAGATTTTATAGATTATTTTGAACGCATCAACCATAGTTAGAGCTAGAAATCTTTCAGAAAAAGAAAATAAAAGTTTTATTAACCAATACCTGAAAGGAAACCCAGCTTCTTCCCTTTGTTTACCAGTAATATGTAACTTTAATAAGCTGCCTGCCCTATTGCAGTTTGACATGCAAACCTTGTTTGACATATTGTGGCTGTCCCTTGCATTTGGAGGTTGAATGTACTACATAGAGCATGTAACTAATGAGATGGGGTTTTGTTCATCCTTTATGTTAATTCTGTGTGTTCTTTTTTTTCCCCCCTCCCCTTTGTGCTGCACGGCTGATTACCACCTTAGGACCTTGCAATGGGATACAGACCCCTCAGTGCTACAGCTCCAGTCTGACTCTGAACTTGGGTATATGTCAGCTCTTTTTGTTATTTATTTATTTGTTGTTTCTTTGCAAGGATTATGTTGAAAATGCTTCCTAGCTGAGCTGGTTTGATGTGATTTTCATTTGCTTTGTTGACTCAAAAAGACCATAATTTAAGTTTCCTTTTTTCAGTTGCATCAATAAGAAGCTTCAGCAAAGCCAGCTTTCTGGAAATAAAAAAAAGTATTTAAAGAAGCTTGTGAAAAGATAAGCTGCTATTTCTGTTGCCTGAAATGCAATACCAATAACTATTTCATTACAGATGAAATGTTATTATTGTGGCACTTAAAATGTGCGTGTATGGTTACATTGGTCTTGTTTGTCCCTGTTGATTCAGACTTTGTTCTGAATCGTTTGTAAGTTACTTCTTCCTCCCCTTCTTTCTGTCTGCCTTAGTTATGCTGTTTTCACATGCAGTTAAAATTTCCCCTTTTGCCTCAGGAGCTCTGTATACGTGCTTATAATTGTGCATTTGAACACAATCATAGTGCAAGAGTAATTGCCATCTTAGCTGAGTTCAGGCCAATCAAGCATTTTTAAAATTCTACTACAGCTAAAAATTAATATTTTCTAGTTTGAGATGGAATTCCTCTATCCCAAGCATCTGAAATGCCTACCTGAAGAAATATTTAGGATAAATTGTTTCTTTAGAAAACATAGCAGGTAACAGGTAGATAGGTAGCAGTCCTTCAGGTTCTTCAGAGCTTGTCATAGACCAGATCAAATCTTTATGTTGAAGAAACTGCTCTATGAAGTCAAGGGAGTGCCTGTCTGAGTCTTCAGGCGAGTAACTTATGGTTTATACTAGTTCATGTAAAATTCATTCAATATTCTATAAGAAAAACAAAAATTTCCCTGTAACTACTGATTGACAGTGCTCCCAGCTGCAGCTAGGGCTATTAGGAGTATTCACAGGAAAGACCAGGAGGAGTGGAAAGTATCCAGAGATACTTTCTGAATGGTTTCTCCACATCCAGGAGTGCTAGATTTGTAATTTTTGCTTTAGGTAGAGCCACCTTTTACTGCTTTAACTGGACCACATCCTTGATTTTTTGAACTGTTTTGATGTAAGGAAACCTTTTAGCTGGTGTTTCCCAGAGGTTTGGGTTAAAAGATGAGCACTCCCAGTAGCAAGGTTCCTCAAACAACTGTGCAAGGCAAGTTCCTTTATTTGACTCATGAAAAGATAACCCTGAGTATAGCCACAAGACTTCAAGTGGTTGGTGCAAAGACAGAAAAGAAGCAAATCCACGAGGTACACTCTGTAATGGAAGTCCTGCCCCTTTTGAATGAAAATGGTCTTCAAAACCAAGGCAGACTTAAGTTATGTGTGTAGCAAAACACCTCTAACTTACATGTCTTCTTTCTAGCACCTACAGAGAGGGAATAATTTTTAATGCATGGACTTTAGTTACTGTCATCCTAATTGCATCCTATAGGCAGTTTTGAAAGGAATCCTTGAAAGGTTATGTGCTCACTAAAATGAATATCCAGCACAATGTAAATGATAAAAACTATGAGTACGTCAGATGAAAATGGGGGTGGCAAAGCAACAGACAGCTTAGTGTGCCCCTAAAAGAACTAGAAACTAAAACATTGCAGTGTATATTTGGTACAGTCCAGATACTGAAAGGATGCTCCAGGTGTCCCCCATCCTCAGGCAGTTGAGGAGTAACAGAGTGACCTCATGTGAAACCATTGTTAGAATTAGGTGAAGTTCTAATTAGGCCCAGGTGAGACACATAATTAATTAGCGCTTACACTTAACCAATACCACTGCCCAGAAGCTCTTTTAAAGCAAAAGGCTTAAGAATCTGAGTCAAGGAACTAGTAGCTTGAGGCATCAGGGGACTGGTTACATAGGAATGTCTGACTGACCAAGCAGGCAACAGAGCTTGCAGATGTGGTGCTGAAGAAGGGAATGGCATACACAAGATTTCCTGGGGTGAGATATTTATTCAAGCTCGAATTCACTCATACCTAAATCAGCTACACAATGTAAAGCTACCAAAACTTTCATTAACTGATGTATATCACAAAGCTCTGGATGTTTTTCTGCCCCTAGCAATGATGTAGAAGGTTTTCTTTAAGGTTTTCAGACAGTCAAAGCTTTTGTTCATATTGGCAAAGTCACAGATGGTTGTAAGAGGGAAGACTTGCCATTTTTTCCCCCTCTTTGAAAAAGAAGAAAGACTCAGAGCTGTAGCAACTATTTCTGCTCTAGTGGTTTTTGTTACGTGATATGGCTGATTCATACTGATTACCTGCTGAATCTAATTGCATTCAGCTTAATAACAACTCAGCCAGTGAGAGAGATTAGAAAAATATATAGCTGGTGTAGCATTAACCAGCTGAAAGGTTCAGTAGGTGTCAACCAATAATGACAATTTCCTTTTGAGATTCCTATTACCTTGCAGCCATCAATTGTAATTGAATACCTAAACCATTGTAAATGAATTAGATCCAACCCCCCTTTGACCTCTGTTCCTCTGACAATCTGGAAGATGGAGAGGATATGGATAATGTGTATGAATCTTCTGCTTTTCCAAATTACTCTCTCTCTAATGACAGGGCAGCTCAGAAACATGGTGCCCATTACAACTGTTTGTTTATTTTTCCCCTCCCTACAGACAGTCAAATAATATTCAAGAAATAAAATGATCCCTCCTCCTACATTGTTGAGTGAACTGTGTATGACTAGAAGTGTTTGTGACTATATTCAGCTGTCTCTTCTTTGCCTTTTACTCTCAGTTAGTTGGCTTTAGTGATTTATTTCCATGATTTATTTAAAGAAATGGAATTAATAAAAAAGAAGACTATACTTGCCTTGTTCCAGCTGTGTGTCAGAGTTCCCCTTGCATTAGGGCTCTACTAATGATAAGCCTACTTCAGCTGTACTACTAATGACTCCTGCAGAAGGGAGAATCTCCATCTTTGTGGAAGTCACCCACCTTGCCAGTTAAAATCTCTGTTATTGCTCTTAGGTGAACATTTGACACTTCTAATCCAGCCTGGTTTACACCCCCTGAGCCCTTCCCACTATTGTGTATCTCAGGCTGAGGATTAACTCTTTTGAGCAGGCAGAACACTTCAGTAATGATGGTACAAAAGAGGATTTAGCTGCCTGTTACAAGGGGCACAAGCAGTTCATTTCTCCCGTTTCAGTCCCTCTCAGCAGCATGATCTAGAGGTTCAGTAACTGCTTTATTATGGCAAATGATTCCCAGGTTAATTTTCTTCCCTGTGCTTGGGTCCTTCCCATGCATAGTGTGTTGTGTTTCACCTTAGCAAAAACTGAAGTGTGGTTGTTTATTTTTTTAAATCCTGCTCATAAAAGCAAATTGTTGCTGCTGCTGGTTTCCATTTGACACGACTAACCTTCTGATGTCATGTATTCCATCTTAGACGCAGGCTGCACAAACTAGGGGTGTCAAAGATCACCCAGGTCGATTTCTTACCTCGGGAGGTGGTATCATACTCCAAGGAGACACAGACACCTCTTGCCACGCATCAGTCTGAAGGTAAGATTATTTTGCTATTTGGTTTGGCTTGGTTGTTGTTTCTTTCCCACCCCACCTCCCCCCCCAAACCATTTTCACAGACATTAAGCATTCAAGTTAAAGAATGTAAGAAAAATAATAGTAAATCATAATATAGGTATTTATCACACATTTTCTGCAAGCCAGGTATTGTTTATGTGATTAATGGATGTGCTGGTGAGAATAATTATAATAATGACTTGAAGTTTAGGTAGGACCAAAGTACTTCTGCCTTACAATAGGCTGTGCTCAGCAGTTTTATGAGAACATGTTTTTGAATAAATCATTATGAATATCATTAGAATAGTGCTTTATTCTGTTTTTCTTGCTTTCTCAAGGAAGTTATTCATTCAGTGCTTTGTAAAGAGGCAGTGAGGGAAAGTTGCCCTCAGATATTTTGATCAGTGTAATGGAAATAGGTGAATTTTAAGAGAAGTTCCAGGTCAGCTCCATGTGCTGAGGCTTAGATGCTTGGATGTGGATAGTCCTGTTTTCTCTCTGCTGATACTATCCGTATCTCTGGATATATTATCTGTACTCATGGAGCTGTCTGTTAGCTGCTTCACTTTCCTGTTGGCAAGTAACTACATGGAGTAGTTAATAGGAGAATGCTGATCTATCTGTCCCTTAGGCTACACATTTGCCAGTACAAACTGCAGAACACTGATTTCAGGTCAGTTGAAACCATGGCAATCGATTGTAAACCTGTATATTAGGCTGAGGTAATTTACACACTGTTACAGGGAGAAGAAGAAAAAACTGAAGACAGTCTTGATTGTAGTTTTTACTATTAACAACCAGGGGTCAAGAAAAGTTCAACAATCAGGTGCTCTCCTGCAGGAGATAGTGTAGATCTTCACCAGGCTCCATACAGAAGATTCAAGTAGGTTGCAAATGTGTGAGTAAATCTAAGTGAGTACATGTGTCAGGGAAGGTGCAGTGATAAACATAGCCAGCCTGTTTTGTGAAGCTGGGCTACCAGCTCATCTCTGCTTGTCTCTCTAACGGCTGCTAAAGCCAATGAGGTTTGCCTCTGAGGCCTTGCCTCCCTACTTTGAGACCAGTAGATGTTCAGCACTGGAGCATTATGATGGAGTTATAGTTAGGTCAGATGGAGGAGATGCCCTTTCTCCTTGGCATGGGTCCTTTATCCAGTACATGACCCTATGGATAAGAGGAGTTGAAGACATGGCTTTGATGAGTTGGTAAACTCTCAGACTTGCAACTCCAGCACTCGTTAGCTGACACACCTCTCTGAACAGGCTAACTTCTCTTGACGAAACAATGTCTTCCAATAACTACTTCTTGCTTTTTTTCCAAGGAGTTCTTCAACTATTGCAAAATGCTTTGCTTGGGTAGACAAGAAGACAGCCTTCTGTCCTTTGAGTTAAAAAAACCCCAAACGACAGTGTGCTTCTGCAGAGGTTGCAGTCAGGACATCGAGCACAGTGGGCAATGTGGCTTGTCTTGGTTGTCCCAACACAGAGGAAGCTTTTATTCCTCACTTGTATGAAAGAAGATTAAGTGTAAATATAAAAAGTCAGACACTTTACACTGCCTAGGCCAAACCTGTGCTGGGAAAGGTCAAATGGTGATAAGTGTTTTGGGTGACTGGATTTGTTTTATTATCTTTCATGTTCTCTGTGTCAGCAAAATCAAGGAAAAACCATTAACAAAAATAAAGTTTTTGTATTTAAATACAGAGAAAATACCACCCCTAGGGTGCATGGGGGAGAGAAAACGTAACTTATTATTTCCTGCTAGGGAATTCTCTACATGTAACTTGGATGTGATTGTGACCCTGCATCAGTAAAGGATAGTGAGGAAAGTTTGGTTATTCCATTTTAATTTAATTGGAAACTCTCTAGGAGGTAGATAAGCTTTGTGATTTTGATCTCCCATGTCTGATGGAAATGACTTCTCAGGTTTTCAATCTCCCAAGCCTCCTTGTGAATGCTGAGGGCTTCATACTGTCAGCAAACAAAGGGTAATTCCTCAGGAGAAAAGTTTTGAGAAGTTTCTATGCTGTTCCTATGCATTTCTGTGATAAAACATAGCCATTATCTTCCCAAGAGAAATTGTTCAGTGATTACTGTGATTGTGTGCTCAGTTACTCAGTAACTGAAGCCTTAGAGTTGGAGAAAAGAAAAAAAAAACCAAACCAAACCACCAAACAAATAAACAAACAAAATACCCCCATGGAACTCCTTATTTATTTAGATGGGTCTTACTTCAACTTTAAGAACTCAGGGTTTTTGCTGCCTGCCTTGGACACTGGAAATGCAGAATTTTAGGATGAGATTATCAGTCACTTCCTTCTGGTTTGGAAGACAACTGGTGAAAGGTGCAGCTGGTTGGAAAGATCTTTCCTGCATAATTAAACCACCAATTCAAGAAAGACAGGCATCTACTGGAAAAAGTCCAGCAAAGAGCTACAAGGATGAGTGGGGGACTTGAACATCTCTCCTGTGAAGAAAGACAGAGACCTGGGGCTGTTTAGTCTGGAGAAGAGAAGGCTGATAGGGGATCTTATCAATGTCTATAAATGTCTGAGGGGTTGGTGTCAAGAGGAATTGGACAGGCTATTTGCAGTGGCACCTGGTAATAGGACAAGGAACAATGGATGTAAGCTAGAACATAGAAAGTTCCACCTCAACATGAGGAGAAACATTTTCACTGTGAGGGTGACAGAACCGTGGAGCCAGATGCCCAGAGTGGTTGTGGAGTCTCTGTCTCTGTAGACTTTCAAAGCCAGCCTGGGCATGTTCCTGTGTGATCTGCCCTAGGTGACCTTGCTTGGGCAGGGGACTTGGACCTGATGATATCTGGAGGTCCTTCCCAATCCTTAACATTCTGTAATTCTGTAACAGAGGGCTTTGAGTCTATTCAAAGCTCTGCAGCTTTTTTTGAAATGTCAGTATCAGGTTTTCTGTGCATTGCTTCTCTGGAGAGAAAGAAAGAAACTCTGTGGTACCTTAGACCTCCTGCTTTTGTGGTAGTGGCTGTTCCCCACCAAACCTTACAAAACTGATAAAGGAAAGCTTCGTTGTGCCAAATACAGTGTGGTGCCAGAGAGCCAGATGCTATGAGCACTGAGGTCTCAGCTTGTCAGCTGCTAATTTTAGAAGAAATAGTGTGGCATTATTCTTCACTGTATAAAAACAGATTAACTCCTCTTTTCAGAACAGGTAATTTGCTTTATTTCAGAGGAATAATGACATGTCATTTCCCCCACCCACCCCATTATTTAGAGATACGTGTATATGCATCATTCAACCCTTTGATCACAAATACCTAATTCTTTTGCTTTATTTAGGTCACAGTAAGCTTCAGCCTTTTCTTCCTTGACTTAATAAACAGAGATTTTGGCTCTGGAGTTTGAGGGGAAAAAAAGCTCTTTATTTTTTCCCTCCTCCTTCTGTAATTGGACTTGAATTTAGGGATCCATAGGCATTTTGCTTGTGCTGCTTTTTCCATTCTGGAGTTGATTAAGACCTAGGCTATGCCAAATGTTTTCAGAGAGATCTCTGGAACAAGTTCCTTCACTGTAGAAAGACTCTCACCATGGCCCAGAATGGTAGCCCCATGTAGCTTCTGATGGTTGGAGTCTCCAAAGCTCTGCAGAACTGCCCTTTGCTGAAGGCACACTTAGGAGAACTCAGCACCAGAAAAGCCATGGTCTGACCTCTCACCGCCATACAATAGTGGGACGAGGTCTGCATGTCGCCTTTTGAGATAGGAAGACAGCCTGCACATTCAACCTCTGCAGGATGCCTGCCTCAGCTCCAGTTCCCCTGCGCTCTAATGGGCCAAGAAATAAAACCTCAGTAAGGAAATGACCACACTGTCCCTGCACTGAGAAGGGAATACTGCTCTCATCTGGCACCCCTCAATAACAAGGGAGCAGTAAGAAGGCGAATGTCTGTGAGGTCTCTGGCATTGCTGGCCAGTGTCAGGGATGTTATTACTCCTCTTTTATGAAGTAAAAACTCCTTTTCTGTTGATAAATGGAGATATTCTCACTTCCCTGGCTTGCCATACAGTTAATGCAAAGAGATTGGTCTGAAATGTATCTCTGAAACAGTAGATCCTGTATTCAGGGGAAGAAAATCTGACTTTCCAGAACAGTGGAGATCCTGTGTATTTCACCTGTTTAGTAGCTTCAACAGATGGTTGTTCATGTGAAGAAATCAAATACTTACCTCCTGAGCAGGATAACCTCATCCTATGTCACAAATGTTTGCCCAGTTCTGGCAAAGAATGCAATTCAGTTCCATAATCCATCTGTTTATCTGCTGTGTTCAAACACTGAGGATATTTTGAATACTGGGGGAACAGGAAAAATAGGCTTTCCACTCCACTTGAATATCTGCAGGGATGGAGATACTTCCAAGGTGAGGCTCGACAGGGCTCTGGGCAACCTGATCTAACTGAGGGTGCCCCTGCTTACATCAGTGGGGATTGGATTAGATGATCTTTGGAGGTCCCTTCCAACCCATTCTGTCCCACAGACTGTTCTGTGAAGTGGCAAAATTCTAGAGGCTGGGGTGGGTTCTACATCCAGGCTTTGCTGAGCTTGGCTGCATCACTTACTTTGGTTAAGTCTAATATATCTCTGCTTCTCTCTCTTTTCCCTTTTGTACAGGATAGGTAAGGGGGAGACGGGGAGGCAGCTTCCCTGGTCTTTTGGCTGGGGGGGGTCCTTGTGCTGTTTTGTTAATTGTAAATACCTGTAAATATTGTAAATATTGTATATTTCTACATATTCACTGCATTCCATTGTAGATTGTAGTTTTGCCTGTAAATATAGCTTCCATTTGCTTCCAAACTGAGCTAGTCTGGCAAAATTAATGCTGGGGGGAATTTTCAACCCACCACAGCTAATGTTCCCCAAAGTTATTCTTTTTAAAGCAGGAGAGGGGATTTCTGCTCACAGTTTCATGAGACCAAGACACGCGAGTTGAGGTATTTGTGTGTGATACTAAACGTGATTACTGCAGGGTAACCCAAAACTCACTCTCTAGGTGCCACTGGCTGCATTGACAGTTCTTCACTGGCCAGCCTGATAGCAGAGCACTTTGTGCAGACATATTAATGTAGGTTTCTCATTAGCGACTAAACTGCATGTGACTAAAAGTGTCACACATTGACACTTTTAGTAGGACTGTGTCCTCCTTTGGATTTTGGTAATCGGATGTGGAGATACCTGTGACTAGAACTGACAAGCCCCAGTGCTGTGAAAACGAGTCAGGCTTCTCTCCATGGAAGAAATCCTTAAGATTTTTACTTAGAATGTCAGGGACTGAGATTTCCACATTTATTCAGTATGGAGCTCTGGCTCTGTTCTTCCAGTAAGATAATGTGCAGCAGACCTCCAGCGCAGCAAATTCTGCCTTCCCATGTCTGACTGTAGCTCAGCTCTAGCTTTGTGAAAGCCAGTCCTAGAACTAAGCAAGATCATACTTGAGTTTTCCCATGCCCAGTCTGTCTGGAGCTCATGGATCAGAAGCTGGAGGTTAAGTTAAAGAGCTTACTTCGGCTTTCCCCTTCTAGACATTCTTACAGCTCAGCTCCAGTCCAAAGACAAGGCTGGATGTAGGAATAGCTTTCAACCTCTCATTTAATAGGAAATGGAGATGTAGATTTGTGCATCAACATGCCTGAAACATACATGTCAGGATACAGGGCAATATCTGTTATTGAAAGGACATTGGCAATAACTAAGGGGAGTGCAGAGAACCCTCTGTCATAAAGAAAAGGTGCTGCTGGAAAGCAGAGCAGGAGTGGGGTAGAAATTACTACTAAAAGAGGAGACAACCTAGAATGAATTGGTACTAAAGCAGAACTGTTTTTAAAGATACAGAGCTGAGTGTTAGTACTAACGGGCACTGATTCGGCAGGACATATTATGGTCTGTGATGGGCAGTATCGTGCATCACTGAGTGCTTTTAGTTAGCTATAAAAATCTAGTTTGGTTCCCCCCCCCAACCCTCAATCCGTCAGAGCCACACTGTGGATCTCAATAGCTGGCATAAACACCCTGATTCAAGACTGCTTTGTTTGATTAAACCAACAAAGCTTATTTTGTGCTGCTGTGCCAGACTGTACAAGAGTCGATGAGACTAGAACAAAGCGGAGCAAAGATCTGAGGCGTTGCACTGTGTAACAGTCTCTCAATAATTCCCCTTTATGCCTGTCACACCTCCATCCCCTTGCCTAAATCACAAGATTTCAAAGGTGCAATTTTTAATTTTTTTTTTTTTTTTGAGTTGGGCAGAAAACTTTTCCAAAGGCATTCGGGCAGTGCTCTCTGGTGGTGAAGTGATGAACTGGCATGTTCCGCCTCAGGGATGCTGGGGTGAGTGGTGGAAAAACACTTTCCTGATCTTTTATGAGACAAGGATTATACTTCACAGAAGATGCTTGAGTGGTGAGAATGTATAGGCTGATGACAGAAATGTGAGAATAAATGAAGCTGCTATATAAAAAGCTGGGAAAAAAAAAACATTTTATATATAGACATTTAAAAAAGTGCCTTAAAATTCAGTTATAGGTATTATGGAAAAAATCCAGGGGAATAATATGCTACTGAAATTAGCTGCAATCCCTTTTTCTTACCAATCATAGAATGACTTGGGTTGGAAGGGACCTTAAAGATCATCTAGTTCCAACCTCCTGACATGGGCAGGGGCACCTCACACTAGAGCAGGTTGCTCAATGCCTCATCCAGCCTGGCCTCGAACACCTTCATGGAGGGGGCATCCACCATCTCCCTGAGCAACCTGTCCCAGTATCTCACAACCCTGACTTTAGATAATTTCCAGTCTAAATCTCCCCTCCTCCAGATTCAATCCATTCCCTTTTGTTCTTTCTCAACAAGCCCTTATAAAAGGCCCTCCCCAGCTTTCTTGTAGCCCCCTTCAGGTACTGGAAGGCTGCTCTAAGGTCACCCTGGAGCCTTCCCTTCTCCAGGATGAACAACCCCAGCTCCCCCAGCCTGTGCCCACAGGAGAGGTTCTCCAGCCCTCTGATACAATCTTCACAGCCTCCTCTGGACTCACTCCAAGAGTTCCCTGTCCTTTTTGTGCTGGGGGAAGCAGAACTGGATGCAGTACTCCAGGTGGGGGTCTCATGAGAGCAAAGTAGAGGGGAGAAGTACATACCTCCCTGAAGTACAATTAGCAAAGTAGAGTTTGTTAAAATACATATTCTCCAGGACAGCCACCTCAGGCTGGCACCAGGTGTGGTGGCTCTGTGTTCCACTCCAACCAGGCTACATATCTTAGGTATATAGCACTGAAGGCTTTCTTCATCAGCTGGCTGATGGTATTTTTATGTAGTACAGGATTAAGAAAAGGGCTTGGCTTTGGAAAATGTGCTTCTGTGTTTTTTCTTGGGTAGAATAATGTATTTAACATTGACAAGGTTTTCTTATTGGAGGAAGAATCAAGAGGCTGTTGCCTGTGGTCATGCACAGTTCGGTGTTTGGGGGTAGGAGGAGACATCAAATGTCCAGTCTCCTGACATAGGTAGCACATATGGGCTAAACCAGGATTTCTGTAAGACAGTCCCACTACATCTGTAGAAAGTGGCCTGGTACATCCACACTCTACCAGTATGTTTATCAGTGCTCATTGCTGCAGTATTTGTTCCCATTTCCTGTCTCCCCTCCCAGATCCTCTCTGAAGACTTCTAGGAAAAGGTTTTTCTTATACTCAGGATGGTTTTCAAATGGTTTTCAGTGCCCTCTTAATGCTAAACTCTTTTGAACAGGCGGATCTGAGAATTTGTTAAGCAGCAGTAATTCTCTGGGAATTATCTACTAAGAACTGATTTAACAGAGAGAAGATTGGCTCTGGTCATCCACAGTAAAGAAGATCTGAGGAAGAAAAACTTTTTAGGGAGCTTAGATTTTGATCCTGATCATTTCATTACACAGGGACAGAGTAGTTTGACTCTTTGAAGCTCCTCCACAATCTTAACAAAATCCTGGGAAGGTCTCCTGACAACCAGGCCATGTATGTGGGAGTTTACTGCCCCAAAGTAGCCCAGGGCCTTCTGCAGACCCTGGTTTCCCTTACATTAAATGCAAGCCCAAGAAACACATGTTGTCATTTTTTACAAGGCTGGGAGGAGAAGAGCAGACTTCTCACAGCTGTGCCTACATCTTCTCTAAATTGAGTCTCCAGAAGCTGAGGAGCAAACTGGAAAGGTTAACTGCTTTCTCAGTGAAATGAGGAACCAGTTTTCACATGGTGGCTGCCTTGGAAGGGTTTGTTGTGCAACTGTCCTTCTGTGCATGGAAGCAAATTGTTTTCAAAGCCGCTGCAGAATCTGCATGGAGAAGGACCATGCTCTACCTCCCCTCCTTGCAGATCCTGCTTGATCCTAATGGATCATCTTTGCTTTAGAGGTGGGAGATGGGAGGTTACTCTATCCCAGAATAAAAGAAGAAATGTGGTAGTCAGCTCCCTTGTGCAGAATCCAGCCTGCTCTTTTGGTTGCAGTGGGAAATACATAATTGACTGAGACCCTGGTACATCTGGTGTCACACAGTGAAAAAAGAAGAGCTTTGACCTCAAACTCCTTTAGCTAGCTGCAAGTCATCTCACAGTGCCTTTGACCCATCTTTGTGACATCTGAAACTAGCAGTGATCCATGAATTCAGAGAGAAGCCCTGTACCACCTGTATGCAAATTGAATCCTTTGTTAGCTGGAAATGAAAACCTTCTTCCAAGTCTTTCCTCTCTGGAAACTGCTGTACTGAGCTGATTTTTTACGTGTTCCCCTCAAACAACCAAATAGTTCTAAACTTATTTGTAAACATATGGCAATCAGTGTGTTACAACTGGGCTTTAGCATGAGAAGAAAGGGAAACTCTCTCACTAATGAACAGCAACCATGATTTCCCCAGCCAAGCCAGTGAAAAGGCAGTGGCCAGTTCTTCTGTTTGCCATTTTTCCCTGTTGCTGGTTCTCACTTTACCATGCGAATCATTTCAGTAGTACCTGAATACACTTTGAATTAACAATGTGTTGTCCATGTTACAATGTTCACATCAGAAGCTAGGAAAAATGTAAAAAAGTGCTTCCAACAGAGCAATGAAGACATAGCCTTTTGTTTTCCTCAGAAACAAAACATGCCTTTACCTACCATCCCTATAATTCCTTCTTTAGCCTAATGGATGCTGCCTATTCAGTACTTACAAGAAAACCAATACCCAGCACCTTGTACTGCATGTTTAGTAGCCTTTGGCAAACTTTGTAAGATGGACCAATCTCCACTGGAATTAATGAAAAGATGAAGAAAAAAATGTGCATTGCAGAAGCAGCAGTTATTAATCCTCAGTGCTCTAATTAGCACTTAATCTTTCTAATCCTCTGAGTAGGTACAAAATCAGGGTTGGAATAGACACAGGCCATAATGTGGAAAGCCCTTCATTAGTAGTGTTAAAAAGATGTGCAGGGGAAAAAAAACCCTGAGTGTTCTGTTACTTCACATTTCTCAGTTTGTTTCTTGGCACTTGCAACAAAAAGAAAAGAAAAATATTCATGTGCCAGAATTCCCTCCTCAGTTTTAACCCTTGCTACTAAAGTACTGGGTCAAAAACTATGCAGCCGATAATTCTCCTGTTCTTCAGATTTCTCTGTTCTACAGCTGAGCCACAGCTTAAGAACAGTTGTGACCCTCTATAGCCTGCTTTAATTGGCTCATTTCCATCGAAGAAGCCACCTGCCTTGGACAGAGAAGTGTCAGCTGCTTACCCTCAGACTAACTGGAGAGGGAGCCAAATGGTTGGGTTCGGTAGAATGAAGAGGGTTTGTCACATTGCACATTATTGCCTACCATAAAGATGAATGAGAATGCACCCAAGCTGGGTGTTTTTTTGCCAAGTGTATCTTCACAGCCTGGCCTGAGCACCAAGGCAGAGCCCTTGGCCCCACTTCTCCCTCTCAAGGTGGTGTAAATCCGTGCTGTATTTATTATGACAAATTGTAGATCTCATATGAAGTACTTGAAAATCCCTCCTTCAGAATCAATAGTAGCTGGACCCTTTCCAGAGAATCCTTTTGCTCACTCACAGAGGCCAAGAGTTACAATGAAAATGGAAGGAAGGATCTGGATGAAGACAAAGCTCAATTAAATGGTTGTCAGTGAAGCAAAAGTCTCAGCAGGAATTCCCATTGGCCTCTATTAATAGAAGCAGGAATTCTCTTTTGCTGCAATACAATAGATTGCCTCCATAAACAATGTCACTTTTCAACCAGGATGCCACTTGGCCATCTATCTTATTTTAAATAAACTTGCCATCAAGTCACTCTGAACCACAATTCATTCAGATGTATGTCCTAGCCACAGATCTCCAAAACAGTGCTTGGTCTTCTTGCAAGTTAGCTCCCTACGTAAGGCTCACAGAATATGAAAAATTATTCTTTTCTAAAATATGTTGCATGTGAAGCTTCACACTTGCTGTAAGTCTCTAATTGTGTGGTGTTGCTGTGGATGCTCTTTTCTTGTTTCTTCTTTCCTCACCCCACTTGTCTTGTGAAGTTTGCCACATCAGAGCTCAAAATGGGTCATGTTCCTGGTCCCTGCACTTACGAATAGCATCATTGGTCTTGGTCGCAGCTGCTGCTGAGGTTCGAGGACTTTCAGACCTCACCACTAGATGACCTTTGGAGGTCCCTTCCAACCCAAACTGTTCTACGATTCACTTAGTTTGGAGCTGAACTTTTTCTGAAGGTCTTCAATTGGAGAATTTTTGAAATTTGGTTGGTTCCTGTTTTGTTTCTTGTCGCCACCACCCAGATGTTCAGGTCTCCCTCTCCTAGGCACCAGTTACTCAGCAACAACATGCTGAAACACAGAAAGCACTGAAGGTTTTGCTTGTGACTGTGTGAAGAACCTTCTGTGCACTGATGATGCAGCACAAGTAATATGCAGGTTGAAAACACAGCTCAAACCAACCTTCCATAGGGGAGGCTCAAAACTGCCCTGGGCTCTTGTCTTCACAAAAGGAAGCTGGGAGATATAACACATTGTGCTGGATTGACTTTGGTTGCCCACCAAGCTGCTCTGTCTTCCTGAGCAGAAGGAGAAAATTAGAAGATAAAATTCATGATTTGAAATAAGGACAGGTGATCACTTAGGTTTTACCATCATGGGCAAAACAGACTCAGTGTGGGGGGAAAATAATTTACTTTATTGCCACTTAAAATAGATTTGGATAGTCAGAAACAAGGACAAAATTGAAACAATACCTTTCCCCTTCTCCTTTTTCTCAGGCTTAACTTCAGTCCTTCATTCCCAGCTCCTCTACCACGTCTTCTTGCTGAGCAGCTCAGAGTTTGGTACAGTGGGTTGTGATCAGCCCATAGAAGCTGCTCTCTGCTCCTCCTTCCTCCTCACACTTTTCCTCTGCTCCACTATGGGTTTTCCCCACATGCTGCAGTCCTTCAGGCCAAACCGGTTCCAGCATGACCACAGACCACAATTCCTTTAGGAAATACCTACATGCTCTAGTGTGGGGTCTTCTGTGAGCTACAGTGTGGATATGCTCTGGCACAGTCCTCTCTCTGAGCTGCTGCTCCACCATGGTCTCTCTCCATGCTTTGCAGGGGAGTATCTCATCTGGCCCCTGGAGCATCTTCTTCCCTCACTATTCTCATCTTAGTGCTCAGAGATCTGCTTCTGATGCTTCCCCCTTGGCTCCCTGCCCCCCATTCTTCTCTCTGCCAAGTGGTGTTTTGCCCTTTTTTTAGATATGTTTTCTCAGAGACACCAGCAGCATGGCTGATGGGCTCAGCTGTGTCCTGCAGTGGATCTGCTGTGGAACCATCCATTTCTGGCACAGGGCAGTCCCTGGTCTCTTCTCATGGAATCCACCTCTGCTGCCACGTCTGTTACTAAATCCTTGCCACCTGCCCCCAAAACATACATGTGTTTAGAAAAGTTAGTAGCTTACTAGCCAAAATTCAGCTGTCCCTTTGCCAAGTAGGCAAATGATTTAAGCAGTAAAGCACTGTCTGATCTGGGATAAGTTGTTGGACCAGAAATCAGAAGCATGGCATTTAATATTGTAGCTGAATGTTCATTATCATCATGACACAGGACTGATGTGTTTCTGGATATCTAGAGCAGCTATTCTTTCTTACCTTGGCATTTGTGGATCTGAGGCAATGTTTTTGTTGGCTAATTTGGGTCCCTCTTGTGTTTTCTGGTGGTAAATGCCTTTCCTTGGAGGAGACCCAGCCGAGGATGCTGAGAAGTGGTAGATGTTTGCCTAGACGAGAGGTAGGAACTTGATTCTTGTCAGGTCAGCTATATAGTGCTATATATTTCTGGTGGTGATCCCAGAGAATGGTCCAGGATGCCTATGCCAAATGGTACGGAGTGGGTCATCTCACCTCCCATGCTGAAACTTCAGAATCTCTTGGAGGAGTCTGTTGTACCCATATTGCTTCTTATCAGGCTCACAGTGCACTATGGTAACTATCCCATCATCTTATACCGTGAGACAGCATAAACTCTTCTAGCATGCTTTTCACACACTTCTTACCTGTGAGTGTGAGACATGCTGGGATTCACTTGGAGGAATGCTTGAGGCCAAGAAAGATGAACCCAGCACAGCTTTGTGAGGTGAGGTATGGACCGTAGCCCAGGCAATCCTTCAGTCTGTGCCCAAGTTTCCGATGGAACTACTTGATTTGGCCATGGGCAGGGACACCTCTCAACTAGGCGTGGCTGCTGCTCATCCAGCCAGGTCTTGAACAGCAGCAGGAAGGAGGCATCCACAATCTCCCTATGCAGCCTATTCCAGAGTTCCACCACTCTTGTACTGAAGAACTTCTTCCTAAGATCCAGTCTAAACCTACTTTCCCTCAGCTTGAAACTATTCCCCCTTGTCCTGTTGCTAGATACCCTTAAGACAAAGTCCCTCTCCAGGTTTCCTGTAGGATCCCTTCAGGTATTGTAAGGCAGGTCTAAGGTCCCCTCTCAGTCTTCTCTGCTCCAGGCTGAATAACCCTAGCTCCCTCAGCCTATCCTCATAGCAGAGGTGTTCCAGCCCTTGAATCATTTTTGTGGCCTCCTCTGGACTCAATCCAACAGCTCTGTGTTCTTCCTATGCTGGGGACACCGGAACTGGACATGCTTACAGTTTGGACTGACCAGGAACAAGGATCTCTCCTTGTCTTCATTTTATGCTGTGCTAGATCAGGTATTGTGGAAAGCTTGGATTCAGGGCTGTAGACTTCCAAACAGACAAGGTTCCTAGGAGCTAGGCACTGAAGTGTTGGTGTACATTTTGAGGATGTGCGAGTTGCTGTTTAAGCTGAGATGTAATAAATTTATATCTGGGTTTCAGCTGTGCAGTCATGAAAAAGTGTCCAGTGAACAAAGTGAGCTTCCATTTTCAAGGAGTTAAGGTTGAGTGTGCACTGCTAGTACTACACGCTTGGGAGACATCTGTCCTGCAGAAAGTGAACAGGAGATGAATCTGGTCCCTCTTTTCTCTCTTTGTCTCTGTAGTCTATGGACTGAACTATTTTTAAAAGTTGTAGATGTATTTATAAAGTTATTTAAGTACAGCTATAGATAAAACATTTAGATAATGTGTTATCTATATTATATCTGCACATGAGCAGATGCTTATAGATGTATATCCAAAGCTGACCACTACAGGATCTCACCACCTGACAAGCAACAGGGCACAGAGCAATGGATTGAATGTCAGGAGTCTGACCTTTGTTACAATCTGGATGTGTAACTCAGAGGAAATCACAACCTAAGTTACAGCTGATATGCAGATGGAGGTTTATCTCTTCATTTACCTATAGTGGGGACCACTAACAGTTGAAGATGAGCTAAGTGAACTTACAATAGCTAAATTTATTAGGATTTTTAGCTGTCACAGAGCTAACTCCTCTGGCAGTATGACTGATGCTAAGCTAACTGGTTACATCCTTGTAGAATCGTTCTGGTTAGAAAAGATCATCAATTGCAACCATTTTCTACCAAGCCTGGTGCTAAACTGTGTCCCTTAAAACCACTTCCTTACTGAGATCTCTCAGTGTTTCAGTGTAATCACATGTAGTAGATCTACCTTGAGGGACCTAGCTTATTTGTGTAGGCTTTATGGCCAAAAGAGTGAGACAGACCCTTTCATGAGGCAATCTACTTTATTTATTGTATTTCATAGATTCACAGAAAGGTTTGGATTGGAAGGCATCTTCAAGATCCAGTTCCAACCCCTCTGCCATGGGCAGGGACACCTTTCACTAGCCCAGCTTACTCAAGGCCTCATCCAACCTGACCTTGAACACCTCCGGGGAGGGGCATCCACAGCCTCCTTGGGCAACCTGTTCCAGTGTCTCACCACCCTCACTCACTGGAAAGAAGTTCTTCCTAATCTCCAGTCTCAATCTCCCCCTCCTGCAGTTTATCATAACACTGAAAGAATTACCCTCTGTTTGTGCCTATCTCCACTGTTTACAAGATATGGCCAATACATTTCATTTACTAGCTTCATTTTCAGGTGATTGAGGAGATAATTCCTGCCATTTTATGATGGGAATATGGGCGAATGTGTTATGCAGTGTTTTTCTGTCAAGCCATGAGACTGTTACAAATAGCATTATTTGTTTTCTTCAGCCTCTTCATCTCTTATCTGTTCTTTGAAGCTGCTTGTGCCTGTGTGAAAGCAAAGTGAAAAAGGAGTCATCTTATTTTTATCTGAAACCTATGTAATGGAGGACAGCACCTCTACAGCTGAGAGTCAAAAGCAATAGGACAGAGAAAAAGATAGAAGATTACTTTGTTCGTTTGTTTCTTCAATTAAATAGCATTTTCATATTAGTCAGAATACTTTTTTGTGTAGACTTAATGCTACACTTTATGTTCTAACAGTAATTTTGGTTTGCCAAGCTAATTGTTCTATTCTATAGTTGTTCAAATGTATGCTTCTGTCACCTTTTACTTAAGTAGTGAAGGTAGAGGTAGAAATAAACCCTGTCAAATTCCTTGCCCCAAAGAGCATCATCTAAAATCCGAAATGTATAGCAACCTGTCTCTGCAATGGACAAAGCTACAAGTTGGTTTGCTGAGGTGTAGGAGGGGAGATAGATGCTTTTGTTGGCTCTTTCCCCACTTTCAGCCATACCACATAGGTCATGGGACTGCTCATTTCACCTGTGATTGTTTTTGTATCATAGAATTGTAGAATCTTAGAATGCTCAAACAACCCTGCAAAGCAGGGTCACGTAGGGCAGATCAAAAAGGAATACGGCCAGGTGGGTTTTGAAGTTCTCTGGAGAAGGAGACTCCAAAACCTCTCTAGACAGCCTGCTCCAGTGCTCTATCACCATGTATCAGAGCATTTCAATACCCAACCTTAAGTATTAGCTATGCAGTGAGTATGTTTTCAGACCTAATTAGTGAATTAGTTAGTACTAGTTTACAATTATCCTTAATAAGCATAAGTCTGGATTAGGAATGGTCAGTAAAAGTAACTTTTCTGTCTTGCAGTTCATCGGCTTGGGATAATTTAGTAACAAAGGCTCATGTTGCAATCAGGGAAAGGGCTCCCACTGACTTCAATGGGACCTGGATTGGGATCAAAATGAAGTACTTGCCATGAGTCTAAATAGCTGACATTGTCACTGGCTCATCATGTGAAGCCCTTCAGTACATTGTAGAATCATTTTATTTGGATTTGATTAAACATAAAAGTATTTTGCAAGGCTTTCCAGCTTTGGAAAACAAAGTCATTTATATAAGGGCTAAGCAACCACATAGCTATCCTCTTTTACCCTGGTTAGTAGGCTTCATCCTCCAAATATTTAGGCATGCTGTGTGCTCAGGATGTGCCATGGCATATTTGATTTTCTGACATCAGGTACATAGGTATTTGCAGGAGAAGATCTGATGCTGTAACATCCATTTGTTGTATCCTGCTTTGCTGATAGATTGCTAGGTCTGAAGGGCAGGAGATGTAATTGTACATCGTACTTAGCAGGATGGGATATAGGAGACATGCTGCAAAGAAATGCTGGTCACGAACAACGGGTTTATATATCACAGAGACATAGAATGGATTGGGTTGGAAGGAACCTTTAAAGGTCAACTAGTCCAACTCCCCTGCACTGAGCGGGGACAGTTTCAACTAGATCAGGTTGTTCAGGGCCCCATCCAACCTTACGTGGAAGGTTTCCAGGGATGGGGCATCTACCACCTCTGGGCAACCTGCACCCTCATCGTAAAAAGTTTCTTCCTTAGCTGTAGTCTAAATCTCTCCCTTTTAGTTTAAAACCATCACCCCTTGTCCTACTGCAACAGACCCTGCTAAATGTACATGTATACATATATGTGTTTTAAGGGGAAAATATGCTACTTGCCTATATTCCAGGTTAACTGTCAGCTGCTAAAAATGTGCCTTTTATTATTAACACCTTTTATCAATCCAACGAACACTAGAAACAGCAATTCTTGCTCCAAGCCCAGACACATCTTGCAATAATTTCTAAATGCCCCATATTAAAAATAATACTTACTCAAACTTCTCCAGAATGTCCCAGGGTAAGCAAAAATGCTTTTTTCTATTATTATTCGTTTTGACAAACCTGATTGTGTGCTGGCCATTGTTAAAAGCTTCTCTATCTGTCTCCAAATGCAGTGAGAGACAAAGAATTTTTAATGAATTTAATTAAAACTTTATGTGGTTTTTATGGTGTTCACCTCCAGCTGGTGTGCCATTCTTCTCTGATGAATGAAGTTTCCTCTAATGCATAATGATGTGTTTTATTTGAGGGATGTTTAAACCCCCTTCCTAGTAGCCCTGAGGTAGTTTCCAAGGTATGACACAGTGGTGAAGTATTTAAAAGCAGGTCTCTTAAGTTTAAGTGAATTATGTATCTGGTTAAACACACATGCATGAATGCATAAATATGAATTTTTATTTCTTTTCCCCCCAGAAACAGTCCTTGTGGTCTGGATTTTATGAGCCATACTTCTGAGAATTTGTCTTTGCAAAGGGCGCATTGACATGAAAGGGTCTTGTTATCTGGTTGTTTTCTAGGATGTTAGGGGTTGGAAGGGACCTGTGGAGATCTTTGGGTCCACCCCCCCTGCCAGAGCAGGACTGTAGAATCTAGTGTAGGTCACACAGGAACACATTCAGACAGGGCTTGAAATTCTCCAGAGAAGGAGACTCTACAACCTCTCTGGGAAGCCTCTTCCAGTGCTCTGTGACCCTTACAGGAAAGAAGTTCTTCCTCATGTTGAGGTGTAACTTCCTGTGCTGCAGTTTACATCCACTGCCCCTTGTCCTATCACAGGGCACAAGTGAGCAGAGGCTTTCCCTTCCTTCCTGACACCCAGCCCTCAGATATTTATAGACATTTATTAGATCCTCTCTCAGTCTACCCCTCTCCAGACTAAACAGCCCCAGGCCTCTCAGCCTTTGCTCATAAGGCAGTGCTCCAGTCCCTTCATCATTCCTGTTAGCCCTCAGTTGGACTCTCTCAATTAGGTCCCTGACCCTCTTGAACTGGGCAGCCCAGAACTGGATGCAGTATTCCAGGTGGGGCCTCACTAGGGCAGAGTAGAGGGGAAGAGAATCTCCCTCGATCTGCTGGACACACTCTTCCTAATGCATCCCAGGATACCACTGGCCTTACTGGGCACAAGGGCACATTGCTGTCCCATGAAGAATTTGGTGCTTGTATTGGGAGTGGGAAATTGAATAACCTCAGCTTAACACACTGGACACTGACATCTCTACCAGGCACAAGGTCCTTGTATTGATGGGTACTCCTGGTGCTGCTGTAATAAAAGTGAATAATAGCATGCAGGCAGTCACGTTAGCAAATGTTTTAGTGCATTTGATGAGATGCGCTGAGACACTGCCACAAGCTGGTCAGAGTTAGTGGAATTCTAGTCCTCTGAATCTCTCTTGCTGGTGGGGCTTTCATGCAGAGTATCTCAAAAGGGCAACGACCTGTCTTCCTTTCCTGAAGATGTGTTCAGTCAATATTTCTTCTGTCAAGAAGCAAAGTCTTGCTAAAAGAGGTAAGGCCTTGATTTGCTTCAAGCACTTGCCTTTCAAAATCTTGAGTCTGGGGGTGGCCAAACTGAAGTCCAGAGCTGTCATTTGTGGTTCTGTTGATGCCGAGATCTCAGTTGTGCAAGAATCTTGAACAAGTTCCCCAGGGAAGGAATGAATGAAGCAAGATGGCTTGGACCACGGGACCAGAATTTAGGAAGAACTCACATCTCTACAGGGAGTGGCAAGGTCCCTGGAGAAGTCTCAGTAACGTAGTCTATGAACTTGCAGTGGTTTTGCAGAGACTGGAAAAACTTAGAGGAATGTTGAAAGGCAATGTTGGAAGGGAGAAGGGACTTTGAAGATCATCCAGTTCCAACCCCCCTGCCATGGGCAGGGACACCTTCTACTAGACCAGGTTGCTCAAGGCCTCATCCAACCTGGTCTTGAACTCCTCCAGGGAGGGGACATCCACAACCTCCCTGGGCAACCTGTTGTCAAGGGGTCAGGCTTTGAGGCTCCTGTGTATAGTCCTGTGGTCTTCAGCTCTAAAACAACATGATGTTTAACTAGTACCCTTTGTTTCTGGAGTTACCTTTGGCAAGCAGTGTTGGGAACAAAGTTAAAGAAGCCTGAGAAGGACTAAATCCTGGGACTACAAGGGTTGAGTTTCAGCTGCTTATGCTCATGATGCACTGCTAGAATTTCATCAGCCTGTGAACAGTGACAGGTTTGACAGTGAAGCCATGAGTCCTTTAAGGACATAAGGAGAAACACAGGGCCACAAAAAAGTATTTGAGTCCAGGTGTTGATTGTAGTCTTGCTTTTAAAAGCAGAAAAGAAATCAAGCAGGAAAGAAGTAAACCCACTGAAACCAAGGATTTCTTTCCATGTACTTGTACTTTGCACAAAGTGGCTAATTAACAGAGGAGGATGAGGCATGAGAATCTGATTTATAACAGGTTTTACTGGCATATGAAACTACCACAGCAACACTGGGGGCTAAAGAATGAGCTTAGTTTGTAAAAGGGGAGCTTTCTCAGTTCTCCTAAGGATGCAGCATAATCCGTCCTACCACAAGGGCATTGTATAAAATGGTGCTGCTGAGAACATTGTGATAGGTGGTCAAGGTACAGCCAAGGTACACACCTGAGGATGTGCTACAGGAGACACTTGTCGTTCAAAGGATGCTTCTTGGTGACCTGTGTGGGAAACTTTTAGGTGATTTGAGACAATGCTGGACTCTGGAAGCAAACCTGTGTGCATATCTTCATAGCAATTGTCTTCATAAATCTTCATTGTTATGGTTGACAGGACAATACTGAGTAACAAAACCAAAAAGCTTGTGCCAGTCTTTTGTCCATTTTAGGGACTTAGTGAAGCACAAAGTGATTTAATGCTGGAGTAGTCATTAGGAGATTCTTTGCATAACTGTCTGTATATATAAATCTCCATTTCTTTTTCTTTGCTTCCTTTAAAAGTGTCTGGGGACTCAGCCCTGTTCCTTAAAGATGAATTTCTCACACTCTTCTAAGCTTACTGTCTTTGTCATATAGGTTGTTGCAGGGCAGCAACATGTAATGAATCAAGTGATTTTTGATGCATTGTTATATAGCTTTGCAGTTGAAATATCACAGCATCATGGGAAAAGATATGTATCTGTATGCACATAGACTGGCATGCTATTTTAGGCTGAAAAAGGCTGATTTTCATGAAAAAAAAGGACTTAATAAGACCATAGAATCATAGAACTGTTTTGGTTAGAAAAGACCTCTAAGATCATCGAGTCCAACCTGACACCACCATGGCCATTAAACCACGTCCCCAAGTGCCAAGTCCACATGTTTCTTGAACACTTCCAGGGATGGTGACTCTATCACCTCCCCAGGCAGCCTGTTCCAATGCCTGACCACTCTTTCAATAAAGAAATGTTTTTCTAATATCCAATCTAAACTTCCCTGGCACAATGTCAGGCCAGATCTTCTCATTCCATCACTAGGGAGAAGAGACCAACCCCCGCCCAGCTCCAACCTCCTTTCAGGGAGTTATAGAGAGCACTGAGGTCTCCTCTTGGCCTCTCTTTCTCCAGACTAAACAACCTCAGTCCCCTCAGCTGCTCCTCACCAGCTCTGTTCTCCAGACCCTTCACCAGATTTGTTGCCCTTTTCTGGACACACTCCAGCATCTCAATGTTGTTGTAGTGAGGGGCCCAAAACTAAACCCAGTATTTGAGATGCAGCCTCACCAGTGCTGAGTTCAGAGGGACAATCACTTCCCTGGTCCTGCTGGCCACATTATTGCTGATTGAGGCCAGGATGCTGTTGGCAAGCTATGCTATAGATATCCTTTGAGTGTTGTTGGATTGGAAACACTGATTCTATCAGAATGTAAAGAGAATCTTCTAAAGATAAAAAATAATAGGAACAGACTTGGAAAAATAATGGACATTTAAGAAGTCTGCCAGCAGTTTTCTTTGTCTCTGGCTTCAGGCCAGATTGTCCATGTATTGAATATGCTTAAAAGCATAAGGAAATTATATATCTATATATATTTATATTTTTTCAGAAGAAATTGGAGATTTGGCTCCTATATCTTCCTTAAATGTTTGAAAATCCCTGGATCAAAGCCTACAGAATCTCTCCTGAGGAGAGATTTGAATGTGGATAATTAGGCAGGAAACTCTGAGCGCTTCTATGTTTTAGCTTCATTTACTATTTAAGCAGAAGTTCAAATGAAATAAGAAGATGTATCAGGTCTTATCTTGACAGGTGTTGTTTTTTTTCCTGTGTTTTGGAATCCAATATTCACACTGTCTCCAAAGACATCATGAAAATTTTGGTGTAGATTGAGGTTTAAATCTTTCCTCCAGTAGTCTTTTCTATTGAAAAATATTCTCTTTGAAAAGTAAAGCTTTATACAGAGCTTGCCAGCATTGTCAAACTGACACACTTTGGGGTGACCTTTGCTAAATCTGCATAAATATTTCTGCTGCTCTTGCGGGTTTTGAGTTGTTTGGGTTTTATGGTTGGGTGGGGTTTTTTTGTATAATTTTTTTGTGTGGAGTTTTTGTTTTGTTTTGGGGTTTTTTTCAGTTTAAAATATACTTTCCTATCTGTGTCCATATGATACTCAAATACTGTGTCCAGTTCTGGTGTCACCATCATAAGGACACAGAATTGTTGGAGCAAGTCAAGAGGAGGGCCACACAAATGATCTAAGGGCTGGAACACCTCTGCTACGAGGATAGGCTGAGAGAGCTGTGGTTGTTCAGCCTAGAGAAGATGTTGAAGGGACCTTAGAGCTGCCTTCCAATAGCTGAAGTGATCCTACAGGAAGGCTGCAGAAGAACTTTTCATGAGGGTGTCTAGCAATCAGACAAGGGGAAATGGTTTTTAGCTGAGGAAGAGCACGGTTAGACTGGATCTTAGGAAGAAGTTCTTCAGCACAAGGGTGGTGAGACTCTGGAATAGGCTGCATAGGGAGGTTGTGGATGCCCTCTCCCTGGTGATGTTCAAGGCCAGGTTAGATCCAGCCTTCAGCAGCCAAGTATAATTGAGAGGTGTCTCTGCCCATGGCAGTGAGGTTGGAGAAGATGATTTCTGAGGTCCCTTCCAATCTAAGCCATTCTGTGATCCTATGATTCTACATGATTGGCAAAACTCAGGAACATCTCCTTCTCTGAGGGCAAACTTTTCTCTCCCTATACTTACCCATATGAAAAAAAACCACAAAACCCAGTCTTCAGCTCTGAGCCCTTTGACACTTTTGGTCATTTAAATAAAGGGTTACCAGGGAACCCGCTTCAGTGGACCTGAGAGGCCAGAACCATTTGCATCCATTAGAATGATTTGCTCTGATGTGAGAGCCATTTGAATCATAATACAACAGAAGGAAAATCGCAGATTCACAGAATGTTAGCGTCTGGAAGGGACCTCAAAAGATCATCTAGTCTACCCCCCTTGCCAGAGCAGCATCACCTATACCAGATCTCACAGGAATACATCCAGGTGGGTTTTGAATATCTCCAGAGAGGGAGATTCCACAACCCCCCTAGGCAGCCTGTAAGCTTATCGTGAGACCTCCTCCCCATGCCCACCCCAGCCCAACCACACCATTCCCAGCCCATCTTCATTGTATTCTGACATAAGAAATCTAGCCCAGGATTCATTGGTGTTAGACATGGTGCTGCACAGGGATATGGAAAACCACCTAACCCAGTTTAGTCTGGAGAAGAGAAGACTGAGAGGAGACCTTATTAATGTTGATAAATATCTGGCAGGTGGGTGTCAAGAAGAAGGGACCAGGCTCTTTTCAGTGGTGCCCAGTGATAGGATGAGGGGCAATAGACATTTACTGTAACACAGGAAGTTCCACCTCATCATGAGGAAAAACTTCTTCACTGTAAGGATGATGGAGCCCTGGAGCAGGCTGCCCAGAGTGGTTGTGGAGTCTCCTTCTCTAGAGACTTTCAAGACCTGTTTGGATGTGTTCCTGTCTGACCTGCACTAGGTGATCCTACTTTGCCAGCATGATTATATTCAACGATCTCCAGAATTCCCTTCCAACCTCTACCAATCTATGACTGATTCTATGAGTCTATGAACTGAAGGATGCTGTTTGAGATAGACTCTGTCCCTGCACCATAAGCTAAGAACTTGGTATCAAACTTCTCTTCAAGTTTCCTCCTACTGCTTCACTGATTTATCTCAGTGGCCACCATTTACAACATGGATTAATGAAAATAAACCAAGGCATATGTAAGACGATTAAAGTGCTGATCATTCTGCAGCCTAAGGCTGACTCAAGAAGTGTTGGGCTCTGCCTTGCTGCTGGGGTCTTCTGCTTTATTGAGGTAGTCTTCCACAGGCTCCATATCATTAGCTGGTGGTGTGTGCTGCAGTTGTTATAAATATGCTCGTTTTGGGTCAGGATTCCAAAACAAACAAAAAAACCCAAGCAGTCTTTCTGATTTGTTGTAAAGATGGTGTGCTGTCTGCACTGTGTCATTTTCCTTCCCCTCATAGCGGGGTAACATACAATTAGGGGTTGATGTCAGCCTGTAGAATTTTTGGTGTAAGGTATTGGTCTCACCAAAATGCCATACTCCTTAACAAAACTGGCAGACGTGTCCTTTGGCAGCAGCTGCTTGCCATGTGATTTAAAACTTCCTGTCACTATAATTGATGTGTTTTTATTCTTTCCACTTCCTGAAGCCTGATCAGAATTAAAATTGCTGTTGGAATTTCCTGTCAAAGCAACTCATTTATTCGCCCAGTGCAGCACTGACACTACTTTGATTGGACATTGCCTTCAGCTATTCTCGGGCCCAGAGATTGCTGTGAATTATGCTCCTTGCCCAGGTTTGACTTCCCTGCATGCCACATCTGCAAATATATACAGATTGTCCATCATGTGGTAACCTTGTCCTAATGAAAATTCCACATGTAAAATGTTAATGATTTGAATATCAAACTTGGCCACCTGCTGGGGCCCTGGCTTTTGTGTTTATTTAGGAAACCCCACAGAGTTCTCCAACTGATTGTCTCACGGAACTTTCCTGTCACCTACCGACAAGAGCTCTGCTGTATTTCTCCACTAAAGAGAATTTACACCCCCTTTTTCAGCTTGCCTTTTAAAAAGCTAAGCTTTGTGTAGGATTTTTCTTTAATTTTCTGTTTCACTATGCTGTCTGCTTCAGTATGCTGTCTGCATTCCTTCCCAGAGATGGCTGCATTATGCTGCCATGCGGCCGCCCTCAGAGAGGTTTGTCCGGTGCTTTGCCATCATTCAGGCTGAAAGATGCTGTATAGATGCACATCACTATTCTTTGCAGTGTGAGTGCAATGTGGTGGTAATAAGCTGTTAAATTCACTGTTGGATGAATCATTCAGTTGCCCCAGTTGTAACTCTGTTTTCCTGTTAGAGTTGCTTAGAGAATTACAGGTTATTTTGGGAAGCTGAATAATGGATAAGTATTGGATTGTTCTGCAGTTACAACTGACACAAAGTCATTGTCACCTCAGAGCAGAAGAGATATAATAACACTTACTTAACTGCCTTTGTAAAGTGTTTTGATAACCCAGGTTGAAAAGTGCTTCTAACCCTGTGAAGTATTGCTGTTATTATTAATGGCAATATATTATTTTTAACGTTCTAGCCTACATTATTTTGAGGATGTAGTGGCAGTCTAAATATTCATGTGCAGTCTCCTTTCCTTGGCCAAACTAGGTGCCAAGTACTCTTTCAATATTTTAAGGAAATGACTGAATATTTTGGCTGGTCGTTGTGGTAGGAGATCGTAAGTGATTTGCACTCTACCTGCAGCTAGTGAAAATAGCTCCCACTAGACTCTGGTTGCTGTGTAAGGTAGTGTTGAGTAATTATATAATCTACCATTTCTCCTGCATTAAAAATGAAACAAAACGAAGGTATTTAGACTTTTGTTTCCAAATAGTTGCCCTAAGAATACGCTTGCTTTATATTAATTATATTTTCATTATGCTGTATTAGAAACATGGTAGATAGCAGGAACAGAGAGATGTACTTGGCACTGGTGAGGCCACATCTCAAGTACTGTGTTCAGTTCTGGGCTCCTCACGATAAGAAGGACATTGAGGTTCTGGAGCGTGTCCAGAGAAGGGCGGTGAGGCTGGTGAAGGGCCTGGAGCACATGGCCTATGAGAAGTGTCTGAGGCAGCTGGGCTTGTTCAGTCTGGAGAAGAGGAGGCTGAGGGGAGACCTCATGGCTCTCTACAACTACCTGAAAGGAGGTTGGAGCAAGGAGGGGGTAGCCTCTTCTCCTTGGTGTCAAGCGACAGGACTAGAGGAAATGGTTCCAAGCTGCACCAGGGGAGGATCAGGCTGGATGCTGGGAAATATTTCTTCACAGAGAGTGTTCTCAAACACTGGAATGGTCTGCCCAGGGCACTGGTTGCCATCCCTGGAGCTTTTTAAGCAGTGTGTGGACCTGGCACTTAGGGACATGGTTTAGGATTGACCCTAAATTGGATGATCTTTGAGGTCTCTTCCAACCGGATATTTTCTGTGATTCTATTTTCTTTGTGGTCAGGAACTTGGACTTTTTACTTAACGCAGAGGCAAGTAAACATCATGCCCCCTTCAAGCCTCTGCAGTTCCTTCAAGAGCAGGGCAGTGTCCCTGAGCTTTCCAACTGAAGAAGTAGTATACAGATGTTTGATGGTTATAGGACAGCATGGTTACAAAGTAGGAGCTGTGGAAGGGAGGGGTTTACAGGGGAACAGGGGTGGACAGTAGGGAAGCAAAGGAATGGCCTTGCTGTAAAGACCAGCAGCTATCTCCATCCTGCAGACAAAATGTCAGGTCTCTTTGTATTCTGGGTCACTGTGCATTTGCATAAACCTGGTGTGCAGGAGAAAATGATGAATAATGAGTTTGAAAGATGCCAAAAAGAAAGTTACAAAGTGAGCAAAGGAAAGAAATGTCCAGCTGGCAGGACTGAAAGGTTTCACGGACCAAGTGATACAGTCAGAACACTGGAAAATTTGTGCTTTACTGAAGGAAAGCAGAAGTAAAATCCTGCTTGGAAAAAAGAAATGGCTCCTACTCTGCTGGTCAGGACAAAGCTAATGAGTGTTAATGACTCATTTCAGTGCAGGATTTAAGGAAGACTCAAGCTATTCAAAGGTTGGTCTTTTGGGCAGGGCTGGATAGACAAAACCTCTCACTAAAGGGACATTTACAGAGGTCTACATACATGCACCATGAGACGTGGCAGCAGGAGCTCCACTGGCCACTTAACAGCGGAGAGAGAACCAGAACATCTGATCAAGACATTTCAATAGGTCACTCACCCTACATAGACATCAGTTGCTGTTTGGGAAGCTATAGAGATGAGGCCATGCGTTTCAACATGTTCAATAAAAGAGTCTCAAAGCAAGTCCCCAGCTCTGGGTCAGACTCCTGTCTGTCACGTGGCGAGGGGTGAGCAGGGGCAGACTTCTGAAGAGAAGAGGAAAGGATGGTCAAAGCAAATTCAGTTCTCCTGATGTGGGTTGTGTGTGTTTTATTTTCAGGAGAGAGGCCAGAATAAGGAGTGAACTTTAACAAAAAAAACCAAAACCCAAACAAATACACTCAGTATGCTGCTTCTTCAGCTGCCACGTCAGCCCAGCTGGAAATGCCCAGTGTAGGAATGAGCCAAACCAACAGTGCTGAAGGCTCCAGGAAAGACATAATGCTGACACAACAGTAACTGAGTTCCCAACTGATTTCAATCACTAGATAAATATCAGTTTCAACCCTACATGATATTCTCAAGTAATTGTCCAATGCCCAGTTGGGCTGGAGTGGTGTTCCTCTGGAACTAGCTCAGGCCAACTTTAACTGCTTCAGAGTGCATGGCCAAGAGCAGCCTTATGTGCTGGAGCCTGCAATGCCGTTAGACAGGCTGTAGTCAAGAGGACAGAATGCCTGGTGTGTTTAGTCTAATACACCACGGGACTTGTTTGCTGCAGTTACGGTATTAAAGCTGTAATTACAGCCAGTGAACCGCAGATGGACTGTAGCCATAGGATTTAAACAGCGTATCACTGCAGCAGAAACCACCCCCCACGGTAGGTTGGAAGTTCAAAGGGTCAGTTTTCCCACTTTGTTTGATCAGCCTACAGGCTTCTAAGTAATCGTCATCATGTATTTAACATCTCAACCTGTTTAATGCCATTCTCTTGGTTTCATTTTAGTTTTTTGTTTCTGTTTCAGAGGAAAGAGCATAACTTAAAGCTTGCATAGCGATCATTCTTCAGTGTGAATCACAGAATGGTAGGGGTTAGAAGAGTCAGTCCAACCTCCCTACCAGAGCAGAATCACTTGAAGTAGATAACATAGGAACATGTTCAGGTTGGCCTTTAAACTCTCCAGAGATGGAGACTCTGCCACCTCTCTGCCAGCCTGCTCCAGTGCTCTGCCACCCTCAAAGTAAAGAATTTTCTTCTCGTGTTTACATTGAACTTCCTATGTTCAAGTTTGAGCCATTTACCTCTTGTCCTGTCACTTGGCACCCCTGAGAAGAGTTTGGCCCCATTTTCCTGACACCCATCCTTTAGATATTTGTGGGCATTAATAAGATTCTCCCCTCAGACTCCTCTTCTCCAAGCTAAACAACCCCAGCTCTCTCAGCCTGTCCTTGTATGCCCCATGCTGGACTTTCTCCAGTAGTTCTTTGTCCAGAACTGAACATGATACTCCAGGTGAGGCCTCACCAGCACAGAGCAGAGGGAGCAGAAAACCTCCCTCAACCTTCTGATCACACTTCTCTTAGTGTACCCCAAGATGCCATTGGCCTTCTTGGCCATAATGGCACAGTGCCAGCTCAAGTGCAGGTGGAACACCATTTTTATGATGCATTCTATGACTCTGTGATAGTTCTGTGATGTGGTAGTTAGATGTATGCCACCCTGCTGCAACACCGAGCTGCCCCGCTCACTAAATAATGAAGTAGGTGCTCTGTACTTGAGTGGAGATTGAAAATCACAGCAGAAAACATGGATTTGGGTACAGGAAAGAACGAAAATAATCTCTTTGAGACAGTGCCAGTAGAGCATATTTGGGGCTGGTAGTAAAATATACTTTTTGTAATGATAAGGCAGATTTGGGGTTTGTGATGCTGTCAGTGACAGGTATGGAAATGGCCTGAACATGGACACAGGCCTTTTGCTAGCAGGTAGAGGTGTCAAGCCTTGATTGGAAGTGACTGAGGAAAAATGTCAAAATTCATCTTCTTTTTGCTCCCTGTGCTTGACAGACAAAATTTCGTATTGAACCTAGAAGAGATGATAGCTGATATTGACTTTCCATTTTAGCAGTGAACTTAACCCTTTTTCTTATTATTACTATTTTTCTGATTAAGCAGGGCTGTAATGGTTGCCATGTAGGAAAATATAGGTAATATTAACCTGAAATATGTCTGCCTAGGGATCCATTCATTTCCCCCAAAATAACCAGCTTCTATTTATATATGAATGTCTGTTTATATATATTTAAATGCCCCATTTGCTACACTGGTTTTAGCTTCTTGTTAGCATCACTTCTTGTTAGCATGATGTTCTACAGCACAAGGCAGCTGGAAAAGTGAAACATGTGTTCAAGAATTTATGCAGTGTCTTTGCTTTCTTTCATTAAGGGAACTAACAATAATAGGTGCATATTATAAGTTAGCAGTGTTAAGCAGTATGTTACAGGCATGTCTGACAGACCTGTTGTTTACATTCATATTTTAGCCCAGTGAAACTGGAGCTTTTTTAGCAACATGACGTTTTTCAAATGCAATATTTATACCTCTTCTTCCATACAGAGGAAACTTAGTCATCAAAAATATGATAGGTTTTAAATCCACTTGTATCCTTTGCAGTAAGAAAAGATTTCTAATTATTTCCCCAGCAAAATGCATAAGTCAGCATGTTCTGTATTCCAAGCCTTCTATTAATTGATGAGGGGAAAATTTCTCACCTCATGCTAACAATAACCTGTCTTATTTTCACATGGCTGAAACCTTCTCTGTGGGTATATACAACCGCCCCTTGTTGCCCTCAGCGTTTTCTTTCGGGCTGTGTGTTACCCTCATTTTGTATGTGCTGCCTCTGCCAGCATCAGTGGGAGTTGTTCCCATCTTCCCAGAGGAATATCCTTGCCTGAACTGTCTGAACTGTGATCTTTGCGGTCCTCAGAGACAGCTAAAAATACAAAATCTTTTCTTGCATACATACACCCCAGGGAGATCATGTGTTAATGAGCTCCAAAGTCTAATTACACTTTATAAGAAGTGAATATATACACAGCTTGAAAAGACATCTGTCATTAAACAAATACCGAATTGATCCATCTGAATGTCCTGCCCATAAACAACACCACCTCACACACAGTGTTACCTTACTGTAGAATACAATCTACGGGAGATACTCAGAAACATAAATGCCAGTCTGGATCAAGTCTGAGCACTTTTATTTTCAGTGACAACCAGAATGCTGCATTTCAGAGAAAGGTTTCAGCAGCTCAGAGCAGGCAGAGGTGGATAATTCCTCCCTCTTTTCATCACACTCAGAAAAGATCTCTCTTAGTAAATTGAGATTGCTTTAAATCTGAGGCATAAGGTTTCATTTTTTGTTCCCATGATCTTCCTTTTAGCATTAACCATTGCAGCCCTGGACACTACTACTGTTTCACTACATTCATACACTCTTGTAAGACCATAACCCCAGCAACATCCTGTCATAATAAGCTCCAAGGTCCAATTACACCTTATTTGAAAAAAGCATTTCCTCTTTTCAGGTCTGAATTTGCTGCTGTTCAGTTGCACAGGCTCTTCTCTTGTACAGTGCGACAGGAATTTCAAGGTGCAGCTTAGCAGCTCTGAGTTGTAGTCACACCAGTACCTGAAATGTGCCCTCAGCATCACCTGGCCCTCCAAATATCACAAACTTTTCTCATATTCACCAATGGATCAAGTCCATGTAGATAAAAGCAGAAAAAGACAAAACCCATTGTTTGTAAGGAGAGAGTAAGAATGATGGTGCCCAGGACGGAGTATTCACCAGGTGAGTGGTAGTCTCCTGACATTTTTCTGGTTGCCCCTGGTGAAGACTTGAAGGGATGCCATGTCTATCACTTCTTGGGCTAGCCCCTCTGAAGACCCCAGCTGCAGCCTGATCACAGAACATGGCACCTGTCTTACCCAGCTCACCATGAAGTGCCTTGTTTCTGTTACTTGCCAGGCTTGCCTGTAGTCAAGGACATCTCTAGTAGTAGGGACATCTCTAGAGAGCAGCAACATGAGAATCAAAGGTGGGATGAGGTGCCTTCAGGTGATGCCTATTTCAGACTCTTGACCACACGGAGAGCCCAGATTGCTTGCTTAAACTGGACTAAATTTATGTAGGAACAGACTCTGCCTGTATCAGCAGGCATCAAGAGTGGAGAACACGTCAGTGGTCATTGACCTACCAACACAGTCCTCAGTTACACATTGTCTGGCAAGTTCCACAGCAAGCAAAGTGTTTGAAAGATACTTTGGGAAAGAGAAGAAACATACCCATGCAGCTGACTATTTGCTTAGTAATCAGTTTCCAGTGGTCAATTTTTTTTCTTCTACATTTAGATGATGCAACTGGTGCTAGACAGCCGCCTGATTGCTTTCTATTTCATTCAGCTGCAGGCTGCAGCAAGATTTCTCTTTTGCTGTGCTGAAGTTTCATCAAGAGATCAAAAAATACTAAGTGTCAGGACAGAAATAACTCCATGCATTTTTGGCAGTTATTAACACCCAATTCCTGATCAATTTCAGATGAATATCTTCTTGTGTGTTTGACAATGAGCTGATATGATCATTAGACTTCTTCTCTACATTGCTGAGTTTTTTAAAGTCCTAAAAGGGAATTTTGTTACTATATCTGCACCAGAATTTTGCTCAGTGATTACACACAAAGTTTGCTTAAACAAATTTGGTAAACAGTAAAAGGTAGAAACAAAGAACGAGCTTCTCATTTTCATGTGGTTCACACAAATCCATTAATTAGAATGGAAAATGTCTAATCAGGCTGGCAGGTTGGTGGATGGTCAGGCACTGGAATAGGCTGCCCAGGGAGGTGGTAGAGTCACTGTTGTTGGAGGTTCAAAAAATATGTGGACATGGCACCTTTTAGTGGCCAAGTTGGTGTTGAGTTGATGGCTGGACTTGATGAGCTTAGATGTCTTTTCCAACTGAAACAATGCTAAAAGAGGCAAAGAAATAAAATAAACCCATGCAATATTATTATTGCACTCAGAAGAAAAGAAGGAAATTAGTGGGCAGGAACTAGCAAAAAAAAAAAAACAACAAAAAAAACCCAAACCCCCCACCAAAAAGACAGTGGCTGTGGTGGTTGTACAGCTTTACAGATTGATTGTCTGTGTTATACCCTTTTGGTTCTGATTTGGAGAGTGGTATTTTTGCACATTGTATTCTCTGCAGTGCTGAACTAAATGCAAAATCTTCCTTTCAACTGCTCTTCACTTCTTATTTGGAAGGCAGTTACATACTACCTCTGCCAGTGAGGTGCAGTGTGATTGCAGGAAATGCTTATGTGGTCAAATGGCTTTGAGACAAGCACTTGACATGGGAGAGCTGTTTCTGACCAATGGTCCATACCATCTGATCATTGCATTGGGCCTGATAACAATGAAACATAATTCTTTGTAGTGGGAATATGAAGGGGAAAAGGACCCTCGATGCTCTATTGAATAATGTATGGCTGCTAGAGTACCATGGAAATGCAGATTATAGAAGAGAAAAGAGAAAGGCAGCACCTCTCTGAGAGGAACCCCGGGTTCTGGATGGTATCCTGCTAGGATTTGGTCAGATTTAGAGACACTTAAAACATGTAACGGGCACTGTGAACTCTACCTTTGTAAATTCAGGCTGATTGTAATCGCCACATAAAAGGAGAGTCCTTATGCATCCAACCCTTACTATTGTGTCTGCTGGCTTAACTGGTGTCATTGGGATGCAGAGAGCTGTGCATGCTCTCCTGCAGTGATGGGCTCCAAGAGCCCAGCTCTCAGTAGGTCCCTATGGCTGAGAAGGAATGCAGGGCTGAGAGAAAGTTGTTTTCTGAGATGAATTCTGAGTTGTTTCCAGCCAGAACCTGGCCTTATTTTCCACCAGTAAAATAAAAACAGCTGAATTAGTTTCTGAATATGAATTCCTTCTGGCACACTAAAAATCTTTGCTGTGTCAAGCCAACTGTTCTTCTGAGCCCATTATGGATGCTCTGTCCCCGCCAGTTAGTTCTCTGGGAGATAATACTAGTTCAAGTAATTTAGATTAGCCCAAGGCTCCTCTGATCCATGAAACATCCACTCTGGTTCCACGGTTTGGGAAGGAGGGAAGGCATAAGGGTGAGTGAAAGGTGTAGGAGCATGTTTTAGGATCTGAGGCAGAGTTACTGCAGTCAGGGGAAGTCTTTTATTGACTTCAAAAAGTTTTGAGTCAAGCCCTAAAGATGAAGGAGCTAAAGTCTGGCTGGCTGAATTATAATGCCAGAGGATTTAGCTTGTTTTGCAGGAGAAAATTTCATCCCTCCTTAGCTGGTGTGTGCAATATGACATTCTCTGAAAACTGTCTTACCTCTCTTGAAATGATACTTTATATAATCATATTCTTTTGTACACAATGAAGGAGTTGCATGAAGGAAGCTCTTGTCCAGCTTCCCAGACAAAAGAGCTGAGCACTCCGTTCATAGGTGCAATTGGCTGAGTGTCATCTTTTGTAAACACAGAAGAAGAAAGCTTGAAATTCTGTTGAGAACACGATAAAGAGGAGTTTAGTTTAGTGCCACTATAAAGAATCAGATTTTTGTGGAGGTAGTATTGATTTGTTTTCATATAAACTAAAAATTACAGCTACACATAAGAGCCAGTTTGACTTTCAGTAACCCCAGGGAATTGTCTCTTTCTCTGCAAAATAAAAGCCTGGAAGTCTCTTGCAATCATGTTGTCTCTTTTGTAGACTCTGTGAGAGTTTAGTTATGTTCCTTTATCTGAAAGGAAAACAAAAATGTAAAATCAAGCTAAGTGAATTTATACTGAAGAAACAGGTTATCATAAAAGTGTTTTGGTGTAAATATGAACAAAAGTATTTGTACAATCTGTTTGCTAGTTTTTTTACATTCTCCCTTAATTCTATGTTTCTAGTGAGGAAGTTTCTTTTATTAATGTTAGAAGTAGCCTGTGCCCATGCAAAGCTGTAGTTGGACAATGAAGATGTGTCCTCCTGAAGTTAGTTAAAAGCTGTGATAAGGAAACAAATCTATCTGTAGTAGTGAAATACTACAAAGGGTTGCATAAAATGAAAGTCACAGATTTGTTTTAGACTATTGCAGTACACTGATGACTACTGATAGTTGCTGTGAAACTGATGGGTTTACTATTGTTGTTGTTAAATCATTTTACCCTGAAAAAATAATTCCCTGTATGTGACATTCAAGGGTGTTTAAGTATGCAAGTTGATTTTTCAAGAGTTAACATTTTTGGAATGTACTGAATCAGTATATTTTGCAAAGAAAAACACCTTAAACCAATCAATGACCTGAAACTGGATTCTGTGTACTGGGGTGCTAAGAACAGAAGCTTCACACAACACTAGAGCACCAGTTTAACTGTTTCTTGTGGTCTAGCACACAACTTGGCATGTAGAACACATGCCTCTGAGATGGACTTTTCATGCTGGTGACTGACATCTCTTTGTAATGTACTCCATGCAAAATCAGCAAAATAGCAGTCTTCAGTTTCATCAGTGCTATACTTCCCAGACAAAATCATGTCTTTGCACAGAGACGCAAAACTAAAGAACAGAAGGAGTTTAACCACAAACATCTTGATAAGTATACAGGCAGGCATCCCCGTGAGACTCTGCTGTGCTAAAATGTCGAAGAATCTTATACAACTGGGCTGGTATGAAAGATGAAATTTAAACCTCTGCAACTGTATTTTTGTTGGTAATTTATTAACAACAGTGCTAAACCTCTCTGTTTGTGCCTTTAAATTGTGAGTGTCCCTGTGTTTTGCAGTGGTTGGTGACATCCCTGTTCTTCTAACACAGAAAATGCAGTGTTGTAAGTTATCTGCCTTGAGTAACACGAGCTGGTGGCAGAAGCAGGCTTTGACACCTATGTCCTCCAGAGCTCTTTTTTTCTAGCTAGGCTGTACTGTCAGTACGAGTAAAAGATATTTACAGTACCCTGCAGAGGTTTCTCTAGAAAACTGCAAGGAAACAGCCAGTAGAGTGTGCTGCTCTCTTATAATGAAACCAAAGGGAACAAGATCAGTTGGTTTGATTAAATCCTCTAGAATATCTCTTCCTTAATGTATTCCTTAATGTAAATTTATTCTTGCCAGGTTAGAATTTATATGGCTTTACCATCCTCTTTTTCAGAATCAGCAGGTAAGAGAACTGTGAATCATATAGAAGTCACTGTGAACCCCAAGCCAGAAGTACAGTGTAGGAGAGCAATGGACTTAGATTATCTCCTTTTTCTGTCAGCCTGAAGTTCCTATTCTGAGATCCACCCTTCATGAAAGCCCAAAAAAATGTTTACGTTGCCTCTTTTCCAGCTGACCTTACTAATTATCCTCTGTCCTTGTGTTATGATCTCCAAACATCTGTGAAACCCTGGCAACTTCAGGATTTGGGGGAGGAATAGGGAGGAGGAATTGAGCTTGTACAGGATCTTTCATCGCCTTTGGCTTTGGTTATACAGACTTGGCAGTATTTGCATGCCAGAGCTTGCATAAGAACATTGAAAGTAATTGAATTAATTGTTTCTGAAAGGCTCTGTGACACTGCTACATTATCTTTTACAATATTGTTGTAAGGCTTCAGGGTTCTCATTTGCTTTGCCGCAAAAAACTTATTAGAAACAGCATTTCTCCACCTATCCAAACTTCTCCCTACACAGCGCTTTCCCACCTACTGGGAATGGAGGTGCTGAGCATCCTTTGCAGCTGCTGGGTGCCACTCTTGGCTGGCTGATTAGCTGGCACGAGATGTATTGTGACAAGATGAAAAATGTGGTGCGTTGGCAAATGACCCCAAGCCTTCTATCATGTGTGCTGCTTTTGGGCTGGGAGTTCAAAAGGAAAAAAAAAAGCCTGAGTCATGCCCCAGAGTTGGATGGGTTTTGCTGTTCGTAGTAATTTGAATCAGCCTCTATCTTTAATATAAAACCCAGGAGAAAACATTGGAGTGGTTCTTGATCTTTATTTCTGGTACAAATCAATAAACAAAAAGATGGCCCATATCTTCCCAGGCTCCACAGCATTCACTTTACAATTTGGGTTGTCTTCAGGATTGTATGCAATGAGAGAGGATCTCTCCAGGTTATTATTTAAACTTTGTATCACAAAAATATTGTCAAGCCTGTGCCATTACAGAATCACAGAATGTTAAAGTTTGGAAGGGACCTCCAGAGATGATTGACTCCAACCCCCCTGCCAAAAGCAGGATCATCTAGGGTAGTCTGCACAGGAATGCATCCAGGCAGGTTTTGAAAATCTCCAGAGAAGGAGGCAATATTAATTATTTAACTAGAAACATTAAACATGAAACTGGAAAAATTATTTTTTTCCTGCATTCATTGACAAGCACACAAAAAAATTCAGTCTGTCAGGAGAAATTTGATTTTAATGTTAATGAGTTGGGATTTCTGGAAATGATGGGAAAAGTGGCCATAGTTAAAAATTTAGCCTCGACAGGTAAAAAACTGTGTGTGAGATCAAAAGAGAAGAGTGTTGAAATGTAGACAGCTCTCTGTGTCTTGTATAAACAAGTGCTCCTGATGTTCCTACCCTGTTGGAGCTGCAGGCATCAGACTGATCACAGAAAACACCACGGAAAAGGGCAGATTTAGCAAATGTCTGAGATGACTGCGGGAAGATCACAGCTTTCTTGATAACATTCTTTTAACTTTTGCAAGCGTATATTTAGCAGGATAGGGGTGGACTGACTTAAGTCCTGAGGAGCCTTTAAGGATCCAAATGCATCTAAATATTTCTGCTGTGATTTCCTAAAACCATTCTAGCCATGGCTACACACTCAGAGATTAGACAAATCATGATTTTTCCTCTATGGTCTGTAGCAGGGAAAGCAATGCAAGGAAAGTGTGAGACTATACTATAGATGCTGGCTACATCCATTCTGTTTGTAGGCAGATGGGGCAGGGGCTGAGCTATAAAGCACAATGCCCTGTGCTCCCACTTCCATATTGTGCACTACTGGCCATATCTAGGGCAGCTGGGATACAGGAGCTCATCCTTTACCTCTTGCATGTTCTGGATTGTACACAAGCACAGGCTGCAGCAAGGATCATGAATGATCATTGGCTGCACAGGGATTTTGGGCAGATACAGGAACTCTTGTCCCACATTTATACCCTGCCCACCCTTAGTAACATGTCATATAGACACACCAGAGAATCTTACAATTATTCTGGTTGGGAAAGATTTCCAAGATCGAGTCCAAATGTCTGCCTAACACCACCATTGCCATCAAACCATGTCCAAGAGTGCCACGTCCACACATTTCTTGAACACCTTCAGGGGTGGGGTGACTCCACCATCTCCCTGGACAGCCTATTCTAATGTCTGACCAGTCTTGCAGAAAAGAAATTTTTCCTAATACATGATCAACTCCTTTGCAGAAACAGAGTTTGCATGACTCTTGATCCCAGTCTTGCTCTGAGTCTTGTAACAGCACCTCAGATCTCTGGGCTAGAAAACTAGGCCACTTTTTTTTTGCACCCATTAACACAGCATGTTTTCCTTTATTTCCCATCCTAAAAAAACTAATTAAAACCCAACCAATCAAACAACCCCCCCCAAAAACACAAATCAAAACTAAACCAACAAACCCCCTGGAACTTAAAACCCCCAGATGCACACATGTGCATGCCACTTCTATTGTAACCTGTGGGACATGAAGATGGACTTCATACTGCTTTCATTTGGGGTACTATAAGATTTTACTTGATAAAATTTTTTTTTGCAGTATTATTATATATATGTGTATAACAAGAGCTTGTTACACTGGAGCAAAGTGTATAGCACTCAGGAGGCAGAATCAAGTGTGCCTGACTTAAAATATTTAAGTTAATTAAAAGTTTGGTTGTAGGAAATATGCTAGATTTGTAAATGAAGGTACAATTTAGCCCTGTGAGAATCAGTCAGAGAGATCATTTCAAATCCTGGCATTTTCTCCAGGGAGGGAAAAAAAAGTGGAAAGAGAGTGTGCTTTGTGTGCTTGTCCTTTGCCTGCATGCCTTTGTAATATAATTGCTAGGTAAAAATGTACAAGTATAAGGAAATAAAAAATGGCGTGTCTGAATTAAGTACAGCCTTCTGCATACATGCACAGGAGCAGAGGCTTCTCTTCAATTCCTGGGGGCACTGTGCAGCTTGTGAATTTGATGCACCATTTTTATTTAGCAGCAAAGTCCAATGCTTGTAGTGCAGTTGCACCAACACTCAGAATCTGCTGTAGGTTTCAGCATGCTACAGTTGTTGCTGTGGTTCCTAAGAGGTTTGTTGAGGACAAATGCTCCTGAAGTCTGTTCTTCTATTAATACATTCTCTATTTCTTCCTTGGCACTTCAGCTTTCCCTTTCATATGGCTTGCTCTATGCTTGAGTAATGTTGTCTGGAGTGGTAGACTGGAGTTTCCAGAGGGTAATGTGAACATCAGCCTCATTACCCGAGTTGTTGACACAACAGTCACCTATCCCAGCTAGAGGAAAGATGTCAGCTGATGTGCACAGCTCTTACCACAGCTTTACAGTAGGGCTGAAAATTCTGGAGCACTCCAAAATTTACAGACGGAAGATCTGTGGCATGTATCTTCTGCCAATATTCTGCAATTGAACAGTGATTGTACATGGAGGGCTCTGATGTTCTAAAATTGGGAACTCTGCTCTCTCCTCTGCAGGCCATTGTGTTGACATGGTCAGGATACAAAACACAAAAGAATATCTGGTTAATTGCAGGTGGCTTTCGGCATCACTCCAGAAGAATTCAGAGTCTCTGTCTCCATATTCATGGCAAAACACCTCAACCACTAAGCTCTGCCTGCTCTTGTAAACATCTCTCTTATTTACACAAATGTGTATTTGCACACTCCCAGCTGTGGGCTTTGTCCATGTGAATCCCAGTGTTTGCGTGCCTGAGGGCCAGTGTGTAAAAACTGCATCCACAAAATTATGTGTATCCAAACCAGACTATTCTGGGTCTTTGAAAATGTAGCATTTGCTTTTACAGGGACATAGTTTGTCCTCAGAAATAAGTGCAAAACTTCTGTGACTGGGATCTAGACTCTTTAATAAGAGAAAACCTTTTCTTGACCTTTAGAAGACTGTAGAATGAACAGTTTGTATGAAGTTTATAATTCGATCTTTTACAACTGTCTCAGAAGATTTACCTGCCTTTCTCCCTGCACAGACAATTTACATTTTAACTAACATGTGGCTACATTTTTTTTTTCCCCTAGGTTTAATCATTAGACACTGAAAATCTTAATTTCATCAAATGCAATCAAAGAATTTTGTACAGTAGCAATTAAAAGTATAAAACTAACATTCCAGCTACAGCAAATGAAACAGCTGCATGGGAGTATTTTTAGCAGCCATCCCCATCAAAATGCACAAAAGACTTATTTTTTTTAAAGGAGTGTTATCTGGGTGTAGCTCTGGTTTCCCAAATTCAACAACCTCACGAAATAGATGCACTTACTTTTCAAAATTCAGTTTCTGTAAAGCAAGAAACTTTTTTTTTTTCTGCAAGGCAACTTGGGTGAAAAAGTTCAGAGGGCTTGTGCTGACTGAGTTGGTTTTGCAGAAGAGGAGCTTCCAGCTGTAGCTGAAGTGTTTAAATAAGGAAACCAAGAGCTACTTTGTTGTTTCTGTTCCTTCTACTGTACTTCATGTGTGGCATGGAGTTTTCCATATTGTAAATGCCACACATGAAGCCAGAAGACCTTGTTTCTCATCGTTTCTAGCTCCTGCCACGCTGTGGCAGTAGGTCTTTGTATTTATTTTACTTTTTATTTTCTTTTTTTATTTTTTTTTTAACTGAAATGCCCAGGCTTTTATGTGTAAGTCAGCCAACAGAGTCGTACATAATCAGCTGTATAATTAACCAAGTGGTAGTTCTAAGTTTCAAGTATCGGCATGTTCCACATCTCTACTCTGTTTAGAGACTGAACGAAGAAATTCGGAGGTATTTTTGAAGACTGTGAAATTCTGAGTTGCACTGTGAGAATTTGCCTCTATCCCACTACTACTGGGGATTTAAGAAAGCTTAGTCTTGTTAGGTAACAATACCTAGAAATATAGAAAGGGTCCTAAGTTTGGTTTCTGTCCTGATCCACCTGGAATCTTTTGACCAGTTGTCTGAGTAGAGGATATACAGAATACACTTGCACGAAAGGACAAAGTGGATTCAAGGTATGACTAGAGAAAGAAGTTTTGGAGTAGAAATGAGAAGGGGCTGGGTGGGAAAGGCAGAGATGTATGAGTAGCTCTGTCAGTGTCTGAGCTACTGGAGAACCCTCTGGCCAGCCTCCAATACAATCACTGAGTTTGGTGAAACTGTGAGATGAGTTCACAGCTTCTCTGCAATCTGATCAGGAGAAACCTGACCACTCAAGTTATCTTGAAACTGCTGCTGACCAACAAAGGTCGTTTGAGTCATGGTACATTGGAATGGGCTGCCCAGGGAGATAGTGCAGTCACCGTCCCTGGAGATGTTCAAGAGAAGACTGGATGAGGTGCCATGGTCTAGTTGCTTGGATAGGGCTAGCTGGTAGGTTGGACTGGATGATCTTGGAGGTCTCTTCCAACCTGGTTAATTCTATGCTGCTATGAAATAGTCATAAACTGGCATGGTTTCATATCCGCTTCTACCCTCAGCTTCTCCATATGTTTGGATTTTTTCTGAAAAAGAACAAAATAGGCAAACAACTTAGGCATCTGTGGGACAGATGTCTACTTTGTCTACTAAACACTTAGGAAACCTGCATCTTGGGTTTTTTATTGTGTTGCCAGTCTTGTGCTCCAAGACAGTATTCTCTTCTTCCTCTGTTCTTCTAGCTTCCTCCATCTTCCTGTTTCACTCTTTACTCCATCTGGCTTTCGGGCATTCCTGATGTTTTACAGATCATCTCCTGCTAATCAAATTTGTTTTCCCTCCTCTACTGATTCGGTTTGGTGTGTTTGGTGGGTTTGTTTTTTTTTTTTTTGAACATGAAATGCATTAGCTTAAGGTTAATGAACTTTCACTTGAGTTCTTTCCTGCTACTTGCTGCCATGAAGCATCAATCACTATCACAACAGTAAGTGCTAGTTTAGTGTGGGTGACATCTTTAGAAGGAGGGATGCAGCTGAGGAGGTGAAAGGAAGTGGCTATTTAGAGCTCAAGTCATCAATTAAATTACTCAGTGATAAAGTCACTGTCTTGTTCTTTAGTGACTGTTCATGTCATGTTGCTGTGTGGGGAGGTGATGATGCATCATTGCTCTCTGCTGCTTTGTGATGTCGGTTCAGCGCTGGAGATATTTTGGGAGAGTGCCAGTATTCTGCAAGCTTGCTGGCACAAAACGCTAATGAACAAGAGTAATAATTACTAAATCACCCTCCCCTTACACTGGCAGCCAGCACTGGAACTCAGCCTTCCTTTAAGTGCATTTCCCAGAGTGACAGAGGTGGCCTCCTTGCTGCTACCAAAGCGACATTCTCTGGCTGCCTAGAGAGCATCTTTTCCTGCATCTTTATGCCTGCTTCGGGAAGTGACATTATGTTTTTCACTGCCGTTTTCAGCCAGTGCTGTAAATAAACAAAACTAGTGTTGCTTCCTGTTGTGGGCTACTGCTATCAAGATGAGCGTCCTTCAGACCTTAGCATAGCTGTTTTAGTCTTTAGCGTGGGCCTAAAAATTTACTTTGACTTGACAGGAAGGGTCAGGATGTCACTGAGACGCTTCTGCAGAGGAAATGGAAGGTATTTGGAGGTGTTAGTGAGTGTTGCAGAACTGGGAGAATATGGACATTCAGAATGGGGAGTAACCCATGGGGTGAAGGAAGGGACTCATGAGCCCCCAGTTTACTTCAACAGATGACTTACACCATCAACACTGCCTGGCATGATAAGCCTAGAAATGTTAGTGAGACTGCTCTTGGACACCTACCTAAGACCAAAAAATGTCAGTTGGCAGCCAGCTGGACGATGTAGAGTGTCTAGTATTCACCTAAATTCCTGTCATCAAACAGTCCTCTTGCCCAAGACTGCTGCTTCTGGATTTTGTAGAGTCACGTTTTGGGGAACTGTAGAATGCACAGAAAGCCATTTTGCTGTTAAGTATTGGCATGGTAACACTATCCTAAGTGTGTGGAATGCATGATTACAGTGGCATTAATTAAAAATACTTATCAGCCTACCCTGTTGCCAGTGCCTGAAGAGGTTTCTAAGGGATTTCACCAGCAGCACTGTAAATTATTTGTCAATGAATTATGAAAACATTGGCTTGTTTATACTTCAGGGATATCCTCTTAATAAGTGACTGCCTGTTTGCCGCCATCCTGAATTCTTTTTTTGCTGCCTTCACAAAGTTAAGAGATCATGTTTATATTACAACAGGCAAGCCAAAGTCTTCAGATTTCATCTCCAGCTAAGAGAAGCACACATTCAGAAATTACACCATTGTTATTGGCTATTTGGAGCTTTAGGAAGTGGCTGAGAGCTGGCAGTCAATTAAAACTGGGCTGGAGTTCAGTATCAGAGTTATGCTGCCTGTTTTTGTAGGATGCGTTCGAATCCCACGCCATGCTGCAATATGGTTTTGATGTAGAAGTATGTAAAAAGGAAATGTAACCCTTAAGAAGCTGTCTGCATTTTCTGGTACAGACAGGTTGTTCTACATAACTCCAGTTCAGGATTATATTTGGGCTGGAAGGTTACAGCCCATGTACTGTGGTGCAGATTCTGATTCTATTTTTCATGGCACAAACACGGGGTAAGACAGTTAACTTTGCTTCTTTGAGCAAGGAGCTGTGTTGCACGAATATCAGAGTGTGACCAAGGTCAGGCTTTCTGTCTCTAGCACAATGCTGGCTTTGGCCTGAGTGTTGTGCAGTAGCAGAAATAAGACACCGTGCTGCTTCTATCTGACAAGGAAAGATGTCATCCTTGTGTTCTAGAAATGAACGTGGATATCCAGGACTTCAGCCCCAAAGTTCCCAGCTGTGCTTTGCAAGATCTGACTGATCACAGAAAATCTCTGAGCCCAGCACTTTCAGGCAGCTGGTTTATACAGCTGAATTTGCAACCACTTTTTTATGAGGACCCTAAATGTTTCATTTCTTTCCCCTTTCCCTATTCTCTTTCTCCTTCCTCTTTCCCCTTCCCCTTTTCTTTCCTTCTTCTTTTTCTTCTTGTTTCTGTTTCTTTTTCTTTTCTCTCCTGTGACACCTCTCAGTGATTAGCATGTTATGCTTTACTCAGATCTGGACACTAACAGTAATGAGCCCTGTCTGCACGATGTGAGTGAGGTGCAGATCTGTTAGCTTTGTCCCATTCAGTGTTCTCTGAACTACTCTTGCTGTTATCAGACAAAGCAGATCAGGTTTTTGTATTCTACAGACCTGTTGTTCTTTTTCCTTTTTTTTTCCCCTTTGTGGTTTGGGGCTGGTAATAAGAGTGCTTGGGAGCATTTGCAGCACTGTTGTGTATGCGTCAAAAATACCACCTCCTGGCCTCAGGAGTTGGAGAACAAGTTTCAAAAAGGAATATTTGCCCTGAGGGCCTTCCCTAAAGACACTGAAACTAATTAAAAGGCTCCCATTAACTTCAAGAAGTCTTGGATCCGATTCCTGATGTTTCTGTGTTTGGAGAGCTGACTGTAACCGTGGTTTTCAAGCCACGGTGCGAGGTGGCCCTCCTTCGATGGTGTTCCCAGCAACCGGTGCCCCTTGGAGCTAGGCTGAAAATGTGTAACACAGATTTGCCTGTTTACAAAACCATCCTCAGATGAAACCATTTAAAAAGAAAGGAAATAATTGTTCCATTTGCTTGAAGAGTTAAATATGCTGGCTAACTGGGCTACGCAACAGTGAAAGGATCCAGGCATCTTAGGCCTAGGAGTGAAGTCATACCCCTTACCAGCAGAGAAAAGAACGGTAATTGCCTGCTGTGAGTATGAACGTATTTTGCTGGCTAGCAAAGAAGTGGCATTGACAACTGCTAAATCCACTCTGCTGAGGGGAAAAAAAAAATGTATTTTGGAGGCAGGCACACAGCCAGCATTTTCATTCGGGAAGTCTCATAAGTGGAATCAAAACTCTTGTGGAGGTAATACGAAACTGCACGTTAGAAGGCTGGGTTTTTTAATCCCACATTTGATTCTGTCAACATTTTGTGCTAAAATAAGAAAAATATTCCTTAGGTTGGTTTGAGTCGATTCCCCTCATTTTAAAAATTATTTCCACCCCTCCTCCCCACCCCTCTGTTCCTTTCTCCATCCCCCTCCTCAAGATTTCTTTCAGCGATGTATTTGTCCTCAGGAAAATGGTGATATGGTCTCCTCTCAGGCATGCCATGAGAGCAGCACCTCACGTTTTGAACTTGGGGATGTGCTGGAGACCATGGATTCACACAGAAAGGGTGGTTGGGTCACCTCTGATGTACCCATGTCTTCTGCAACCCTTCCAGCCCTCACATTATGATGGCAATTTTGCACTGAAATAAGAATTTTCAGAACTCTGTGTGTTGGGGAAATTCACTGGAGCTGAAGGTGCAGAGCTGAGGCCTCAGAGACAGGACTGGTCTTACACAGTGCATCTACTAGTCGTAGGCACAAAAGTTAACTTTTAGTGTGTTTAGGAGTAGAGGCCTAGGGTCATGCCTGTAAATATATTTAGGTCTGAGATAAGCAAATTTTGTGATTGATTCTCCAGAAGCCTCAAGGCAGCCTTGCTGGGAGTTCTTTGGTATTGAGGTCTTTTGAAAACCTTCTCTACAGCATAGATTTGCACCTAATTTTGTTAAATATAATTAAGAACTGAGCACTTCTGGAATATTAACCCTCTGCTTTTGTGCTTAAGGATTTATAAACAGCTGAAACCTTGGCTCATAAATCTGTGTACAGGCACTTAAACAAATAGCCTGGTTACCCAAAGTGCTGAGCACTCAGCCTTTGCGCTTGATTTTCTAGGAGGGTTTGGCCTAAAAAAGAATTAGAGAGCTGAGCTCCCATTATTTCCTTTCCTCCCACACTTTTTAGTGGTTTAAAGTGTGTTCCTCTCTGTAGGGCTTCACTTTGCAATCATGTCTGCTGCATTTTCTGTATGTCATAGAGTCACAGAATGGGTTGGGTTGGAAGGGGCCTTAAAGATCATCTAGTTCCAATCTCCTGACATGGGCAGGGACACCTGCTGTTAGACCATGTTGGTCCCATCCAACCTGGTTTTGAACACTTCCAGGATCTCCCATTGGACTTGCAAAGTGCTAAAAGATATTTCATGCAGTTTGAAATCGCAGGTATCTTGTGACTGCCAAAAAATGGTGCCTTTTTTGCACCAAAAGCTTAATTTCATTAAAGTTAGGAATTAGACTAAGGTCACCTTCTTACTTTGTGTACTCTGGTGAACAGTTTTCAGTTACCAACTCCTTACCATCAGACAGGATTTGATCCACAGAAGGCCATTTCTCTGCATCTGTATTTATTTCCCCAGTCATTACTCTTCCTTCTAACTTGAACACTACAATAGTTGCTCTGCTGTTTAAGGTATAGCTTAGAAAGTCCATTATGTTCAGCTTCTGGTCTTTGTTGATGTTCTCTGGTGTGGTTCTTTATCACATAAAACTTTAACTTAGGGGAAATAAAATCAGGATCTGATGTAATAAATTTCTAACAGAGCATCTTTTTTTTTTTTTTTGCCATGTTTTTAAGAGACTTTATAAATGAGCAAACTTGTTGCCAGAAAATTAATTTGTTTAGGCTTTTCTCTTTGTTACAGAACAAAGTATAATTGTGCAATAGAAAATTGTGGAAGAGCTTTTGGAACAGGAGTTATAAAAGGCATAGCCTCATCTATAGATGAACTTTAAAAAAGACTATTCGGAGGCAAGAAATACATGTTTTATTTTATCTAGAAATTATTTACTGCTATGTTAGCATTCTCTGTTCTGGAAATTTTGTGAATGGCAGCAAAGTGGCGAAACAGAGAACAGAATTAAAATTCTGGAAATTCTTAAAAAAAATAGAAAAATCTCAGATGATTGTTAGTGCCAGGAAGAAAGAAAGGGGGGGAAAATATTTTAATAGTCTGTCTGGATTTCCTCTAAACAAAGATCAAAGTAATTTTGGAATGAGCTCTGCTTAGAATGGATTGAGGGGAGGTTTGGGGTTTTTTTGCTCTGCATTGTTCTATAGTACTGCCAAAAAAAATGTAATTGATGGAGGTAAATACTAAAGATAACATATATTTGTCGTTAACTCTGGGAAGTATTTTTTGTCTTTTTACAAAAGCTTGTATAATAACTTTAATGGGATTGAAAAGTGAGGGGCAGACAGAAGTCCTCTATAGAGTCAGGGATACAGTGCACCTGCCTGCCATTTTATTTGGCCTGGGTATAAATAGGGGGCTTTGGACCAGGTTGCCATTAATCTCTCATCTTTCCTTATTATTCAGTAATTTAATCCACAAAATACTTTAAGTAGTAGATTATGACCTTTTGATTTCTAAATTATTTGCCTCACAGACCTTTCTCTCCCTGTGTGCTTCTGGCATTCCTGTGCACATGGAAGGCCTGGGTCTGCAAACAAGGCCAGAGCAAAGTTTTCTGAACAGAAACCAGCTCACCCTCCCTTTTGAATTGTAAAGTGCTTCTAAAGGGAGGCTGGGTGCTTCCAAACATCAGAGGGGAACTGAGCATGAACAGACTTTGCAGAGCTGAGCCCTTTAGAAGCAGGGCTGGCTTTGTGCCTGAACTTGCACTCACTGAAATTAAGAGAGAGGTGTGAAATTGAGCCGTGCTCGTGGGTTGTAAAATTATCCCCGGAATGGAAATGAAATGTAAAGGAGGTTCTAGATGTGCTTCATTATTGTAGGCTCTGGAAGAATTGTAGAAGTAAAACAACAGTCCTTCCTCCTAGATACAGGTAACTGCATCTCCAGGGAGGAGATGTTGGTCTCAGGCTATCAAAAAGGATGAGACAGATACTTTAGCTGCAAACACTATGAGGGTAGCTGTTTGTTCAGAAACGCTTTTAGCATTTTATTAGAAGTGCTGGCAATAAGAATGTTCAAATCAGAAATCCCACAGATTCATCTTCTGTCCAAAATTCAAGCCACTCATATTTTTTTAGTCCACAACATGGTCAAGGCTGGAAGGGACCTCTGAAGGTCATCCCCTAATCATTTTCCTGTATTACCTGTTGGACTTGAGTAAACCTGCGTAAGAAAAATGTGAGCAAGCTGCTCTGTCCCAGATGAAACCTGAATGATGTGGAGACTTGAGAGTGAAAAAATTTTCTGGTGAAATTTCCAGTATACTTTCAGAAAAATAAAACATTGATGTTGGAATGAAATCCTCTAAACTTTGGAGTAACATCGGAACTCTGGGATAGTCACCAACACCAAACTTAAAAACATAAGAAATTAGTATTAAAATGCAATGAATGTTTATGAAAGAGGCAAGATTGATATTTGTGGAGATCAAACATCTCTGATAATGGAGCTATTGGCAGCATCGGCTCACAGTCAGGGTTGGACTGAGGTAGTTCTTTCCCTCAAGTGAACTCTCTTGTGTCCACAACCCTTTAATTCTTGTGTTCTGCTGAAGGATCACTCAAAGTAAGTCCCAATATTCCCTGTTTAGTATTAGAAATGCCTAGCTGGTGACTTTTATCACTTGAATCAATGGAAATTGTGATTTTGTTGTCAGTTTCTATTTTCTTTACTCATGTTTTTCCCAAAGTAGTTGATGAAGTGTTACTTCAGTGTCACTCCTCCCAGAAGTCAACTGGTATGATACAAACAATGGGTGGTGCAGTAGTTTCACCTCTTGGTCTGACCTCTTGTGATCTATACCCATGACTTCTTCTCAGAGCCACCTACCCCAAAAGTCACGGTTCCTACTGCCTCATAGCACTTCATAAATGCAGAAAGCATGCTTCTAAAAATAAACGGTTCATTCATAGATTCATTCATGGATTCATAGAATGGTTTAGGTTGGATGGGACCTTAAAGATCATCTAGTTCCAACCCCCCTGCCATATAGGCACAGACATCTTCCCCTAGACCAGGACTTTCAAGGCCTCCAACCTGGCCTTGAACACTTCCATGACCTCCCTGGGCAACCTGTTCCAGTGTTTCACCACCCTCACTGTAAAGAATTTCTTCCTAATCTCCAGTCCAAATCTAGCCTCTTCAAGCTTCAATCCATTCCGTCTCATCCTATCTCTACAAGCCCTTGTAAAAAGTTCCTTCCTGGCTTTCTTGTAGGCCCCCTTCAGATACTGCTCTATGGTCTTCCCAGAGCCTTTTCCTCACCAGGCTGAACATCCCCAGCTCTTTCAGCCTGTCTCCAGGGAGCTTCTCCAGCCCTCTGATCATCTTTGTGGCCCTCCTCTAGACTCACTCCAGCAGTGTGATGTTTCTCTTACATGGCAGTCAAGATCTTGTCCTCTTGTTGAGACAGCCAGCCCACATGTCTGTTCCTGGAAACACCTGTCCCTTAGACTTGGAGAGGGACTCAGCTCTTCACCCCATTTCAATGCAATCCTCTACTGGAAATAGGTTATGGACCACTTTAATAATTGCTTTCTTTTGTTTGTTTTTGGTTAATAGGAAACCCCAGAAACATTCTAAACTGAGTTCAAAGGGAACTTGTTCATCTCTGTTTCCCCATCCAGTAGAAAAGGGGTAAAAACCTGGTTTGAGTTTAGCTATCAATCTAGAAGTAAATTGAATTAAATAGGAAAATGTTTGAAAGCCGAGTTGTATTTCATTCCATCTGCATTGCTGATTTAAATGGGGTGGTGGGAGGGGGAAAGGGCTTAAATATTCAGCATTTTTATGATTAAGCATCCCTTGTGTCCCCACCCTACCTCCTCTGAAAACAAAACACAAAAACATGTTTGGAACAGCTTGTTACTGCTACATGTCAGGGTCCTGGTGCCTGTCGTATTAAAGCATAGCCAAAAGCAAGGGGGAGTGCTGAACTGCACCAGTGCATGTGTCTGCTTGCACATGGACACTACACCTTGTGCACACAGGTCACAGGAGCCAGAGGTTGTGGTTTGTGTGGATCACAGAGAACTTCCATGGCAAATGAAGGAAAAGAAAAACATGTTTCCTGAATTCTAAAGCATGCTAGTTGAAGAAAATGCCATTTGAAGGATTAGTGGGCAGAAGGAGAATAATGCTATTTAGAGTTTTCCAAGGGCAAGGAAAGAAAGCAAGTCTGGCCTTTAAATCTGAATTCCATCAGTAGGACAGGGAGAGAAATGTGTCTCTGGTATTCATCTGATGTGAGGGTTTTGTACTCCGTGAGCAGTCTGTGTTGCTAATTTGTAGAGAATATTCTTTAGTCCTTGCAATGTGATTGATACACCAACCGAGACGAGAAAAAAGACATGCAGAGAGATGAAGGCTGCCATTCACCAACATGTAACAAAAGGAAGTGATATGAATAAGCATGTTTATATTCAGCATAGCCAGCAAGTCTGGCATTAACAGCAAAGCTGACATCCTCCTGGTGTAGTCTTCAGGCAGTGCTACTGATTTGAAATCCAGCAGATCTTATGCTGGCTTTGGGTGCTTACACAGCTTTGTGTGTAAGATATCAGATAAAATACAGAGCCCTGGATTTAGTTCTTGACTCTGACACTTGGGCTGTGCCTTCTGTTGTCATGAGGGTTCAGAGTTTGAGCTGAATGCCTTAATGCTCCATATTGCCTGATTGTTGAATTGCAGTCCAGCACAGCTGTGAAACTCGCCTTGGTGGGAACACGGCAAGACACTGATCTGAGCTCAAATCTCATCTCCGCAAGCAGGATGGATGTAACTGGTTGAAACCACATGGCACACAGAACGTGAGCAGGCATCCAGACATGGCTAAATAGGAAAGAGTCAACACATCTTGAGCCGGAAGTCTGTGAAGTGGGAAATGCTGAACAGGCAGGACAAGACAAAGCATTAGGCCAAACACTGGACTGACTGTATGAAGGTCCAACCAGAAGGTAGCCCAGGGAGCTGGTGAGTACTGCTGTAGCAAACACTACAGGAGGAAGCTCGAGCAGTAGTAATATTTACGCGCCGTTGCTGAAGCTTATCTCCTTAAGATTTGTAAAAAGCTCTGCAGCATACTGTCTGCTAGATTAACCTGCACTGATTTTGCCTCCATTTGTATGCAAAGACATGTCTTTTCCCCATTAATTCTGCTGCATGTTGAAGTGAGACCTGCTTTACAGTGTAATTAAGAAGCCTTGCTTCTCGCACAATTGTCAGCTCACACTTTTCCCACTTTGCTAATGCCTTCAATGCACAAAAGCCATGAGGAAAATCTTTCCGTGACATGATGGCATTACCAGCTCTTTTCAAGTGGGAGGACTGTACTCCTACACAGCAGATTTTCCCTGTGTTGTGGTATTCATGCAGCAAAGAGCTGTACTTCTGAAGGGTTTCTTGTTTAAGCTCTTTCATGCTTCTTGCCTTGGAGACTTCTTTCAGACTTGTAGCCAAGAGGAGGTCAGGAAATGCTCTGTGCTGCAGCTTCGTTTTCTGTATGTGTTTCTATGTGGTTCTCCACAGATCCATGGAACACATTCCCTTCCATCTCTCTCCCTTTCAGAGTAGCTTATGTTTCATTATTTGCAGATGGAAAAATGACAGCTTGACAAACAGGGGAGGATCTTTTTGTTTAAATTGTTGTCGTCTTTCAGCTCCCTTGTAATGTAATGGGACAATACTGAGAATGTAAAAACTGATTGGATTTGATTTGCCTAATGCATGAAAAATGAACTTCCATGCACGTTTCCATGTGAGGTTATTTTTAGCTGTCATTCTGCTGATGGAATTTGCCCATCTTTGTGACTTCCCATTTAGCCAAACTATTGAGGCATTTACTGATGCCTTTACTGCCTTTGACTTCAAGGGGCAGAGTCTGGCTTTGTAAAGTCTGTATTTTCATCTCTTTTGTACTTCTTTTCATTGCTAAGCACAGAGAGTAACAACCAGGGATAAATTAAATCTTGAAAAAGAAACTAGGAATTCAGAAGCCTGAACCATCTTGTCTAACCAAACACACACAAGCTCCATTCCCCAGTTTTGTTTATTCTTTTTCTACTGTGGTTTACAGCCAAAACACAAGAGCTGTGCTGGCTCCTCACATCCCAATCACAAAACCAGGAAAGACTTTCTTGAGAATTCTGTGATTCTGTGAGATGAGCAGCACTGTTAAGCCCTCATCTAACATTTTCAGATTCATTTAGCAGTAAGCAAAAAGTTATGCAAGTATCACAATGATCTGGGTGTGATCTCAGTCATGTTAGTAGGAGCTCTGAAAAATGGTGGAGGTTAAGAGCTATTTGTGCCAAGCTTCTCCTCTTGTAGTGATGTGAGTGTTGGTCTCTTCTCCCTAGTAACAAGTGACAATATGAGAAGAAATGGCCTCAAGTTGTACCAGGGGAGGTTTAGGTTGGATATTAGAATAAAATTCTTGACTGAAAGAGTTCTCAAAGCCTGGAACAGGCTGCCCCGGGAGGTGGTTGAATCCCCATCCCTGGTGGAGGTGTTTTAAAGAGGCAGAGATGTGGTGCTGAGGGACATGGTTTAGCACCAGACTTGGTAGTTAGTGGCTGGACTTGATGATCTGAAAGGTCTTTTCCAGCCAAAATGATTCTAGGATTCTGTTCTTTTCCTGATACTACATTTCAGTGCTGTAGGGGAAGCACTGAGAGCATGACACTGTCAGCCAGAATTATTCAAATCTTTCAGCAGCAAAACCAAGTCGTGGGGAAGGGTGAGACAGGCTCTGAGTAATCAGCTCAGGGAACTGAAGAAGGGCATCAGCTGGCATTGCCTGACTATTAGTCCTCCCATCTTCAGTCTTTGGTGGGCTGCCCATGTGGGAGGGCATTGCTTCCACTTTCCCCCCCATCTGTGCAGGGCCATTGACTGGGTGACTGCTGATGGCAGCATGGTGCAGGGTCATTTACTGGGGTGCTTTCCTACCCAACTGGCTGACCTTCTCATGCCTAAAGCAGCCTGTTCTGCCATGCTGCAATCTGCAGCAGCAAGGCTATGGTTGCATCCCAGCTGTGGGGGTGACAGAGTTGAGCTCAGGGGCTATTAAAGAGGACATCCTTCTGCCTTTCTGCACTACTGGCCTTTTAGCACAGTGGATGGTCTGAGCACTGAAATCACTATTTCATTTTGCAGTTGTGTCCACATGAAGACATGTAGGACACCCAGAGTTCTCTTCCAGCATCCTGGTTTCCTAGCATAGCAACTGAGCTCTAAAGTGACTTTTGTTCATGACAGCAAGCAATTAACTCATACTGTCATCAGTCTCTACAATGAGCCAGGAGCAAAATCCTAACTTTCCTTTGTCCTTGGTTACTGGACTAGGTGTTTTTGCAGAAATTGATGTCATGGAATCAAAACAAAATTCTGCTTCTTTGACTGTGTTTTGCTCTGAATCATGGTTGTTACTGCAGTATAACAGAGTTCTGCTGTTATCTTCCACCTTCTCTTCCCAAAATTACCCTCCCCCCCCAAAACCTAACCAAACCAAAACAAAAAACCCAAACCTCCAAATAAACAAACAACAAACAAAACAACCCAGGAAAAAAACCCAAAACCTGTCTGGATTTGAACCACCTGGTTATAGTTAGTTTCTTATTTTAAAATAGCTTTCAAAATAGATCAGACATTACACTGTTAAAAACAATTTTCCCTGTAGGTATTGAATATCAGACAGAGCTTGTAGTAATAACTGATAGGTATCTAGAATAATCTTCAGTATGGACTGAGACTACAAAGATCTGTCAATCACTGCATTTAACTTTAAACACAGATGATTTGAATTCGTGTTAGCAGCATGAAGAAGGCAAAAAGATGGAATAGTGCTGTCGGAGCAAAGATGATAGGATTACCTCTGCTGTTAGCCTTTCCTGCTACTTGTTTGAGACACTAAATCAAGGTGAAGTTTATGAAAAAGGCTACAACAGGGGTTTCTAACTCTTCATCCCTGCTGGGATTTTACTATTATAAATCTGCTGTCAGAAATAAGTGCTTTACTTGTGGCTTAATTTTATGCAGGCACAAACACCTTGGCTCAACACTTTTTGCCAGAGACAATCCTGATTGTCTTAATGCAACAGAGTCCTCATTAACAGGAACTTGTGAGAAAGAAAAATGCACACATGCTCTTTTGTCCTTGGTCATTCATGAGCAGTCTGATGAAAACTGAAATAAAACATAAATCCCGAGGTGGTGTGGAGACCTGAGTGCCTGAATCACACAGCTTATGTGAATTATCCATCTTGAAGAACATTATTCTCCACCTTTTGAATGAAGTTTCATTAATGCAGTGGAAAGCTTACAGTTTCTATTTGTTCTGCTGTGGCTGCTGAACGTAGCTCACCCCCAAAAGCAAACAGCTCTGTTGTGGGGATTTTTCCTTTTTTGTCCAACTCTGTAACAGTACAGACAACTGAGGCAATAGTTTCTGAGAAGCTCATCAGACTTGCTTGGGGAGTTATTTCTCCATGCAAGATCTGTTAAAGCAAATTGGTAGTACTTTGTTGGCTTTGTAATGTGTTTGTGCTATTCATTTGGAGTTCTACTTGTGGAAAAAAAAAACCAGGAGCAGGCCTCAAAAGTTATAAATGCCCCTTTGCATATCTCCTCTGAATATTGGCACTGTCTGGTGTATTGGGCTGTGTTTCAAATGTAACTAAGTAGATCTGTCCCTATTGTCTGTTACCTTGTTCTCAGGACATGGATGTGAAATTTGCCTTCAGACACTCAGTACTGGGAGCATGACTTGAAGCGTGTCCCATCTAAAACAAATTATTAGCCTGAAGTCATAGGAGAGAGAATATCTGATCACAGGATAAGAGATCTTGTCATTACTATGATGAAAGACATCCTTACCCTCAGTTCAGTTTGTGCTTCTGTGTTGCTTTGATATCAGATTTTAAAGCCTGATTCAACACCATTCAACTAAGACTACATCACCTCAGGCACTACAGCATGAAAGTCAGGCCCAGAAGGATCCTTCTTCATGCACTGCTGGGAGATTTGAGATTTCAGAATATAGTTTTGTTCCAGGTTGAAAGAACTCTGTCTTGTGACAACCCACCTGGAATGCTGTGTCTAGCTCTACAGCACCCTACACAGAAGGACATGGAACTGTTAGAATGGGTCCAGAGGAGGCCACAAAGATGGTGTCAGGGCTGGAGCACCTCTCCTGTGAAGACAGGCTGAGAGTTTGGGTTGTTCAGAGTGGAGAAGAGAAGGCTCCAGCCCTGTTATCTTCCACCTTCTCTCCCCAAAATTACCTTCTCCCCCCCAAACCAAACCAAACCAAAACAAAAAACCCCAAACCTCCAAATAAACAAACAACAAACAAAACCCACAAAAAAACCCCAAACCTGTCTGGATCATAGGTTGATGGTTGGACTCAATCTTAGAGGTCTTTTCCAACCAAATCAGATTGTCCTTGAGGTGTTCAAGGCCAGACTGGACCAGGCCTTGAGCAGCCTGGTCTAGTGGGAAGTGTCCCTGCCCACGGTGGGGACTTGGAACTAAATGATCTTTAAGATTCCTTCCAACACATACTATTCTATAATTCTTGGAGTGAAGAACTATGAGGTAGTATGACCCAGTTTATTTTATCTCCATTTTCATTTGCTTCCCCTGACTTAATGCCCATTTGTACCTGTGAGTTGGGTGAGGAGAGGGTCTTTACAGTGTTTCAGGAGCAAAGGGAGGATTTTGATGTAGAGGCAGCCCCTTGTACAGAACTTCAAAGCATCCATTTTCTAATGTGTGATAGAAAGTCATCACAGAAATTACTTTCCTGATGAGCCTGAACGGTGAAGTGGGGAAAGGGAGGCATATTCCAGTGAGCTGTTGCAATGCAGTTTAATCTTCCAGTGCACCCCAACTGCAGAGCCAACTAAACTGTGTACCCCAACTAGACATCTGAAGCTACCATTGAGGTTAAGCACAGAAAAAAAACATTTCTGTTCCTCCTGGCTGCATTGGATAATAACCATGGCAATTGGAAACTTGAAGCGGGGGGGGGGAGGGGGGGGAATTGGGTTATTTTTTTTTTTAATTAATGTCTTACAAACCAAGTTCTTAGAAAGACCTTGAAGTGTTCATCTGTGTCAAACAGGTATCTGCAGGTGGGTATGGCTCTTGGCGTGCACAAACCCCTGGGTTGCAAGTAGGGGATTTTTGATATCTGCGTGAGGAATACTGATGCCAGGAAAGCTGGAGAGGGGCCAGGAGGAAGGAAGAGGCCCACCTGGAGGGGTGGGAGACTTGAAAGTGTGACCCCAAGCAGAACCATGGGTGGTGCAAAGGCAAGGGGCCGCTGGGGCAGGCAGTAAGGTGCAAGCATCTGTGGAAGCAGCTGTGGAAGTGAAGGGACAGGGAGGAGGACCTGTGGCCAGGGGGCCACCAGCAGTGGGGGATGGCAGCACCAGGAGCCAGGTGTTCACCAGACAGGTTGCAGCAGGCAGCTGGGAGAAACCGGCTATGTTATTTAACAGCTGGTTTGATATAATGAAAGCTGAGCCGTGATCTCATGCCCTGGTGGAAGCAGTGGCTGAAGTATCAGCCTAGGAATCAGGAGACCAGGGTTTGATTCCATCACCTGCAGCTATTTCAGGAGTGCCTTTGAGCAAGTAGCTGATGTGCTTGCACCTTGCTCTCCCCACCGCCAAAGGCTGTTGCTCGCTTCGATAGCCTTGAAACTGAGACACTAGAAGAGAAAGCCTCTACTCTCCCAGTATGGCAGGACAAAAACCCCTGAAATTAAAATCTAACAAGTTCAAAACTGTCAGAGGGAATTCCTTTTTCACACACACTGATGCAAATCAGACCTAACACCAGGGACTTAAGGTGAACTGGCGTCAGTGGGAAACAGTGAAGCAGGATCTGTTCAGTTCCCATCTGAGTAATGAGCCCTGACCTCACTATTTTTCTGTAGCTTAATTTTTTAATAAAATTATTTTCCCTGCCTTTTTTTAAGAGACAAATATTGAAAGGAAGCTTTGCTCATGTAAAATACATCTGTCATATGACTAATGATTGGTTTTGAGGCGATGAGCAAAGCAGATGCCTGTTTGTGTCAGAGAGACAAAGGGAGAGAGTCTTTTGTGTTTTTGCTGTGGTAATTGTTTATGAATATATTTGTTTTTTCCAATTATACTTGCAGTCCATCACCAGTCTTGTTTCCATTTCTCTCTGCTGAGGTTTGTGTAAAAAAGGAGAGGTTTATGCTTTCACATATTACAGTTACAAAAGTAACATCTTCATCTGAAGTGTTGATTTATATTCATAAATTGTCAAAGAATACAGAGAGACAAGGAAATGGCCTCAGGTTGCACCACGGGAGGTTTAGGTTGGATGTGAGGGAAAATGTCTTTAATGCAAGAGTGGTCAGGCATTGGCATAGGCTGCCCAGGGAAGTTGTGTAGTCACCACCTCTGGAGGTGCTCAAGAAACGGGTGGCCATGGAACTTTGGCCTGTGGTTTAATGGCTATGGTGGTGTTGGGTTGACAGTTGGACTTCATGATCTTAGAGGTCTTTTCCAACCTTAATGATGCCATGAAGTTGAAAGTTCATCCACAGACATACAAACAACTATGTAGCCACACAGTCAATTTCAGGGCCTTGGGCTGAAATGTTATCTCATAGCCCCAAAAATAAAGGAGAAATTACAAAAGGCCAGAACTTGTGCTAATGCCTGCAGGAGAAGTTAAAGCTTGGAGTCAGGGCTGGAGAATGCAACCTGAAGCACATTAGTGTGGTTTAATGGGTTGGGGACAAAGTATGGAAGTGGAGACTCAATTTCTTCCATAATAGCAAGGTTTTGTAATCTTGCTCAAGCAAAAACACAGTGAAAATAGGAGAGGTGGCCTGTGGAGTCCAAAGTCGTTTGCACTTGGATTAAACAAGTCTACAAGTCCTAGCCTATGTATGTCAGCAGTACAAATCCCTTACAATTTAATTGGTCTATATTGTATTAAGGTTTTCCGTGCCTAGTGCCCAGCTGAAGTAACCTCTTCTGTGACTGCCTTCCAAACCAGGCACTGTGCAAGTGCCAGGTCCATCATCTGTGTGCATGTGTATGTGTGTGTGTAATGTGAAAGCAGCTTTTGTTTTACAGCTGCTGCTGGTGCCATAGGTTGTGGGGCCTGGTTTTCATTAACATACTTAGGCTTTTGTGATTTAACACTCTGACATGATCTGAGTGTTTGAAAATGACTTGAGCAGGCCCAGTACACAAAGTCTGCCACGTGTCTCCGTGCCCTTTCCCAAGCAGGAGTCGTTTCACACTCCTGGGACATTGGGATGTCTTCCAGCGGCACAGCAGGAGGAAATCCTTACAGATTTCATTGGTTGTGAAAACCTCCATGGTTTAGAAACCCCTTCTTCCCCCACAGAAGCAGAGGGTCCCCATCCCTTTCTTCCCTAAGGATAATACAACCACAGTTATACTGTAGCAGGATATCTTTAATTTATGCTATTTGGTTATGGAGCTAGAGGTCTGTAAATGCTGCTGTAAGGCTTCTGCTGTTCAACCATTATTTCATGTTGACATTTTTATTTGAAGACCCAACCATGCCCAAGAAAAGGAAACTTGTGTACTTTTCTTTTTGTATTACATCTTCCAACTGAAATGTTTTCAATCACAATAGAATTGAGCATGAACTTTGAGGAGGGAGGAAGAGGAGAAAAGGGAATCAGCTAGAAGAGATGATGACTCCAGTGGGGTTCTCTGCAGTTTAGTTCTCAGGGGACTGAAAAATGCTTTCAACCAGTGTGATGTTGCAACAGTCCAAAGAGGAAAGAAAAATCCATGTCTGGTCTAGACCGACCAGAAACTAAAAACAAGGGACACTTTGAATTCTGAGACTCTCACCACAACTGAAAACTCTGCTAAGGCCAAGTAACTGGAAAATCAGTTTCTTGGATTAGAGAAATGCTTCCCTGAAGAATCAGAGACAGTTTTCCATTTTTATTGGTAAAGAAATTACTGTATTCTGAAGCATTGATTCTAACACTTGAACCAATGCAAAGGGTTGCAATCAGGGCTGTGACAAGATCTGGATAGTTTTATAAGGATCTTAGTGAAATGCAACAGTAAAACACTTCTTTTTCTGTGACATTTTCTTGCCATTTGGCTGTGATAGGCTATCATTTGTCACAAAATGGAAAAATAAGATCTGTCTTCATAATACACCAAAAAGAAGTCTGCCTGCAAACACAAGTCAGGAAGAGTCATAGGGACTGCAGCTGAGTGGTGGAACTCTGGATCAGGAGATGGTTTTGAAAAAAATCATACTCCAGGAGACCTGAGAGTCCAGGAGTAATTGAATGTGGTAATTGTTAAGGAGAGCTTTAAAAAGAAATGTTGAGTGAAAATTACTTAGGGGCTGCTTGTTTTAAGAGGGAAGTGTAGTAAATTTCAAGACAAATTTTTAAGTGGCAAGAGTACAGGCATGACCTATGTTGTCAGCTAAATAAATTTTCTGAACTAAATGACTCCTCTCAGTCAGCCAAGCTGCAGTGTTTGGTTTTGGCATGAAATATGGATTTCCTTTGCTATGCTAGTGCAAGGATGGCTGAAGCCTGAGAGGAGGGCTTCAGGGATCTGGTTGTAATGCCTGGCAATGCCACCTGCTCCTTCTGGGATGAGTTGAACTTTACATAGCTTTGCATTTCACAACAAGAAATGGGATCAGAAAAGCCTTCTGAGATGTGGCAGAGATAAAAGAGTAGTACTCCATGTTGCAAGAAGCAAGAAAACTCAGGCTTAATAAGTTAATTCCACAGGGAAGTGTCCTGCAATCTTCTAGATTAAAGTGGCAAATGTGTCAAACTTTCTATTACTTTACGATTAAACTTTAAACCAACATTTTCTTCCAAAAGATTGTCAATATACTTGAGTCTGGTAAAAGTACTGTGACTCATACAGCCTGTGTTTTATCAGTAGGTGAAGCCTGTCTTTCATGCAAGGGCACCACAGCACTTCAAGGTAACAAAAAGTCAGGGGAGCTTGAACATGCTAGGCTTGAAGTTCTCATAGTGCTGGGATTTGTTCTTGCTTTTGTAGAACAGCAGTCACAGAACACGCAGACAGAGCTTTTTCTTCAGACAGTTAAAAATCTCATAGGTGGAAAGTGAAGGAAGACTGTCACATGCTTCTGTTCAAGCCTTTTAGGTAATGTGGCCATATGATAGTTCCAGACATTCATTCATCCATCCATCCAATTTTACTCTTTCTTTTCCTAATGTTCTATTTTAATCTGACGGTCATTAGATAGCACAACTTCACTGTACTAGTTCACAAGGACAAGGTAAGATCTTGTAGGAAAAAAATTAGAGAGGCAAAAGCCCATTTAGAACTTAGGCTGGCCACTGCCATAAAGGAGAATCAAAAATATTTCTATAACTATAATAATGGCAAAAGAAGAAGCAAGGACAACCTCCACTCCATATTGGATGCGGAGGGGAATATAGTAACAAAGGTTGAGGACACCTTCTTTACCTCAATCTTCAATAGTGGGACAGGCTGTCTTCAGGACAACTGGCCTCCTGAACTGGCAGATGGAGCCAGGGACCAGTATAGTCCCCCTGTAATCCAGGAGGAAGCGGTAGGGGACCTGCTGGGCCACTTGGATCCTCACAAGTCCGTAGGGCCAGATGGGATCCATCCTAGGGTGCTGAGAGAGCTGGCAGATGAGCTGGCCAAGCCTCTCTCCATCATTTATCAGCAGTCCTGGCTCACTGAAGAGGTCCCAGATGACTGGAGGCTGGCCAATGTGATGCCCATCCACAAGAAGGGCCTGAAGGAAGAACCAGGAAATTACAGACCTGTCAGCCTGACTTCAGTGCCAGGCAAGGTTATGGAACATCTTGAGTACAATTACACAGAACCTACAGGATGGTCAAGGGATCAGGCCCAGCCAGCGTGGATTCAGGAGGGGCAGGTCCTGCCTGACCAACCTGATCTGCTTTTATGATCAGGTTACCCACCTGGTGAATGCGGGGAAGGCTGTGGATGGAGTCTACCTGGACTTCAGCAAAGTCTTTGACACTGTCCTGGCAAAGCTGGCAGCTCATGGTTTGGACAGATTCACTCTGAAATGGGTCAAGAACTGGCTGGATGGCCGGGCCCAGAGAGTGGTGGTGAATAGTGCCACATCCAGCTGGCAGCCTGTCACTAGTGGTGTCCCCCAGGCATCGGTGCTGGGCCCCATCCTAGTCTTTATTGATGATCTGGATGAGGGAATTGAGTCCATCATCAGTAAGTTTGCAGATGACACCAAGTTAGGAGCAGGTGTTGATCTGTTGGAGGAGGGCCCTGCAGAGGGACCTGGACAGGCTGGATGGGTGGGCAGAGGCCAATGGGATGAGGTTTTACAAGGCTAAGTGCAGGGTTCTACACTTTGGCCACAACAACCCCATGCAGCATTACAGGCTGGGGACAGAGTGGCTGGAGAGCAGCCAGGCAGAAAGGGACATGGGGGTGCTGGTTGATAGTAGGCTGAACATGAGCCAGCAGTGTGCCCAGGTGGTCAGGAGAGCCAGTGGCATCCTGGCCTGGATCAGGAATAGTGTGGCCAGCAGGACAAGGAAGGTTATTCTTCCCCTGTACTCAGCACTGATCAGGCCACACCTTGAGTACTGTGTCCAGTTCTGGGCTCCTCAATTTAAGAGAGATGTTGAGGTACTGGAACGTGTCCAGAGAAGGGCAAGGAAGCTGGGGAGGGGTCTGGAACACAAACCCTATGAGGAGAGGCTGAGGGAGCTGGGACTGTTTAGCCTGGAGAAGAGGAGGCTCAGGGGAGACCTCATTGCTGTCTACAACTACCTGAGGGGAGGTTGTAGGCAGGTGGGGGTTTGTCTCTTCTCCCAGGCAACCAGCAGCAGAGCGAGGGGACACAATCTCAAGTTGTGCCAGGGGAGGTATAGGCTGGATGTTAGGAGGAAGTTCTTCACTGAGAGAGTGATTGCCCATTGGAATGTGCTACCCAGGGAGGTGGTGGGGTTGCTGACCCTGGAGATATTCAAGAGAAGCCTGGATGAGGCAATTAGTGCCATGGTCTAGTCGATTGGAGGGCTCTTCCAACCTGGTTGATTCTGTGACTCTGTGAATCATAGAAGCATAGAATGCACTGGGATGGAAAGGACCTTTAAAGATCATCTAGTCCAATCCCCCACTAGATCAGGTGGCTCAGAGCCCCATCAAGCCTGACCTTGGATACCTCCAGGAATGGGGCCTCCGGCACCTCCGTGGGCAACCTCTTCCAGTGTTCCACCACCCTCATAGTAAAGAACTTCTTCCTGGTGTGCTGGGAATGTGTCATATCAGGGATTGGGAACTCTGGAAGGATGACTTGGAACTTCCTTATATTGTCCAATGCACACTTCAGTATCTTTCTCATCTGAAATTAGTTGTCTGTTGCACAGAGCTTGGGCCAAGATCTGCTCCCCTCTGTTTTTTTGCAGTGTTCAGCATTGAGTAGTCTTCCCTGCTTTGGCTAAGTGAAATACGTTTTAGGAGACAGCTGCCTATTGCCAGGAAGAGCCCACATGCAAGGATATTTCCATCTGGGATGACTAACATGTGCCCAATGTACGTCCAGTCTCACATCCCACTCTGCAAACAAAATCCACTGATGAATTAATTCTCTTCTTGCTTCAAAGGGCAGTCAGAAGATGAAAGTGAAAAAACTGGACAGATTTCCAAAAATTACATTATATGAAAAATAGGTCATTCAGCCAGACTGCAAATCATAGATTTTGAAAAATGTAAAATGTCAAGCAATCCTATTTGAAAAAGTTAAGCGTTCCCTTGCTTGGTGCATGCTTTGCTAGTGATGGAAAGAATGTGGTTAAAAAGGGAATGCCAACATTGTGGGGCAGTTGTCTAGATGGAGGCATGTGGCTAGTTGTGTCCCTCAGGGGTCAGTACTGGGTCCAGCCCTATTCAATATATTTATCATTGGTCTGGATGGAGGGGCAGAGTGGACCCTCAGCCAGTTTGCTGATGATATGAAACTGGGAGGAGTGGCTGACACTCCAGCAGGCTGTGTTGCCATGCAGCCAGACCTGGACAGGCTGGAGAGTTTGGCAGGGAGAAATCTAATGAAATTCAATAAGGGAAAGTGTAGAGTCCTGCATCTGGGGAAGAACAGTGCCCTGCACCAGTACAGGCTGGGTGCTGACCTGCTGGAGGCAGCTCTGAGAAAAAGGACCAGGACCTGGGAGACAACAGGATGACTGTGAGCCTACAATGTGCCCTTGTGGCCAAGAAGGCATCCTGGGGTGCATTAAGTGTGGCCAGCAGGTCAAGGGAGGTTCCTCTCCCCTTCTACTCTGCCCTAGGGAGGCCACATCTGAAATACTGTGTCTAGTTCTGGGCAACCCAGTTCAAGAAGGATAGGGAACTGCTGCAGAGGGTACAGCAAAGGGTACAAAGATGATTAGGGGACTTGAACATCTTTCATGAGAAAAGAGGATTGGGGCTTTTTAGTCTGGAAAAGAGAAGACTTGGAGGGGGATCTCATCAGTGCTGGATCAGTACTTAGAAGGTGGGGGGCAGGAGGACACGGCCACTCTTTTCAGTGATGCACAGTGACAGGACAAGGAGTATCAGGTAAAACTTGAACATAAGAGGAGGAACTTCTTCAATTCAAGGGTGATGGAACAACGGAACAGGCTGCCCAGAGAGGTGGTGGAGTCTCCATCTCTGGAGACATTCAAAACCCTCCTGGATGTGTTCCTGTGTGACCTTCTTTAGCTGACCCTGCCTTGCAACCCCTACCATTCTGTGATTCTGTAGTACTCAACTTGTTTGATCAAGGCTTATATCAGTACAAACACAACACACTTGTCCTTGCTCAGTTTGTAATTCTTTCATGACCAAAACAGCAAAATTAATTGAAACAGTTGTAAATATAGAAGTGATACAACAGTTTTTGTTATTTCATAGAATCATGGAATCCTTGAAGATCATCAAGTCCAGCCATTAGCCATTATGTAGTTGCAAATATCAAGTTTGCTTCTTGTGAAGACACTTAATTTTATTGAATGTGTCATATACATGGCTGATCTTCATGCACTGAAGGAAGGTCCATGCTGATATAAAACCCCATATAATAACCCACTGGCTTCCCATAGATCAATGACTCAGGCCAAAAAAGATGTAATTGTGATGCTAATTAAATTGTTATTATTAAAGATAGGCCTTTAGTAAAGGGATTGTTTGTACCTACCCAGAATTAAAACCAGAGCTCTCAGCCTAATTCAGTGTAGCTGTCAATACTCAAATCAACACAGAGAAGCTCCAGCTTAGCTAATCTTAGAGATGCTGGTCTGAGGAGGTGTACATTTTCTACCCCAGAAAAATGCACACCATGCTGCCTGCTGTTTGACTGGTGGTACCTGTATTAGCAGAGCAGGGAGCTGTAATTACATAAATCCTAGGGTTAAAAAAAAAAAGAGCTACTTAGTGGTGGCTGCTGGACACTGGCAACCCAAACCTCAGCCAACCAACAAAGAATGTGATAACCTAAGCGCAAGAGTGTTCATCTCAAGAATTAAAACCCTAAGCCAGTGTCATGTGCAGTCTTCTAAGATGTAATTACTGTGTTCTAGTTTGTCCTGAATGTACCTGGTGTGTTTTTATACACTGTAAAAATAAATACAGTGATTTAAACCCTGGAAAATCCAAGTAGGTAATAAATAATCCAGCTCTGTAGAAATGCAGAAGATGACTTTCTGAGATCATTTGTGTTCTCTGTGAACATTTGATCTAGTTCAGCACACCTAGGCATTTCTCCTGCAGGTGCCCAGGGTGTTAGCCATGTTCTTACAGGGCTTTCCCCTCCGTTTATTGCCATTGCAAACAGGTGATCCATCCTTGTGGAGGCCAAGAGAAGATCAAGCATAGAGCAGACTCATTGAAGCCTGTAGTTGCACAATATTTGAAAACTAGTAGTTTGCACACAGATTAAATAAAACCAGGTTTGTAGGAAAAGGTCACCCTTTTTTATTAGAGCAACTTCTATAGCTGGAATAAAACAGGCACTTTTTCAGACAAACCAGACCACTTCTGGCAAGCTTGTAGAGAAACAAGACCACTTCTGGTCTGGAACAGAAGCAGGAGTGTTCAAGCTAAATACAAGCTGAGAACAATTGCTCTGCTTTTACTTTGTCATGTTAAACAAAACACTGTTGGGAGTAGCTGGCCACCTTTTAGAGCCTGGGGATCCATCATCTCTGAGTTAAGAAGAAACGGTATTTGGTCCAGCTCTGTCAGTCTATGTTAATGCCACATACAGCTCCACAAGCTTCAGCAGGCAAACATCTTTAACCTGAGTATTTAATGACCATTCCCATTCAATAATTATTTATTTACAGTAAAAGGCAGAGTGGCCTTAGTGGGCAGGACTCTAGGCTGAAACTCTGAAGCCAACCCTCTACTGACTCAGCTGCTGGTCTAAGGAGTGATCTGCAATGAGTGGGTCTATCTGTTGGCTTCTGTGTGGTAAATGGGCATAATAAAACTGCCCTTCTTGAAAAGTCCTTTGAGATCTACAAAGGAGGGGTGTTACACAGCAGCTACATACTTTGTTACTAGCTCTTTTTCATGTGGTTCCTTTAAAAGACAGTTGGGTTCTGATGTAGATCTTCTGAGCAGTGTTTCACTACTGGTGCTAGGAGCAGCTCTGTGGTTGCCAAATGTGACTAAGACAACTCCTACTGCTGTAATGCAAGCAGTTAAAAAGTTATTTCTCTAAACTTCCCAGTTTCAGCTATGTCTTAACAGGGAAAGGCTGTTTGTCTTCAGGAACAACAGAAGTGTCATCATCTCCCTGGACAATTATTGTAATGGAACATCCAATCTGAGTATCACAGAATCATAGAATTGTTTCACTTGGAAAAGATCTTTCAGGTTATCAAGTCCAACCATTATCTACCAAGCCTGGTACTAAAGCATGTCCCCCAGTACCACATTCAGGTTGCAAAGCTGAGCAGCATTGGATATTCCAGAATGCAGGTTTCCTGGGCGTCCTTAATTAGCCCTTTGAATATGTATGATGATACAGTTTTCACAAAATCACAGAATCGCAGTATCAACCAGGTTGGAACAGACCTCGGAGATCACCAAGTCCAACCTATTACCTAATACCTAGCACCTTACGACAACTAAACCGTGGCTCCAGTTGCCACATTCAGTCTTCTCTTGAACATCTCCAGGGACGGTGACTCCACCACCTCCCCAGGCAGCCCGTTCCAATGGCCAGTTACTCTTTCTGTGAAGAACTTTCTCCTCACCTCAAGCCTAAACTTCCCCTGGTGCAGATTGAGACTGTCCTCTTGTTCTGTCACTGAAGAAGAGGCCAACCCCCACCTGTCTACAACCTCCTTTCAGGTAGTTGTAGAGAGCAATGAGGTCTCCCCTGAGCCTCCTCTTCTCCAGGCTAAACAACCCTAGTTCCCTCAAATTCCTCATAGGGCTTGTGCTTGAGACCTCTCCCCAGCCTCATTGCCCTTCTCTGGACACGTTCAAGTATCTCAATGTCCTTCTTAAACTGAGGAGCCCAGAACTGGACACCGTACTCAAGGTGTGGTCTAACCAGTGTTGAGTATAGGGGAAGAATGACTTCCCTGCTCCTGCTGGCCACACTATTTCTGATGCAGGCTAGAATGCCATTAGCCTTTCTGGCTACCTGGGCACACTGCTGGCTCATGTTCAACCTACTGTGAACCGGCACCCCCAGGTCCCTTTCAGCCTGGCTGCTCTCCAGCCACTCTGACCCCAGCCTGTAGCTCTGCATGGGGTTGTTGTGGCCAAAGTGCAGCACCCAGCACTTGGACTTGTTGGATGCCATCATGTTGGACTCTGCCCATCTGTCCAGCCTGTCAAGGTCCCTCTGCAGAGCCCTCCTACCCTCCAACAGATCAACACCTGCTCCCAACTTGGTGTTGTCTGCAAACTTACTAATGGTGGACTCTTTCATTACATGATAACATGTAGGGTTTTTTTCTTTAACAGATTCTTTTTTCAGTCAGTCAATGGGGAGGCAGGTTTTTAACTATTTTAGGTTTTATCTTCTTCCATTTGGTTTTCTAGCCTCAGATCTCACATTAATGCACATGGTCCAAGTGTTAACACCAAGCAAAGACAATATTAATCCCCTTCTAAGTTTTTTTTTCCCTTCTGTTACTGCCATGATACCATCTTAATATGCTCCAAATCCTGTTGAACATATCTCTGCAACAAATCTGTGCAGGGTGAGAACATTATTATCTTCACAGGATTAACACCATCATACAAGAGCACTGAAACACAGGGAGAGAAATGACAAAAATGTCAGAATGACAACTTTGGTGGAAGCTGAGAGATGTGGGAGCTTTGGCACGTGTAACATTTCCCTAGCACTTTCTCCACTCAAAGCACAGGGCCAGTTGGCTTTAGCTCTCAGCACTTCTGCACTTCCAGGCCCCAGGTGTCTTGTACTGAGCACCCAGAAAATAAGGCCAAACTCTCAAGAAGGAGGAAATTCCAGAATGATGTCATCATGCCGACACATGGGGAGGGGGAAGGAGCTAATCGTGCCCAAGCAACCCAAGTTCTGGCATTTGCTAACATTTTAGCGTTTTGCTCACAACCTTTTCATTCTCTTATCTGAATTTCTCTCTATGTATGCATTTCTCTCTACGTATGCATTTCTCTCTACATAAATAAGGGAATCTGAACTGTGGGTTACCTGCTAAAAGCTCTTGCACTGTGTTCTTAGTAAAACTAATTAGTTGATGTGTATCCCCTTGGCAGGAGGCGTTGCATGTGTTGTAATGGAATCATAGAATCATAGAATGGTTTGGCTTAGAAGGGACCCTAAAGATCATCTAGTTCCACCTCCCCTGCCATGGGCAGGGACAACTTCCACTAGATCAGGTTGCTCAAAGCCCCATCCATCCTGCCTTTGAACAATTCAAGGATGGGGTATCTCAACCTCTTTGGACAACCCATTCCAGTGCCTCACCTGTCTCACAGGAATATAATAGCCCTTAATTATTTTTTTCTGCTGCAATTAGATCTAGGGAAACTTCGATTGTTCCCAGAGAAGCAAGGAATGGAAGTGAAGAAGATCTACTTTAATGAATGCTGAAGTATCAGTACATCTCCCTGCTCCAACTGTGCCTCAGCCATTCGTAACTACTCTGCTTTAGAAGCAGGAATGGGCTATAGCCACGCAGCCAAAAGCACAAGGATCAGAGACTTCTAGAGGACAGATTATACATTTGTTTCACCTCAGTCTGAAAACTACTAAATCTCAAGTTCCGTATTTTCTGCATTGTCCCTATCCACTACCAAATGACAAGCGAGGCATTAAAATGCATAGTATGCTGCCTTAAAAATCCCAAGATTGTCTGTTTAAATATCGTTGGGGTTTTGTTTGCTGTCTGCAGGTTTTCTCAAATCATTTCCCTTCTCAAACATCCTGGAACAAGCTGACAGGTTGGAAAGAGGTTAAAAATGGAAGCTGAAATCCTTATGTAAACAGCTGGCTCCAAGGGCTGATGCTCTAGGGAATGAAAACTTGTGATGCAAGACTCACAAAACTCTTGTGGGAGTTGGCTCTGTTGAGTATCTGCCATAAGTGTGTCTGTGCGCAGGTATCTGCACACCGTTGCGATCCTATCTGTGGGTGCATATGTACCTGAGGTTGGCAGAGCATTCCCTCGCTGCTCTGCTGCTCACTCCTCTCTCTTCTCACATTTCTCATCTGTCCTTTGAAACTGGGAGTGCCTCTCTCTTTCATACGTCCCCAGCTCTGCTAGCAGAACACATCAGTGGCAGAAGGATCTTTTTTTAACCTCTCCTATGTGTGTATTGCAGGAGAGTTTTTCTCCCTGACTCTCTGCTGACTGTGTGGGATGTTGTCTGTCTTTCCAGCAGTGGACAGAGCATTGCGTCTATCCTGCTGAAGTCAAACATCCTGACTTGTTCTCTAAAAGCTCTTCTCTGTAGCCCTTCTACATAGGGTACCTAGGAAACATAATTGTCAAGTGAGGCATCAAAGGGAGGCATCTTGAACACCCTGCCTTTTCCCTACCCCAAGTTTGATGGTGTGGAAAATCCATAAAAGAGTGGCATTCCTTAGTGGTACTTTTAGTTCTGGAAATGCCTGCCCATCCATGCTGGATTTCTCCTCTTTTCCCATCTTGAGGAGCACATGGTTATCCCACCTCTCTGTGGAGAGCTAAGCTTTCCATTTCTTCTCCCTGCAGTTGCTAGTGGTAGAGGGAGATTATGCTGAGATCACCTTGTTTTCCCAAGAGGGAAAAGCATGTCTGGCCATGATGAGACACTTCCTAACAGTAAGTGGCTAAGCCATGCTCTCCAGCCAAGATGTCAGCTAGCAACATATGCTCTGGGCTTCTGGCGGGGAGAACTCCCAGTGTAGGCAACATGGTGGGAACAGTATGGTGCTTATTACATTACTGAAAACAAAATGCAGCTGCCTGTTACTGTTGGCTGAATGCAACCTGTCAGCACCAACATCTCCCCAAGAAGCCAGGCCTGATTGCAGCCAGCCTTCACAGGAGAAGGTGCCAGTAGATGAGCAGCTGGAGAAGCTTGACATGTTGCCCCCTGCCCATTTTCAGGCCATGTTAACATGGCAGTGTGAAGAGCAGGGAGTGTGCCTGGAGAGGTGCCATTTGGTGACAGGCAGACTGCTCAGAAAGCCCTGAAGGAACTGCAGCCCCAGGGCCAGGATGTGTTCTTTCATATGATGGACAAGCCCAGGGTGCCAGTGGAGCCTGGAGGTACATCAAGCCGCAGAATCACTCCAATATACTTCCTTCATAGCCTGTGCATTTGCTGATGCTAGTTGTCAATTGCCATAATTTATTTTTTTAGGATCAGATCTATTTTCAATCTTTGTAATTCACCAAATCTAGAAGGCTGAGCATCCCTGCCCTCTCAAGTGTGTGAGGGGGTTGGGTGCTGGCCTTGGGTTATGAGGGTAATTTTGGTGTACCACTGTCTTTCCAGCTCTGCTTGTATGATGTTTTGGTCTGGACAATGAGAACCCTTATAACTTCAGAGAGACATGAGGGGATGAATGGTTTACCTTGCTGAATAAAATGAGAACATGTGAGTGTGGGGAGAGAGAGGAAGGGAGAGAGGCATTTGCATAGGTCAGGCAAGGTCATTAAAACATCTGGCAGTAGTAACTGACATGTGTCAAATTTTAGTGTTCATTAAATTCCTATTAATGCAAGAATGGCTTTTAAGCTCCAAATGCCACTTTTGGTTGCTGTGTTCTCCTAGTTGATGGTGATGACTTTTCAGAACTGTACCAGGCTTGTTTACTTGCTAGTGGCATCTGACCTGAGGTCAGATTTCTATTTAACCCCTTCCTGTAGGTCAAAAGACAAATTAATCTGGTGAGAATTGAATTGGAAATGAGGTGTCTGGAGAGCAGGTGTCCCAGCTGTGGAATAGCTGCCAGGCTGAAACATGTTTGCATCTGTTCTTATGCCATCCAAGAAGTCATCTGTGAGGTCAGGGAGATATTCAGCTGACATCTGAGATGGGAAGTTGCCACAGGGAACAGAAGTGGCAGGTGCCCTGTGTTAGCAGATTGTCTTGCAGTCTGGGGGGGAAATGTCTGAGAGTGTCCCTCTGAGTACAGATGTAGACATTTCCATTCCACTTTGCTTTACCTGTGTTTACTAGCAGTTTGTATTCATAAAGCAGATCACACTATTTCCATTTCTTTTAAAGAGGAGACTTTTACAAATCTTTTTTCTTCCTTCTTATTTTTATTATTTTAGAGGATGAAGATGATGAAGAGCTGGTGGAGCCCAAAGCACAGGATGACTTGGAGACACAAAATCAGGACCAGAAGCAGGAAGTGAAAGAAGGTACTTGAAAAAATGAAAAGGATTTTGTTACAGCTTTAAAGGACTGGATCCTGCAAACAGTTATTCTCATAGGTAGTTTCTATTATTGAGAACACTGCAAAATCAAACCAGTCTCCAGTTTTATTGATTAAAAACCATATGAACAACATAAAAGCAGAAAATTGTATCCTAGTGACTCAGCTGGTAGGTCTGAGAAGCTTGTGGAAGGCACAAGACTTCATCTGTTTAGAAGAAGCTACACATCCGCATAGTCTGGGAACAAAGTAGAGATTCTTGGATTCCAGGACTGGTAGTTACTTGTCCTCTGGCTGAAATAGCCTGCTTACAAGAAAGATTTAAAATGGGAATACCAGGCATTCCAGCAGCTCCATAAAATTGGTTGGTCTTCAGAAGTACTTAAAGACCATAACTGTTTGCTTGTTTGAGAGGAGCAAACTTAAACCTTGTGATGGTCAGAAATCCTCCAGCAGAAAACCATTTCACTGGAAAATGTTCACTGTCAAAATCAAGTGGGGTTTTTTTGTTTGGTTTTTTGGTTTTTGGTTTGTTTTTTTTTTTTTTTGTAGAAGCTGCCCCTACTTAAGGTTAAAGCTGAAACCAGGCAGGTCCACCCCCTCTATCCATTTCTGTGGACTGAGACATTCTCCAAAAGATAAAAATTCAAGTTGCTACTTCTTTCTGGTGCAGACAAGAGACAGCTGCTGAAGTGGCTCTCATCAACATTGGACATGGTAGATATGCTGGGTTTCTCTTGATTGCTTCTCTTGACTTGTTCTAGCTTTCATAATTGGAAGAGGGATGTGATATTTGGTCTTCCTCATCTGGAAATTTACTAGATAATTTGCAGTTCTGGTGTGTCACCTTGAGCAGTCAATGCTCACCCCTGTGTGGAGTCAAGGGGGAAGAGCTAAAATATCAGCAGCTCCAATGTGAGAGGAAATGAGTTACTTCTTCAGCAATTTCTGTATTGCCAGGACTGCTCACTTTACCTTCTTGAAAGGTAGCTTCCTCAAGTAGAGTCTAAGTGACTTTGTGCTATGGTGGTCGTTATCAAGATTATTCTGTGGCCCTGGCTTTTGTTTTCACTAAAAAAAGATCTCACTATGGGAAAAAATACGGAGTCATTTCACAGAGAGGAGCCCATCAAATTGTTAACTTGAATACAGCAGTGGATGCTCCCTTCTCATGGTTTACAGAAGTGTCCCCAAAACCTGAGTCTGGTGGATAGTGCTCATATTGTCTCTCCTCACACACTGATGTGACCTGCAGTACCAGCCATGCTGGTTTGATTATAAATTGATCTTTCTTCCATCTAAAGAGCATCACCCATGCCATCAATCCTGCAGTGTCCATTGCTCACTAGGTCCTTTTAGAAACAGAGAGGGGAGCTCACTCACAGATTCACAGATTGCATTAGGTCTTGTCCAACCCCCCTGCAGTGGGCAGGGACACCTCCAACTAGATCAGGCTGCCCAGTGCCACACTGAGTCTGATCCTGAATGTCTCCAGGGATGGAGCCTCATTCACATCCCTGGGCATCCTGTTTCAGTATTTCACCACTCTCTTTGTGAAGAACTTCCTCCTTATGTCCAACCTTTATCTCCCCTGCTCCAGTTTCAAACCATTGCCCCTCGTCCTATCACTACAAGCCCTTCTAAAGAGTCCCTCCACAGGTTTCCTGTAGGTCTTCTTCAGATACTGAAATGTAGCTATAAGGTCTCCCTGAAGACTTCCCTTCTCCAGGCTGAACATCCCCAATTCTTTCAGCCTTCATAGCAGAGGTGCTCCAGCCCTCTGATCATCTTAGTGGCCCTTCTCAGGACCCACTCCTCTCAATCCTCACCCCTCTTCTTCTTCCACTGCCCCCAGCTGCCGCTGCCATGGGTGGAGGGGAGCAGTGGTGACAGCAGGAACAGGACTCACACAAGAGTCTGCAAAGGCAGAAATGAAGACATAAGCAGGAAATATGTTAAAACAGAAAAACTTACTGAAAATTACCTTTCCTCCCAAAACTGGGGGGTAAATTCACAGATAGGTCTAGCAGTCACTGGACCTAACACAGTACACAAGGTGTCTTCTGCTGATGGCAACAGGAAGCATGAAAACCAGTGCCACTGCACCTAGTGCATAAGCACTGTTCTTAGTTACTGAATATCCCTCAGTTTACAGCCAATCCTACCCCCGTTTATTTCCACATAAAAGCAACATTAGTGCTGGAGGGAAAAACTCCTGCATGAAGAGAGGACAAAATCTGAATACAATCCTAAACTGATTTATTTCACTTTTTCATGGGCTTTCAAGTTAGCCTTTTATGTACTTTGCTGTGCAAGTGCCACTGCCAACACCTTTTATTTCTTCATTGTGCTGTAGTCTTGGGACAGTGCTCCCTTTCCATGCCCAGCAGACCCCTCCAGGGACCCCCTCCCTGCCCAGATCACCTGGGCTAGTTTAGCCCTAAGGTCAGACACACACTGCAGGCTGGAGAATCAAGGCACAGCTTGGTTTAGCAGAACGAGCTTTGTGAGGTGCTTACACTTGACTGGGTTCAAGGAAGAAGAAAACATCCTCAGTGCCTCACAGAAGTGAAGTTGACTTGCAGGACTTGTTGCAGACTGATAAAACCAGTGGTGTGCTGATGGCCATCAAATGAAGCAGTCATCCCTACACTGACAGAAAACAGAGTCCCATTCTTCAGCATTTGGTGTCATTCTCTCCCTGTTGGCTTTAGCCTTTTTGCCAAAAAAATGCCATTTTCCCCTCTGTTGTAATCACCCTTCTCATGTTCTGAGCAACGTTTGGAGTTTGAAGCCATCGTTTGTGTTTCATGGAAGTGATTAAAACCATGTTACAAGTCAAGCAGGAGTTTAGAAGAACATTTCCTGTTGGTGCTGCACTCTGTGTGTGCCTCCTCAGAATTAATAGCTGCCTTTTTTTTTTTCCTGCAAATTAGCACATAATGGGTTAAAAGCATGTTTATGTTGGCATTAAGTGCTCTGGCTTCTTTTTCTCTGCCAGGCAAGACAATATTTTGCAAACTTTTGAAAGAATCTCTAATAGATATTATAGTGGCGCCATTCACACTGCTCTAGAGCAGTTAAGGCTGTGTCAGCACTTCCATTATGAATCCTGTTTTTCAGGGATTTATAACCCAGCCATAAAAATTTGCTCTGGGCTGAAATTTGGTTTCAGCTCAGGGAGCACATTTTTTAACAGATTAAAAAAAAAAAAAATCAGCGTGGCCTTTTTGGAGCTATAGGAGTGTAAGAAAAAAAAACATGGGAGAGAGAAGTGCAGAAAGCAAAAGACAGTTTTTCATCAATATAACTCAAGAATAGGTCAGAATAAAAAAAAATAAAGCTTGGATCCAGTTTATTCAGTCTCCCCAAGCCAACAGGACAGGAGTGCTCTATTTTTATGATGACATTTTTAAGAGGAAATGTGATAGGTTGGATTTTTCTTTTTTTCTCTGAGGTTTATTGGTAGTCCAGTTTAATTCTACAGACATTTACTGCATGCTTCATTTCCTTATCTTGCCCTCAGACACCCCAGAGTTCCTCTGTGGGGTTTGGTAGGATAATAGTTTGATACTGCAAACAGTAGACACAACTGTTTGCAGGGTCTGACTCTACTTCTGGACCTGTCTCAGCATCACCATAAGACACATGATGAATCACTTGCAATAGGGCAGACTGCCTGGCACAACAGCATTTCAGTGCCATGGAGGTGCTAAGGACCAAGAAGCATCCTGAACCATGCAAAGTGTTTTTGGAGTGGGAGGTGAACCCTTGGTCTGTTGGCTGTTTGAAGCATATGGAACATTGGGAATGCTATGGAGATGTTAAGGGCAGAGTAGCAGTTTGAACTCCCCAAAGTGTTTCTGGAGTGGGAGGTGAGGACCTGGTCTGTTGGCTGTTTGAATCATATGAAACCTTGGGACCCCCTTGTGTTTCTTCCATGGAGCTGCCTGTTGCCACCCATGTCTCCGGTGTGTGCTCTCCCCAGCTGTTTGGAAGAGCGAAGTGTGGGATATGGTTGATGAACTGGGCTGGGTTCTGCCTGTTCCCAGCCTTTCCTGAACATATAAACAAAGTCTCAAACTGTGGCATCAAGTGGGTTGGGGCTTTCCACCACCAGAGAGCTCTGGAGCTCCACCTAAGGCACCTCTTTGTGTCAGTAGAAACCACAGCAACAGTGGGACGGGCAGAGTCTTGAAGGTGAGCCTCAACCTGCATTTATCCAAAGCCTTGACTATATACACAGAAACTTGCATGAAAGGCTGTGCTGGGGAAGGCTGAAATGTGCAGCTTCAAAGTGCTGCTGTGGCTATCTCTTGCCCTGGCCCTGTGCATGGGGCTCATCTGTCCCTGCAGCAGGCTGTGGTGGAGGAGATGGTTTAGGTCTTCAATTAAGTGTTACAAGACTCTGTCATTGTTCAGCAAGAACTGCAATAGGAGGGTGCAAGCTTCATTCCAGTTTACATTCTGAAGTATAGTATCACTGAAAACTGAAAACAGAGTCCCAAGGTGAGGAAAGGGAGGAGCTGAGGTCAAGAAAGGAAAGGGAGGAACACGGGTCAAGAAAGAAGAAAGTGAGAAATTACACTAGATCAGCCAGCACCAGCATTGAAGAAGCAGGACAGGGTTGCAGGCTTTGCCCCTGTGATCTCTTCGAGGTTTGTAATAGCTGTAACAGCATGATTTCACTGCTACCAGCACCACAGTGAGCTCAGCTACGTCAACCCATCCTGATAGCCCAGCTCAGGTGTACTCAGGGATGTTGCTCAGCATGGCCCCTGCAGAAGCACAATCAACAGGAACAGCCCTGACTGGCAGTGCTTCAAAGCAAAGGCTCTGCACCTTGCTACTCCAGAACCGAAAAATCCATAAATGCACCTGGAAATCTCCCCTTACATCTTCACCAATTGTGCCATGAAGGGTCTTGCACTTTAGCCCTAGCACAACCAGAATACAGCTCACATGAAACCAGGATAAGGCACTTATCAAACCTGACCTGAAAGTGAGAAGAAACAACAGTACCACAAGCTATGGGCAGACGAGGGCGAAAAGCTGCTGAGAGGCCCTTAGAACCTCATGTTCTCATGCTGTACCTTTCCACCATCCTCAGCTGTCAACACATCTACGATTCACATGGGTTTAAATACAGGATGGAAGAAATAATGCAGCTCTTAAAAGGGTTTTATGGATCTTCTGCCTCTTGTTGTATCTCTGGGCTTATACCTGCTCTGCTGGTTTCATTAATTCATCCTTTTTTCCATTCATTTGCTCTTCTTGTTAGGTTTTGCTTTTTCTTTTTTTTTATTGCCTTCAACAGAGTTCATTTCTTTTGTCAGGTTTTTGCAGTTGCTGAGGTTTCAGGAGAGTATTTTAAATAATTATTTTCTCCTTATTTATTTTTTTTTCCCCTTTTTCTGTTTTGTTGCTCAGTTGGTTGTTAAATAGCTTTTGGGCTTCCTTGGGAGAAGGCTCCAATGCCAGTACTTAAACATTTTTGAATTTGATCCTGCACTGTTGTCAGAACTATTTATGTTTATGACAAACCTGCTTCTGCCAGATAACAATGAGTCTCCAGCATTTTTTATCTTTGCTTCTAAAGATCTGAAGGAAATGTTTTAATTTTGTTCAGTCCAAAGAAATTTGTAGGCAAAAGACCTGATCTGAAATAGAGTATTTCTGAGGATCATGTTAAATCCCATGAAGTAATAAAAGGCTCTTATTTTCCAGGGATAAATGTTGAACAAATCTGTTTTCATGTCACATTCCATTTTTGTTACATCTTCTAGACCTTTTTGCTCATGCACAAGCATGCTATGTCTTTCATTACAGATGTGCAGATGTAGGTTGGATACAAGGAAAAATTTCTTTGCTTGGAAGAGTGGTCAGGCATTAGAACAGGCTGCCCAGGGAGGTGGTGGAGTTACCATCCCTGGAGGTGTTCAAAAAGGTGTAGACATGGCACTTTGTGATATTGTTTAGCAGGCATTGTTGTGTTGGATCCATGGTTGGACTTGGTAATTTAGAGGTCTTTTTCGTTCTCATAACCACAGAACCACCTGGACATCACTCTCTTCTGGTTACATGATCCCATCCATGTTTCAGTGTGTCCATGGGATGTTTAGTGACCATCAGGCAGAACGTGGTTGCTGTACCATGGACTGGATCATCTTCCCTATGGCTGCAAGAGTTGGGGCTGTTCAGCCTGGAGAAGAGAGGGCTCTGGGGAGACCTTAGAGCAGCCTTCCAGTACCTGAAGGAGACCTACAAGAAAGCTGGGGAAAGACTTTTTACAACGGCTTGTAGCAATAGGATGAGAGAGAATGGATTGAAGCTTGAGGAGCGCAGATTTAGACTGGAGATTAAGAAGAAAATCTTTACAGTGAGGGTAGTGAGACACTGGAACAGGTTGCTCAGGGAGGCTGTGGATGCCGTATCCCAGGAGGTATTCAAGGCCAGATTGGGCAAGTCCTTGAGCAACCTGTTCTAGTGGGAGATGTCCCTGCCCATGGCAGGGGGATTGGAACTGGATGGTCTTTAAGGTTCCTTCCAACACAAACCATTCTACGATTCTTTGATTTCTTCTGCTGTGACCAATTCATGGCTGCAGATAGGTTCAGCTCCTCACAGGCACAATAGTTCATCATGAAGCTCTGGTATAGGAGCAAGAGCAAAGTCGAGGCTTTCCCTTGCAGGAGCTGTCATTGCACTCCAGGCAATAAGCACGGAACGTTTAGCACCGCTATGCTGAGAATCACACCAGGCTTTGTGAGGCACAGAAGATTAGATGTGGTTTGGTTGGTTTTTACACCAGGGAGAGCAGATCCTTGAAGGCAAATGCTTGTATTCTTAGAAGAAATTTCTGAAGGTATTGTCACATCACATAGGTCCCTCTGACAAAACAAAACAAAACAAGACAAAATTACTTTGATCAGCTACTTACGTTTTTCAGAGTTTTTCTTGAAGAGAGCCTGTGTCTCCTGAAAGCTGAGATCAAAGTAACTGTAAGCTCCCAGATAGGAAGAAAAATTGCAGAAAATTACACAGATTCTTTTTATTTTATTTGAGATAATGGACAGACAGGGAGCAGGAACAAGGGGAAAATGGAAGCAGCTCTGAAAGATAAATGGTTAGAAAATCTTCATATTTGAAAGAACAAGCCTGCCTGCTTTGGCTTTCTTGCTTGTATTTCATGTATTTGCAGTTGTTACAGAAATGTTTTACACTGGAAAAAAAGTAATGATGTTAACATTCTTTTAAGAAGAGATTGCCTCAAATAAAACTTCAGAGGCAGCCGAATGAAAGAAGAAAATAAGGTTAAAATATGAAGCTTAATATTGCCAGGGGGCATCTGGTGTGTCAGTCAGATGAATGAGGTAAGCTGATTTATTCCCTGCAAACTTGAACCAAGGTGTTTTCTGATGCTGAAGAGGGTTTAATAGACTGCTGGCCTCCCACAGATCATTGCTAACTGCAAGGGACATTTTGCTGAGGAAGAACTGCAGTCCATGTGTGTCTCCATTGCTTAGGAACACTCCACAGCTCCCAAGCTGTTTATTTTTTTTGCCTTTTCCCTTTCTATTGATTTTTTGGGGGTTGTATTATTTTTGCCATTTATAGTTGGCAAATGGCCGAGTAATAAATTTATATTTTCAAGCTGTAGAGAGGGTTTGATTTAGCAAATAATTTTTACCATTTGGGGCAGTTTTAAAATGAGTTTTCCAGTTGCCTTTGCAGTTATTTTCTCCCCTTTCAGGCCATTTTGCTGCATTGTCATGCTTGTTGTCTTTGATTCTCAGGAAGCGATGCTTTAGTGGTGACAGTGGGATATTGCCTCATTACAGGCTCCCTTGCCAGATGAGATCCCTTAGTGCCAATTACTATTCAGCAGTGGATGCTGCAATAGGTCAGCCTGGACTTCTTGCTAGTCATTCTTTTTTTCTTTTTCTTCACATGAATTTCTTCTGTCTAAAGCACTTAGAGGCAAATTGTGCTCCTGCCTTGGTAATTGTTGCTCTGCTACTCAGGGGGACCATGCAGGGGGATGTAGATATTCTCTGGATATGTGGAGCTCCACAGGGACCATGTGGTAGGAGGCATAGGGCCAAGACCATAGGAGATCATCAAGGCTAAAGTTTCTAACTTCACAGCTTCTTCACAACCCTCTCCTGAGGGACAAATTGCTCCTCTACCTTTTGCATCTCTCCTACCCTCTGTATTTAGCCCAGGTATAGTTCAGGGGGATTTTGTCTTTCAGAGCTAATGCTTTGACCAGGTGAGGCAAACCTAAGCATGGTGATAACAGCCTCTCCCAACCACAGAGTGCTCTGAAAGCAGGTACACTGAAAATTGGGGACCTGAGTACTGCAGTGATCTGACCATGTCATTAGTCCTGCTCATTGCACTTTTCAATTCATCCTTGGCCCTGGGGCTGGTAACGACCTTGTGCTTGGGCACTGGACCTCATGAATCTAGTGTTAACCACAGGAAAATCAAATGGTGAGTATCTCCCTGATAGCTGAAAGCAGCTGTGTGACCTGGCACAGCAACTAGAAAATAATTTCAAACTACAGCTTGAAACTGTGTCACTCATTGTTTAATTAAAATCAGGTATATGTGACAGGGCTGTGAGTTAAACTTAAAGGTATACTGAGTGTTCTCTGAGGAACCAGGTTGAATTATCTGCTTTGGCTGCTGGTGTTTTAACCCAGTATGGCCTAAGGAGACTGCAAGGGTCATTTTCACAAGTAAACACCTCAAATCTGTAGTGTAAAGCCAGAGACCTTTGATCATCAGATAAACTCTGAGCCTCTGTAAATCTGCAATAAATCTGTTTACAATGGATTGGTTACCTACTTATAGGTTTGGAACAAGATTCTCTGTTTGCATAATTCCTGCAATGTCAACAGTGCTTTTCATGATGGGAATCGAAGCTAGTTGCAACTGTGAATAAACTGATGGCATTTTTGAAATGGAAGTTGTTCTCTAATCTAACTGAAATGATGCTTTGAAAGCAGTTAAATGATATACAGCATTCCCGCAATATCAGTATCACCCTGCTGGTGTAATTGAGCACAGAATTTTCCACTGCAGCAACAGCAGCATCCCAAATTCCTTTCCCTCTGATGCTCACATTTAAGTTAGGATTTGCCAATAGGTCATTAAAGTGATGGAGATGTACCTTTAGTGTATCCTGCAAAGAGTCTTTTTCAAATGAAGGTCCATAATGCAAATATTTGTTTGGAAGCAAAGGTTTAGCATCTCTGCCTACCTTTAAAGAAGCAACTTGATCTTGTGGGGGACAGGCTATCCTTATGGGTGCATCCCAGTGCAGCTTTAGCCTCAGCTCAGTGGTTTTGCTTGCTTTGGCTCTTAAGATTCCTCTGTAAGGAAATAAAACTGCCTTAAAGAAGCTGGTACTTGGTACATTACTTTCCATTTTGCTGCCTCAGAGAATATCTTTTGTTATTTACTTCATTGCTTGAGAGAAGCTGTAAAGGAACGACAGAACTTATCAGTGACACCAAAGAGAAACAGGAAGAAGTGAAGGAAGAGATTATGTGAGCACTTTTAACACAAAGAGCTGTAGTATGAGTTAAGAAGATTATTTTATCTTTGGCTCCTCTGACAACTCCCCTGTTACATAAGGGTTCTGCTTTTCTGAGTTAGGCATTGCCTAAATGTCAGTCACGGCCATTTCCTGAAATGGGAACACTCTGTTTATTTAATTTGAGGGCTTTAAGTGTTTTTCGTTTCAGAATAATAAATATATAGGATATAGGATCTCCTCTATGTAAATGCTACATTCTAGGAACAGACAGGAGTATGTTTAAATACACTTAAAAATTCTTAGTCATGATTTTAAGAGCAAAGCTTTGATTCTTGTCTTGATGTTGCTACGGCAAGCTTTCATGTCAAAAGAAACTCACTGTAGATACTGATTCATTGGGAAAGGGTTGAAATCTCATACCCTTGACTACATCTATTCATTTTCAAGCTCCTCCTAGAGAACTGACAGAAGAAGAAAAACAACAAGTTCTCCATTCAGAAGAATTCCTGATATTTTTTGACCGGACAATACGTGTAATTGAACGAGCTTTGGCTGAAGATTCAGACATCTTCTTCGACTACAGTGGCAGAGATGTAGAAGAGAAAGATGGGTCAGTTTGGGGTTTGTTTGCTTTTTTTTTTGAGCAACCTGTATAAAATTAATTCCAATGCCAGAAAGCCTTAATTTTAAAACTAAGTGAAATGTTTTTATAGTTAAGAGAAGTTTAAAACCTCACTGAAGGCCTGAGTGCTTCATAAAGCAAACTTATTTTGTTAAATATCTTCATGCTTTATTGCTTTGAGTTTTTTCCTGTGACAGGTCATGCAGGTGGTTTAATTTGTTGTTTCATTTGGGGGATGAAATTTCAAATTCTGAAGAAAAGCATTAAAAATTGAAACAGGTGAATGTGTGTACACACATGTCTGTGTGTAGGTACACGTGTATGTTCTTGTGTGCCTGTATCATGACAGCTTAAGATGTATTTATATTCTATTACTGCCTCAGATCTGTTGTGGATCCCACTCTGCTCTGCATTGTGTGGATGAAAATGATCTCCCAAAGTGTTTGCAGTCTAAACGCATAAGACAAGAGGTGACAGGCTGTGTATACAGCAACTGATAGGGGAGTAGAAGATGTTAGGAGGAGAGGGAGTATTTACATTTCAACAGATGCACATCTCTTGAAACTTCATTACAAATCAGTAGCTGTGTTGTTCTGAAGTTGCTTACTGGAGGGTACTCTACAGCATACTCCTTGTGAGCAGCTAAATGCATCAGTGTGGTGATGCTGGGCCAGCTCTGAGCTTCAGCCCATCCTCATGCTGCTAGAAGACACCCACCATCTTCATCACTGGGAGGAGGTGCTGCAACTTTAAGTTTTCAGGAATCAAATATAAAAGAGTTATAGCTTGGAGGTGAAGATTCAGCAGAGCTGAATGCTAGGGCCAGGTTCAGTTCTCAGGTGGCTGAGAGAGTCAGCTACCCAGAAGAGTCAGGAAAATTTGTAAAATTTGTTTCTTGGTGCAGATTCGTTATCAGATCAGCAAGGGGCAGGAAGATGATCCTTAAGGTCCCTTCCAACCCAAACCATGCTATGACTCTGTGAAAGCAGTTCAGTGAGAGCAATTAAATTGAAGTGGCAGACTTCCCCAGGCTGGGCAGAAGTTTGAGAGGTACTCAGAAACCTTTACATTGCTTTTCAAAGCATTCAAACCCTGATACTTACCAACTGTCACTTTGTTCAAATCCACACAGAGATGTTCAAGCAGGAGCCAACCTTTCCTTTAACCGTCAGTTTTATGATGAGCACTGGTCAAAGCATCGCGTCGTCACCTGTATGGATTGGTCTCTTCAGGTAAGATGTGAAGCTGAGAGATGTTTCTACATCCCTTCCAACTTCTCCCCCCCCAAAAAAAATAAGATCTGCCTCAGTTTGCTCTTCATTCTGCAGAGTGTTATGTTATTAAGGTCTTTTCCAACCTTACTGATTCCATGATTACTTAGCTAACAGTTACTGAATGCATATTTCTTCACAAAGAGCAATGGTCAGTAATGAAGATGTCTTTTTTTTTTTTGGTATGTTACTTTGTCTTCCCAACCAGAGTCTTGTATTAAATACATAGGTTAACAAGCCTGCTAAGATGAAGGAATCTTTATGTTTCCTTCTCCCTCCCTTCCTTCAGCACCTGGAAATTTTCTTAGGGCAAAAGATTTGAAATTAAAGCAATTAAAAATAATTTACTAAATGCTTAGCAAATGACTTAATAAATGGTTAGACATAATAATATATAAAATAAATAATGAAAGTGAGAAATAAAAATATTTTTTCTAATATATTAAAACTCAGAATGTGGAAGTATCTGAACAGCTTGACAAGATTGAAAAGAGGTCTTTTGAAAAATGCTGGTCCTCTCTTCCAGCAGTGGAAGAGGACTACAGCTGGCCTGGGGATACACTGAAGCAGTGTTTCTGGAACATATCCAGGTTCTGTGCACCACAAAGCAATGTCATATTGCAAAATAAAACTGATGGTAGAGCTGCTTAAGCTTCTGCAAACCAATACAGCCACATCAGCAAAGCACAGAAACCAGGTTAATTAATTACTTTGTTGGAGAGCCAGGATTAGTGCGCACACATCATCATCATCATCATCACCATCTTCACAGGTCCTGTCAAATTCAATGTCAGTTTCTCTCCAGTCCCCCTCATCCTCTCTGCTTCATCCCTGTTAGCCTGTTTCTCTGTTCCAGCCTGGTGCAAAGCAGCTGGTTTCCCGGTGGAGGAAATCAAGGAGACTCTGCTCCATGGTCCACAGTACAGATAAAACAAAGTCTCTTCAGGAGGACATACACTTGGAAAGTGTTAATACAAGCCAGTCTGCCTAGTTGGCCCCAAAGCCAGCCTCAGGCATGCTCTGAAGAACAGGTCTGGTGAGGAGCAGCTGAGGGAACTGGGATTGTTTAGTCTGGAGAATAGGAGGTTGAGGGGAGACCTCATTGCTTTCTACAGCTCCTTGAAAGGAGGTTGTAGTCAGGTGGGGGTTGGTCTCTTCTGCCGTTATAATAACAAATGACAGGAAGAGAGGAAATGGCCTCAAGTAGTGCCAGGGGATGTTTAGGTTGGATTTGAGAAGAAACTTCTTCACCGAAGGGTTCTCAAAGCCTGGAATAAGCTCCTCAGGGAGATGGTTGAATACTCATCCCTGGAGGTGTTGAAAAGGGGCAGAGATGTGGAACTGAGGGACATGGTTTAGCCTTAGTAGAGTTGGAGAATGGTAGGACTTGATGATCTTAAAGGTCTCTTCCAACCAAAACAATTCTATGATTCTTTGGTGTGTTCAGAGCCATGATGCAGCCTTCTGTGGGTAGCAAAGATGCTGCATAAGTAGCTCAGCCCACTGCTAAGAACAAGCTTCGCATAACCTAATCTTTGAAGTAGCTGCTCCTTCTGTACCGTGTTAGATGTGCAGGTAGACACATGAGGCCAAGTCCCCAGATGGTGTGTGGAGGCTGGAGAGAGGCAGTGGGTGAGGAGCACAGTGACTCTCACACCCATCCTTCTCTCCTTCCCCTTGGAATGGCAGTGGGGCTGCTTCCATCCCTCCAGGTATTTCTCAGGTAAGCTGGCCAGCAAGCAGGGAGGAGAGGAGTTGGAGGGTCCCACTGAGTGTTGCTGGTAGGCTGTACTGGTCTGCCTGTCCAACCAGATGTGGTGCACAACAGCCAGCTGCAGAGAGGCATCTTATAATATCCAGCTCACGCCCCATGTGTGAAGTGAAGGCTTTATCTCTTTGCTTTCATACCAAATGTCAGCTTGACAACAGGTATGCACTGGTGTGATGTGGGTGGCCTTTAAGCACATATGGATTTCCACAGAAATCGAATATAAGCCTGAGGAAACACTTATCTTATGTTGTTCACTTGTTCAGGGGCTGGAAATTACATGGAATTCTTATCTGATGTTTTCCTAACAGGCAGCTCTTACTGTATTCCCAGGGCAGCAAGAAAAAAAGCTGCCTCAGAAGAGCACTGCCAAATGTAATTGCTCAGCCCCTGGGGCTCCCAGGCACGTTCTGCTTCCCACCTCTTTGTTCCAGGGTGGCCCCTCCTGCCTTTCTCTCTGTTAACTCCTCACACTCAGCTCCCTGGCACCCTGGCCTGGGCTTCTCTACCCCAGTAGTGTCTCAATGCCCAGGGGCTTCTGGACACTGCCCCACAGTAGCTTGGGAGAAGGGACTTGCCTCCTCTCTTGCCTGCTTTGAGGTGTGTCCTGGGGCAGGAGCTGGAGATGCATGGAGGTATTTCACATAACCACTAGCTCTGCTTCTCACCCATGCTCCAGGACATGGCAGTGTCCACTATGCCAAAGGAAGGCTTGAATACTCCTGGGAGCTGCAGAACACATTGCCCAATTTTCCGTGATAAAAGCATTGCTGCAAAACAGCCTGGAGGCAAATAGAAGCTTAATCACACAAAGGACCTTGATGCATTGATTAAATAAATTATTCTGTTCCCAGTCACATGTAAAATACGGTCCCAAACATGTGGGATCGTTCATACCATTAAAGCTAACCCATTAGCCCTTGATTCTTTTGCAGAGCAAAGGGAAAAGGGCTTAGATGGTTCATCAAGGATCTAAGGGAAAGACCCAGCAGATTGAGTATAAACAGAGAAACAGAGCGGGATCACCTTGCTCTATCCATGAGGCAGTAACTGAGCTCACCTAAAGCCAAGAACACCACAGTCTCAGGGATACTGGCCTGTCCCCGGACTCTCAGGCAGCAGCCTTGAATATTGTTTCCCACAGAACCATTTCCACATTGTTCTCAGCTGCAGTCACAGGACAGCTGGGCACCTGGGAAGGAGCAAAACTCTGTAAATGCAAGATGGAATGAAGCAGTGAGTGTGCAATCCTAGCATGCATTTAGGGTGCTTTTTTAAGAGTCAAAAAGCCTCATAATAGGGGTGCCCAGCTAGGTGTGACCCCAGCATCTTACTTCAAGCTGTATTTCCAGTCAGATACGTAAATTGTGATTGCAATACCTATACATAGACCAGCAAGGTTTGAGTCAATATTTGTTTATGGCCAGAGATGCTGCCAACAAGAACATGCTTGCTAAACATCCCAGGAGTGTGAACCAACTCCAAAGTGTCTCTAAGCTGGTGCTTCAGACCTTGTCACACACCCTATCTGGCTGCAATCATGCTGGTAGAAGGGCTGATTGCTTCTGTCTGCCAAGGTATCTGCTCCTTCATGACTCCTGAGCTCAGCTCCTTGTGCAAATGGTACTGAACCTGTTCAGCCAAAATGAAATGCCCTGGCAAGAGGCTGCTGTGCCTGGTGTTACTGGACCTGGGCCAGTGTGAGGTGAAAAGGTTCAAAGGGGCAGCTGAGCTCATTGTTCGGAAGTGGTTGTAATCTCTGTTGCGGGAGAAAGAAGAGGGGGTTGAGGTGAGTGAGAAAAGTGGAGGGCAGGTTGGCACAGCTGTGTCCAGAGAGGTGGTGTATTGGGTGTGGGATTAAACCACCCTCAAGACTCCCTCTGTTCATAGAATCATAGAATTGTTTTGGGTGGAAAAGACCTTTAAGGTCATTGAGTCCAGTCGTCAACTCAAGACCACCACAGCCATTAAACCACGTCCCAAAGTGTTCTTTAGGAGAGAGAAGAGGTAGGTAGTTTGCGCCATTCTCTAAATCCCATGCAAGTGATTTGGGTGCTAAATTGCTCTTACAAGGTGTTCAAGCAGCCAGAGTCTGCCAGGATGCAGCTAAAACCTAGTCAGAGCCACCCTAAAATGGGAAAGAGGCAGCTTTGGGAGCCATGTGTCATTGCTGGTTCTCCCACACGTGGGGCCAGGCTCATTTGAAACAATGACTTTGAATAGAAATCATCAGCCCCATGATGTATTGTCCACAGAAGTGTACACAAAGTGGGAAAGAACAGTTGCTGATGGCAAAAGTTATAGCTGTGTGTGTTATTCCTTCCAAATGGATTTTGAGAGCAGAGAGGTTCAGATAATGATATAAAGGGTGGTGTTTTTTTTTTCCTTTTAGTTTTCAAATGCCTGGTTTGGACCAAATTCAAAGCTTCCAACAGCACTATTGACAGTTTCTTTGCCCTGCTTCCTTTACATCTCCCAGCTGCACTGTTCCCTTATAAAGTGGTAAATGGCTTGGCAGGCATTTACCTGAGAAAAGCAAAAAGTAACAATAATTTTCAAAGACCATTGAAAAAATTCAAGGGAAAGCATTCCTAGCTTAGTATGGATCCTGCTGAGCTTGGGCTGCTGGCACATTGGTTTGTAGAAGCCAGGTGCTTTTTTCTGGACATCCCATAAGGTCCACTGCTTTGCTTTGACTATTTAGAAGGAAAGACAGAGGTGCCTAGTTTCAGATGTGAGAGTGAACAACTGGGTGCAGTGGTCTAGGCAGAAACTGATGTTTTATAGGCAAATTGTCACTTTTTATGGTATTTTGAAACCATACAAAGTCATGAACAGAAAGTGAAAATGTGATTTGTCATGTAAGATGTTACATGTGCGTGGCTAGATGTGGATAGGTATAAACAGCAAATACACAGGTCTGCTCTGTATCTACTTTGATCCACCACTGGATAAGAGGTGTACAAGACAATACAGATCTTATTTTAGAGTGCTCATTGCATCAGTCTTACTGAGCCAGTGGAATTGGAGGTCACCCTGTACTTTACAAAGTGACCTCAGCATCTTGCAAAATTGAGCTTCTGTGAAGGAAATGTTTTGTTTGCTAAAAGAAGAGCTTTCAAGTTGATTCTTCATGTAAGTGAATAGGAAGAATGAAGAGTGAAATAACAGAGAATCGTTTTCAGGGATGCTGAAAAACCTGTGAATTCCAGAATAAAAGCCAGTCAGTGCTATGGGGATAATGTTTTTGGTATCAAAATCAGTTAAGACAAGGGTTTGTCCCTGGGGAAATGGTTAAGTATGTTAGAATTACTCAAGCTTTCAGATTTTTTCTCTGCCTTGCTTTGGATTCTCTTTATGAACAGAAAACAACCTCTGTGGTATCTGAGAGTAACTGATAGAGAGCAAGGAGCAGGAGCTGTAAGAACGAGGCAAATATAAGATCAAGAAGAAGCTGAATACCATGATGGGACTAGAGTGTATCATAATTGAAACCAGATATTGCACATTTAGTGCAGATTATTTCTGTCTCATCTCATTTTGCATAGGTTCTTCATCATCCATCTTGTTTAAGTTTGCTTTTGCTTTTCTTTCCTTTCCAGTATCCTGAGTTGATGGTTGCATCTTATAACAATAACGAAGATGCTCCACATGAGCCTGATGGGGTAGCCCTGGTTTGGAACATGAAGTTCAAGAAAACCACACCGGAATATGTTTTCCATTGCCAGGTAAGACTGAGGAAGTCATTAATTTCACACTAGACAAAACAGTTTACTACATGGTGCATCTATGAAGAGCTAGAGGATAAAAATAGGTGTTTTTGGAAGAGGTACAATCTTGCCAGTCCAGTGTTTTCAGAAGGCAAGCAGCCTCCTCAAACAATGCTGAAAGGCTGTCAGGGCTGCGTGTCATTCTTTGTCTATTTAAAACAGTCCCTAGGAGATTTAGTTTATAAAGCCTTTGCACTTATGAAGTAACTGTGGTGTACCACTTCCTCAGCCAGGCAGCAACATATGCTTTCCCACCCACGTTAGCTTCCTTGCATCCTCTGCACTCCAAGCTGCCTACTCTAGCCTTGATTCTGCTCAGTATCATCTTTTGCCTTGAAAATTGGGCAGAAGGCTTTGCATTTCTGGGCACATGTCTGTCTTACAGCCTAATAGAAAAGGTCTACATTGCAAGGACTACTCCACCAGTTCCTGTCTGGTTGTCCCTTATGTTAGCAGACCAGTTTTGTTTCACTTCACTCAGTGCTATCTTATGACCATGCTATTTTACAAGCCTCTGGACAATTCAGAAATAATTGGGTGGTTTATTTCTGGAGATCTACTCTGCCCTAGTGAGGCCCCACCTGGAATATTGCATCCAGTTCTGGGCTGCCCAGTTCAAGAGGGACAGGGATCTACTTTAGAGAGTCCAATGGGGGGCTACAAGGACAGTGAAGGGACTGCAGCACTGCCTTATGAGGAAAGACTGAGAGACCTGGGGCTGTTCAGTCTCGAGAGAAGACAACTGAGAGGGGATCTAATCAATGTCTATAAATAGATGAGGGCTGGGAGTCAGGAAGGAAGGGACAGCCTGTGCTCACTTGTGCCCTGTGATAGGACAAGGGGCAATGGATGTAAGCTACAGCACAGGAAGGTCCACCTTGACATGAGGAAGAACTTTACTGTAAGGGTCACAGAGCACTGGAACAGGCTCCCCAGAGAGGTTGCAGAGTCTTTCAAGCCCAGTCTGGATGTGTTCCTGTGCAACCTGCACTGGATTCTATGGTCCTGCTCTAGGGTTGGGATCTCCAGAGGTCCCTTCCAACCCCTAACATCCTGTGATCCTATCTGTTTACTCCTCTTTTGCTACTGCTTTTGCATGTGAAATGGCACAGCCTTGTATCAACTAAAATATTCTGCTCGTCATCTCTATCTCCATCAAACTGCCCAAACTGGGGAACAAGAAGTGGGCCAAATTTCCAACCTTTCATTAATATCCTTCTGTGGTAATTAAATACAGGGCAGAGGTATTCAAAAGCCATATGGAAAAGGTTCAGCACGTAGAATTTAACAATCTGAGATTAGTGAAATGCAGATTATTCTGTGGTAAAAATTGCTTCTTTTGGAAGGATATGTATTACCTGACTAATTGTGTAAGCTAAGTGTCATTTTACATTCAAGGACCAAACATCTTTTTGAACTAAGTTTATGTTTGGACTTGGGGACATTATCAGATGTAACATAGTGGGAGGGAGTTGCTGGATTTGAAGTTACTGCTTCAACCCGATTAAGTAACCTTTAATTCTGGGCATGTTTTTCTAATTTGCTCTACTGCAAAACAACTTCACAAGGAGTCTAGGCCTGCACAACAAACATGCTATAAGGATTTATGTGCATATATATGTATGTGTGTGTTACCTTTGAAATGAGAACTTGTCTTTTTCTGGATATCATATTCAGCAGAGTTGTGTGTTCTTTTAGATTGCTTAAGACTGTAGTTCAGATCCCATGTTCAGATTCTTCTAGGATGGTCATGCAGCTTAACGTTTTAAATGAAATATCTAAGAGAAGAGGTTGCCTATTGCATTTTCAGGAAGAATAATCCTGAAATTAGATTGATTTGGGACAGCAATGTGCCCTTGTAGCCAAGAAGGCCAACGGTATCCTGGGGTACATTAAGAAGAGTGTGTCTGGCAGATAGATGTAGGTTTTCCTTACCCTCTACTCTGCCCTAGTGAGGTCCCAACTGGAATATTGCATCCAGTTCCGGGCTGCCCAGTTCAATAAATGCCTATAAATAGTTGAGGGCTGGGGGTCAGGAATGAAGGACAGCCTGTGCTCACTTGTGCCCTGTGATAGGACAAGGGCAGTGGATGTAAACTACAGCACAGGAAGTTCCATCTCAATGTGACTCTTACTCACTGTAAGAGTCACAGAGCACTGGAACAGGCTTCCCAGAGAGGTGGTAGAGTCTGCTTCTATGGAGAATTTCAAGCCCTGTGTGGATGCATTCTTGTGTGACCTGCTCTGGCAAGGAGGTTGAACTTGATCTCCAGAGGTCCCTTCCAACTCCTAACATCCTGTGATCCTGTGATTTTGCAAGCTAATATCTAGATTCAAGGTTGCCCTTCTGAATACACCGAGGAGGGATTGACTACAGACATAACAATATGCTCCATTGATTAAAAATTCTATCTGGTTTTAAAAGTAAGAACACTTCAACAAGGGAGTTATGACTCACTAAACTGAGAGCACTGAGACAGGCTAAACTCTCCACTAGAAAAATGCACTCAGGACAAAGTGGTGGCCAGAAATTTGGCCTGACTGAGCTTCTGCCTGAATCTCCCATGAAGCTGGATGTCCCCCTTTTTATAACTGGCACCTTAAAACCTGTGAATTGAGAAGCACACATGGCACTGTGCTCTCACATGCATCCTGGATTCATCATCATTCAGTTACATGAAGTCAGTTCTTCTGTTCATGAGAAGTATTTATTGTGTTGGTCAAACTGTTCACAGATAATTTGCACTATATGCCCTTTATGAGTTGTATCTATGTTTGAACCACCATTGTTTGGCTTCTGATATATGAAAGCTCTTCTGCATCTCAGATCAGATGAGGATACCCACATGAGATTAAATGGGGAAGGAAAAAACATGAGACTTGGTGTCTTGAACACAGGTTTTGTTCTGACTGACTCAGATGGAAAATAAGAAAAAAAAAACATAGCTCAGAGTCTGGAATTCAGTTCTGTGGATCATGTTATGCTGTTAGTTAGTGGAAACCAACTGTGTTATTAGCCAGCCCCATATCATTTGTATTACCATTTCGCAGGAGAAATATTCCCTTATCCCATCCTGATTCAGTCCCCCCTCTAGGCCTTCTGTGAGATGGGCCCAATTTTCATTCTGCAACACATGACCTTGTAACAGTCCAGCCCAGGAGCTGGAGATTGACACACACCTTATCATTACAGATGTGATGGTACTTTGAGTGTACTTTTCCAGTGGACTTCTATATTCTTTCCAAAGTCTGTCTATAAAGACTTGGTCTTAATAAACACCCTGTGGTGCTGACTAATATAACACTTGCCTTTCTATTTTTGGGCTCAGAGAGTGAGATAGAGACAAGTAGAAACTCATTTCAGATGTGACTGTTGAGGAATTTGTGCAAGCTAATTCTGAGATGCAAAATCAATAAATAGCCATTTCTGAGGAACTTTAAAGAAATTCCTCCTCAGGCGTTGTGGTAGCATCAACAGAAATAGAATGTGAAGTATTTCTGGGTATCAGCTAAAGAACTGGCTGAACTTCAGCAGGTAGAACTTCAGATACCTCTTGTGTACATCTGGTAACTTCTTGAAGCTAGGAACCATAAAGTTTTTCTATCTTTCCTGGTGTATTACACAGATTGAAGAGAGATTTCTTTATTTTCTGTACCTCTTCTTAGGACTTTTTGTAATCTTTTTCAGGATGTTGAAATTGTCATAACCAGAACAATGGCTTTTCACAATTCTACAGTATGTTGTGCTACAAATACTGGGTTCAATTTTAGTTACCATAAATTAAGGGGAAAATTCCTATCAGCCAAGCGGTTTTCTTTACTCATTAATTCATGTGAACTGCCATGGGATCTGCCAAATCCTTTCTAAACGTAGCTGGCTCCTACTGGCTTCTACTCTCTCATCCTGTGGAATATTTCTTTTCTTCTGCTTGTTTGGGTTTTGCCCTTCTTTGGGTTTTTATATTTCTACTTTACCCAGTGATGTGCTGACAGCACTTTAGCTAGGACTGCCACAGATTTTTTCCTCTACAGCTCATCATACATCTCTTTACCACAAGGTTAGAAATAGGAAAAGAAGGAAGAGTGAGGGAGCGAGCAATTTGTTCATTTGTTTTCCTATGCAAGCAAAAAAAATGTTGTCTCAGGAGCAAAATCAAAGTGGAAGGGTGATATCATTTGCCAAAGGAATGAGTGCTCCATGCTTTCTGTAGGTCGTCAGGAATACATTGAGCATGCAGCTAACATTGCAGAGTGCTGGCTGGGAATGTCCTTGTAGGGAAGAGTCAGGGATGTCCTCTTGCCCCATGCTGGAGCATTACAAACTCTTAGTGTAATCCAGTGCATTCCAAAAGCAAAACCCAAGCCTTTCAGAAGTATTTTATGAGGCCCTTCAGATGAGTCATCCCTGGTTGGGTTGGTTTGGCAGTATCCAGAGAGGGAATGAATTCCAGCAAAGGCATGGAAATGACATTGACTCTCCCTCGGTTTGGTAGGAGAATTTTAAACAGTGGTTCACACTCAGCTACTGTTGGTCTGTGTTTAGGTGAAGGTGACAACAACAAAAATAGTGTGGCACAGGTTATTGGTGATATGACTCAATGTGAGCTCAGTTCTACATCAATTTATGCAAAGCACAGAGCTGTCCTTATACATTCATATACTGTGGTTGAGTGGCAATGATGCTTCTCAGTCTTAGTGCTTTCTTAGAAAGGACTTGCATGTCCTTAATGTCCTTTGCCTCTGAGAAAACAAATAAAAATCCCCATCACCCATTCATTATAAGGATTATTTGTAATGCAATGCTTATTTTTTATGTACTACTGGTCATTGGGAAAATATTCATTACTATGAGGGTGGTGGAACACTGCAACAGGTTCCCCAGAAAGGTGATGGAGACCCCATCCCTGGAGACATTCAAGGTCAGGCTTGATGGAGCTCTTAGCAACCTGATGTAGTTGTGGATATCCCTGCTTACTGCAGGGGTGTTGGACTAGATGACCTTTAAAGGTCCCTTCCAACCCAGTGCATTCAATGATTCTATGACCTCTGCCCATGATGTTGTTTCTATTTCCCAGTGGACTGATTTAAGCTTTTAAAGCCAGTGATATGAAGAAGTATCTGAAACTTTGTTTCAACATACCTGGTTGAGTGAGGCAAACTCAGACTTAGTCTAGTGGAAATCTGCCTTTCCTTTGAGCAAAGCCTGTTAGTATGGATACAGCACTGCTGCTATAATTCATAACTTTTGGGTTAGAGCTGATCCACAGAGATGGAAGATAGAAGGGAAAGAAATAATCAATGTGCCTAGTGGACTTCAGTATATTGTAAACCATTTCCTTTCTTCTGGAAGTAAAGAGAGGTTATTAAAGTCAGTTGAGATACCTGGACCTCAGCTTCAAACATCCATGGCTTCAAGAGAATAGAGAGGCAAAGACAGCTAAAGATTTTAGTTTCATGTAAATAAACCAAATTGAAGGTTACTTCCTGATTTGGAGGACTCTGCATTGTGTTTGGAAAGTGTAATGAATTCTCCTTTCCTGCACTCAGTCTAAGGATGGCAGCAACAAGAAAAGATTACTACCTTGGCTGCATTTTGATTTAGTATAGATTATTTCCTGATCTATTAATTTCCTCTTTCTCAGCTATGTCTTTTTCAAATGTCTCAAAAGGACAGTGAGAAGAACAAATCTGACACTCAGAAGTGACTCCACTGAGAGTATTCTTAAGGAAGGAAAGCACATGTGAAGTAGCTTTTATCTGGGGAACCAGTAACCATTTAAGAGTTCTTTCAAGGAATCAGATTGACTTTTAGCATAATCACAACAAGATTTCAGCTGTGTATCACTTTTAATAGCTGCAGCTATTTCTGTTCTTTTCCTAAAGTGCCATGCAGTCAGATTTACCCAGTTCGTTCCATCTCTTTACCAAACTGTCTTTTTTTTTTTTTTTTTTTTTTTTTGTGGTATATGAGACTTGTGTTTTCTATTTTGATTTCAAGAAAAGCTGTCCATGCTTGGAAAATATTGGTGGCTTGGATACAGAAATCAGCCACTCAGCTGCACCACAAAATGCTTCATTCTCCCCTAGCTTTTTTGTAGTGGCTTCTATACACTGTCATTAAGTTATGTGTTTGACCACTCTTCATTGCTTATCCTGGTGTGGTCTTTCCCTTTTCAACTGAATGGATGGAGTCAGAAATGCCTATCTTAGAATTAGATGCACTGAGGTAAGTGAAGGGCTTTATTTAGTGGCTGATATTGGCAGCAGTTGCCTTTTTTTTCCTCCCTGATTTGGTTCCTTTGTTGTTGCCTGCTCTTTCAAAATAAGCATAAATTCCTTCAGATAGACTTTTTTATTCCAGCAGCCTGCCTTCTAGAGGTACGGAGCACCCAAATCCACAAGACTTGTGTATGGAGTGGGCTGAGGTAACTGCACTAGTGATTAATATCCTCCTTTTTCTCTTACCCTTGAGTTTCTTTCTCTCTGGAAGCTAGACCAGAGCTCAGTCCCTCCAGAACTTTAAAACTTATTACAAGTTTAATTGTCAATGAAGTATGCTTGGAATACTTAACAAATTAAGCAGGTCTTCTCTGGAAATTATGTTGATGGTTTTCCACAAAGACTTCCTCACTTCTTTGCTCCTATCTAAGCTTCAAGTAAGGATTCATCTCTTTAGAACCATGAAAGAAATGACAGACCCTAAACTTCCTCCAAAAGCATCCCAGAATTTCATAAGTAAAATCAGCTGAAGAACCAGCAGCATAGCTGACTTGTTTAGTTTCCTCAGTTTCTAGTGAGAGGAACTCTGGGCATCTGTGGTTGGTCTTTAAAGTGCTGGAAGTCTCACAGAAGTCATGGCTCTGAGCTGACTGCAAATTTGAAGAAACACAAACCTGCCTTTAGAAAAGTCGTTTGGGGTTTTTTTGTCATTGTTGTTTTTTTGTGCTTTTTTTTTCTCCATTAAAAAGTGTCCATATGTTAAAACAGAACTGGTCTACAAAGGAGAAGTGGGTTTGATGAATAGCCACTGAAATTTGGTGCCTGGTTGAAGTATGAGAGACAGTGGAAGAAGAGAGGTTCAAACTGCATGGAAGCAAAAGAATTTCCCCTAGAGGACAGTTAAGCACTGAAGCAGGTTGTTCAGACAGGTCATGGAGCCTCCATCAGTGTCTTTTGAAGAGAGGTTGGATGTAACCCTCAGCAACCTTGTCTAGTCTCACCCTGCTCTGAACAGAGGGTTGGACTACAGATCTCCTGATGTGGCCTCACCGTGGCAGAGTAGAAGGGGCAGATAACCTTTCTTGACCTTCTGGCCACACTCGTCTCAATGCACCCCAGGATAGCATTGGCCCTCTTGGCCTCAGGGACACATTGCATTTATTCTTGTTGAAGCTCATTAGGTTCCCCAGCTCTCCAGTCTGTCCAGGTCTCACTGAATGGCTGCACAGCCTTTTGGTGTATCAGCCAGTCCTCCCAGTTGGGTATCTCATGCAGAACCCCGAAGAGCAACACATCCATCAAAGCCAGTGTGTACATTGTAACAGCCTAATTATATGCCCTATCCCATCAGTCTAGGAGCCAGTACAGAAGGAGGGAGCAGTTTCCCTATTAGCAATTAACATTTTTAATTGCTTGAGGACTGTTTTCATACGTACAAAGTCTGCCAGCAACAGACTGCTCCTTTGCTTCGAGCAGTGCTTAACAGGGATCATCTCACTCAGCTGAAAATCAGATCTCAGTTATGAATCAAAGAATTAAGAAGTGACAAATGTGCTTCTCTTGGATAGAGAATTTTAAGAGGTTCCTGTGTTTAAGTCCTTTTTTTGGAGGGGGCAGAATGTCATATGCATAAATGATATGCTGTCACTACTAGTAATAGTAGTAAGTATTAAAATAGCAGTTTGTAATGAATCTGCACTTTAAGATACTGGTTCTCTTCTTGAAGTTAATGAATTCTTCTTTTCAGACCAAATATGAAGAGTATGAGGGTGGAACACTGCAACAGGTTGCCCAGGGAGGTAGTTGAGGCCCCATCCTGGGTGATATTCAAGGTCAGACTTAACAGGACTCTGAGGAACCTGCTCTAATGGAGGATGTCCCTACTGACTGCAGGGGGGTTGGACTAGATGACCTTTGGAGGTCCTTTCCAGCCCATTCTATGATGATTCTACCCAATACAGCAAGCCTTCTTTTTTAAGAAAGACTGTTTTACTGCTAACTTGCTCTGTAGCTTTCTGAACTACTGGCATCTAATATGCACCATGCAAATAATGCAGTTGGGAGAAATCCTAACCTTTGGATTTGAAGGGTTCGCCATGCAGTATATTTAAGCTTTAGCTAACTAAGGGGGAAAAAAATCTCAGGCAAAAATTACATTTCATAAAAGAAAATTATAGTGATATTGATGGTTTGCCAAAACCTCAAGCAGTGACAAAATCCACAGAGTGTCCTGAAGGAGATGCCTTTGCAAAACCATTTCTTTGCAGATGGCTTAGATTATTGATACTTCAAAACACATGACAGGATTCATTCAACTCAGAACACTGAAAAACTCTCTTCATAAAAAATGCAAATTTGTTACACTATCCCAAAATCACAGAGAGAATAAAAAAAAATCGCCCATTCCTGCAATTGTTCCTGAAGGTGTTTTGTAGCTTAGCTTGGTTGATTTGGTTACATCTCAGCATGACCTCGTGTGAAATATTTTAAGAAAAAGGGAGGAAGGAAGGGGGGGGAGGAAATCCTTAACTTTCCTTTGTTGTTGTGAACATTGCATTTTAAAGTATGTCTTGTATATCTGAAACTCCCAGTGCTGACAGAGTTTTGGGGGAACAAGAAATGTGGGATCAGATGTGAAATCAATAAGTCACTGGGATCCTTCCACAGAATTCTTTTTTCCTAGAGGATATAAAATACCCTGCAATTCCCTAGCTGCACTGCAAATTACAGATAAACAGCCATAGGCATGACTTCTCTGTTTGGATTATGTAACTGCTCACAGTGCAAGCTCCTTGCAATGGAGAGTACATTTGGTCCAAACTCAAGAAAATCATTTCACCTCATGATTTTTGTCTCTGTGGGAGCTCTATGTGAAGAGTGAAGCCTCTTTCTGTGTTACCTGGCACAAAATATAAAACAGTTACTCTTTTAAAGTGCTGTAAAAGGCCCCCAAACCCAAGGAATCCATCATTACAGCCCAGGATACAACTGTCTTCTGCCTTAGGTCTAAAATCAACAGCTTTCCATCCTCTGGCCCCACAGCTGGATGACTGACAAGTCCCTCAAAAGATCTTTTGTACATGGGCAACATTGATTTGATGATGATTAACACTCCCTGCTTCCCACAAAGGGAAAGCAGAAGCACGTGCTGGCTGCATGGGATACTGATGTTATCCCTGGCTGAGATACTGATATTATCCTTGGAAGTCATTTCCCATGAGGCAGAAAGTCTTCTGGAAAGTGGCAGAAAGAGGAGTTTCTACCAACTCCCCCAGATACTGGCCAGTAATTCTTACTGTTTGAGCACTGCTTTGTGTAGTGTCATCATATTTGCTGTCACTATAGTGATGGTTCTCATTAGAAGGGTAGATTTAGATTTAGATTTAGATTTAGATTGGACATTAGGAAAAAGTTCTTTACTGTGAGAGCAGTGGAATACTGCAACAGATTGTCCAGGAAGGTGGTGGAGGTCCCATCCCTGGAGACATTCAGGGTCAGTCTTGGTGGGGCTCTGAGCAACCTGATGTAGTTGTGGATGTCCCTGCTGACTGCATGGGGGTGGGACTAGGTGACCTTTGGAGGTCCCTTCCATCCCAGTGCATTCTATGATGAAAAGATGATCAAAAGGCTGGAGCACCACTCCTATGAAGACAGGCTGGGAGAGTTGGAATTGTTCAGCCAAGAAGACGAGAAGGCTCCTGGGAGACATTATAGCTTCATTTCAATATCTGAAGGAGACCTAGAGGAAGGCTGGGGAGGCACTGTTTAGAAGGGCTTGTGACAACTGGATGAGGGGGAATGGTTTTAAACTGGGGCAGGACAGATGTAGCTTGAACCTTAGGAGGAAGTTCTTCACAATGGGAGTAGTGAAATACTGGAACAGGTTGGGCAGAGAGGTGTTGGAGGCCCCATCCCTGGAAGCATTCAAGGTCAGACTTGATGGGGCTATGAGCAACCCAATGTAGTTGGGGATGTCCCTTCTTACTGCAGGAGGCTTGGACTAGCTGACTTTTAAAGGTCCCTTCCAACCCAGTGCATTCTATGATTGCATAATGCCATGATTCTACTATGATTCTATGATTCCATGACTCTGAGTCTGTGATTCTATGGTTCCATGACACTATGAGTCTATGATCCTATAATTCTGTGTCTTTATGAGTTTATGATTCTATGATTCCATGATTATGATCCTGTAATTCTGTGATTCTGTGAGTTTATGATTCTATGATTCCATTACAATATGAGTTTATGATTCTGTGCTTCCATGAGTCTATGATTCTATGATTCCATCATTCCATGACTGTGATTCTATGATTCCATGAGCCTACAAGTCTATGATTCTATCCTATGATTATAAAAACTGAGAGTTTTTAGTAATAAGTGCCTGTATGAAATCATTTGCAGTGTTTTGTGAAGATTTCACAATCCATTATATAACTACAATAACAGAATAGGAACGATGACAAATACCCTAGATTTAACTTGCACAAAACAGATCTACCTAGTGAATTTTTCTATTCCAACAGGACTGTCTTTCTGATGAAAAATCTCAGAGGAGAAAAGCTAAAGTGCATTTATTTTATCATGAGATGACAAGCAAATGTCCTACATGCAAGGAGCAATATGCTTTAAAAATCTTGTCACATTGGAGAGATCTGAGCTGTTTTCATTGCCTCCACAGCAGTATGTGCCAGGATGCATTAGGACCTGTGATTAATTCATTTTGATTGCTCTTACAGTGTTTGGTATTTTTGTAGCTGAGACAAATATTGATTCCAGAATAACTGAATTATTGAGGCTGGAATAGACCTCTGAGATCATCAAGTTCAGCCTATGACCTAACGTCACCATATTGACTAGACCATGTCACCAAGTGCCACATCCAATCTTTCTTTAAACACCTCCAGGGGCGGTGACTCCACCACCTCCCATTTGAGTGTTTAATTACCCTTTCCATGAGGAAGTGCTTCCCAACTTCCAACCTAAACCTCCCCTGGTGCAGCTTCAGGCCATGCCCTCTTGTCACAAGTTGCCTGGGAGAAGAGCCTGACCCTCACCTTACTACAACTTCCCTTCAAATAGTTGTAGAGTGTGATAAGGTCCCCCTGAGTCTCCTCCAGGCTAAACACCCCCAGCTTCCTCAGCCTCATAAGACTTTCCTTGCAGTCCCTTCACCAGTCTCGTCGCTCTCTTCTGGATCTGCTCCAACACCTCAATATCTTTCTTGAATTGAGTGGCACAGAATTCCACTTCAGCTCCACGTTGTTCCTGAACATATATTGAGCCATCAGTCATAATGGGGAGAAGAATATGCTTGATGTTTCCCATCTCATGTTTACATCTATAAATAAATAGACTAAGCCAAAGTTTGGGCTGAGTTACTGCTGTATGGAAGTTGTGCAGAACTGCTGTTTGCTGTGAGTTGTCTGTGGTAAAGCCATTCTTATTTGTACATTATAAAATGTCCCATCACTGGTGAGAGTGGATGACCTAGCAAGATGTGGTTCTCTGTTACTGCAGGAGTCAGCAAATGTAAGCTGGCATAGCTGTGGTGATTTATGGTAACTAAGGCTTTGACCCTGAGACTGGAAAATCACTTACCTCATTCCTTTCTCCTCTACAAGACCACTCATGGAACCAAATAGCAGAAACCAAAGAGCTGAACTTTTCAGGTGAGAAAAAAGGGATGTAAAACTTCAGGAAAATGACATTTTGAGAAAATTTGGTCTATAATGGGAAGTAGCAATCTCTTCCTTCTGGCCTTAGCTGCTCCCTGATGCTGTATGGGTGCAGAGCCAGGCTGCTCAGATCAGAATTTGTACTGTAATATACTGTAGGAGATGTGAGCAGTGCAAAGGCATCTCATGTTCCCACCATGATTCTTACAGACTTTCCTGTGTTACCTCCTGTGTTTCCCCTAGACAAGCTGTTTATCTGTGCCTCTCAGTCCTCATATCCATGTGCAATGTTTAATTAATTTTCAATTATTTCCAAATTATGTAGTGACACTGCTTATAAATGATAGATCAGTGAAAGTGATGGATTTGGGCAAATATAACAGCTTGTCACTCTTCACTAGAAGCTGCAATTAAATAAAAAAGATAAGAAAAATTACTGTAATTATTTTGACAGTGAACTCATAGAAGTTTGCCCAAATGAAACAGACTACAGAGTACAAAATGCCAACTGCTTAGAAACAAGTAAAATAAGATAATACTGTTGTCATTTAGCTGTAACCTGGAAACCCAAATGACCTGTCTCCAGGATCAGGCAGAGCTCCATTCAGTGAAAGACTTGTAGGATCTTTGATAAGTAAAGAGTACAGTAAATGGAGATTCATTCAGTTCCAGGCTCCCCAGAGCAAGAGAGACTTGGACATACTGGGGCTAGTCCAGCAAAAGGCCTCTAAGATGATTTAGGAACCAGATCATCTCATTTGAGGAGAAGCTGAGAGAGCTTGAGCTGCTCATCCTGCAGAAGGAAAGGCTCAGGGGGATCTTATTAGTGTGTCTAAATATTTAAAGGAGTGCTAAAGAGAATGGGGCCAGGTCCTGCTCAGTGGCACCCAGGACAAGAGGCAATGGATACAAAATGAAATACAGGAAATTGCATTTAAATGCAGGGAAAATCCTTCTTTTAGTGTGAGGGTGACTGACTACTGGCACAGGTTGCTCAGAGAGGTTGTGGGGTCTCCATCCACAGAGATTCTCAAAACCTAACTACATGAGCATGGGCAGTCTGCACCCTCTGACCCTGATGTGAACAAGGTGTTGGACTGAACAGTCTACATGTGTGCTTTCCAACCTTGGCAATTCAGTGAGTCTGTCTCTGACTCTCTGTGCTCCATTTTCCTTTTCCCTTCCCTCCCTCTGAGGTTATGCAGAAGTCAACTGAGACATGACATTCTTGAATTCCGCAGTCTTCTCAGGACCAGCTGAACATCATGGCATCATTTTTTCCTCCCTGGAAAAGAAGGTCACTGTCTCTCAGAAGCCCTGTATAGGAAAGCACTTCCCAATTTTCTTGGCTGTGTGCAGGCTTTTGAGTCACTGAAGTCATGCAGAACTTGGAATTGACTATAATTAATTTATGAATTTATGGACTTCTGAGAAAAGATGGACTTAAGTACAGAGATAAATTATTTCCTCAGCTGGCTATTTAAAGTGTTCTTGGTTTGATATTCTTGATCTTCCAACCATGCCAGGGTTCTCATGGCCTGTGCATTTACTGTGAGGATTTGGACTGAGTGCTACACTTGAGATTTATCTGCAGCTCTCTTGGGAGCAGCTTCACAGGCTGAGCTGTAGATAATAGTTCTTGCAGCATCTGTCCTGGCTTCTAATTAATCTGTGGCTTCACGTAGTTTGATTGATCAAATGCATGGTTTGGGGAACTGCTGCCATAGAAACCACCAAGCTACCACCACAGCTCAAGAACAACTCATGTTTCTATTCCTGCTCTCCAAGTCTGGAATTTATCCATCTCTCTGTGCTGTTGTGTCGGTGTGAGCTGAAATTCCGCCCCCCCACCACCGACAATAACCAGGCTAGCTCAGTCTGGAAGCAAATGAAAAGCTGTATTTACAAGCAGAGTCTAAAATCTACCATGAAATGCAATGAATATGTACAAATATACAAAATTCACAACATTCACAAATATATACAATCAACAGAAAAAGCACAACCGATCTCCCTTTGCTTCCCCCCAAAGGGACCCTTCCCAAAGGGGCCTCCCTCTCCCAGGAGCTTCCCCCCAGACCCCCCTTGGACAGAAAGCAGAGTTAGTTAGAGCAGAAAGTTGTTAACTTAGCTGCCAAGGTCAGTGTGTTATCTTCAGCCAGAAGAGAAGAAGAAACAGCAGCCAGACAGCCCAGCAACTGCCCCCACTGCAGAGCGCAGAATGTGCAGAGTGCCCACTTTGTTTTGGGTAATAGTTCTTAAACATTTCTATCTATCCAATGGAAGTGTTTAGAACAATCAGTATTTTGCTTTCTTACACCCAATAGTGACTTATTTACACTCTTTCACTTTCTCTGTTCTGAACTTTGCAAGGAAAAATTAAAAAGACAGTTTCAAACCATCACAGCTGTGAAAAGCCCAACTGTGTTTTTTTCTAGAACTTGCCATCAAGTGGTTATCTGCTGTGCTTTATCTGTGACAGGAAGAGTCCAGGACACCAAGATGCCAGGCAAGCCCAGCTCATACCTCACTCTTCTGCTTTTGCATAGTGCTAGGTGGGAAACACTCTGGAAAGCGACTCTTGAGCCTCACTCTTGAGGCCACATCATGGTTCCAGTAGAAAACAGACTCTGCCTGGAGAAGAAGTGTGCTACAAAAAGAAGCTCAAGCCCAGTGGCTGTCATATTTTATGAGCATGGTGCTGAGCTGCCAAGACTGTAACTTTGTTTTGTATTGGATAATATCAAGGAATATGCAGAAGAAATTCAGGAAAAGTGACCTGGACTTGTCCCTCCCAGACAGATTTTGCAGACATTTGCTAGATAGAAGTGGCTTCACCTTCATATATGCTTTTGCCTGGAGTTGCCTAACTGCAGTGTTTAGAGAGGGCTTTAGTTTAGATCTGTATTTCATTTTGCAGTGCTTAAAATATTCCTCCCAAAACAGAACCAAAACCAAACAACAACAAAAAACAAACCAATCCAACCAACCAAGCCAAACCAAAACAAAATAAAAAGCCCCCCCCCAAAAACACCACCACCACCACCACCAAACCCACCAAAGACTTATGATAATTAATAGATTGACCAAAACAGGCTAAACTGAACTCTTCTTCCTAGTTTATTTTTTACTATGGACGCTAATTTCTTTATCTCTATCCTGCCATCCACAGGTGTGGATAATAATACATGGAAATATAAACAGTACTTTAAGTTTCCAGTGCTAGATTTACAAATGTGGTTAAGTGCCTAATGATGAAGAGAAAGGCTGCACTTTGCAACACCTAAATACCTTTGTCTCACCAACCAGCGGGTGCATGGATAGACACCTTTTGTGTTGGAGATGCTTTTTCAAACAGAAATCATGGTGACTAAATGTAAATGTGTGCAGAACACATTTTCTAGAGGTTTCACCACTAGAAAATTATTCTGGCTGCAATTCACCAAAGATTTTAACTTCTAAAATCTCTTGGCATTTCCTTCTGTATGAAAACAGATTCAAAAGTGTCAATAGAAACACACCACACAGCTTCTGTTTTGTCATGTTCCATGTAGGTGATAACTGATTTCTAAAGGATTTCTAGTAGTAAACAGGGACATTCTGCCACCAGCTCTGTGTTGGGAGAATGCAACTGAACAGTCTTCAGTTGAAGATCTGCTTCTTACTCAATGGCATTTCTGACCACTGCACCCACAGACACACAAATTCATAGAATCATAGAATGGTTTGTGTTGGAAGGGACTTCTAAATGTCATCTCCTCCAACCCCCCTGCAGTGAGCAGAGACATCCTCAACTAGAGTAGGTTGCTCAGGGCCTTATAGAGCCTGAACATGAATATCTCCTGGGAGGAGCCTGAGCTACATCCCTGGGAAACCTGTTGCAACGTTCCAGCACCCTCATGGTGCAGAACTGATTCCTAACATCCAATCTAAATCTTCTCTTCTCTAATCTCAAACCGTTGCCCCTCATCCTATCACTACAGGCCACTGAAAATAGTCCCTCTGCAGCCTTCTTGTAGCCCCCTTCAGGTACTGGAAGGCTGCTGTTAGGCTTCTCCAGGTCTGCAACAGTAGTGCAGATCCATCACTTCAGGCCTGTGAATCAATCAAAACAAGATGCTCTTGTATAACGGTTGGATTATCATGACCTAAATAAAGCAGACACACCAAGGACATGCTTTGTGGGCACATGGATGTTACGGGTTTGATCCTATGACCATGAAAGCTGCTGGTATGAAATTGGTCCTTATTTCTCCAGGCTTTAATTCTCTGATGGTCAATCTAACGAGGAAAGTCTGATACTCAGCAAAGACTCTATCCTTAGGCTCTCACACAGGTGTAGTAATACAGGGCTAGCACACTGGTGGGTTGTTGCAGTCACAGATCAAAGCAGACAGGATCTCCCTGTTTCACATTTGGAAGGGATCATGTCTATCTGCTTTTGCAGCACAGCAAGCAGTTTTGCTGTTTTTCTGAGTCATGACAACACCACCGAATGAAGAACTCTAGCAAATGCTCTTTCCAGGGGCTGAAGTGCAGATTCCCTTTTGGCAAGTCATCTTGCGGACTTTCTTCTGATTATTTAATTCTTGTAGTTACAAGGGCTGAACCTGCACTGACAGAGATGAAAGTAGAAAGCTTCAGCTTTCTGCCCTGCTTAAAACGAAGGCATGAGGCTGGAGGTTGCCTTTCTGCAGACTTGGGCAGAATGCTGTGATTCTGCTGCAATGCTCAGTTGTCAGCACTGAGGTTAGATGGCAGCTACCTACCCTGTAAACTCAGCTAAGAGAGAGCTGCGTTTCCTGACATACTCTTTTCCTCCTTTTTAAGGACTTAGTACTTTTTCAATAAAAATAAATTTAATTTGTGGCTACATCTCAGCTCCATTGGTTTGATGGTATAAGTGGAGCAATACCAGCTTTGGATTTAGAGCAGTCGTGTGGCTGACTCTCTCTGCACAGCTTTCATGTGGTTGGGTGAGACATTCTTAGAATCCCCAAACATTTTTGAAGATCCTAAACTGGAGACGTTCACAATTCTTCCCTCCCTTTCTACCATTAATCCTTCATGTTTTAACAAGCACTGAAGTTAATACATCCTACACTCTTTCCTGTCACACTGGGTCCCCCCACCCCCTCCTTTCTTTCTCTTGAATAAAGCAATCTGCTCTTTCCAGTCCCTACTCTTGTAAATCAAAGGGATAGATGTCAACACACACCATAACCAAATATAAACTTCCTTTTTTATTTTTAATTAAACAGGATTCTGACATTTGGTTTGAAGAAGGGTTTGTTTGGGTTTATTTATTTATTTTAATATGTGAAGGATGTCAACTGCTTTTATTTTAGTAGAAGAGTTTTGTATGGAGCCACAAATAATCTCTAGAACAAAATCCTTCAGATGTTATTTCTTAACTGAATAGGAAGAGAGTTGTTGGGGGCAGGACAGAAGTCTTGACGTTTAAGTTTTTAGAATTAAGAGTTAATCTCTTTGGTAAAGCTTTCCAATACACAGAAATCGTGTCTTAAGTACTTTTTCAAATTGAATGGGGAAAACCAGTTGTCATTCTGCTGCTATCCTCTCTGTTGTTTGCTTATTACTATGAATTATACTTAGACATTTATGTGAAACACAGAAATAATCCAGATTTGTAATAGGTGATACTAAAAATAAGCAAATCTCTTGGAAGGAACATATTCATGTTTCAGTGTACAAATCCTGATCTAGTTGAGGATGTCCCTGCTTATTGCAGAGGGGATTGGACTAGATGACCTTCGGAGGTCCCTTCCAACCCAGACCATTCTGTAATTCTATGATCTCATTAGCCAGGGCATTATCATCCTAGAATTGCCTCTTTGAAGGTATCTCAGAACTTCTTGGTATTGCAAAAAGGGTGAAATAGGGCTCTAAACCAAACAAACTAATGTTCAGATACGATACCACTGCTTTCCGTGCTGATTCTCACTCCTTGGCCTGGTAGGAACAACAACAACAACAACAACAACAATGGGCTTTATTTAGTAACTCAGTTCCTGTTTTGTTTCTAGATGATGATTTTAATCCACCTTTGCAGTTAATGTATATCACCCATGTCTGTTCTGGGGACACAGATAAGTGTGTGTAGCAATGTGAGTATGAGGACATGGTCTCCTGGTTGCCTAGCCAGAAAAATACTGAACATTAGGAAAAAGTTCTTTACTATGAGAGTGGTGGAACACTGGAACAGGCTGCCCAGGGAGGTGCTGGAGGCCCCATCCCTGAAGATTTTCAAGATCAGGCTCAATGGGGCCCCAAGCAACCTGATGTAGTGGGGGATGTTCCTTTGTGCTGCAGGGTGGTTGGACTAGAGGTCCCTTCCAACTTAATCCATTCTATGATTCTAAGATTGGAAGAGCAGCTCTCAAGGTGACTGGGAGTGTTCAGAGTCTTTAAATGCTGTTCTTGGTGAGCAAAGAGAAGGGAGAGCAAAAGCTTGTGAGGAAATTGTGCAAGTACTTTTGGCCTTTGTCTGTATTTATTTATACATTAGAAGAGGGGGCATAGGTGGTCAGAGGTGCAGTGACTATTCTTCAGTTCCTATAGAATCTTTTCACAGTTCTAGCTAATTGTCAGTACCACAGCTTTGTCCCTCTGCTCTCAGTCCCTCTAAGCCAAGTCCTTCAAGCATGGAAAAGGATCTGCCTCTTCACCTCAGCTGCAGCTCATTTTATTTCTCACTATTGTCTATGTTAGACTGACCTGTAGTTGGTCACCACAGCCTGTAGTGCTTTTTCACATGTGTTTACTCAGCTAGAAAATCAACCCAGGAGTTTCCTGAGTGCCTGCTGCAACATAACCTGGTATTTTGGAGTCTAGAAATGTCTGTGAACTCCTCAGATCGCTTCTTCCCACTGACAAAGTATTGTTTTGAGATCCATCTGGTGTCAAGTGTAGGCATATGGCACCAGTATGGCAGTGCTGCCTACGGGGGTGGTTTCCTGCAGAAGAGGTTTTGCTGGATGCAGTATTCATTACCTGTTGAAAGTCATTATTGCTAGCACCCAGCTCTTTGTGAACTTGTTCAACTGGTGGCTGGGCAGAGTGCCATCCAAATCTATGGACATGAGCACAGTCAGCTAAGTCTCTGGGGCCTTACACACATCAGATGTGGGTACTGAGGTCAGGCTTCTTAGTAAGGAGAATCCAAATTCTCTGTGTGTCCTGAGCATGTGTATCTGTGGTTGAAGGGATATGCCATCATTAATCCAAATCTGGGCTGGATTAAGCTTTTGAAATGAAAACCAGCTCTGCTAGCCACTTGAAGAGGGCTCAGGGCTTGTTTGAGTTGAGTGCTTCAGCAGGAAGGGAGGAGGGGGGGAGGGAGGAGGGAGAGATTGCTGAGCAAAGCCACTGCCCCCTCACCTCTATTGCACTTCTATATGTACAGGCTGAGACGAGCTGACAGCAGCCAGAAGGGCAAGTGTAGAGTCCTGCACCTGGGGAGGAATAACCCCTCCCCCCAGGACTGACCTGCTGCAAAGCATCTCTGTGGAGAAGAATCTGAGTTTTCTGGTGAGCAACAAACTCACCATGAGCCAGCAATGTGCCCCTGTGGCCAAGCAGGCTGATGGTCTCCTAGGGTGCATTCAGAAGAGTGTGGCCAGAGGTTGAGGGAGGTTCTCCTCCCCCTCTACTCTGCCCTGATGAGGCCACACCTGGAGTATTGTGTCCAGTTCTGGGCTCCCCAGGTCAAGAGACACAGAGAACTACTGGATAGAATCCAATGGAGGCCCACTAAGATGATGGAGTGGAGCACCTCTATTATGAAGAGAGGCTGAGAGAGCTGGGGCTATTCAACCTAGACAGGAAAGACTGAGAGGGGATCTTATCAATATCTAAAGGGTAGAGGTCATGAGGATGGGGCTGGATTCTTTTCAGTAGTGCTCAGTCACAGGACAAGAGTCAGTGGGCACAGACTAGAATACAGGAGGTTACATTTAAACATAAGGCAAAAGCTCTGTACTGTGAGGATAACAGAGCCCTGGAACAAGCTACCCAGAGAAGTTGTGAAGTCTTCTTTTCTGGAGACTTTCAAAACATTGATGGATGTGTTCCTGTGCAACCTGATCTAAGATAACCTGCTCTATCAGGGGGCTTGGACTAGATGATCTCCAGAAGCCCCTTCCAACCTCCACCATTCTGTGATTCTGTAATTCAGGCTCATTCCTCAAGCTCTTTGAGAACTACTCACCTCTGTGGACAGGCAGAGCACACACAGGGGATGTGGCAGCTGCACCAGTGTAGTGGTACCTCCCAGAAATCCATCACCAAGATACATGAGTGGAAAATCTGTGTGGGAGATCACAAGGCCAGAATTATCAGAAATATTTTGTTAGGGTTGCTGGGAAATCTGAGGAGAGGCAGAGAAAGCTAAATCCACTAGACTATTTGCAATGCAGAGAAAAGAGGGTGACCAAACACTGCAGCTTGCCTGTCTCTTACAGATGCCAACAACCTGCAGACACAGATGCTCTGTGGCACCCATAAAAAGATAATACTGAGAACCTCCTCTTCTAAATGCTGCTTATACACTGTGGACACAAAACTCCCTGTGGAATTACCTCCTGACGTGATCCCTCTTATATTTTTTCATGCACTCTTGCCACATACTATGAAATGAGCTTCTTCTGTCCTCTGCAATTGAGACAGACTGAGAAAGTTTGGGTTATTCAGTCTGGACAATGCCCTGAGGAGACCTTATTGTGGCCTTCCAGGATCTGAAGGGGGCCTACAAGAAAGCTGGTGAGGGACTTTTTAGGATGTTGGGTAGGAGGAATAGGACTAGGACTAGAGAGAATGGAACAAAACTAGAAGTGGATAGATTCAGATTGGATATTAGGAAAAAGTTCTTCACCATGAGAGTGGTGAGACACTGGAACATGTTGCCCAGGGAGTGGAAGCCCCATCCCTGGAAGTTTTTAAAGCCAGGCTGGATGTGGCTCTGGGCAACCTGATCTAGTGTGATGTGTCCCTGCCCATGGCAGTGGGGTTGGAACTGGATGATCTTTGAGGTCCCTTCCAACCCTGACAATTCTGTGGTTCTGTAACTGAGCTCCTACAGCTTCTGAGATATGCCTGACTGAAAAACTGGGAAGCTTTACCATGGTTGTTGGAAAGTGCTGTGAGATTTCCCTAGAAAGGTGTGGTAGAAGGGCAAAGCTGTTGTTTTAAAACCTGACCGTGTGCTGGTTCCTGCTCCTTTGAAGTCACTGGCAAAGCCCTGATTGGGAAACAAGAGGCAGCCTGGGGGCAGAAGAGGCTTACAGGGTTATGGTTTCTGCTGCCCTCCTTGAGCACAGAGCTGTTCAGACAGAATGGAGACCTGTCTGCTGCTCTCTCCCATTAAGGCTAAGAAATGAATGCTTTTAAAGTTGTTAAATGAATGGGCTGGATCTTATAGCCCTTACTCATCCAAGTACTGCCATTAACTGTAAGAAAATAATCACTGTATTAAGTGCTACGCAGCAGAGTCCTTAAATCATTAAATTCTCATCTTTTGACAGAAGTTTTTCCTCAGCAGCAAAATAATATTGAAATAATTAAAAGGATGTGAACATTTCACCAGTTGAAGAATGCAAGTTACTTGGGAGAGCTACGTAAAACAAGAAGCAGTGCAGAGGGCTCAAGGCCATGTCATGGCTGCAGGTTATTTTGGAACTTTATGAAAAACACACTTCAGCAGTTTCTGTCCTGACCATTCGACTGTACTTCTGGGATTCTGGATTCCAAACCCCATGCTAACCATGAAAACACAACATTTAAAAATACACTGTCCACTTGGCTTCTTTGCCCTGCTTCAGGGTCTCCCAAGTTCATCTGGGGCAAGCTGAGAACTTTGTTGTGGAAGGACTGTTTGAGTTGGGGTTTCTTAAAATACATGTGGAGCCTTGTAGCTGCTGTGGGGTGTACACAGTGGTGGAGCTGTGCTATTTTAAAATCATCTGGCCATTTCACTTCATGTAAGAATATCTGTCAGCTTCATTATAAGGAATGAGAGGGGCTGATTAAAACAACTCATGAAGCCATTAAACAAAGAGCTAAAATGTAGAACATGTGCTGTAGGGTCCTTATAATTATAACCTGTGGGGAATCTGAGGAAACTGGATGGCAGCTGCACTGTAGCCGAGTATAGAGCCCTTCTTAGCAGTGCTGAAGTTCTCTTACTCAGAGGTGGGTTTTCTTACTTGTAAATCAGTTTGGAAGCTACCTTTTGTTGCTATGACTGACCACATTGTAACTGGTGGAAAAGGATCTGGGGGTGTTGGTTGACAGTGGTCTGAATATGAGTCAGCAATGTGCTCGGTTGGCCATGAAGGCAAACAGCATCCTGGCCTGGATCAGGAATGGTGTGATCAGCAGTAGGGAAGTGATTGTACCCCTCTACTTGGCACTGGTGAGGCCACGTCATGAGTACTGGGTTCAAGTTTTGGGCCACTCACTGCAGGAAGGACATTGAGATGCTGGTGCAGGTCCAGAGAAGGGCAACAAAGCTGGTGAAGGGTCTGGAGGACAGGGCTGGTGATGAGCAGCTGAGGGAACTGGGGTTGTTTAGTCTGGAGGAAAGGAGGCTGAGGGGAGACTTCACTGCTCTCTGCAAGTCCCTGAAAGAAGGTTGCAATGAGGTGGGGGTTGGTCTCTCTCTAGTATCAGGTGATAGAATGAGAGGAAATGGCTTGAAATTGTGCAAGAGGAGGTTTAGGTTGGATATTAAGAAAAAAATTCTTTGCTGCAAGAGTGGAGTTGTGAAGACCAAGAACATCTCCCCTCAGTCTCCTTTTCTTCCAGTTCCTTCAGCTGCTCCTTACCAGCCCTGCTCTCCAGACCATTCACCAGCTTCATTGCCCTTCTTTAGACCTCTCCAGTCTGGCTCCTCAGCATCCCCAGCTACAGAAAATGTACAAAAGCAACCCAGCTGTCATTAAAATGAAGAAAAACCGATTTCTGCTCATTGTAAGGGAAAGTGTGATTCCCTCTGTTATCAGAAGATGACTTCTTAGTAGCAGAGAAATCATAGATGCCACAATGAGACAATGCAGGTTGTCAGCTTGATGCTGTCAAGGCAGCACACCTTGAGGTGAACTTTGGAGGGTCTATCACAAAGTCACCTCAAATTGTTTGAGTTAAAAGTTAGAGGAGCAAAATGAGAAGAGGTCTCTCTGATGAGAAATCATGGGCCAGGATGCCAGCTTCTGCTGAGTGGGCAGCTGGTTACTTGAAGTTTTCGCTTTTGGAGATGAAATTAAGCACTTTCCCAATCACTGTCATGAAGATGTTTTTAGCATCAGGCTAATACTCATCCTGTGGTGCGTATTTTCCCCAGGACCACTGGAACTACAGCTTTTAGGGTCAAAATTAGCCCTTTGCACATGTCCCGTTGGCTTTAGCAGAACTACTGGCGTGCAAGGAACGAGAATTGAGCTCACACCGTGGTTTCTAAAACACAAAATGCTAATTCCAATATGTTTCCTTAAGGAGACAATTGAAGATGATTGACCATGTAACCTCTCCTTCTTCTCTACCTGTTTTATTCCAGTCCTCTGTGATGTCTGTCTGTTTTGCTCGCTTTCACCCAAACCTGGTGGTTGGTGGAACATACTCTGGCCAGATTGTCTTGTGGGATAACCGCAGCCACAGGCGCACTCCGGTTCAGAGAACTCCCTTATCTGCTGCTGCTCACACGGTAAGGACAAAAGTCACCTCTTCCTTTCCTCAGGAATGGTCCTCAGAGGAAGTGTATCTGTGTAGCTGTGTCTATAATGCTGGTTGCCAAACACAAGAAAACTAAAGTGTGGCCCTTGAATCACAGAATGGTAGGGGTTGGAAGGGACCTCTGGAGATCATCTAGTCCAAGGGAAAGAAGTAGGCAAAAGATAAGTACAACCATCTCCTGTACGTGCTTAATCATTGCACTTTGTACTGTCAAGTTGGGAGATGATCTTCCTTTCCAAGGCATATTGTAATCTTGTTGTAGCAGAGTGAAGGATCAGACAAAGTGATAGATCTTCTGCACCTCCAGCTTTTACAGTTCTGGGGTTCTTATCTTTGGGATTTGCAGATCAAGGTTCAGTTTTTAGTTGACTGTGACAACATTATCCTTGGAGTTAAAAGACAACTCTAGAAGCCACAGCACAAGAATTAATGTAAAATATACAGAGAGGTGATTCTTCCCCTTTACTGGGCTCTAGTGAGACCCCACCTTGAATACTGCATCCGGTTCTGGTGTCCCCATCACGAGAAGGACACAGAGCTGTTGGAGTGTGTCCAGAGGAGGGCCATGAAGATGATCCAAGGGCTGGAGCATCTCTGCTATGAGGACAGGCTGAGGAAGCTGGGGTTGTTCAGCCTGGAGAAGAAAAGACTCCAGGGGGACCTTAGAGCTGCCTTCCAATACCTGAAGGGATCCTACAGGAAGGCTGCAGAGGGTCTTTTCATGAGGGTGTTTAGAGACAGGACAAGAGGGAATGGTTTGAAGCTGAGGGAGAATAGGTTTAGACTGGATCTTAGAAATAAATTCTTCAATATAAGAGTGGTGAGACTCTGGAATAGGCTGCGCAGGGAGGCTGTAGATTCCTCCTCCCTGGGGGTGTTCCAGGCCAGGTTCAATGAGGCCTTGAGCAGCTGAGTCTAGCTGAGAGGCATCCCTGCCCATGGTGGGGAGGTTGGAGTAGATGATCTCTGAGGTTCCTTCTAACCTAAGCCACTCTATGATTCTATGATGATGATGGCAAGTCTCATATCAAGAAATGGCAGGTGTGCATTGACACATTTAGTGGGCCAGGCAGCACAAATATTGTTCCCTCAATTTCCACTATCATGTATGTTCATGTAGTCATATAATGAGTTGTGTCATGGGTTGCAACTTCAACATTGCTTTTTCATTTCCCTAATGTTTCTGCTCATTTTGTTGCCAGTAATGTTAAATCTGCAGGAAAAGAAACAGTCTCTTCTGGAAGTGCAATTTAGAGATGTAGATATAGCAGAACAGAAAACTAGTGTCAAGAAGCTGACTGTCACTGAAAATTGAACAACTGGGACTCAAAATCTAGTAGAAAAGAAAAGATTGACAGGAATTAATTTGTTTACACTCAGAACCCCCAACCATTTAAGACAAAAATTGTACCTCCTGGAATTATACATGAAACTGGTTTGATTATTGCAGTAGGACAATAAGTGATGTTTTGCTTTTGGCAAATATAAATATAAATTACTTTCACTTGTGGATGGGCACTTTCTATGCTGTCATGGGTTGGTATAAATAAGTGTTTACACAGCCTAACATGAGGAAATATGATGGTTTGAAGGAGTGATCAGATTTTACAATGAAAGAGTGCTTGCTTTATGTTCTTTTCTATAGGAATCACTTACATAAACTGTAAATGAAGTCTTGGTTGAAAGAGGCTGGTTTGAATCCTAGCTGCCAAGATTTAAAAAAAAAAAAAAAAAAAAAAAGATTAAATTAAGACAACTGCTGTGGCAGTGTTACTTTGTGTGCTGCTAGATCCATGAGCTGAACAGCCATTTTTTAATTTGAACTGATGCCATATGTGAAAAAAGGAATTTTCTCTTTTCTTTCTCTTGCTCAGTTTATTTGAAACAGATAGAATGTGTTGTTATCACTGGCTAAAACCTTCTTGAAGTTTAGCATCACTGATTGCCCCTGGATTCACCAGGAAAGAGAATTCTACCCACAGCTTACTCATTAATTTCCCTTCACACCCACCACACATCTGCACTTGGGATAACAGGAAATTTTAATTAAGACAAAACCCTTTTGCATGATGATTTTATTTCCAAAGTAAATAAAAGCAAGCTGGCAGCAACCCTTTGAAAGGAAGGATCCTGTTTAGCCTTTTTCTTACAGGCACTTGGTTGTCTTTTACATCCATTTTTCTTAGGTCTTTTCATTTCTGCCATGAGTTTTATTGTGCATGAAATTGATGGTTGGTAGCCCTGATTAAAGCCAGACCTGGCACACTGAGGTGCTACTGGAAAGATATGACTTGCTCTCTCCCTCCCTGTTAAATATTCTGGGTACTCCATTGCTTGCTTTTGCTTCCTTCCACCTACTCTGTTCCTGTCTGCTTGGACTACTGGAGTTCAAACACCAATGAAAAAAAATAGGTCTCTGCTTATTTCACACAGCAGCACATGCTAATCATGCTTAGCACTGCAGTCATTAGCTCACCACTGAGCAGCAAGAAGGTCCAAGGGTTGGTGACCTGCAGTTGGATCTTAAAATTGCCTAAAATAAGTGGTAGTTCTGCCATTCCTTTCAGCAGGACAAATGCTAGGTTTAGTTTTCTAACACTACATGCAGCTGGCTTAGAAGTTCTGTAGGGGTCTCTTGTAAGGTGGTCCTAATTTTCTTTTAATAGGTAAAGTATTAGTGAAAAGTATCTTTTCTTCCTGGAATCATAGAATCATTAAGGTTGGAAAAAAAACTCTAAGATCATCAAGTCCACCTTTCTTGAACCTGAAGATGCAGATCTTCTGTTTGTTGGCAAAAGAGGCAGAGAAATGCAGTTTTTCTTTGCTTGACTTGTGTATTTGTCTTACCCTTAATTTAGCAGTATCACTGATACCAGTCAGAGGAAATTAAATCTTATTGTTCAGTCTGATTCTTCTCTCTGAGATAGCTGAACTTGAACCATCCCTTTTATGTCTCCAGATGAGGCTTTAGGCTCAAAACATTACCAGGTTCCTTGGAAAAGGAATATGCTAAGTTTCATTGTTGCATACTAAGTATAATTCATCCTCTATGGAATAATTGTGCTGTGGTGACCCAGGTGTAACACCCTAAATTTAGTCACTCTACATTTATAACGATGATTTAAAAAGACATATTGGCCAGAGCTGGAGAATTCTGATGGACTTGTCCACGTTTTTCAGCTGGAGTACATTCGCAAATATTTAGCATGCAAGCCAAATTCTGTGGAAGTTTGAGTGTTATGCAGCTATTTTCTTGCATAAAGCTTTTATTTTTGAATCTATGGGCAATTTCCCTCTTTCTGCCAGTTATTTTCAGTGTCAAAAGCCATCAGTAGAATATGTGTCCCTGTGGGTGCGCAGTATTACTTAACTGGGTTGTTGTATTATAGAACGGTAGGATCGGTTCAGTTGGAAAAGATCATCAAGCCCAACCATTATCTAAGTCTAAAAAGTCTGATGCTAAACCATTATTATGAGGAAAATGAAACTGAAAATATTTCCACCTGCATAATGTACCTCTTAAAATTTAAATTAAACCAAAACAATTCCTGTCTGGGCCATGAAGGTGATCAGAGGGCTGGAGCACCTTCTCTGTGGGGACAGGCTGAGAGAGTTGGGGTTGTTCTCCCTGGAGAAGAGAAGGCTGCAGGGAGACCTTAGAGCGGCCTTCCAGTAGCTGAAAGGAGCCTACAAGAAAGCTGAGAAGGGACTTTTTACAAGGGCTTGTAGTGGTGAGGGGCAATGGATTGAAGCTGGAAGAAGGGAGATTTAAACTGGAGATTAGGAAGAAATTCTTTGTAATGAGGGTGGTGAGACGTTGGAACAGTTTACTCAGGGAATTTGTGGATACCTCCTCCCTAGAAGTATTCAAAGGCAGGTTGGATGAGGCCTTGAGCAACATGGTGTAGGGGAAGCTGCTTTTGCCTCATGGCAGGGGCCCTGGAACTGAATGATCTTTAAGGTCTCTTCCAACCCAAAACATTCTATGATTCTATGAAAACCTAAGTCCTGCATTTTCCAGGTGTTCTGTGAGCACTTAATCATTCTTTAAGGTAGCATCTGAGACATTAGAAGATGTGAGGTCCTGCAGATGTGAGAATGGCTCTGATTTCCACGTTCCTGTGTTTTCAGCATCCTGTGTATTGTGTGAACGTCGTTGGAACGCAGAATGCGCACAATCTCATCACCGTCTCTACAGACGGCAAAATGTGCTCCTGGAGCCTGGACATGCTCTCAACTCCACAGGTGGGGTTTTTTTCACCTATAAATGGGAAAAAAAAAAAGAAAATGCACCTTTCGTAGAGTAGGATACCTGCTTAATGGAACATAGCTCCCAAAACCCCAAACCCTCACATCCTTTACAAACTAAAACCAAGGGATGCACTTGAAAGAGTACAGCTTGCTTCCAGCAGTCTCTGCCAAGAGCCAAGCCCCATTTCCTTTACCACAAATCATGTAATTATTGTAATACCTTAATACATAGGTCAGTTTCAAGTGAAAATGAAATAATCCATTTTAAAGCAGAGCAATTACAGAAGTCACCCATGGCAGGAATTGTTGTTAATCTACAGCATTGTTTAACAAATATGGACTCGATTGCACTGCTGCTGCTGAACACTCCTGAGGCACCACAGCCTTCCAGGGCACACAGTCAGAAAGTTTCCTTTGCCTTCAGTAGCCAAAACAACAAATAATGCAAATGAAAAGTTTTAGAACAAATTTTCCCACTCTGAAATGTTCCCTTCTCCTCCTCCTTCCATTCTTTTTATCAGAAATGAAAAGAAACACAAGAAAATTGTCCAAACCACCAATGATTAGAATAATGGAAACAAAACAAAGAATCTGATTCTGAGAAAGGTCCATGCAAAGCATCTTTAAAGCATTATTTTCTGGAGTAGCACAATTTCTATTCCAAAGCATCACTGAAGAGGTGGGACTCCTCTGTCCTAATGTGAGCCATCTAACAGTTAGGCCCATGTTAAGTCTAAGGCAGTAAATTGAGTTCCCTTTACAGTTAATGTCCAGAAAGACTGGGTACTTTTGGAGGATGGCACATGGCTTGTGGGGATGTAGAGAATAAAGACATAGGACTTGATGTCAAGCTACATACCATAGCTTTAAACTGGTAGGAGCAGAGTGTTGCTGATGTGTGACAGTCTGAAACATTCCAAAGACACAGATCCAGAGCATCTCTGTACAGCTTTGGTGTAGGCACTGGGAAGAGAGTTCAAATTGTCTAAATACTAAATTATTATCTCATTCCAGAAGATTTTCACAAAGATATATGATCCACAGGCACTCTGCCAGTGAATTTCCAAGTCTTGTTTTGCCTTTTTAATAGAACAAAATGTATTTCAAATAGAAGTAGAAACCAAGTAGGGGTTAGCAGCCCTCTCCTCTTAAAAGGGATGACCAATTTTTTTAGCTACAGCAAAAAGCCCTTCTGAGTAACACAGAATTATAGAATTATTTTGGTTGGAAAAGCCCTCTAAGATCATCAGGTCTTAATCATCAACCAATACCAACCATGTCCCAAAATGCTGTGTCCACAAGTTTCTTGAATACCTCCAGGAATGGTCCCTCCACCACCTCCTTGGGCAATCTATTCCACAGGCTTTGGCCCTAGAAGAACAGCAGCTTAAACAGAGAAACCATACCCATTTAAATAGCTAAAAATGGGAATGGCTACATCATTCAGCCCCTCTGTGGATTCTTGGGTTGCTCCATTTAGGCTGAACAACCACAAAGCTGTGCAGAACCTGCTCCAACTGTGTGCATCTTGCAACGGCCACGAACTGTTCATGCTGGCTGCATTTGCAATAGCAAAACCAAGCATGCTGCTGTACCAAATGAAAAAATCCTTGTTGGTTTCTAGCTTGATGGTGGGGTCTAGAGGGAGTGTTTCTGGTTACCTCAGCAAATCCCTGAGAAACAGTGCTTAGAATGGTGGCAATGACAGGAGCCCAGTTTTTCATTTTGTTCTGCAGCAGGACAAATGGCACAGTCCTCAGGAGCACACAATATTATACATTGCTTGATAAACGATTTGTTTCCAAAAGGTTTGTAAATAGAAGGGTATTGCATGGTTCATTAGACCCTGGGGCTGGCAAGTGTAACCATTAAGGTATTATCTTTAGTTTCTGCACCATTTGATTTGAAATTCTCACCTGTCATCTCTGCCTGATTGAAGATGATGTGGCAAAGACCAGTGCGTTCCAGGTGCTCTCAAACATGTGACAGACACTGTTGGGGATGGTAGGACCAGTGCATCCCATGGGGTTCATGGCACTGCATCTTCTTGCAGTGTCATAGTATCATAGAATCATTAAGGTTGGAAAAGACTCCAAGATCATCAAGTCCAAATGTCAACACAGCACCACCATGCCCACTACACCATGTCCCAAAGTGCCATGTCCACATATTTCTTGAACACCTCCAGGGATTGTGACTCCACCACCTTCCTGGGCAGCCTGTTCCAATGCCTGACCACTCTTCAGTAAAGAAACTTCCTAATATCCAAACCTAAACCTCTCTGGCACAACTGAAGGCCATTATCTCTCATCCTTTGTAGAAACCGAAGTCTTATGTCAAATACTTTCTTCCTCCCCTCCTGCTCCCCATGTGTGGCAGTTTAGGCTGGGTGCCCCCTCCTACTGCCACATAAATTACACCTCTGGTGTCCTGGGTACCCACCCAATAGGGGTGGACACAGGAAATGGCCTATTTCTACCCATAAATCCTGCGCCCTATAAATCCATCTGCAGAGTCATTCTCTTCCTCTTTCTTCCCTCTCTGTCCCCGTGGGAGATGCTTTCTTATCGGGTAACGGTGGGGGAGTATCTCAGGCCCCTTAGGCCTGACTAGGCCTAATGCCAGGAGGAGAATGGAGGGGGGGGCAGTCTCAGACCTGGCCAGTCTGAGACTTGCCTAGCAATGAGGAGGGGGGGGAAGAAAGAGCCCTGGGAGTTTTGGGTAGACCCTCAGGTGGGAGAAGGGAAGGATTGGAAGCCTCTGGGAATTGTGTAAGGGACTCTGTATGCTTTTGGGATGTTCTTTTCCACTATGCTTTGTAGTTTTCTGTAGCTTCACCAATCGCTTTTCCATTTAAACTCTCCATCACTCTCCAATCCGTTTGTGTGAGTCTCATTCTTTTGTCCCTTTCGGGGCAAGAGATGATCTGTCTGGCCTCAAACCAGCACACCATGTAACATTTAGAAATGAATTAGAAAATAAAACTTAAACCAGGGAAACAAAACAATGATCGCAGAATAATAACACAGATCTGTTTTGTTAGGAGAGCATGGAGCTGGTGTACAATAAGTCCAAACCAGTGGCAGTTACAGGAATGGCTTTCCCAACCGGAGACGTCAATAACTTTGTTGTGGGCAGTGAAGAGGGCACAGTCTACACAGCCTGTCGTCATGGAAGGTGATGCTCAGCACTTTGTATTTAAATAAGATTGTATACCTGTATGGGTGTGAGGTGGCCAAGTGTCTGTGGAGAGTGGTGGATGTCTTTTTTTCCCTTGGATCAATGGTATCTGTACTCTTCTACTTTGCATGTCAAGGACAGGAGTCTCCTGACCCTGAGCATCTGTGCAACAGCCTGTTGTACTGGGGTAGTTGCCCCATGTTCCCTGCCTGCTTGGTGGGAAGCAAAGGCTGCTCTTAGGGTTTGATTGCCTTTACCTTTTTCAGATATCTGCCTGAAGAAGAGACAACTGGGACCTCAGAATTTCTCTTTCTCACCTGTGAGGTGAGACAGAGGTTTAGACAGATAGTTGAAATCTATGAGCAGGCAAAATCACAGAAGAATGGTAGGGGTTGGAAGTGACTTCCAAAGATCATCTAATCCAACCCACAGGTAGAGCAGCCTCCCCTAGATCAGGTTGCACAGAAACTTGTCCAGGCAGGTTTTGAAAGTCTCCAGAGAAGCCATGCTGTCATGGTCACTAGAACAGGTGAGGGGACACCACGCTAGCAGTATGAGGAACCAATTTCCTCTCGTGCAGCTCCTCATCTCTTTGGGTATGCTGCCTTCACCCTGGCACAGGGCTGGCAGCTTTGTCAGAGCTGTGGCTAGTTTTGATGTATTTTCTTCCACTGGCATTTTTTCTACTAGGTAACTAAAAGGGTCATTTCATGACCCCTCTTTCTGCATGTGCTGGGAGACAGCAGTGACAAGTGATCTGGCATATCTCTGCTTCCTTACACAGTGTTGTGCTTTTCCTTCCTAAGAGCTGTTCCAGCCTCAGGCTGATGAAATGCACACATCCCCTTCTTCAAAGTGATGGCTGTAGGATGCCTGATCACAGCAACAGTTCCTTCACTCTTCATGCAAAATGATTGGCTTCCTAGTAACTTGATTGACTGCTGGAGAAAGTTATTTTAGATATCTAAGAGCAAAAGAATTGCTCATGATCTGTCATTAAAATATTTGCATTTTTTTTCATGGTTATTCTTTGTGATAATGGCTTACTCAGAGGCATAAGATATAGTATAATTATAATTTAGAATTATATTATAATTATACATAAATGTTATTTGAGCTACAGTAGTAGGTAGTGTATGTAAAAGTGAGTAAGGCAAATCATCAGAATTAAAAGTCTCCCTGTGATGGATCCTGAGAATTAATTAATTGTGCCCATGGAAGTAAACCTCTGCAGGCAAAGGTTTTACTGAAAGGAGAGATTTACAGATTAAATGGAACTGTAAAAGGAAACAGGAACCTAAGATTAAAGAAAAATGTTTAATCACCAGATGTTAAACCACTCTCTGAATCATGCCAATGTCTCTTCTTCCTGCAGTAAAGCTGGCATTGGGGAAATTTTTGAAGGCCACCAAGGACCTGTCACAGGAATCAACTGTCACATGGCAGTGGGTCCAATTGACTTTTCCCATCTCTTTGTCACATCGTCATTTGACTGGACAGTCAAGTTGTGGACCACAAAGGTGAGAACTCCGAGCTGGGGTGGGCTGGGAAATGCAACTTCTGAAAATGCCACTGTCACAACATTTCAGTATTTCATTCCACCAGATCCTAAGCATCAATTCATTGAGAGGCTGTGCTTAGAACAGGTGTAGTGGTAGAATGATAAGTAAAATGTAGACCTAGTGTAACTGTGTCAGCCGTGTTCACCCTGGAATATGCCTTTCAATGGTAGTTTCAGCTGGCCTGCACTTCAGTATGAACCCTAGCACTGAGCAATTCCACAAAGCAAGATGGGGATATCTTACACTGTAAGTCATCAAACAATCCAGCCAGGAGTCCCTGTGCAATCTAAATTGCAAGGCTAATGCTGCACACCGTGGTGGTGCAGCTGCAGGAACACTTTGCTGTGATGAAGCAGGAGGGGAAGCATGTTCATCTTAATCAATGTCACTCATGAAATTCCTTGCCCTAGGAGGCTGTGATAGTCACAAAGTACAAATTGACACTGACTGCTGGAAGCAGGGAGGAAATATATGCTGGAGCTTGCATCCGTGATCACCATGGATGGGTTGTTGACTACTCTGTTGAGGTATCTCCTTGACCTCTTACGTGGAGGGCATTATGAACAACAGCAATGAATACACAGATCTGTGGAGCTCTGAAACCCCAACACCCCATAGCACTATAGGAATACAGGGTAATGGCAACCTATGGAGCAGGACTTTGGAGACCTGGTGGGCAACAAGTTATTCATGGACAGCAGTGTGCCCTTGTGGTTAAGAAGGCCGATGGTATCCTGGGGTGCAGTAAGAAAGGTGTGGCCAGCAGGTAAGGGCAGGTCTCCTCCCCCTCTCCTCTGCCCTGCTGAGACCACATTGGAGTATTGTGTTCAGTTCTGGGCTCCCCAGCTCAAGAGGGACAGGGTTATACTAAAGAATGTCCAATGGAGGCTGTGAGGATGGTGATGGGACTGAAAATCTGTCTTACGAGGAAAAGCTGAGAGACCTGGGGCCGTTTAGCCTGGAGAAGAGAAGACTGAGTGGAGATCTTATTAGTGTTTATAAATATCTGAAAGGTGGGTGTCAAGGAACAAGGGACCAGTCTATTTTCAATGGCATTCTGTGATAGGACAAGGGGAAATGGATACAAACTGGAACAGAGGAGGTTCCACCTCAACATGAAAAAAAATTTCTTTACTGTGAGGGTGCCAGAGCACTGGAACAGGCTGCCCAGAGAGGCTGTGGAGTCTCCTCCTCTGGAGCCTTTCAAGACCAGTCTGGATGCCTTCCTGTGTGACCTTGCCCTAAGTGATCCTGCTCTGGCAGGGAGGTTGGACTTGATGATTTCCAGACGTTTCTTCCGACCCTTAACATTCTATGATTCTATGACTAAAGAAACCAACCTGATTCCTTGTATAGGCTGAGTCACACAGGAGAATGAGCAGTAAAATCCCAGTAGTATAAGTCATCTAATCAGCTCTTTTTGTCATATGCCAGAGGAGGGAGCTGCCAGGCTTTTGTCTTATTCATGTGTTCATGCCTGTATTTATTTCACATCTTGAACTGCACCCGGCAAAGTTCAAGTGCTGGAAGTTGAGCCCAGTCAGGAAGTATCTCAGCATGTGTTCTTCCAAGGCATCAGTGCTTGGAGGTGCTAGGACAGATGCACAGCAAATGTATATACAAAAGGGAACAGAAGGGCTCATGTGAGAGCCTTGTGCTGCAAACAGAAGCACAGTTTCCTAGACAAGAACTGGAATCAGTTTTCATAGTTTGTTAATGGTCTTACCCGAGTTGCATGCTAATTAACAGGTGGTATCTTTTCCTGACCCACACTGACCGCAACTGAAGGTTTTGTTTGAGTATTACATTTTAGGACCTAACTCATTCAACAAAGAGGTGGATAATTTACCTGATTTGCATGTGACCACATACACCAGTGAACCCAATCTTAACCAATGCAGAAGTGGTCCAGGGGAGTAATCCTGGGCCTTCTGGAATGGATCTGAGATGGGTCCTGGGTGGTAAACCTCAGGATAACCAAGGATATAAAAAGGGTAACCATGTGATGGAGAGTTTAGATGTTAGCTGGTTGGGGCTGGCTAGGCTGTTTGATATCTGAGATAATGGAGTCCTGGACAGTGGTAACTGCTGGCAAAGAAGTATTGGAGGAGTGAAGCTGGAGCTGAGTAAGGGGAAAAGAGTCTGTGAGGACTGAGAAATTGAAACACAGGTACTGAATTCCAAACACAGATGTTCAGAAAAGTCTAGGATGAGTATCTGACCCTCAGCTTGATGCTGAATATGGCCACAAGGGTCACACCCATTTGCAGCTTAGATGAAATTATATTAAATGATAATAAAACATGGGTTTTATTTTGAGCCCCTGAGATTTTAGAAGTTAGCAGTAACTCTAGCACAGCATATTTTGGACACAAAGACACTGCAGTTAGCACTGCACAGTTATCCTTGTGGAAGAATTTGTTGCTGAAATGGTTAGGTCAGATCCAATACAGTCAGTTTTCAAAGATCCAAACCATTTACATTTCTACTATCAAGCTGTGGCTCATCTGGGAAGAGGGGCTTCCTGAGGAGGAGGCTGTTTGACTTAGCTGATGTGAGCTGTGATGTGTATGTGACACACGACAGCTCCACTCAGAGCTGGAAGCCATGATGCTGTACTGGATTGCTTGCTTTCTTCTGGAGCAGGGCTGAGCAGCAGCAGCCCCAGGCTGTGAGGACATCCTCTGAGACACTAGACAAGTTCTTGAGTTGTGATGAATATTTTCTTTTTCTTTCTGTGGCAGTTTAGGCTGGGTGCCCCCTGCCACTGCTACATGAGATACACCTCTGGTGTCCTGGGTGCCCACCCAATAGGGGTGGACACAGGAAATGGCGTATTTCTACCCATAAATCCTGCACCCTATAAATCCATCTGCAAACCCGTTCTCTTTCTCTTTCTTCCCTCTCCGCCCCCATGGGAGATGCTCTCTCTCTTATCGGGTAATGCCAGGGGAGTATCTCTCTAGGCCACTTAGGCCTGTCTAGGCCTAATGCCAGGAGGAGAATGGAGAGGGGGCGGGGGGGCAGTCTCAGAGCTGGCCAGCCTGAGACTCGCCTAGCAGTGGGAGGGGGAACAAAGAGCCATGGGGGTTTGGGTTTACCCTCAGGTGGGGAGAAGGGAAGGATTGGGAAGCTTTGGGAATTCTGTGAGGGGTTCTGTATGCTTTTGGGATAATCTTGGCACTATCCTTTGTAGTCTTTTGTAGCTTCACCAATTGCTTTTCCATTTAAACTTTCCATCACTCTCCAATCCGTTTGTGTGAGTGTCATTCTTTTGTCCCTTTTGGGGCAAGAGACGATCTGTCTGGCCTCAAACCAGCACACTTTCAATTTCACTCTGGCAGAAGTTTCTTTCCATAAACCAGGACCAGGAAAGTGATTGTCGCTCTGTACTCAGCACTGGTGAGACCACACCATGAATCCTGGGTTCAGTTTTGGGGCCCTCACTACAAGAAAGACATTGAGCTGCTGGAGCACATCCAGAGAAGGGCAATGAAGCTGGTGAAGGGTCTGGAGAACAGGGCTGGTGAGGAGCAGCTGAGGGAAATGGGGTTGTTTAGCTGAGGGGAGATCTTCTGGCTCTCTACAGCTCCCTGAAAGGAGGTTGAAGCCAGGTGAGGTTGGTCTCTTCTCCCTACTAAAAAATGAAAGGAGGAGAGAAAATGCCCTTATGTTGCACCAGGGGAGGGATTTAGGTTGGATATTAGAAGGAACTTCTTCCCTGAAAGGGTTCTTAAAGACAGGAGGTGGTTGAATCCCCGTCCCAAGAGGCATTCCAAAGAAGCAGATGTGGTACTGAAGGTCATGGTTTAGCGTCGGACTTGGTAGAGTTAGGTAATTGTTGGCCTCAATGGTCTCAAAGATCTTTTCCAACCAAAATGATTGTGTGGTGTGATTCTATGATGTGATGCTGTCTGGATAATTCTCTTGGCCAGAGCTATTATATATTTAGGGCTCTCTTTGTTCAGTCAGGGCCTGGTCAGTCAGTGGGCTTTGAAGAAACCCATCAGCATGTTTGATTCTCTGAAAAAATAGTGGATTGATACAAAGCATTGGGTGTTGGTTTAGGAGAGTTTACTCAGAAACGGTTTGTTCCTCTGGTTTCTCATTTGTACATTTAATCTCTCTATCAGCATACAATGCTGCATTGCTTTCCTGCTTCTACCAGTGTTGTCTGCTTAATCCTGTGCACATTATCCTCTTTGGTCATGAAATTCAATTCCTTTCTGTTTCACAGGTTCAGAGTCAAGTTCCAATTGTAAAGTGAACCATAAAAGCTCTGTGTCTGTATTGTCTATTGATGTTGTGTAGCACCCTGGGGTGCTTACAAGAAAGGCACTTTCTTAACAGGTATTTGATTGATGGATTGAAAGCAACATTTCCCTTTAAAACTCTGGCTTGACATTTTATCTGGTTTTGTGGTTAACACATTTTCCCTCCAAAGGCAGTGCAACCAGGTGACTGAGAATAAGGTTTGCACTGAGAAAAGAAAGAAGGTCTTGTAGATAACACTAATACAAGGTTCACGTTATCACCTGTCCTGTTAGCCAATGATTAGATCCCTGTGTAAACTGTAAGCAACCAGAAGCAGGAGGAAAGAAATTTGCAGAGATAGTCACTTGATAGCCAGGGCATTATCTGGTTCCTGATCAAGTCAAAAGGTCTATCAACTTGAATTCGTGCTACAGCATGTGAGCAAATCATGGATGCAGATCTGGCAAAGGGAAGTCCTGATGTGAAGTGTCTGCAGAGCTCTGCCCTTAATTAGGTATTGTTTCTATGAGGCTTGCTAAGTGGAAATGCTAAGTGTTGTTAATTAATTAAGCACTAATCCTCATGAAGGAATAGCATGAGGTTAAATGATGAACTGTAAGTATTGTTATTATTGCAGCAATTGCTGTTTGGAGTGCAGGTCTTCACATATTGTGTCAAGGGAGAGGAGCTTCCTTGGGACTGTTGGGACTGTTTCAACTAAAGCCTAGAAGACAGCTTGTTTGCTGCACATGGAGTCAATAAATGTATGGACAGAGAGATAGATTTTGTTACCTCTTTCATCCTTCACATGTCTTCTTTATCTCTTATTCTTCCATTGACTAGAGGTGCTAATGACTGGTTTTCTCCTCCTGCATCTATGCCTAGGTCACACTCAGATGGACAGTTGAGGAAAGATTGGAGTACGTGTAACAGCATGGCTGTAACCTCTTCCATGCTTATCTTCCTCCTTGCCTAACATTTAAGTAATGGTGGTGAGTGCCATAATCAGGAGGGACAGAGATGAGCAGACTGGTAGCAGGACTACCACACAGGCATTAGCAAGGACTCAATGTACCAGAGGACACACGCCTTCAGTGACAGACTCCCTGCTTTTGTGTCGTCCCTGCTCAGTTTTGCCTTACTTAGCGTGTCAGAATCATTTCAGCTGGAAAGATCAAGTCCAGCTGCCAACCCAACAGCACCATGCACGCTAAACCATGTCCCCAAGTGCCATGTCTGCATGTTTTTTTAACTTCTCCAGGTATGGTGACTCCACCACTAGGATGATGCACTCACTGAGTGCATCAGTGGTAGCTCCTTGCTAGACCCTCTCCTTTTTTAGCCTCCTTTAGGCTCTTCACACTCTGCTTTTTTCTTTTGGTGTCCTGTGCTGTTCCACTCTGCAGTCTGTCATGCGTTTTACAAACCACATTCTGAACAGCAAAATTTCACATTTCTATCCTATGTTGCTTTTGCATGCATTTCTGTACCTTCAGTATCTTTTGCCCATCTGTTTACTTATTACCTTGGCGTGACCCAATCCTCCTGACTCTTGGAGTAAGTTATTTTACTTTGCACTTTCGTATCAGCATATGACTTCAAACTCCTTTGTTTTTAATTGGGTCTAGAGGCCCTTGTCTGTGGGCAGTCTGAAGCCTATCACTAGAACAATGCAAAGAAGCATGTAGAGGTGCTTAGGATAGGTATCTCTATTCATTCAGTCTCCTTCCTCAAAAGCCTGGCTGGTAGGATCTGTTGGGATCATCCTGATAGATCAAACTTTCTGTGATGGAAAATGGCGCAGCAGAATGAATCAAAGCATTGCATGATGGTGTGGATTAGTCACCAAGAAACCAATGTGCTCACAAGTGGGCAATTTTTAGTTTACTACAATAACAGGGTCAGGCCATCACTTTTCTCATGATTAAGAACTTTTTATTTTTTTACATGACAGATGTTATGTATTAAGATATCTGGCTATGGCTCAGATTTTTAGTATTATTGCATCACATTAAATGGGTGAGCCTCTTGGGTTAGAGATGGCACTGCCTGAAGTTAAAGATCTAGACAAAAAGGTAGTCAGACCTGTAGTTGTGACAAAAGGACAGTAAACTCAATGAACTGAGTACAACAACTTGGTGAATTCTCTCTCATGAAAATTGTTTTAATTGTAACTGGCAATGCTGGGGTCAATGAGTTGATTTAGTGAAGTCCCATAACAGATAATTAGAGTGGATCAGAGTCACAGCTGGTAAAGGGTCTAGAGAACAAGTCTTATGAGGAGCAGCTGAGGGAACTGGGGTTTAGTCTGGAGAACAGGAGGCTGAGGGGAGACCTCATTGCTCTCTACAACTCCCTCAAAGGAGGCTGGTGTGAGGTGGGTGTTGGTCTCTTTTCTCTACTATTAAGTGATAGGACAAAAGGACATTGTATGAAATTGTGTCAGTGGGAGCTTATGTTGGATATTACAAAAAATCTATTTGCTGAAAGAGTGGTCAGGCATTGAAACAGGCTGCTCAGGGAGGTGGAGGAGTCACTATCCTGGAGGCGTTGGTGAAATGTGTGGACATGGCACTTCAGGATGTGGCATAAATGGCCATAGTGGTGCTAGGTCAATGGTTGGACTCAATGATCTTAGAGGCCTTTTCCAATCAAAACAGTTCTGTGATTCTATGATCCTGTGTTGCTGGTAAATGGTGTAAAGCATTCCCCTGCCTTATAGATGATGGGCCTACACCAATGAATATGCAGCTAGCCATGAGGAGTGTAGGAGCTCCATAAGAACATCCTGTAAGCCAGGGGTTTGTGCACCAAGCCATGCTGCAAAGGTCTCCCTGAGTGGGACTGGAACACAGGTCTTCCCTGAGAGGAGGAAGTGCTGTGACGGTCTTACCATTTTGTTCTGAGATGTATCTTGTTCCCGTGAGTAACTCTGGTTTCACTGAAAGTAGGATCTTCTCAGAGTAAAGCTTTGATTTTAATGTGCTGACACTTTCTAATGAAAACCAGTTTTGTCCACTTTGGGCCAACCCTACTTCTCCTACTTTGTAACAGGATCAGCCAGGTACCCAAGAGTGAAATGGAGAGGTTACTTGCATATCCCCAAGTGTAGATGGGAGCTGGACTTTGTGAAGTTCAGAAAGTATCACTACTTTCAGTCTTGAATTTATTCACTTTTAGTGTTATTTTCTAATCTTTCTTAAATCCTTATGGCCATGTTCACATTAACACATGAGGCATTTTAGGTGACTGCACATCCTTTATTATTTAGGGCCTCCATACTTTGATTTCTTATGCAGCCACTGGAAAGAAGTAATTGCAACACATACATTAGACATTTATTGAAGGTATTACCATTGCTTCCCACCATTGACTACACAGGAGCCCTAGTCTGGCAAATAATTAATTGTTGTAGCTTTTGATGGCTCTCTTGCATCTGGACAGCCTCAGGTCACCTCTAAACTGGCAGATGGGGCAGCATCTCTGAGTTCCTGGGTCTATCTTCTCATTTTGGATTCTCCCAAACTACTGTCAGGAAGGAATCAGCCTCTTTAACCCATGCCACTCAAAGAATAGCTGAGATATAAGCAGAAGAAAGCCGTGGTGTGTTCTGCCCAAATGCTGACCTACATTCTTCACTACCACATCACCAAATCTGGATTTGCATCTGCGTCTAGTGCCATCGCAAAAGAGTATGGGGACTTTAGGAAGGTAGAAGAAATAACATCAAGAAGAAAAAAGGGGGAAAGAAACAACGAACTGTGAGCGAGACCAAGACTTCAGTCTGGTTTGGGAGTAGGTGGGATGAATACAGACAGTTCTCCCTATTTTCTTCTCTCTGTGGAATCCTTTACCACTCCTCCCACCCACTGATTTTTTTGGGGCTCAAATGTCTCTCTCGGGGTAATTTCATTCCTCTTACTTTGGTTACTTGGCTAGAAGGGTCCCTGTTCCTGCTGCATTACAGCACAGATCTCCATCTTGACTCTGCTCATAGGGCAGCCACCCTCCTTTTTTGACAACACTGCATTTCCAGTGCTGCCTTTTCTCTTTGATAAAAGCAATTCAAATGATTCATCTGATTAATCACTGTCCAAATGCTAATTCTGTCTGCTTACAGAGAAAGACAAAGGGTGATAAAATAGCACGCTGGATTTCATGGAAACTGTCTCTCTGTGGCGTGAGTTCAGAATGTTGAGCTTGATCCAAAAGCAAGGCAATGAATGAATTTGCTTCAGAGCTCACTTTCTGTCAAAAGGCCAAGCTGACTTGGGAAGAGGGTGGAGTTGCCTGTTCAGACAGGATTTTTTTAGTTTTCGCCCTTTACCTCTGGAGCCAGAGGTCTGGCTCTCATCCAGCTGTATAAAAAAGATGATTATGGTATTTTCTAGGTAATTTTAAAGAGCAAAACTAAAGTGAAGTCAGGTGGCTTGAAATTAGCCCCAAGTTCTTCACATGAAATGTTTCTCATGATTCTGGTTTTTGGTGTAGCCATATTTGAAGAGTGATAGGAAAATATTCTTCAGCTGGCCAACATACTTCATTTTACTCTCACAAACCATGCTCCGTCTTTGTGAAACACAGAAAAATAAAACAGTCATCTAAAATACCAAAGCTGTGCTGAAAAACTCAGTGGGCTAAACTATTTCAGCAACCCTTAGCATAAATCCAGCTGTAGCAGTGAAAGCTTCCTTTGCCCATAGAAAGCAGAATTGAATTTCAGGGTACAAACCGAAGTCGTCATTCCTTTTTCCCCTGAAATCAAACTGCAAACCTCCCACTGTCTGTTCTGCTGCAGAATGATGCTGGAGGATTGAGCTCACATGTAACAGTGAAACATTTCAGGGAACTTATTAAAATATAAAACCCAGGACTTCTTCCCTAGTGAAAATTTTGTCCCATCTGCTTCATGTATTCATCCTTTCTCTGCCAGGTCGCAGACTTTTACTGTCAGTAAAAAGATGGAGTTCCTGCAATATCCTGCAAGATGGAGTTCTCTTCAAGAATAATTAGCCTCAAAACCATTGCTTGCTGACCCATGAAAGCTCCGCAGGCATCCTGGTGGCAGCAGCTACAGATACTAATCCTGACTGTTCAGCAGACAGTGCTGTAATATCAGGCTGTGTCAGGCATCCTGCAATGTTCCTATGCTCCTGCCTGCAATTCCTGGCAGCTGGAACTGCAGCAGCCTGGTAATTGGCTGAGTCCACATGCAATACTGGGCTGAGTACCCTGGGATGAAACAGCATTTTCCATTAAAAAAAAAAATCGAATTTTCAGGGGCCTCATATTGAATGTTCCAGTCAGAATCACAGGAGTGGGAAATGCAGTTAAAATTTTCCCACTCCTCTCCTTGCCTCACAGTTAGAGACAAAGTACCTCTCTTCAATAACCTGAGACCTGAAGCAGGGAGATCAGTCTCCAACAAGAGTAGGCTCACGACCTAAGTGCATGAGGCACCACCTCTCCTGCATGACAGCAGAGCACTAGCACAGTGATCCAGCTCTTCCCAAGGCATCCCACTCACTCTTCAGCTCTGTTCCCTGATCCCACCTATGCAGGATATAAACAAGGAGTGACAACTAGAATTAGAAGGCCAAATCTGCCCTTCAGCATTTCACTCTGTGTTCAGTGTTTCCTCTGGTGATTCTTCCACCATTCTAGGGAAACCATACCTTGCTCATATTTCTTAGCAAGTCCCCCAACTCCTTCTCTGAAAAAAAAAAATGTAGGAATATAATCACAGAAAGGCATGAGTATGACCTACAGAAACTGTGAATCAGTTTGCTAGGCAAGGACAATATGACCAGTAGTGTTTTGAGCTTCTGAAAGGAAGTAGTTGAAGCATCTTTAGAAATAGGTTGAAATCCCAAAAGAAATGATAGCATTTCTAAAGGGACTGAAATGCATGGCTAGTATCATAAGAAGTAGTGCTGGCTTGCTTAAAGCATGTTTTAACTAAACGGTGGAAAATGTGATTATAATGTGTGATGATGTCAGCAGGCTGAGGAAAATACAGAACAAATGGCAAATACCTGTGCAGGCTTCTCTGTTGTTGACATCCACGCTGCGCCCAGCTTGATGTGGGTGAGTGGAGCAGAAGGCATTAAACCTCAAGCAGAGGAAACCTGTAGGCACAGCATTTGCAAGTGTGGAATAAGAGGGGCTAGAGCCTGGGAGTGAACCTGGATGATCTAAAGCACAGAAACAAGCATACACCAGCCTGGCCAGCAGGAACTGGGGAGAAAAGTGAGCTGGGGAATACTGTTCTCCTTGGTGCCTCACTATAAACCTGTCTGCTCATTAGCTTCTTCATAAAAACTTTAAGTCTGTTCTGTCAAGTTTCAAGGCCTCACACCTTCTGATGTTTGCAGAAATCATCTGTTGCAAGCAGGTGTCATCGATTCAAATTTACATTAGACATCAAGTAATACAATTTATACACAACTCACTGAAAATAATTCCTCAGCTAATAGGCAGTGGTATAGAGGAAGGCTGTGCTTTCTGCTTCTTTTCTTCGAGGATACAAAGGTCTTTCTCCACCAGGCAAGTGGAAAGGTAGAAGAAAACAACTGAAGTCTAGGCAGTACAGCTGGAATGTGTTGCACCTCTGCAGAGCACTTAAAACAGGTAAGGAAGATTAACCAAGTATAGCGTACACCTGTTGGCATAGCTTTCAGATTGCCTCCACAGACCCCCAAAAGCTCTGCTGTTTGATTTTTCTGATGCCCCTGCAATTCAGGTAATGTCCGATTACCCAGGTTTTTTCTTTTTTTATCCTCTATGCCACAGCATTAGCCTTTAAGATCAGTTCTCATCGGAACAGCCTGTGCCAATCATCCAGCTTTTTCTTTTTCCTTTGATTCCTTCTTGTATGCTCACCCATGATGCTTTGACTTTGAAGGAAACCACAAATATGTAATCATCATGTTATCTGCAGACTTGGTCTGCTCCCATAGCCCCTTTCCTTTTGGCTTCATCCTTGTCCCCTCCTCCATCTATAATAATTCCCACATGTTTATGCAAAAAATATTGGACTTTATTATTGGCGATTAAGAGAGGCAACAGCTTCAGCATTTCTGCAAGAGCAATTCATTTCTAAGAGCAGTTTTCTGCCCTGATTGCCACTTTTAGGACGCCCAAAGCCAACTAGTTGTAGTAATGCTACTTAAACAAAACAGGGTTGTGAGGTGTAAGGGTCATTTCCACACTAATTTCTTTCCCTATGTTGCTACTGAATGTAAAAATGAAGCCTGTTCCCTTGCCCAAAAATGCAGTTTAGATGTGATTCTGTGCACTAATAGACAGTGAGATGACACGTGAAATCACAGCCCAGTCAAACATCCATTGAGTCCCAGAGGTTCACCCATGATTCAACACTAAATCTGGCTGCTGGAAGGAATTTAAAGACAGGTGAAGGAGCCATTACTCATATAACTCAATTTAGGGCACCTCAGTTAGCCAGTGACATTGGGTGGCCAGGGCTGAAGAGCATAAGCATCCCCATTTTGCTTTCCCATTGCCATCCTTGAAGGTCTGGCTGGTCCTGGAAGAGATAGAGCAGACTGCACATTGTGAGTTGTGTAGGATTGGGGTCTGTGGGATAAGAATATTCTTCAGGGAGAACACAGACAGGCTTTGCTGTGCCATCAGGGATGTACCTGTAATGAGCACCTTGGATATATGGCATCTCACAACAGTTCCTGGGACTGCTGTAGCTTTCAGGAGCTAGCATAATCTGAACTCAGTTGAGTCTTGTAAGAGTAGTATTAAATTAGGAACTACTGGATGACCCAAAATTATCATAACAATTAGAAAACATATTTGGGAGAAATGTGGTAGTCAGAACTGGCAAAATTCCTATGGAGATCCATCAGCCTGAATAAAAAGACCACATAGAAGTGGAGAACATGAAGGCTTACAAGACTACTAGAGCCTTACACACAGCAGACTTGATCCCCACCACAAGTGATATGCACAAGTAAGCCCCAAACAGCTTCAGCTGGTGTCCCAAGAAGGAGTCTGTTGAAAGAGGAAAGGTCGAGACTAAAGTAAAGCTGATTTGAGGAGTATTTGGCTCACAATTCCTAGCAGCTTTTTATTTCTATTTATATTGTCTGCATCCTTTGGGTCAGCCTGGCTAACTGGCAGGGTCAGAAAGGAAAAGATGAGCCTGGATTCAGCCAACTAGTAAGATGTCTCTCTTAAGATCAAGATGACCTAGCAGATAGGGTCAATAAAACAGTGAAAAAGCTCAGATCCTAACAGGAGTGAAAGTCACACAAGATATGCCCTGTCCCAGTTTCTTCTGCATCCCTCTGGTTGGTGTGACACCATGGCACTTGCTTTAAAGACAGCAGAGTTTTGCTTGCCTCCATGTTATTTATGCTGGAAGAGATGTCTTCCTTTGTTGCCATTTTGCAGGTATTTTGGTTGTTTTATTTTTCAAATGAGTAAAGGCTATAAAAATATTTGTAGAATATTTGGTCCTATAGGGGCCAAATAAATAAAATTAGAGAATGGTTTTAAGTTGGAAGGGACCTTAATATCTAGTTCTTTGTCTAGGGACCTCTAATTCCTTATCTATGGACCTTATCATCTAGTTTCAATCTTCCATTCCCTAATTTTTCAAGGGCCAGACACAAGAGCAGCCACTCTGCTCAGGACCACTCTGGCTCTTCTCATTCCAAGTGCCCAAGAGCCCAAGCTTGAGCCTAAACAAATATCAGCTTGTTCAGAAATTTTCTATGCCAAGGAATAATGAATCTGTCGTATTTGCTGGACACCTAGAAAAACCCAGTTAGCTTGAATCATCTTTTAAGAAGACCACGCAACACTCATGGCCGTTGTTAGTACAGTGTGAGCTGGAAGTACAGGTTTGACTTAATGTCTTCAAAATGGAAAGAAAGAAAGAAGGGGATACCCCAGAATACACATCTGTACTGCTGAAGGAACAGTCTAGAGAAGTACCTTTAGGTGCAGCTGACTCCCACAGGAATTGTGCCAAGGTGTAAAATGCTCCTTTCATGAAAGAGGCAAGGCCAATAGCTTTTTCCAAGGCTCTCAGAAGTCAGATGCTAGTTAAAACCTGTGGACATGTCCACATTCCTTTACATGGGTAATTAGCTGCTTTACGGGTGGCGCCTCCTGGATTAAAGAACATTCTTCTATGCAAATAAGAAGTGGGATAGACTGGTCAGATTTATATGGGGAGGGGGGGAAATATCTTTTTATATAAATACATAGTATTTATTTTGGTAAGTTTCTTATCTCATAGACAAACACCAGTTCCTAGACAGCTCCCATGTGTTTACAAGTTCACTCTGCATTGTTCCTTTGAACAATACCAGTCTACAAGCACTGAGGATCCACAATAGATACTTTGAGGTGCTTAAGTAAATGAGGCAAATCCACTTGTCTTGGAATTGCCTTTATCACCTTCTTCCACTAAATGCTCAAATCCTGCCCTGTTGAAATCAATGGCAAACCCCCATCAATTCAGTAGGACCACATTTTCACCCCAAATTCTCTTTTTCAGTAATAAGTAACTGCATCCAGTTCTGGTATTCCCAATATAAGAAGGACACAGCTGTTGGAATGAGTCCAGAGGAGGCCCACAAATACGATCCAAGTGCTGGAGCCCCTCTGCTATGAGGATAGGCTGAGGGAGCCTAGAGAACACTCTGGGGGCACCATATAGCTGCTTTCCAGTACCTGAAGGGGTGCTACAGGAAGGCTGGAGAGGCACTTTTCATAAGGGTGTCTAGCAATAGGACAAGGGGGAATGGTTTGAAGCTGAGGGAGAGCAGGTTTAGACTGGAAGAAGGTCTTCAGTACAAGGGTTGTGAGACTCTGAAATAGGTTGCCCTGGGAGGTTGTGATGTTTCCTCCCTGGGAATGTTCAAGGCCAGGCTGGATGAGGTAGTTGTGAGGCATCCCTGTCCACAGCAGGGAGGTTGGAGCAGGTAATCTCTGAGGTCCCTTCCAAACTAAACCATTCTATGATAAGTAGAATCATAGAATCATAGAATCAAGAAGGCTGGAAGAGACCTCAAAGATCATCGAGTCCAACCTGTCACCCTACACCTCATGCCTATCTAAACCATGGCACCAAGTGCCACGTCCAATCCCCTCTTGAACACCTCCAGGGGTGGTGACTCCACCACCTCCCTGGGCAGCACATTCCAATGGCCAACCACTCTCTCTGTGAAGAACTTTCTCCTCACCTCCAGCCTAAACCTCCCCTGGCACAGCTTGAGACTGTGTCCTCTTGTTCTGGTGCTGGTTGCCTGGGAGAAGAGACCAAACCCCTCCTGGCTACAACCTCCCTTCAGGTAGTTGTAGACAGCAATGAGGTCACCCTTGAGCCTCCTCTTCTCCAGGCTAAACAGTCCCAGCTCCCTCAGCCTCTCCTCATAGGGCTTGTGCTCAAGGCCTCTCCCCAGCCTCGTTGCCCTTCTCTGGACATGCTCCAGCAATTCAACATCTTTCCTAAACTGAGGGGCCCAGAACTGGACACAGTACTCAAGGTGTGGCCTAACCAGTGCTGAGTACAGGGGTACAATGACCTCCCTGCTCCTGCTGGCCACACTATTCCTGATGCAGGCCAGGATGCCATTGGCTCTCTTGGCCACCTGGGCACACTGCTGGCTCATGTTCAGGCGGCTGTCACCCAGTACCCCCAGGTCCCTTTCCACCTGGCTGCTCTCCAGCCACTCTGACCCCAGCCTGTAGCTCTGCATGGGGTTGTTGTGGCCGAAGTGCAGCACCTGGCACTTGGATTTGTTGAATGCCATCATGTTGGACTCTGCCCATCTGTCCAGCCTGTCAAGGTCCTTCTGCAGAGCCCTTCTACCTTCTAACAGATCAACACCTGCTCCCAGCTTGGTGTCATCTGCAAATTTACTGATGATGGACTCAATCCCCTGATTGTAGTAGGTTTGGCCCAAGTTTGTCTGTTGAAAAAGAGAATGGGTTGGTATTTAAGAAAGCTTGTCAAGTTTAAATTCCAGTTGTTTTATAATAATAGCTACATAGTAGTTATATAGTGTGTAAGTCTGAAGTGCTGGTAATTTAAAACTGCTACAAAGTGACCTCTATGTGGTTCCATTTCATCGTGCTCTGAGAGTAGTGGGTGTTGGCCCTTACTCACAAATCCTTACACTGAAAAACTCTGCAGCTCTTTGCCCTTAGTTAACGGGGTTCCAGTGAGAAAATCCTGCACACATTTATATACACACTTAGCCTTAGAAATCCAGGCTACACAATGAAATCAGCATAACTGCTCTCAGGGGGAAAGATCAGACCGGGATGAAATGTCAGCTTTTAAGAAAGGTCACTTTCTCTCATGACTGAAGACAGGATGCTAAGCAAAAAGGAACTCCAGCCTGGACTGATGCAGTTATGTTCCTCTGTGTTAAAGGGTGAAAGGCAAAAAGACACAGTATGGGAAATACTTTGTTTTTCACCACTGAAGGTTGCTCAAGCTGGGAGGGGAGATAGTGGGAGCACTGGGAAGGTAGTTCAGCTCCACTGCCTACCTGTACCTCATCACAGGTCTCCCTGTTTCTCCCATCATGCTGCCGTTATTTTTGCCTTTTGGTTGGGCTGCTCACCTGGCTCAAATTTCTTATTTCCTCTCAGTGTCCCACTCCAAACTCATCTCAGAATCACAGAATGGTAGGGGTTGGAAGCTCATCAAGTCCAACCGCCCTGCTGGAGCAGGATCACCTAAAGCAGATCACATAGGAACATGTCCACTTGTGTGTCTAAGGCCTTTCTCAAAAGTTGTGTAATTCCTGTTGCCTACATTTTCCCTCTGATTTCCCATCTGACTGAATATTTCCACTGTTATGGTAAAAGCAACACATGCTGTCTATCAGCTGTACTTTCCACCTCAAATACCAGTGCTCTCCAAGTGGTTTTATTTTGCTAACAAGGCAAACTGAGGCACATCAGCTAAATCTATTTGCCAGAGACAATAAAAGGGGTGTGAACAGCAAGGTGCAGACTAGAACCAAAGCTTCTGACCCTTCCTTTCAATGCCTTGGTCTTTAGGTATTAATTGGAAAATAGAGTGGCAGACAAGTTTGGATATGTTGATGAAAAAGAAATGCTGATTGAAATTCACCTTGGATTGATTGATGTCTTAATAGTCCTCTGAATTCTGTTGAATTCTGTTACTTCTCCATGACATTGCATGTTAAATGACATTGCAGCACGTTTCCCATGATTAAGAAAAACAGCAGCCATCTATCAGCTGAACAGATTTCTTTTCAGTACCCTAATGTGTACAATGCTCATTTTCCCAGCGTTTAGCTGATATTTGAACCTAAATGAGATGTTTTCAGTGAAAATGTACAATACAGCAGACAGACATTGTGGATCTGCATGGCCCACTCTAAATACTATTTCCCAGCACCCAGTTGTAAGGATTCACTTGGAAATTTCCTATGAAATCTCTCTGCCTCTTCAAAAGCTTAGCCTGCATTGGGCCCTCAACCCTGCAAATGCTTTGGCACAGGCAAGTAAGCAATTCCATTAACACATATAAGTAACCCCACACTAAGCAGGTTGGAGAACAAGACCTTGTTTAGCTAATAAAATATTCCTTTAATATATATTTTTCCCCCTTTTCTTTTGCATAACTCCAGCTTGGCAAAAGAAATTAAAATGTTGTAGAAATGTCAGTTAATAAGCTCAAGGTCCAGTTTCATTTTTTGTCAATGTTTACTATTTTTAGGAAATGTACAAAACCCATTAAGGACCTGGTCCTGTAAATCATTCGGAGTGTCTTTCCTTAATTCAGGCAGAGGGAAAGTGAGCCCACAGAATGGATTCTTTTGTAACTTTTTTTTTTTTTTTAGATCTCTGAATAATTTGGGTTTTTTTAAATACCTGTGATGAACAGAAATATTTCAACATTATTTACCAAACAGTAGTAAAGAACACTAACACCACACTGCTTGACCCCCACCATCTGGCAAAGCCAGCATGTAGTGCAAGAGGACCAAAATCAAGTGGCAAGGGCCCAGCTGTAAACATAGATTAAACAGACTGCTTTATCTCTTAAATTAATAACACATAAGTAAAAAATTATATAGTTGTCATTACCCCCTCTACAGACAAATACCGCATGGGTACATAAAACATTGAGGCCTTCCTGATGTTGTTTCCTTTGTAAAAGGGTTGAGGGAACGTTCCAGAGGGACCTGGCAGAGATGTTCCGCAGGCAGGACTGGGACCTTCGCCTTATTCCTTGCAGAAGGGGGACGGGGGGCTGCGGGCCCTTGTCCCACCGTGCCCCGCTTGCCAGGGAGGCGGCAGGGCCGGGGGAGGCAGGAGACACTCGGAGAAGTCCCATTGTTTAGCTTCCTGTCACAAGCCATGAGAATATTTAATTCCCTTCATCTCTGGAGTTTTCATTCTCATTCAAATCTCATTTCCCATTAATTGATCGGGGATTAGCGAAACCATTATGCAAAAATTAAGACGAGCCAGATGCGATGAATAATTCATGACGGACAATTACACTTTATTCCTGATGTACTTCCGAACTTCTTTCCCACCCGCTGGAGATGCCAGCCTTCCCTGACGGCCTCACCGGGCAGGGGTACCCGCGGTGAGAGGTGCCGGCGGTGGGAAGCGGGGCCCGAGGGGAACGGCTGGAAGAAGGGCCCCGAGGACGGCGGCGGGAAATGGGGCGCTGAGGGGAGAGGCGGAAAGTGGAGCTGCGCGCGGGTGCTCGGTCGGCCCGCCCGCCGCTAGGTGTCAGGCGCCGCCCGCGGTGCGCGGAAGGGCCGCGGAGGGCATCGCACTGCTCCCCGCCGCTCTCACGGTCCTTCATCGCGGGCGACCGCAAGCGCGGTTGGCTGGAGCGGGCGCAGCGGTGCTTGGGTGCCAGCCTCCCGCACCACTCCCTCCCGCCACCGGGGTGCTGGCCGGCAGCGGGAGAGGCCGCGAGCGCTCTCCCCTCGCTCTCGCCTCCCCGTCACCCGCGCGTCCCACCCAGCTCACGCCGGGCATTTAATTTATCCCACCGGACAGTTGTTGCCCCATTAAAGCGCAAGCCCCACCCTTCGCCAGGACCTTTCATCTGGGGAAGTTTTATGACACTTTGTAAATGTGCAAAGTTTTTAATTAGACTCGCCAGACAGCCCCGGGCAGCACTAGCGCCACGAAGTCTTCATGCTTCTCTCTGCTTTACAGCACAACAAGCCGCTCTACTCCTTTGAAGACAATGCCGACTATGTCTACGATGTCATGTGGTCGCCAGTGCATCCCGCGCTCTTCGCCTGTGTGGACGGGATGGGGCGCCTGGATCTGTGGAACCTGAATAACGACACCGAGGTGAGGCGGCCCGACGGCGGCCGGTGACTGGGAGGCGAGGGCGGGCGGGCGGCGAGCTGCCGGGAGAGACCTTAACCCTGTGAAGGCCGGGGGCGCTGGGCTGGCCCTCAAGGCGCGGGGAGCTCGGCGTCGGCCGCCGCCCGCGCCCCGGGGCGCGGCGGGGAGGGCAGGTCCCGCTGTCGGTTGCTCTGACCGCCCCCCTCTCCCGCCCGCCTTTCTTCCCTTCTTTCTCTCCCGCCTCCCTCTCGGCGGGGCTGCTGCCGCTGCTGCACTCGGGTACCTGTCAGGGACGGGGAGGGCCGACTCCGGCACCCCCGGCAGAAAGCCAACGCAAATAAAAAAGCCACGGTGCCGACTCGGGAAAAGGAGGCTCCCTGCTGTCTCTGTTATTTTAAGGTGCACTTTTAAACCGCACCAGTTTTGTAGTGTTTTGGGTTTGTTTGTTTTTTATTACTATTATTTTGCCCCCACCTGTTTCTAACACATCATGTTTCAGACACGTTTTGATGCATCCCGATGCATCAAAAAAGAGGATGACCTCTTGCCAGCTCTCACCTTGCTCAGGTGGTCACCCCTTGGCATGCCTCCTCCTGCTGAGGAGGTCGCCCCTCAGTCAGCTCTCGCCTTGCTCAGGAGGTCACCCCTTGTCAGCCCTCCCTTGCTCAGGTGGTCATCTCTTGGCAGCCCTCCCCTCGCTTAGGTAGTTACCCCTTGTCAACTCTCCCAGGGCTCAGGTAGTCACCCCTCGACAGCCTGGCCACAGCCACTACAGGCCTGTCAGCACTCCCACCTGCAGCATGGGCAGGGGTGCTGGGCAGCTCGCCTCCAAGCCTCCTGTGCTCTAGAGATGTTTTGTGTCTGAGTAGGAGAGTTCATTCCTCTTTGGATTTGTCCTGTGCTCTGAATCCTTTGGAGATTACAACTTGCAAGCCCTATACCCATGAGTCTTCCTTCACCTCCAGTCAGAATCACTTGAGTTTTTTAAGCACACAGCATCTCTCTTACATGTTATTTGTGATTTTTATACCCTCACCTCTTTTCTCTTTTAAAAGTTACTGGGAAAGTTTTAAAAGCACAAATGCAAATGAAAAATAACAAGTTTTCTTTCCATTGCTGCTAGCTAGTAGCAGGGACTATTGGGGAGGAAACATTGTACCTTTGAGTTTCCCTGACAAGAAAGGCTTACTCAGGTTGCTTTTTGCAAAGATCGAGAATGGTGAATACTGTGGTTTTTAAAAAGTAATTAATTTAATTCTGCTATTACTTCAGATTAAAAAAAAATCTGCAGATTTATATTGATACTATTTTTTCTACCTCTGAATTTCCCCTAAAAAATGGTTTTGAGAAAACCTGTCATGTTGTTTGAGGTCAGTTTTAGATGGCCAGCAATCATTATTCAGCATAAAAATCAAAATATTTTTTCCACAGCTGAAGCCTTGCCTTAATGCCATGTAAAATTAAAAACAGACTATTAGGAAAAAAAAAAAAGTCATATATTAACTGACAATTTCTTTTTATTTCCAAAAACCAGATGACCAAAGAGCAAGCTGCAGTATTTCCCCCCCATACAGCCTATTTTTTACAGTTTGTTTTTTTTTTTAAGATTAGTCTGATCATTAAATATTTCTTTCATGTATACATGCTATACATTTCAGACAGAGTAAAATATGGGCACAGTTTATGGCTTCCAGTGAATGGTGCTTGCCATAAATAAGCATAGACAGGTAAGAGGAACCAGCACCGGGCGCTGCATTGTCAAGGGGAGCAGTGAGGCCTTTTGAAGTGCAGGGAGCAGGAAGCAGCACAGCCTTTTTAATTAGAGTACATACAGCTGGAGGATATACAGGAGGAGGCTCCTCAGAATTTATTTTGGGAAGGGAGGGACATATCCTTCAGGTGTTCTCATTAATGCAGGCTTAAACACAGAGCATAAACCCCAGCATTTTGAGGGGAAAAAACCAACTCAAATCAAAAACGAAAAAAAACCTTTTTCCCCACATACTAGGGCTGCAATCCTGCTCTGCTTGAAATCCACTGATGTTTTGCCATTTAGCTCAATGAAACTATAATTTCTTTAAAAAAAAAAAAAAAAGTATGGTCTGCTTGATCCCATTCCCATCAATAATAAGGCTGTACAGAGAGAACTGCTGATATATGTTCTGTGTGTTTACATATAAATACATAGCAACATTAAGGAAAAAAAAATCAAGCTCAATCCAACTCTGCCTGCAAGACCATCCCTGATTTCACAAATGATTTTGAGAGGTCAAAATCAGCTCTGGTGTAAGGATCATGCTAGAATTATTTCTGTGGTATCTGAGCTTTGTATTTTTGTGAGAACTGCATTTGGTTCTCTGGAGTCAGAAATAACCATTTGGTTTCCTTACTGAGTGCTGAGGAAACAAATTTTAAAAATATCTGTAAATGATAAAACTGGCAGATTGTGGCTAGATGTGAGGTTTTGTTGTGTGGGAGAAGCAGCACTGAGAGAGATAAATGTAAGCAGTTCCTGTAAACACTAACTGGGAGTGATCCTTGTTTGCTTTTACCAGCTCTCTGATAGGTGATAATGAGTTTATAATTTTCAAGATTTCTCTAATTGATTATGCCATTTAAGTCTGCACTGCGTTTTTGGTTTTGGTTTTTTTTTTCCCCCTGGGAAAAAGTCCTTGTCAGCATTATTGTAATAAGAAATCTTCCAACACTCATTTCTTAGATCATTATTGCTTTTAGATTTCAGAAACAAGATGGCAAAGTATTTGTGAACAGTAGAAAATGATATTAAAATGTTTAACTAGCTGTGTAAGAGCTAGGTATTACTGTTATTAATGAGACCTGGTTTTGTTTAATTGGGGAAATAATAAGCCACGTTATTAGTTATTTTGTAAACCAATTAAGAAAACACCTGGGTTTAGTTACAAAATGCTGCCTTCAGATTTTTGAGCTATAACACATTTTCCACTGGTGTTACTCCCCAGATTTAGTCAAAGCATTTCTCCTGAAAGCTGGGTGCTTTCTCATCAAAATAACTAAAATAATAAGATTGTATAACAGAGTTAACCAATGTAACTATTCTCAAAGTAGCAAAGAGTGTTTGTGTGCTTAGTGTTGCTCTGTGGACACCAGAAACTGGTTTTGTAATAGCAATGGAAGTCATCACATTTTATTTTATATTTCATAAATGAATAGAAAAAAAAATTAAAAATATTACTTGCCTACTCCTGATTTCTTTTCCCAACTGAATATTATTTTTGTGGAGCTGTGTAGTGAAATTTTGCAGAAGGATTCAGGATCCTGAATGTCAATTTCTTACCTGTGTATCCCTAACATTTATCTTTTTTATCAAAATTGGAGAAAATCTGTAAGTTATTGATGAGTCCTGTTTATGACCTGGTATTAAATCGACATTCAAACTTGCTTGTTTCTGCTGTGCTCCAACCCATTCAGGTGTTTTCTGGGTTGTGGGGTTTTTTTCCTTTTTTGCATGCCATTCCTTAGCTTTCAAAGCGTGAAGATGGTGGCTGTTTCTAGAAGCAGGCAACAGATACATTTGCAAGCAGGTTTTGACACTCTGTGAGCAATAAAAGTGAAACCTCAAAAGGAATATTCTTACGGTGCAGGTTTTTTCTGACTGCGTCTTCCTTTATCTGCTACCTGCTAAAATTGCATCTCCAAAACGTTACAGAATCTGACAAGCACCAACTTTAGGAGATTTTTGGAAAGTATTTCAAACCTGATTTAAAAAAAACAACCAACCAACCAACCAACCAAAAACACAACAGAAAAACCCCAGCAAACAAACAAAACCCCCCTAATGCTGCCATTATCAAATAAATTCTTCTCTCTGAAATCTAAAATGGGCATGTGTAATTGAACCTATCACTACCAAGAGCAGGCAAAGCTATTTTAAGATCCTCTGGTTAGACTATACTGGAGGAAAAGATTTTTATTTAGATTTTTCAAGCCTGTTTCATCACTGTGTTTTTATTTGGGTAGATAACTTTGTGGAATAGTAGCAGTATATGACAAAACCATCAGGTTTTGGGAAAAAAGCATTGGCTGTGGTCTTGTGTCTGTGGCATGAATATTGCTTATTTTCCTGTGGAACACTGAAGGAATGCTGTATTAACAGAAAAAACAAACGAACAAACAAACAAAACCACCCAACAAACAACACCTCAGCCCCAGCTCCAGAGTTATGTCTTCTGAAAGATTTGGTGAAAATTCAGTGCCTCCAATATACGCTGTGTCTAGTTGTATGTGAAACAAGTATCTTTAATCTACAGCTTGCTGAGAAATGTTGCTGCTTAGTGCACTAGTCCTCTGAAATGTGGCATTTTGTTTTTCTTTGAAGAAACCCATTTCCAAATGTTATGAAATTAATTTTAGCTGGAATTGAAATGGACTCTTTTTTTGAAATTTATTTTTAAGATCTTTTAAGTTATTTCATTTTTTTATTTTTTATTATTTTTTAGAAATCAGTGATCACAGGAGTCAAACTTGCTCGTTTTCCACTGATTTCATCATGGACCAGTGACCCCATGTCAGGTTTGGGACACTGATTCTTGCCCACTAAGCTGTAACAGACTTGAGACAGGAGCAGGAGGAGCATGCCAGCTTTTTTGGTTAATACTTGCCTGGGATAGGACCTTGCACAATAGGGAGATGAGTCCAGTAGCTTATTTGCATTTGAATGACTTTTGAAGGGAGTGAGGATGGTATCTGCTTTCTCTTTGCTCTCCAAAACTGTTTCTTCATCATTTTGCAAACAAAATCCTCTTGGATTTCACTTGGAGTGCTCAGGATGCTATGGGAAGCCCTTTGCAGAGGCTGCACTTTAGCTCGGCAGGCTCATTGTGCTCGAGGTGCCACTTTGGTTGTGCAGCCTTGTGTCCAGGTCGGTGAGGTCGGTGAGGAGCAGGAGGAGCTGGGAATCTCCAGGGAAAAAAAGAGCAAAGCAAGTAGCCCTGCTGCCCAGTTCTTGTCCTGCTGCTGGTGTGGCTGCACACAGGCTGCAGCCATAAGGAGAGTCTTGGGAAGTCTGCAAAGGTTCAGTTTCCTACTGTCACTCATCTTGTGTCAGTGTCTGGTACTGCACAGCAGGCTTTAATACCACCTTGAGGTTGCTTTATTACTGCGTATGCTGCATTGTGCTGACAATGAGGACAGGCGTACCTGTCACTGCTCCAGAGACAGCCTGGACTCTCCTGTCCAACTCTCTTTTCTTGCCTGGAGAGTGACAGGACAAGGGGTAATGGCTTCAAACTAGAAGAAGCTTGACTGAGATGAGACATGAGGAAGCAATTCTTGCCCATGAAGGTGGTGAGGCACTGGAAAAGGTTGTCCAGAGGATTTGTGGAAACTTCAAGCTTGGAAGTGTTCAAAGCCAGGTTGGATGAGGCCTTGAGCAAGCCGGTCTAGCAGGGGGTGTCTGTGCCTACAGCAGGGGGATTGGAACTAGGTGATCTTGAAAGTCCCCTCCAACCCAAACCACTCTGTGATTCTGTGACTGCTGTGGAGAGCATGTCTGTTTCTAGATGCCAGGACACCCCCATGTCCCCATCTCACCATGTGACCACGGCCTGTTCCCACAGATGGGTCTGGTGGAAGAGCTGCTTTTGCACCTGTCCTGTCCGGTTTGCCCTGACCTGAAAAGCATTAAAGCTAAAAACCATTAAAGCTAAAAAGCCTTTCTGGAAGACTATCATGCCAATCTTTAGGCTGCTACTAAAGGTGGCTGGGTGGAGCACTAGCAGATTTGCAGGTTACCATCATTTGTCTTATGAGGCGACCTAAATCAACTGAGTGATCTACCTATCTGGGACAAACACCCACACAGTTCCTTCTTCCTGCAGCATCTTTTGATGCCCTCATTCCAGCACAGATTACAAATGCTTCTGCTAAGATCCTGCTCATTGCTTTATTCATCCCACACATTAACCAGAGTCTTTGTGTATTCTTGTGGATCACCTGTTAAGTTGGTTGACTTGGTGCTGGGAGGGGGGGGGGTGGCATTTAGACAGTATCCAGGTGTATTTAAAGCAGAAGAACTCTCCTGGGGACGTAAAAGAGAATTGTGGGAATATGTTGTAGGAGTTCCTAAATGTCAGCTCAGCTCTTCTCACTACTGCTGGATCCTCACTCTGAAGTGATTAGCTCAGGATTTTCTGCTCTAATACCTAAGTTGTGACCTCTGCATCTAGCCACAGAGGTGAGTATGGTTTTAAAGGATGAGTCAGCATGAACACAGGGATGTGTCTGCTGACCTTCAGGTTATCTGGGCCTGAGCCAGAGGCCAGGAGCCAGGCCAGGACTGAAGCCACATTGGTTCTTGGTCATAAGTAACTGACTTTCTCAGCGGAAGCAGATGTGGGTTTTGTGTGTCTCCAAGGTTAAGGGGGAAAAGACTATTTCATTTACTGCCCTTTACAGCAGAAAACTCTTCCCTGCTCATTCCAGGCGATCTTTACTCTTTCCTCCTTTTAGCACATGTGATTGAAAAAACAATGAACCCTTTTTTGTGCTTCCCTCAATGACTGTTGTGTGTTACTTCCAGCAACACCAAGGGACTTCTGACTCACCCAGCTAAGCAGGACATTCAAAACTGACCCCTGGGTTTGCAGACAGCCTGATTTTATTGTCCTTCTTGTTGTTTTGACAGGTTCCCACAGCCAGTGTCACCATAGAAGGAGCTTCTGCCCTCAACCGTGTGCGCTGGGCCCAGGCTGGGAAGGAGGTAGCAGTTGGTGACTCAGAAGGTCGCATATGGATCTATGATGTTGGAGAGGTAAAATTGTTTGGGGGTTTGGTTTTTGGTTAGAGCTTGGCTCCTGGAGAATGCCACATCCAACTTTGAGACAGGATCATGTATTGTAACATCTGAGCAGGGCACCTCCAAAGAGGAAGCCAGATTTCTTTCGGTGGAGTCCCCTTTGAGTGTGTCAGTCTTCAAGCTATCATGTTAAAGAATTAACTAGAGTTAGAAAAGAAAGAAAAGTCTTCTTTGAAAGTTTTGTGTGTTTTTTAAAATGGTTTTAATGGCTCTATGGGCACAATTGGAAAAAGAGGTGCAAAAAGCAGCTGCATTATTCCAAAGCTGGTCCTGAAGGGTTCACCTTTTATATTCCAGTATCTTTTATTTCATGACTGGCTTAGTCATAAAAGCTGGTGAAGGGCCTTGAACACAAGTCTTGTGATAAACAGGTGAGGCAGCTGGGGCTGTTTAGCCTTCAGAAAAGGGGGCTGAGGGGAGAGAGACTTCATCACCCTTTACAATTACCTCAGAGGAGGTTGGAGTGAGGTGGGGGTTGGTCTCTTCTTGCAGCAAGTGACAGGACGAGAGGAAACAGGCTCAAGTTGTGCCAAGGAAGCTTCAAGTTGAATATTAGGAAAAACTTCTTCCCAGAAAGGTTTCTCAGGCATTGGAACAGACTGGCCAGGGAGGTGGAGGGGTCACCATCCCCGGGGGTATTAAAAAGATGTGTGGATGTGTTGCTCAGGGGTGTGGTTCAGTGGTAATGGCTTAGCAGTAGTGGTGGGATTGTGAGCTCTAGGTGAGAAGTTGGACTTGATCACAGAGGTCTCAGAGGTCTCTTCCAACCTCAACAGTTCTATGATTCTATGTTGTTTTTTTTTTCTTATCAAGATGTGTACAGAATACTAAATAACTGTGAATATGTCTGAGTATGTGCAAAAGTACTAACAGGAAATGAGATGTGTCACTGGGTGGGATGGTGGTTCCATGTATGATAAAGACTCAGTAGGTGCTGAGAAGTAGCAGGGTGCACGTTCTCTGTCTAAGGCTGCTTTCAATTCACTCTACTACATCTTATGAAAACCACCTGAACTGCAGCCTGTTTGGCACTGATGGGATCTACCTCTTTGTTGAGGAGTGTGGCATAGAGCCTTCTGCTGGCATTACAAGCCCTTGGAAGAATGAAAGGGTGAATCTCTGAGCAATCAGCTTTTATGTGGAGAATTTGTTTTCCATCATTATCTCTGATAGGATACTGAGATATCCATCTCTACACAGTAGGGAAACATTATAGAATACATACAGAATTATCTGTACCTCTCATAAAGTGATTTTATGGCCCGCAGCAAAATTACTTGTGCATGACTCATGGTTTTGGATTGCTTTCACTTGTGCAGGAGTTGCCTTTCCTCAAAAATGTTTGCTGAAACTTCTTGCTCTATTGTTAGCATAATTTCTGAATTGTCTAAGGTTACTGTGTTCAGATTTCTGCTGTAACACTGGCAGGTCAGGCTGTTTGTATTTATTTTTTCAGTTTTCCATGATTGTTTTGAAAAGGTGGGGTTTTTTTCTGTCTTCCAACTGATATGACAGGCTGTGGAAATGTCTTTCATGACAGAACAACCTGATCTTGCCTGGCAGTCTAGACAGGCTATAGAAATGTCTCTTTTTGCATATCATGCACCAAAACATTCATAGGATTGTTTATCCATGCAAACTCACCCAGAAGAAAGATTTTGTGTTCTGTGCAGAAGAGGTTTTTGGCCTTTCCTCTCTGACTTCAGCTTGCAAAATCAGTCACAGTGATGCATTCAGATCACAAAGAGAGACCTGAAAAGGAAAAAGAGTAATTGAGCAGTATTTATTTGAGTCCAGATCAGTGTTACACAAAGTGTTCTGCTTCATGGGTGTTGCACACCCTGCCCCTGCAGAGCCCCAGCATCTCCAGCCAGCTCCATCCACGCTTAAGCAAACAGATAGATGTCCATCCACATGAGTGCTGACAGGTCCTGGGCCATTGCAACCCCTCCTCCTCATCCATAATGAATGAAGGAGCTCATTAACTTGTTGCCTGGTTCATTTTGGCAGCATCAGGCTCTGCAGTAATCAGTGTACCAAATTTAAGAGAGGTGCTCTGGACTGCAACAACTTCAGATGCTACCAGGGCTGCTGGGTTGTTGGTGGCCTTTTCTAGTTTAAAAAAGAAGGGTGCTCATATATATTCTCCAGCACAAGTCTTCTCACTATAAAGCCTTAAGTGAGATGCAGAAGTACTTTTGCATCTCAAGAGGCTGGAACTGAGGGCTTGTACAGTGAGTAACAGCCTCTCCAGTCATTAAGAGTCTGTAGCAGTCCAGTTTTTGGATGTGTTGTCTAGTCATGGTTTTTATGAGCCAAGAAATGGCAGAAAGATGGAGAATATGGCAGGGTCCATGACCAGGTAGTTAAAAATAAGGGTGAGATTTTCAGTTAGGCCATGTAATGTTATTTCCTTAGAGTATGTAGTTTTAGTTGTTTGATTTTTGGCATGGTGTCTGAAAAGAAGTGAACACATTTATTTTCACAGTGAGGGGTCTATTTTCTCCTCGATGCTGTGCTTTATGCCCATTAGCAGTAATGGGAGTCACACACACACTTCCAGGGGAGGGAAGACTGCAACAGGCTGACAGAGAGGTGCTCTTGTGGATCAGTAACCACTGATTTAAAGACTGTGAATTATAAAATGAAGTAAAAACCCCAGCCAAACAGACGAAAATCTGGTTGTTTCAGTGTGATGGAATCTTAAAGCTGTATGAATTAACCAGAGTATATAACCAGTCCTTGTAAATGCACTTGACTCTCTCTCAGACCTAAATATTCAAACCTCTGCTGCTTTGGCAGTTGAGATGTTATTATTGTGGTAGCATGTCTAACCTATTTTAGTTTCTGTGGGTTTATTTACTGGGCAGCAAAGGTTCTGTAATATGGTAGGAGCTGATGTGAACAGAGCATGGACCACTGCCTAGAGATTTATTCACCTGTCCAGATGATTGATAGTTAGAGCTAACTGCGTGTCTGTCTTGTAGATACATTTTCTAGAAAGCTTGCTCCCATTCTGCATGCTTCAGTGAGGTTACACAGTTGCTGCTGTCAGAAATATTCTCTAACAACCATCTTTGTTGCTTACCTAGCTTACTGAGAATGTTCTTTGCACCTTTGGTTGTGAAAGAAACAGCTTCTCGTCCACCTTCCATTAGTTCTTTTTTCCTGTTGTCCCCATTAATGTCTTCCAGGTCATATTCTGCTTGCACTGTGAATAAATAGATAGAAACTGTAGATCAATGATTTCTTATTTGATTGTAATACAAGCTAAAAAGCAAGTTTGCAGCACAGGATTGGAGAGTTTGAAAATGTCATCACAAGGAGTCATTACTGTACAGGATTTTGTAAAACTAGTTACAGGAGAAACTATTGCATCTCTTTTAGCTATCTGAAAGATCGCCATTCTGGTCATGCTTTTAAAGGGTGATCAGTATGACAGGTAGAACTGGAGAAAAAGAAGAAAAGGTCTTTCCCCAGACCTTCTAGAAGGGCTGGCCTTGCCAAAGAAAGCAGTTATATGGGATTCTTTACCCAGTTATTACCTCTGGCCTTGTTTCCTTGTAGTGGAATCAGAATGGTGTTCATGGGGCTTTGATAAAATCATAGGGGTTGGCAGGGGCCAGACTTCACTAGGTTTCAGAGTCTGTATCTCCTCAAGCTCTTTTCAGGTTGCTGTGTTAGCTGTTGGTGCATTTCCCATTTGCTCCATGATGGGTATCAATGCTGTGTGTCATCTTCAAGTGCATGACCAGTGAGGGACAAGCTGGCAGCTGCCTGAAATATGTGGATGAAGTGATACCGTAAGGAATATCCCACTGGTGCCTAGAAAATAATTTCCTTTAGTTTCAGCAGCCTTTAACAGGTCCTCTGGGATTCTCAGGTTTCGAGTCAGGGAGGAATGCATATTTGTGAGCAGCTCTCACATTCCAGCATGGCCACTGAGTCACTTGATTTTCTGGATAGAGTGGGAAAGGGTTAGAGTCATGGAATCAGAGAACCATTTTGGTTGAAAAAGACCTTTCAGATCATCCAATCCAACCATTCTCTAACTCTACCAAGTAAGGAGCTAAACCATGTCCCTCAGCACCACATCTCTGCTTCTTTGAAACATCTCCAGGGATGGGGATCCAACCACCTGTCTGGGGAGCCTGCACCAGGCTTTGAGGACCCTTTCAGTTTAGAATTTTCTTCTAATATCCAAACCTGGTGTAACTTGAAGCCATTTCCTCTTGTCCTACCACTTGTTACAAGGGAGAAGAGACTCACACCTACCTCAGTCCACCCTCCTTTCTGTAAAGGTGTAAAGACCCAGGTCTCCCCTCAGCCTCCTTTTCTTCAAACAAAGCAACCACAGTTCCCTCAGCTGCTCCTCACCAGCCCTGTTCTCCAGACTCTTCGCCAGCTTTATTGCCTTCTCTGGACCTGCTCCAGGACTTCAGTGTCTTTCTTGTAGTGAGGTTGGTACTTTGTACTCCAGTCTTTAGATCCCTGTGTTTCACTATAGATATCATATGGAAAACACATCCAGCATCTCCTTCATGCTGTTAAAACCTGCTGTAGCCCAGAGTAGTTATCCAGCTGGATTTTCCAGTAGGTCTACTTCTGCCATCATAAAGCTCCTGCAGACAATATATTGAGTTAGGAAACGGAGGGGTTTTTGCCACAAAAGCAGAGTTGAGACTCTTCATAAAATATTGTATTTTAAAATCTGTGTTGAGTTACAGGTATTCATGGACCACAGACAAATGGCTCACACACACATCACGAATGCAAATTTGAGTGAATAGAGAAGGGATTGTGCTTACAACCAGGTTTTCCTGCAAAGTGCTCAAACAATTTAGAAAGTGTGTTTTAACAAAGCAGAATCTCATCAGAGTTGTTGGAAAGTGTAAAGAGAATAAGGTTTTGATGTACTTCCCCTCTGTCCTCAATTTTAGAATCTTCAGTCTTGAGAAACTTTTAAAACTGGGAGCTCTTTAAGATGACCAAATAAAACTTCTGATTTTTCACTTGAATAATATCTGAAATATTGAACAGAACAAGCTCTCCATCCCTTGCTGTTTGAACTTGGACTGATACAGCCAGTATCCACAAAGGGATTTTTGAAGTAGGTTAAATAAGAACTCCCCTAATGAAAAAAATGCACTAGTTTGAAATCAGTCAATTTAATTACTGTGGTTTATGAAGGCCATTACCCATTGCTGATTACTAGGGTGATAAAATCTTTAAGCTTTGGTAGCCTCCATAGGGGGTGAGCTGATCTAAGTAGAGCAAAGTCCAGTCATTATCACCCTAAATACTTGTGTTTCTCATTACAATATTCATTACTTTAGGTTACTCTAAATGCTTTGAGGTCTTTATGTAAGCACTGGGTTATTCTCCTGCAGAAAAACAATGTTGTTATAAGTTAAAAGCCAAGCATTTATGTACTTTTACAGTTTAAAATGGGGCTTGGCTACATCCAGACACAGAAATGTGTCCACTTCTGCCTCTAAATACCTCTGTGCACTCCTGTTCCTGGCTGGGTGCTTGTCGGTGTGGTTGTGCTAGTCTGATAAAAATGGGAAAGGTTCTGAGTTACTTTCTTCTCTCAGTTTGTTTTGATAGCTAAGTAAGTTTGAGACCTGTGTTCCTAGTAATGATCTTGGTTAGGGAAGTACTTTTCAAGAGGGAAAACAGCCACAGTGTACTGAGCCTCACGTGCTCAGCACTGGTGAGGCCACACCTTGAGTCCTGGGTTCAGTTTTGGGGCACTCACTACAAGAAAGACATTGAGGTGCTGGAGCAGGTCCAGAGAAGGACAATGAAACTGATGAAGGGTCCAGAGGACAGGGCTGGTGAGTCACAGCTGAGGGAACTGGGGTTATTTAGTGTTGAGAAAAGGAGGCTGAGAGATTTACTCACTCTCTGAACAACTCTCTGAAAGGAGGTTGGAGTGAGGCGGATGCTGGTCTCTCTTCTTCCTAGTAACAAGTGATGTGGTGCTGAGGGCCATGGCTTAGCCCTAGACTTAGCAGAGTTAGAGAATGGTTGGTCTCAATGATCTGTAAGGCCTTTTCCAGCCAAAAGGATTCTGTGGTTCAATGATCTGACTCATCTTATTTACCCAAGGCTTGTTGCTGAGGGCTGGAGCTGCCCTTTCGTTCCCTGTCACCTCTTGAAAATCTGGCAGCATTGCTGTCTCTATGCCCATTTCAGTCACCTTCTTTGTGGTCTTCTGACTTACAAAGCAGCTTCATAAACCCAATGTTGTTGAAAAGCTGACTTCAAAACCAATTTCCCTCTTGTATAAAAATGTGTATTTTTTAAAACATACCAGTGAGAGATGTGCATCTGGGCTACTGGGAGAGCAGAAAGAGTGAAGAACTTGGTGTGGCTAGCCAAAGACTTCTGAGGCCTGGTGGTGATACGGATGGTTCATGTACTTGGAGATACAGGAGCACTTGGGGCCAGAGAGGGAGAACTGGTGAAGCTGAGGACACGCTGCCACTATCATGTGGCTGCACACTGGCCATGGATTTGAGCCCAAGATTAGAAGAATATTGAAGCTGCAGAGCAGGTAGGGCCAGTGGGACAAACAGCCTCTGGAAGTGGCGCCTGTCAACAAGATTTTGTGATGTTCTTGTGTATGACACAGCAGTGGGCCACACCTGGCCTGTAGGGTCACTCTTCTGCCTGTGCTATGAGCTACACTCGTCCCTGGTGACAGAGCTGCTTCTCTTTCAGTATACATCTCACTGAACACGGAATTCGCCTTCTGGTTTAATCTGACTTGTTAAAATTACAGGAGGAAGTACCAGATGTTTAATGAAGATGCCCTTTCTTTTGTTGATTAGAGAGTGGAATCAAATGGACATGAGTGAAAACAGACAGGGAGGAGGAGGAACAAATCATCATCCTAAAAATTTGATTGATTCTTCATCCTCACCTCCCAGTTGTTTCTCATGAACGATGTCAGTATTTCTCCAGAGGCAGCTGATTAGCTCCTTGGAGAATGTAATGGGGGTAAAAAGACAGGAGTTTCCACTATGATACAAACATCTTTTATAAGAATTCCTCAAGTCCTCATCATGTGAAATAAAAAGCTTTAAGAAAACCAGTAAACCAACCAACAGAAAGCTGGCTCCAGTACTTTTGATTCCTTGGCACACTACTTGTAAAGCCGACGTGTGTTTCCTTTTCCCTTGCAAAGGCCCAGATCCTCCCCCTGCAGAGAGGATCAGAGGGAACAAGCCACATGTGACAGGAGTTAATCATGTAGCTTAATGCACTATTAGAAGGCACTCAGATAATGAAGTGATGAGAGCAGCAGAAGAGAAGCTGTAAGAGATCATTCCCCTTCTGCAGGAGGGGGAGCAGGGAGAGCTGAATGTGACAATCTTCCTGACAGTATTTTCCTGCTGAGCTGGGAAACACTGTAAAGGTCAGGAGAGAATGGAGAAAGGCAGGCTCCAGACTGGGCATGCCAGTCCCTCCACTGTATGTTTTAGCACATCAGCTCTACCAGTGGCTTTACTCTTGGCTCCTCAGTTACTGCTTCTCCTGAAAACCTTTCATGAGGCTTAGTGGAAAAGATAATCTGGGTCCAGGCTTTCTGTGGTCATTGTAGATGAGGCAGGGGAAGATGAGCCAGTGCTTTAGCTGGTCTGTCCAAGGAGGTTGTGGATTCCCCTTCCCTGGAAGTGTTCAAGGCTGGCTGGATGAGGCCTTGAACAATCTGGTCTAGTGGAAGGTGGGGTTGGAACTAGGTATCTTTAAGGTCCCTTCCAACCCAAACCATTCCGTCAATCTATGAATCTTGACCCTGCATCCTGATCCCCCACCAGTATTCAGAGCTGAAGTCACTACATGTTAACAGTATGAGAGTATGTGTTTTAAATAACTAGTTAGTCTGTTGGGTGATAATTCCTCTGAAAGCTTTTACCCTCTTTCTGATGTGCAAAGAAGTGTAACAGAAAAATGTTCATAGCTTTAAGTAACAGAAAGGGGCAAAGCACCCAATGCAAAAATCGGTTTTGAGCTCAGTGTGTGTGCAGCAGTTTGCAAATTTCATTGACATTCATGTGTTATCATTCTGCACTTCTGAAGCAAGAGCTGCTTTGTGTAATTAATTTTCTTCATGATGCTTCTGTGGTTTCAACCTGTCACATCCAGAGGCAGTTTTCATTCTGAGAATCCTTAACTATATTTTCAATTTTTTTTAAATGATTTGCAAAGTGGTCTGTTTTGAACATGAAGAACTATTTAATTCGTGACTTGGAAAGTAACAGTTAAACCTAAAATATCAACTGAGGATAACTCTGGGCCTTAACACATCCTCTTCAGTGCCTAAAATTTCATATTCAGTGCTTAATTTAAATGTGAAATGTATCCTTCAGCCTAGAGTGATGGAAAAAAGTCTGTCTGAAATGAAAACAAAACCCCAACAAAACAAACCCCCTGCTATTTCATGGATGAGCTTTTGCTGCTAATGGATCGTGTGCAAAATCTCAGGGAAAGCAGCAGCTCTCCTGCAAACCAAAAAATCTTTGTGCAGTTCATAAGCTGCTTTTGGTGAGAGGCCATTTGCCAAGTGGGAGCCAGAAAGCTGTGGCAAAAGTCCTTCACAGTTCCTGTTCTGCCAGATTTCGTGGCGTGAATCATGGCGTGGATGTGGCTGGCTTGGTTTGGAAAGGAAGCAAGCTGAGCTGAAGACACCGTGATTTATTTCTTCCCTGAGGCAATAACCCTTCATTCAGCTGAACTTCCAGGGAGGCACCTCTGCCAGCACAGCTGCCCATAGGCTGCAGCTCTGGTGTTTCAAGGGAAAATGATGGGACAGCTCTTCCAATTAATGTAGCTGTCAGTAAAAAAAATGTAGATATTGGAAAGAGCAGTGGGTTGAAGGCTCCTTACCTTCCAGTTTTCATCCATTTGGTATTTTTAAGCTTTCTAGTGAAATAATGAGAACTGATAACAGAATTTGTGAGAATTCTTTTTCTACCAGAATCAGAGAATGGTAGGGATTGGAAGGGACCTCTGGAGATCACCCAGTCCAATCCCCCTGGCAAGGCAGGGTCACCTAGAGAAGGTCACACAGGAATACATCTAGGCAGGTTTTTAATGTCTCCAGAGATGGAGACTCCACCACCTCTATGGACAGCCTACTCCAGTGCTCTGTCACCCTTAAAATGAAGAAGTTCCTCCTCATGTCTAGATGGAACTTCGTATGTTCATGTTGTGCCTGTTACCCCTTGTCCTGTCACTGGGCACCACTGAAAAAAAGCCTGGTCCCCTCTTCCTGACACATGGCCTTTAAGTGATCAGCATTGATGAGATCTCCTCAGGCTCCTCTTTTCCAGACTAAAAAGCCCCAATTCTCTCAGTCTTTCCTCATCACAGTCCCCTCATCATCTTTGCAGCCCTTTGCTGCACCCTCTCCACCAAGTCCCTGTCCTTCTTGAACCGAGGCGCCTAGAACTGGACACAGTATTCCTGTTCTGCATATTTTCTTTGCATATCTTCTTCCTATTCACTGAGCTTTCAGTGACTTTGAGGAAATGGCAATTCAGAGCAGGGCTGGAATCCCTTGGGAGATGAACAGCAGGCAGTGTGCCTCACGGTGTTTCTTAATCAACCTGTAAAATGATAGCATTGCAGAAGTGGTGGAAAGGTTGGAACTGCAAGAGCTTTTAGGGCACCACCTTTTTTTTAAGCAAAATTATTAGCTTTTCTGAAGTGTGACAGATGCTCCTTCTGTTCTTGTAGCTGATTAATGATTAGAAATCTCTTTCCTAGAACTTCAACAGGCCAATAGTCCCTGCCATGGAAGGGATCACTTGAGAAGATCTGTAGGAGAGGATCCCCACTGGGGACTGGTAGAAGCACTCTGGTGTGCTTCAGAACAGGCTATAAGCTTATAGCTTCAAGTGTTTCTTTTGAAAGTAAGAAGTGATCTAAGGAAACAGAATCATCTACATTTCAACTTTCAGTCATCTCTTTCAGGACAGCTGGTGATGACTCAGTGCTTTATCCTCTGGGGTCAATGCCCAGTGCAGCATTTTGATTAACTGAGGAAAGTGTGATCTGCCTCATAGCTTGGACATCTACAGTGGCACAGGCGCCCAGGGAGGTGGTTGAATCCTCATCCCTGGAGGTGTTTCCAAGAGGCAGTGATGTGGTGCTGAGTGATATGGGTTAGTCTTGGTAGAGTTAAGAGAATGGATGATCTGAAAGGTCTTTTCCAACCAAAACTATTCTCTGATCGTTCTTTCTGGTTAATTCAGGAGAGCCTGAGCCAGCTCTGATATTATATAGGTGGAACTGCAGCATTGTCTGCAATTAAAGATCCTTTCCACTTCCTTGTTTTCTTTTCCATATGCCCTACCAAGTTTTCATCCTTCAGGCTGAAGTTTTTCATAATTGGTGTTTGCTTCCAGCACAGGTTTTGTTGTTTCTTACATTTTTCCTTGAGATTAAAGACAGGATCATAACACAGAATGAAGAGCATGCTCCGACTGAGGGAGTTAGCCTTGTCTCTGACATTTCCTATCTTTGAAGTGTTCCAGTCTGCAGCCTTCATGTTCTGTGAAGATGCATTTATGTGTCATGTACGTCTAATTCAGGGTCTACATTGCAGGCTGTTCTCCTGTTAGACTGGCATCAAAATGACTGCTGCAGAAAAAGAGGACAGAGTTTAGAAAAGAATGAATTCAAATGCTTTCGATCTTCCTATGCAGGCCCCTTCTTCAGTGTATCTTTGCACATTACATATAAATTATTAAAATAACACCATTGTTTGCTTGGTATTCAAAACATAATTTACCATCAACTGTGTCACAACTCAGCAGCTACTGTTCTCCTTAGGAGAAAAAGTCAAAGTTTGCTGCAAATGGATTCAGTTTCTGTTTGAGATTAAGCTTTTTGCCTTTTTTTTCCCCCTGTCATACAAGCTAATATTTTGTCTTCTTTTTACTATGGCAGCACCAGTTAAATCAGACCCTGCTGGTGAACTGCAAAGAAATAAATCACAACAGACATTAATCTAGATGAGGGCTAAGTAATTAACTTCGTGGAAGGGTGGCGTATAGTGTGTCTGTGGCACTAGACTGACTGCTGTGCATAGAATAAATGCAGCATTTAGGCTGCCTATGGTATTCCACCCCTTCAATTAAGTAAACAAATATATAGAGAGCTACTCTGGAGTGTATCCTTTGTGGTCCAAACACTGTGTCTTATTAAAATCATCTGCAAGCAGCATGCAGGGTTTGAGTTCCTGCCAGTGGTTTCATCCATTGTTAGCAGTGATGCTGGGCTCTCCCCGGAGTTAACGACAGTGGGACTGCAGCTATGTGAAAAGGGTGCTCTTGGTTACTTTGGTGGCCATTTCCTTGCATATTACCTCCCACTTTGTTTCCATCCATGTGTGTGGCACAGGGTGTTGCCTGGAAAAATACAGGCTTTTTTCAGGGGGAAAAAAAAAATACAAAATCCATATAGGTTGAGAAAAATATCAAAGGTGGTCTGTAGTTGATTTGGGGAGGGAAAGAGTGGGGCCAGAAGAGGTGCACGCCTGCCTGCTCAGTGTGTGTGTGCGTATCAAGAGATGTAATATTTACATTTCTGTACCTGTTTTCACCTCAGTGGGAGGGATAAAACATCTGTGGAAGCCTGGAAGATAGGATCAGCTGCTGAAAGTGGAACTGTTAATTCTTGTTTTTCGTTTGGAAGCATTACAATCCTCATTCTGCACGTGGTTTGTTTTTTTTTTTTTCCAATCCAGAAAACTAACCTGATTCTTTACTCCACTTTTCCTGCAACCACCTTCAGGCTAAACTAGAAGTGGGTAGATTCAGATTAGATGTTAGCAAGTTCTTCACCATGAGGGTGGTGAGACACTAGAACAGGTTGCCCAGGGAGGTGGTAGAAGCTCCATCCCTGAAAGTTTTCAAGGTCAAGGAGCATGGGGCTCTGAGCAACCTGATGCAGTGAGGTGTCCCTCCCCATGGAAGAGGGGTCAAGACTAGATGACCATTGAGGTCCCTTCCAATCCTGACAATTCTATGATATTTTTGTCATCATTAAAAATATAATAACTACATTCAGATGTTAATCCATTGCACAGAGTATTTTGCTTTTTGAAGACAGGGTGATAGCATTTTAGATGGTGATACAGTAGCTATCGTTTCAGAGGCTGATCTGAACAATATAGCTTGACAAAAATTCTGCTTAGGGAAAACAGCACAAGTTCTATTCTCCCAAAGTTGTATTTATTAGATGATGCTTTGAAATTGAAAGAATATAAAAATGGTGATAAAACACATACGCAAGTTACTTGGTGTGAAGCCTGAGATGTCAGTCAATAAATTAGTTTACCAGACTGGCTGTTTTCCACCAACTCAAATTAATCTGAATATTTTCTAAGCTTTAATCATTAGCTGTCTATTCCAAGAGTGGTTAACTTGCCCTTCTCAAGAGTTAGAAGAGCAACAGAGTATTTTAGAGAGGAACGTTCATTTTTCATATAGGTTTTTATTGCAAATACAGCTAGGTTGGAGCAGAGACAAACAAACAGGGCTGTCTAAAATAAGATCAGCCTTTACTTCCAAAGAGCAACAAACCCAAAGGTGCATGCCAGTCAGAAGAACGTGGTGCCTAGCTACAGAACCCATCAACTTAGATCAGAGTAAGGGTTTCTAGACACAAACCTAAGCAAGCAGTGTGTTCCCCTGACATGTGTTTGAGTGGGTCACAGAGTTTTGACTTGGGAACCACTGTCACCTTCAGAGTATCCCCTGGACCACCATGCAGGCTTGCCTGCAAATGTCTAATTGAAACCAGCATGTGGCAATCTGGCCAGCTGCAGCCCACAGGCTCTGACAGGTCCTCCCCAGCCATGGTTCCTTTGCAGATTCTCCTTTTACACCTTGTGTCCACAAGGTGTGTGTTGTAGAAATGATTACAGACTGCTGTGGTTGGAAAAATCCACCCCTTCAAAGCAACCCCTCAGTCAGAGATAGTGCTGAGGAGGTTCAGAGAATCACAGAATTGTTTTGTTTGGAAAAGAGCCTTCAGATCATCCAGTGCAGCCATTCTCTAACTCTACCAAGGCTGGGGCTAAACCATGGCCCTCAGCACCATATCTGCCTCTTGGAAACACCTCCATGGATAGGGATTCAGGCACCCCCCACCCCTGGCAGCCTGTGCCAGTCTTTGAGAACCCTTTGAATCAAGAATTTTCTTATAATATCCAAACTAAACATCCCCTGCTGCAACTTGAGGCCATTACCACTTGTCCTATCACGTGTAACTAGGGAGAAGAGACCTGGCTCCAACCTCCTGTCAGGGAGCTATAGAGAGCATGAAGACCCCTCCTCTGCCTCCAGACTAAACATCCCCAGCTCCCTCAGCTGCTCCTCACCACTCCTGTTCTCCAGACCCTTCATCAGCTTATTGCCCTTCTCTGGACTTGTTGCAGCATCTCCATGTCCTTCTTGTAGTGAGTGCCTCAAAACTGAACCCAGTACTCAAGGTACTTCCCACAGCTATTTTTGTTTTGAGTAGTCTGAATCAGGCAGGGGGATTGGACAGGGTGATCTTAGAATCATAGAATGGTTTGGGTTGGAAGGGACCTTGAAGATCATCTAGTTCCAACCCTCTGCCATGGGTAGGGACACCTCCTACTAGACCAGCAATCTTCTGAGACCCTTTCAACCCCTAACTTCCTGTGATTGTAGGTGAAGACAAAATCAAGCATGGTTATTAACTGGGTGGTTGGGACTACAGGGTGTGACCCAGTGTCTCAGTGACAGGTTGAGCCATAGGTGCAGTCATTCAAAAGAAATGCAGTAGGCTGAATGTGGACAACTCCCTCTGAGCCTATGGAACACAGGGTCCTCCAAAGTGGAGGCTGCTGCAATTGCATTTTAGCTCCTCCTTGGGAGAGTCCCCAGCCCTCAGAGGAGAGCTGTGCTGGACAAAAGCATGGAGGGATAAAGGCAGGAAGAGTTTGTCTGCACCCATCCCAAAGATTTAAAGGCTCCACGGAAGGCAAGGAGCCAGGGATAAAGGGAAATATCCTCAATGAATAATTCATTTGCTGGAAAGTGGTTTTTCAGGGGAACTGGAGCTATACAGATATTTGGACAAATGGAGCTGAAACTCTCAGCCATAAAAAAGATGGATAGGAGGGGAATACATAAAACTCTTGCAATATGTTGTAATATCTGATTTCAGCCTTCTGGATGGATTCCATTTAGAGGCACATGGAAAGTGAGGACTTTTTTGGTCTCAAAATCTTTCCTTATATATATATATAGAGAGAGAGAGAGAGAGAGATATAGATATATAAAAGAGGAAATAAATATATCTATATTTTAATAGACCAAGGAGTGAATGTTACTAGAAAGTGTATGAATGATCTGAAAATGAAAGTTACGCTGATGTGTGTCTTCAGGAGCTGTTTTGTTGTTGCTGTTCTGCTTGCTCTGCTTGCTTGGGGAGCCCACCACTAGCTGACACGGATCACAGAATCATGGAATGGTATGGGTTGGAAAGGATCTGGATCATCCAGTTTGAACCCCTCTGCCATGAGCAGGAACACCTTCCACAGACCAGCTTGCTCAAGGTCCCATCCGACCTGGCCCTGAACACTGCCAGGCTTGGAGCCTCCACAGCTTCTCTGGGCAACCTGTTCCAGTGCCTCACCACCCTCATGAGCAAGAGTAGCTTCCTAATGGCTAACGTCAGTCTTGCATCTTCCAGTTTGAAGCCATTACTCCTTGTCCTGTTACTCCACGCCTTTGCAAAGTCTGGTCAGAGCATCTCCTTTCTCTGAATAATCATAGAATGGCTTAGGTTCAAAGGTACCTCAGGGATCATCTGCTCCAACCTCCCTGCCATGCCAAGTTGTTTGGAGAAGAGGAGGCTGAGGGAAGACCTCACTGCCTTCTACAGCTCCCTGAAAGAAGGTCAGAGTGAGGTGGGGCTCAGTCTCTTCTCCCTAATATCAGGTGATAGAATGAGAGGACATGGTTTCAGGTTGCACCAGGGGAGGTTTAGGTTGGACATTAGGAGAATTTCTTTATGGAAGGAGTGGTCAGGCATTGGAACAGGCTGCCCAGGTTGGTGGTGGAACCACCATGCCTGGAGGTGTTCGAGAAGCATGTAGACAGGACACTCTGGGACATGGTCTAATCACCATGACAGTATTGGATAGAAGGTCAGGTGATGATCTTGAGACGTTTTTCAACTTTAATGATTCTATGATAACAACAACAGGTGATGCATACATTTGTGGGAAGACTCTGCAAGTCTGAGACACCAAGTTTGAATAGGCTGCACTTGGATTTGATCTGTCTGTGGCCATGCTGTGCAGTAAAGGAAATGAAACGATGCTAATGCCATAGATGCATTCCTTTTGTTCTTTCTGTGGACTGACATTGTCTTCTTCAGCCACTTCATACATGTCATGCTGGTTAGGCCTTGAGCAGACAAGGAGAGATGCAGTTTTATTAAACTCAGTCAGTCCTTTGCCTGAGATGCTGTTTCACTTTAATGATTTTACTCCTTAAGAGAGACTGCTTCCATGTTTTCATTCTAGAGTTTTATAAGTGATGGTGCCCTGCACATCAGAAGAGATTAAATCTAGGACCGAAGCAGGGAAGTTGCTGCACAGCCAGTTTGGGTTGCAGCTGTGACAGAAGGATCTCTGCACTGGTCCATAGTTTACTATGGAGGAGCTTGTATAGGTGTGTGGCTGTCACCAAACCTGTGTTACAGGTACTTGTGTACTGACCTCCATCCTGCTGTCACATTTCCTTCTGCTGAAGGTTTCTCCCAGAGCAGAGCTGTCTTTCAAACAAGGACCATAGCAGACCTACATCCCTGCATGTGAGCCCAAGAGGCAGCTGTTCCAAAGCAGATTCACAGAATCATTTGGGTTGGAAAAGAGCTTTCAGATCATCCAGTCCAATCACTCTAACTCCACCAAGGCTGGGGCTAAACCATGTCCCTCAGCACCACATCCTCGCCTCTTTGAAACCCCTCCAGGGATGGGGGTTCAAGCATCTCTCTGGGCAGCCTGTTCCAGACTTTTGAGAACCCTTTCAGTCAAGAAGTTTCTTCTCATATCCAAACTAAACTTCCCCTGGTGCAACTTGAGGCCATTTGCTCTCCTCCTATTACTTGTTACTATGGAGAAAATATCAACCCCCACCCGGCTCCAACCTCCCTTCAGGGAGTTTTAAAGAGTGAGAAGGTCTCCTGTCAGCCTTCTTTTCTCCAGGCTGAAAAACCCCAAATTTATTTACACCTGTAACTCTGGTCTCCATTCCTGGGGAAAAATGCAACAAGTGGAATTCAAAGAAAGGAAAACCCTGAATTGCAGCCACACCTGTTACTGAGGGCCAAGGTGGCTTCCACATAGTGGGTACAGAGGCACAGCTACCAGTCTTGGCAGAGTTAGAAAATGGTTGGACTGGATGATCTTAAAGGTCTTTTCCAAACCAAACTATTCTGTGATTCTAAGAGAGCAGTAAAAATGTGCATGGCTCATCGGGATTCTTGCTGCTGTTGTCTGGGGTTTGAGTTGGTGCGAAGATTGAGTCTGAGAACACTGCTTGGCCTTTTTGTTTGGAGGTTTGGAGGTTGTTTTGTTGTTGTTGTTTGGTTGGTTTGTTTTTCTTATTATCTCCACTCTATTATCTTCCAGAAACTGCAGTGCTGTATCCAGCTGGAAATGACAGCAGGGTTCTTCTGCCATAGCACTGCAGTGCTTTGTCTGGAAGTTTAGCTGTTTAGATGACACATCCTTCTTGAAGCCTGATGTTCCAGGAGCTCTTCATTAAGAGTCATCAGTGGTGCTACATGGAGGTGGATCTTGCATCATGATAGGAAAAGTCAGAGCAGTGATGCAGCAGCCAGCTGGTGTCACATTTCCGTTAGAAACTGTCTCTTGTGGTTGGCAAATCCTTAGCATAGAGGAGGGTAACTAAACACAAGAGGCACAAGAAGGACACAGACCTGTTGGAGTGGGTCCAGAGAAGGGCACAAAGATGGTCACAGGGCTGCAGCACCCCTCCTGTGAGGACAGGCTGAGAGAGTTGGGGTTGTTCAACCCAGAGAAGAGAAGGCTGCAGCAAGACCTTAGAGCAGCCTTCCAGAATTTCAGGGCAGTCTCCAGCAGAGCTAGAGAGGGATTTCTGGCAAAGGCATGGAGTGACAGGACAAGAGGTAATGGCTTCAGACTGGAAAAGCTGGATTGAGATGAGACATTAGGAAGCAATTCTTGCTCATGAGGGTGATGAGGCACTGGAACAGGTTGCCTAGAGAAGCTGTGGAGGCTCCAAGCCTGGCACTGTTCAAAGGCAGGTTGGCTCAGGCCTTGAGCAAGCTGGTCTGGTAGGAAGTGTCCCTGCCTATGGTAGGGGGGTGGAACTGGATGATCTTGAAGGTCCCTTCCCAACCCAATTTATTCCATGATTCTGATTTGTTTTACTAATAAGAACTTTAATGACTGTCAGGAAAATCGTTTCAGCACAGTGTTGCACCACCACAGCACTGCTTGTGATAGAAGCTCTCCTTGAAGGAAGTGCCTCTATTTTGGGCCAGAGCACAAGGCCTCCCAAAATGGTCTCCCCACATGGTCTTTTCACGCCCTGTTCGTTTCTCCCCCCAGCTGGCTGTTCCCCACAATGACGAATGGACCCGCTTCGCTCGGACCCTGGTGGAGATCCGTGCCAACCGCGCAGACAGCGAGGAGGAAGGGGCAGTGGAGCTGTCGGCCTAGGGGAGGAGGAGAAGGAGCAGCCCGGCCCAGCAGCTTCACCCCGCTGAGCAGGCGGCATCCAGTGTCAGAGTCAGTCCTGCTGTGGCTTTTGATGCCAGTGTACGTGCCAGTATTGCTCCAAGCATTCCATGCTAATCCCACCGCTTTACACCAGGCTGATGATCTCCAGAGCGTTTTCATACTTTATATTTCTGTCTGAGAAGTAAGAAAGAGAAGACAAATCAACCCTTTATGGGTTTAGTTGTTGCCTTTTAACTACTTAGTAGCTGTATTTAATAGCTAGGAACCCCTGGTTAAACTCGTGCTCGCGTTGCCCTTCTGGCACAGCCCTATTGAATCCATATGAAGGCAGATATGATTACGTGCAGATGTGGTGGTGTGCTCCACTTGTCTGGGCCTGGGCCAAAGGCTTTTAGATGTGGTGTTTCACATGGTGACTTACATTATGAATGGGTGTACTCTACAGAACTTGCTGCTCCTTATTTATTGCGGTGTGCTGCATGGAACCTATTTATTGGCAAGCATTAAAGTAACGACCCCAAAGCATGAGCGGAATGGGAGAGCCGCGCTGTCCTTCCATGGCCACACAGCCACAGGACAGCACTGCTGCTTAAGGTGTCACAGCTGTGAAGGTTGGCTTGATGTTTCCTTCCCTCATTTTTGTTCTTAAAGATGCTGGTTATTTCTAGGCACTGCAGCTCTAGGCCAGGTTGGTCACCAGTACTTGGCATGCAAGTTAACACTAATGGGCTGACACAGGGGCCATGGGTCCCCTGTAGGACACTGCTGCTGCCAATAAAAGGTATCAAACCCAGCCTGTTGCAGCGTGGTCAGTGCTCAGTGGTGGCTTCAGGGCCTGAATGGGTGGAGGCTTCATTGAAGAAAACCTGATTGGAGCTTGAGGGTAGTAAGGCTCTAAAGTGGGATCTGGACAGGCTGGATTTAATGGGTTGAGGCCAATTGTATGAGGTTAAACAAGGCCAAGTGTGGGTCCTGCACTTGGATCACAAAAACCTCATGAAGGCTCCAGGCTTGGGGCAGAATGGCTGAAAACTGCCCAGCAGAGGAAGATCTGGGGCTGCTGGTCAACAGCTGGCCAAAGTGCATGCCCAGGTGGGCTGTGGTAAGGGAGACCTTGCCCTGGATCACACAGCTGAGATGCATCTCCTGACCTTCTGATGGCTCCATGAGACTGGAGCCTTGTGTTCCTTCTGCTCCCCTGGGAACTGTCCTGAAGAACCAGCAGCATTTTGTAGCTTAAAGGTGAATGCTGATAACCAGCGGGCCAAGACACCACAAAGCAGCAGTACAGACATCATCTCCAGGTTGGTGGTCTTTTTTTTCTCCTGTTTCTCCATTTTCCTTTCAAGAAAGCCCACCTAAGTGTTGCCTCTGTGTGCGGGCAAGGCTGAGGCCTTGCAAAATGGAAGTGGGAAGGGCTTTGGCCATTGGTGGCTCACAAGCCATGCACAGGCAGAGGCACAGCAAGCTGACGTCCTCGTGTTCAACGCTGGGAGAGGCTGCCCCTGCTTGCAGCCCAAGCAGAAAGCAGCACCAGAGCACGTGGCCTTAAAGAAACCACTTCACCCCAGGCTGCTTCTGGGTTAGTTGCTGCATTTGAAGCTCTGTGGAGACATTTAAGATACAAAGGTCTCGAGATGTCTGCATCCTCAACTGTTAAATCACTGACAGATCATCTCTGTCTCTGGAAATCCTCTTCTAGCTTGTGCAAAAAAGGCAAATAGTTCAACTGCAAACAGTCCAAGTGCTGAGACAACAAAGCTGGAAGAAGTCAGAGAGTTGGGCTTGTTCAGCCTGGAGAGGAGAAGAGGGAGACTTTAGAGCAGCCTTCCTGTATTTGAATGGGGCTCTGGAAGAACTGCAGAGGGACTTTTGACAAAAGCATGGAGGTGATGGCTTCAAACTGGAAGCAGCTCGACTGAAGTTAAATTATGAGGACGCCATTCTTCCCCATGAGGGTGGTGAGGCCCTGGGACAGGTTGCCCAGAGAAGCTGTGGAGGGTCCAAGCCTGGAAGTGTTCAAAGACAGGCTGGGGGGTCCTTGAGCAAGCTGGGCTAGCAGACGTGTTCATGGCACTTGGAACTTGATCTTTAAGGTCCCTTCCAACCCAACTCATTCCATGATTCCTGTCCATACCTCTGCACATGCTGGAGTACCGAGTTGCTCAGGATGATGTGTACATCATGGAGTGCCTGAGCAGGCTGTCCCCTCTAAAGGAAGATGTGGAGCAGTTTGTCAGGTTTCTTACTTTCAGCACCTTTAGAAAAACCTGCCCAGGCTATTTTTGGAGCCCATGATATGTTTGCTCACAACAGTAGCCTGCAACCACTGATGCTTCAAGCCAGCTCCAAGCCAACCTGTTCCCTGGGGACCAGGCAGAAAAGATCCCTCAGCCTCTGCTGGACAAATGGGAGAGGTAGCAGCTCCAGGACAGGCCACCCCCCTCCTGCTGATGGGTAACATCACCAGCCTCTTGTTGTTTCTTTGTTCTGGAAGTGCTCTCCTGAGGAGGCAGCTGGGCTGCAAGAAGCAAGTGAGGCTATATTTGATCCTGGCCCTCCCACGCTTTGCACAACTCAGGCAGACACCCAAAGAGGACAGACAACTTGTCCTCAGGACCTTCAGTTTGTTTGTAAGGCAAGCTAACATGGTCTGGCCTGGAACCTTCTCGGAGCAGGAATACAACCTTCTGTGTCTGCAGGAAGCTTGCTATGGGCACAGATCTTTCCCAGGCTCTCTGGGCAGAGCTGCAACATGCTTTGGAATGGTTTAGCCTGGGCTGCATGTTCATGAAGGAGATGGTAGATCTTCAACCCTTCTGCCCCTGCCTCCATCCTCTACTAGAAAGAAGGGCAGAAGGACTGAACAGATTCACAGAATGCGTTGGGCTGGAAGGGACTCTCAAAGGTCATCTTGTCTAACCCCAGTGCGGTCAGCAGGGGCACCTCCAACTAAATCAGGATGCCCAGGGCCACATCGAGTCTGGTCTTCAATCTGTCCAGGGACAGGGCCTCACCACATCCCTGGGCAACCTGTTCCAGTGTCTCACCACCCTCACTGTAAATAATTTCTTCCTAATCTCCAGTCTAAAGCTGCCCTCTTCCAGCTTCAATCCATTCCCCATTCATCCTATCACTACAAGCCCTTGCAAAAAGTCCCTCCCCAGCTTTCTTGTAGCCTCACCACCCCCAGGTACTGGAAGGCTGCTCTAAGGTCTCCCTGGAGCCTTATCTTCTCCAGGCTGAACAGCCCAAACTCTCCCAGCCTGTCCCCACAGGGGAGGTGCTCCAGTCCTCTGGTCATCTTCATTGCTTCCTCTGCGCTGGTTCCAACAGCTCCAAGTCCTTCTTATGCTGGGGGCATCAGAAGTGGAGGCAGTGCTGCAGGTGGGGGGGGTCTCAGCAGAGCAGAGCAGAGGGGCAGAATCCCCTCTTTGTCCTGCTGCTCTCACTGGTTTTGATACAGCCCAGCACACAGCTGCCTTCTGGGCGGCAAGGGACCACTACTGGCTCATGTTGAGTTTTTCAGCAACAGATGTCTTTCCTACACTGGGGACACTTCAGGTGTCTTTATTCTCAAGCTGCAGGTGTTCTTCTAGCCTCCGTGTCCAAATGTTCATTTGACCTTAAAGCTAAGTCTCCAGCTGAAGCCTGTTGCACCTGGCTCCTCTGGAACAGAACACCATGAGTGCATCTGTTTGAAAGATTTATTTCTAGCTTCATAAATACATCATTTTTCTAAACACTGTGCAAGGCACCAAGAAATTAAGGAAAATCTTTTTTCTTTTAGGGTATTTTTAATCTCTTTTTGTTTGGTTGGTTGGTTTTTTGACTGAATGAAGTAAATAAGAATCTGAAACAACCTATTTGCCAATTACAAGCCAGCAATTAAGGCAGGTACCATCGATACAGTGCATGATTTCCTAATCGCAGTTATTTCGACAAGCAGCGGTTTTACTAGAGAAGTGCATTTACAAACTGAATTCCAAACACCAGCAACTCAAGGGAGGCACCTAGTCATGAAAATTTCCTTCTTTATGTGGAGGAGAATGCCAAAAGTTCTGCCATCAAGTGCAAAGACTATGGACAATAAACACTTTCTTTTGGAGCATTTCGATACCGGGAACGTAATACAGCAGCCAAACATTTAGACATGTGGTTTCCATTACCCAAGCCCAGCCCCATCTTCCACAGAAAAGCTTCAGAACACAATCCAGAAAGAGAACTTGTGCGTGTAGTTGGTGGAATGGTTGGTACCAGGGCTGTGTTTGCTTGCCAGGCTAAGTTTAGAGCCCAGTGACAGGGCCAGTGAGAATGGCTCTGCTCCCAGTGCTGTGGCAGCCACTGCGTTTTGCCGTCTGCTGTGCCACATCCGCCCTGGCGATCTGCAACCAAGCATGGCCTGTGAGATGATCTGCTTCACAGCTCAGACCCAGCCCTCTCCAGCAAACAGAATCCAAAATTAGTGTCTTCCCAACATGAGCAACAGGTCAGATGTGGAGAAATACATTCATGGTCCCCAAACTTAAAACGACTGGTAAGGATTTCACAGTGATCTGGTTAAGGAAGCACAAGGACAAACGATTACACTGCGGGTGAAGACTGCCTTCAGAACTCAAATGAAGCTAAACTGTTCTAGGATGAGAAGCTAAAGGAACCAAGTAGGAACAGATTAGAAAAGTGGCTGTTTCCCAACTAATAACAAAAAAACCTACAGCTTAGGGTCCTACTGCTGCAGCAGCCTTTGAGGTAGGTGGCGATGGCTTAAACTGAGGTAGGTAAAGTCCAAACTTGTTTTCAATCCCTGCAAAAGTGGCAACTGCCAATTTATAACCACCAACATGGTCAGGATTGGGAGCAGGGAGAGTGATCCTAGATTTAGGAACTGGCTCTGATCCAGCTGGTTTTCTGCAAAATAAGAAAAAAGAGTCAATTCATTTCCATATAGTAAGAGCAGGATTTACAAACATCTCCTCCACAGAGTCAAGTGACTGAGACATCAGAGTGCACCTCCCAGTAAGCAAATCAAATGCTACAGTGTCCTGACAAAACACCCTGGCACAAAACCTTCCAAAACAGTTGGGAGCCTTCACATTGATTGAGTTGGATATGGCTGGACTTGATCATCTTAGAGGTCTTTTCCAACCAAAGAAATTCTGTGATTATGTGAGTATGGTCAAACAACTGTCTACAGCTACCTGAGGTTGTAGTGAGTGGGGGTTGGTCTCTTCTCCCTAATACCAAGTGATAGAACATGAGGAAATGGCCTCAATTTGCACCAGAGGCGGCTTAGGTTGGGTATTAGAAGAAACTCTTGACTGAGAGGGTTCTCAAAGCCTGACACAGGCTCCTCAGGGAGGTGGTTGAATCCCCATCCCTGAAGGCGTTACCAAGATGTGGTACTGAGGGCCATGGTTTAGCCCCAGCCTTGGTAGAGTTAAGAGAATGGCTGGACTGGAAGGTCTTGAAGATCTTTTCCAAACAAAATGATTCTGTGATTCTTACAGACCCTTGCAGAAGTCAATGTCCTGCCTAACCTGGGGCACAGCTCCACACCAAACAAGGCCTGGCAAGAGAGTGCCTCCTAATCTGGCAGGCAGTACGTTTCCCCTGCAGCTGTGCCACCAGCCCAGTGTCAGGATCAGAGACCCACAAAATGCCAGGTTGGATGGGACCCCAAGGACCATCTGGTCCAACCTTTCTGGGTAACAGCATAGTTAAAATGAGCTGGCCCAGCACCCTGTCAAGCTGAGTCTTCAAACTGTCCAGTGTAGGAGAATCCACCCTTGGGAGATGATTCCAATGTCCAACTGTTCTCATGGGGAAATGTTTTCTCCTGGAGTCCAATGGGAATCTCCCTAGCAATAACTTGTCCCCATCACCTCTTGTCTTATCCATCAGACTCCTTTGTAAAAAGAGAGTCTGCATCCTCTGCACTAACCCAGGTCTCTAGCTTGAACCAGTGTTAGATGATGTGGTGATGTCTTGCTGTGGAACAGGTCCTGGGCTATCAGCCTAACCTCCACAAGTCTAGTGTGGCTTAAATAATATTCACAAAGCCTAAAATTCACAAAGGCTTAAATAATATTTACAATATTCATAACCTGTCCTCCAGAATAGCACGACTCTGACATGTTGAAGAGCACCAAGACTCACACAGCTTCAGATTCAGACACCACATACTTACACTCCTCCAAAGTCTACATAGAACCACCTCTGCAGCAGCTCATAGGTCACCAGAGTTACACCAAACTGAGGAGAAGACCGAAACACCCGAGCTTGAACGAGAAGAGAGGAGAAGAGCTCCTAAGTGACAACCCCCACAAGCAGAAATCCCTCAGCAGTCCAAGCTCTTGTACATACCTCCTGCTCCTTTCCACAGGGCCTTTGGACCTTCCTCTCGAAGGATCTTGGCAAAGCAGTCTACAACACCACTGTAGGTGGTCTGTCCTGCTCGGGCTGCCACCTGTAGCCTTGTTTTGATGACATCTGCAGGTGTCACCAGAGAGGCTGCAGGCATACCTACACAACACAAAAATCAGGACTTGGTTACCACCAACTTATCACATATGTTACAGACCTTTTTTTGCCCAGGAGTAACCTTGCCTTTCATCCTTACATCAGGAGAACCCAGCCCCATCTGGTTTAAGCAGAAACTGAGAAGGAGAACAAGCAACAAAAGGCAGCCGGTGTGGAGGTGGCTTCACTCAGAGACAGCTTCTCCTAGAGGAACCACCTGAAAGGAGGCTGGAGTTTGGCCTCTTCTCTCTAGTATCAGGTGATACTAGACAAGAGGAAATAGCCTGAAATTGTGCCAGGGAAGGCTTAGGTTGGATATGAGGAAAAATTTCTTTCCTGCAAGAGTGGTCAAGGGTTGGAACAGGCTGCCCAGGGAGGTGGTGGAGACACCATCCCTGGAGGTGTTCAAGAAACCTGTGGACATGGCACTTTAGACACGGTTTAGTGGGCATGGTGCTGTTGGGTTGACAGTTGGACTTGATGACCTTAGAGGTCTTTTCCAGCCTTACTGACTCTATGATTCTATAACCGTGTCAGATGCTTGCTGCTGAGCTGGAAGGCACAGGCTGGAACCTACAGGGACACCTTCTGCCAGCCAACCTGGCCTTGAACACCCCCAGGGAGGAGGCATCCAAAACTGCCCTGGGCAACCTGCTCAAGAGTCTCACCAGCCTCGTACTGAAGAACGTCTTCCTAAGATCCAGCCTAAGCCTACTCTCCCTCAGCTTCACACCATTCCTCTTGTCCTGTCTCTAGACATACTTATGAAAAATCCCTCTCCAGCCTTCCTGTAGGATCCCTTCAGCTACAGCTAACATCCTCAGCAGGAATCCTGGAGGAAGATTCAAATTTACACTGGGAGATAATCAACTGAAAGCAAAAACAAAACAAAACAAAACACACCAAACCCCAAAAAACCCCAAACCAACCCAAATTACCACTGGGTGGTATTTCTAAAATAATTCCTGTCCAAACTGGGGCTGCCCGTGCTTAGAATAAACCAAACAACAGCCCAAAGAAGAAAGCAAAACACTGAGACTGTACCCAGATGCCACTGGCTCTTATGGCTTTACTGCTTTTCCATTCTGCTTCTGTTCCAAACCAGCCTGGTCAGCTGGAGCTACATCAATCTCCTTTGCTTACTTTTTTTCTTAATGTTTAATAATTCTGTACCAACTTTTGGCCAAATCAGCATGGTCTGGCCCCAACCATCAGGGCACCCTTCCTGCAGACTGCTCTGAGAGATGTAAGCATGTGTGCATCACCCTAAATAAGAACTCCTTCTCCTCTCATGGGCTTCCCAAAATAATGCACAGTGGCCAGTGCCAGAGCTAAATTCTGGTCAGGGTTTCTGAGCTCCAGAAACCCTGAAATTCCTCTTTGCTTAGCCTTGCCCACACCAGGATATTGGTTGAGCCTTCAGTTTAAAGCTGGACTTTTGCCCTTCAAAAGCCAACCAAATGTTTTCAGGGCTCTGGGCAACCTGATCTAGTTGAGGGTGCCCCTGCTTACTGCAGAGGAGGTTGGGCTAGATTACCTTTGGAGGTCCTTCTGACCCAGACCATTCTATGATTCTGTGAAAACCAAAGTTCATACTTAGAAACAACTCTGCTTACTGCACATTGTCTTCTACCTCCTCATTCCTCATACCTTATTACTGAGGATATTCTGCAGTTCAAAATGGTTTTAATTCTGGTTTTAGGAGCTGTGTGCACAGGACAGAAGAGTTTACAGACAAATAAAAATTTACAGGTCACTGCCATGAGGAACTTACAATGGAAATGAGATAAATGGCACAGCAGGAGCTGACAATAAAAGAGAGGAGTGAGGGGAGGAGAAGGAAGTTCACAGAGGCACTAAGTAGATGGAGCAAATTAAGGAGAGATCCTGTAGCTGATACCAGAATCAAGTCCTCAAAAAATGCTGTGGCACAATAGGTTGAGACGTGGTGGACAGTGAGAGCCAGAAGGAGATCAAGCTGAGGTGACATCCCTGTTGCATGTGTCCCTAAGTGTCCCTAGCAACCGTGAAAAGGGATAAAACACACCCAAGAGAAGCAGAATTAAGAAATTCTTTACATCGAGGGTGATGAGACACTGGAACAGGTTGCCCAGGGAGGTCATGGATTCCCCCCTCCCTGGAGGTGTTCAAGGCCAGCTTGGACAAGACCCTGACCAGTCTGATCTAGTAGAAGGTGTGCTTGCCCATGGCATGGGGTTTGGAACTAGATGATCTTCAAGGTCCCTTCCAACCTAAACCATTCCATGATTCTATGAACATCCTCTGGCAAAGAATGCAGACAGGCATCTGAGCATGGCCAGCTTGGATATCGCAGCTGTAGAAATCACAGAACCACAGAATGGTAGGGGATGGGAAGGGATATTGGAAGGGGTCTCTGGAGATCAAGTCCAACCCCCTGCCAAGGTAAGTTTGCCTAAAGAAGGTCACACAGGAAAGCATCCAGGCAGGTTTTGAATGACTCCAGAGATGGAGACTCCACCACCTCTCTGGGCAGCCTGTTCCAGTGCTCCAGCACCCTTAAATTAAAGAAGTTCCTCCTCATGTTTAGATGGAACTTCTAATGTTAAAGCCTGTGCCCACTGCCCCTTTTCCTGTCACTGGGCACCACTGTAAAAAGACAACAGGTGGAGCTTGCCACACCCAGACAGAGGTCATGGGGATGAGATCCCCAGCCAGAGAGCAGGGACATCAGCCCAGAGATCAAGCCAGCACTTCAGGGGTGGTGGGGCTGTTGTTTTGTCTTCCCCTTGACTTCCCTGTGGCAAAGCAGTGGACATGTATGCCCCCACCATGCTCTGCTTGCACCCAATAAAAGAAATTCCCTGTTTTGGTAAACAGCAGGAAGATTCGTTGTATATCATCTGCTCCTGAGAGTTATGCTAGGATGGGATTCACAGGAAGCACTTGGATAAAATTCACATTCTAGCTGGTTTGGTAAAGCCATATCAGCAACAATAAAGACTGCTTCTGTGCCTGAACTTCAAAGGCCAGGTTATCTCAGTCTGCAATCACCTGACAATGGCTAGAAAGAGAGAAAATAGGAAAATCTAAGAAATTACTTGGCTTAAAAATGCCAGCTTATGTTTCAAGGCAGCAAATATGATCTAAAGTTAAAAAAATGTTTTGTTCCATTAAAATGGGTGAGAAGTAAGCTGGTTGTAAGCTCCTGTTGAGGGGCCTGGAGGCTGCCTCTGGTTTGGGGTGGGGGAGGGAAGAAGGCATGAGGGTTTTTAAGCACCAGTTGTCTGAACACAGCTGGTTTTCCTAGTGCTAGGCTGATGTCTCTGGCCTGTGGGCTGCTGAACACAGAGCAAAGCCGAAGAACTGAAGCTATCTGCTTCAACAAGAAAAGAATAACTGCTCTGCACTGCCAGCTCTGGCTGTATCCTGAGGCCAGCCACTGGCCATCCAAGTCCCTGGCTCTTCAAGAGACACAGCCCTGTGTAGAATCCTGCCCAACAACAGTTTCCCTGGAGAAAGCAAAGTTTAAAATCGAATGACCAAACCCAGCCAACCCACCAGCCTCCTGTCTGTACTGGATTCATGCAGCTCCATCATTTCGCTCACCCAGCAGACTGCAGCAACCTGTCAAGGGTCCTGCTGGAGGAAGAACTTGGCTGCAGCTCAGAGAGACCAAGCAGCCCCCAAAGGCCATAATGGAAGTACCTGCTGGTCTCAGCCCTTCTGCTTACTACATGCCCCCCAAAGCCTTGTGGCACAAATTATCAAGCCCATCTGTCTCCTGAAGACAAAACCTTGGGCAGAGCAGCATTCTCAAGATGCCCTCTCCAGGAAGCAGCTAGTCCCCTTTGGGTAGAAACTGGGTGCCATGCCAGGAGCCAGCTACACAGCAGACACAAAGGCAAGCTGAGGCTACAAAGTGTCTCTGTCTTTTCCCTTAGGCTCTGGAGCACTCAAATGCATCTGTGACAAGTCAAGCACCACTTGGCTCTCCTTGGCTCTCCTAGCCACTACACAGCAGACTAGAACATACTCCAGATCTCGCTTAGCATCTCTCTCACACCTGGGTATGGCAGGAATTAGCAACCTATGGCAACCTGTGGAAATGATTCCAAGCTTTTCTGCTTTGTTTCATGCAATGCAATAAAATAAAAGAATGGTGGTGTGCTCACAAGGCCAAGTGACTGCATGGGGTCTTGTGGGTAGTAAGCAAATGGCACCATTTTGTCACAGGCAGTGTCAGTGTGCTTAGACAGCTGCAATGCCAGCACAGCTTTTAGACTCCAGATATCAAAATGTAAGGTTCCTTTGATGATAAACAATTTCACAAATGCCCTGACCTATATTATGAACAATTTCAACAAAACCTTACCAGACAGCCAGCCACAAACACAGCAACTTCAGAAAGATGACACATGACATTAGGAAGAAATTCTTGACAGTGAGGGTGGTGAGACACTGGAACAGGTTGCTCAGGGAGGTTGTGGATGCTCCCTGGATGTGTTCAAGGCCAGGCTGGACAAGGTCTTGAGCAACCTGGTCTAGTGGAAGGTGTCCCTGTCCATGGCAGGAGAGTTGGAACTAGATGATCATAGAGAATCATAGCATGTTAGGGGTTGGAAGGGACCTCCAGAGACCATCAGGTCCAAACCCCCTGCCAAAGCAGGATCACCTAAGGCAGGTCACACAGGAACACGTCCAGGTTGGCTTTGAAATTCTCCAGAAAAGAAGACTCCACAACCTCTCTGGACAGCCTGCTCCAGGGCTCTGTCACCCTCACAGTAAGGATGTTTCTCCTCGTGTTGAGGTGGAACCTCTTCTGTTCTAGCTTGTACCCATTGTTCCTTGTCCTACTATTGGGTGCCACTGAAAAGAGCCTGTCCCCTTCCTCTTGACACTCGCCCCTCAGATATTTACAGACATTAATTAAGATCTTCTCTCAGCCTTCTCTTCTCCAGACTAAGCAGTCCCAATTCTCTCAGTCTTTCTTCATAGGAGAGATGTTCAAGGATCCCTTCAAGGTCCTTTCCAACCCAAAACATTCTACAATTATCTGATGAGAAAACACCAGCACTTAGATATTTCCCTTCGTTTTCCCCCCTGAATGTTGTGGTTCTAGTAGGAATTTACAGTATCTTTAACATAAACTCACTCTACAGCACTTGGGCACAAGGTTGCACACTGCACAGAGTTCTTCTGAACTTTTCAAAGTTCTCACTGCCACCACCATTGAGCTGCAGATACAGGACAGTGACCTGCACAGACAAACCTGGGCACTTACCAGCTATCGATCCAGCCAAGAGCAGATTTCCAGGGCTAACCCTCCCATCTTCGTTGGCAAATGAAGCTTTCAAATGAGCATAACAGGGGAAGTAAATGGCTGAGAAGGGGATGTCACGCAAAAAACAGGCCTTGGCACCCTGCATTGAGAAAGGGAACAGGTTTTGAGAAGTAAATCCAACATGGTGGACTGTGAGAACAGCAGAGAACAGAGCAATATCCTATTTTTGGTTGGTTGGTTTCTGCAAAAAGCTTATAGACAAAGCTATTCCTTCTCTCAACGTGTGGAAAGGTCCATGCTGTCTGGGTGTTGTTTCTTGGTTCAGCAATTTCTGCCTGAAGAAGACTGAGCCAAAGGACAGGTCTGTTCCCTCTCATTTCTATTTAAAATAGTGCCCAGGGGAAATAGTGCCCAGACCATGCATCTATGCAGACACTGCAATTGGTAATGCAATATAAATCCAGGGCAAGCGAGAGAGTAGGGCCACAACACCAACTCGTCTGCAGAACAGCAACAGGATGATTTACTTCTGATTTTTGAAGTATAAGAGATCTGGGGTACAGTTTGCTTCAAGTAAGCAAAATTTGCCTTGCTATCAATTTATTCAGGGGTGCAAACAGCCAACAAAGTTGCCAGCAATATACCTGGCTTCAGACCTAAGTGTGTGGGTAAACAGGCACGGAAAGTTCTGAGATAGCAGCAAATTCTCAACTCTTTTTCAAGCAGGAAGAAAAGCAAAAGTCACTAAGGGAGGTAACCAAAATAAACCACCAAATAATACCTGTATTTTGGCTAGAAAATACCTTTAAGGTCGTCAGGTCCAACCAATCTCTAACTTGACCAGTCTGGTGCTAAACCATGTCCCTCAACACCACATCTCTGCCTCTTTGAAACACTTCCAGGGATGGGGATTCAACCACCTCCCTGGGGAGCCTGTTCCAGGGTTTGAGAACCCTTTCAACGATGAAGTTACTTGCAATATGCCTTTCCTCAATATGGAGATCCAGAGGACACCAGAGCCTGAACACACTAGGACTGAGACCAGCAGGAAAGCACAAAGAGGAGGTAGCTTTGGAAAGTGGCTAAAATCTTTCAAGTTTGAGAAGAAATGTTTTATGAATGAGCCAAAGCCTCTTCTCTGAAACAAGGGTGGAGTCACGGTGAAACTGCTTGAGGTTCATCCATGAGCCCTCCTGGGGTGCCCCTGTTACTGAACTTCTCTTGTGTGTGGGTCTGCCAGGGCATGGCACAGTGCCGGATGTTTCACAGGGGACATGCTAATGTCCACAGAATTTAGTCTAATGATATGTCTGGACATATCTGTAAGCTCAGCTTGTACTCCAGTTAAAACACATTGCTTATCCAAGTTGGATGCTGGTTATCAAGTAAAGACACGAAAGGCTGCAAGGTGTCAGAAAAACTGGGAAGTTGCCTTTCAGGGAGGCAAAGCAGGGGTGGGCAAGCAGGATGTGTGGCAGGAAAACCAGGTCCTGCCAGTTAGTTCCCAGGTGATGCTAATAAGTGCAGCTTGCAGCCACAGAATGCCTCTGAGAAAATAAAGATTTCTCTAAACCCAGGCATTAGATCTTCAGCTCAGGCTTCCTGTGTGTCTCAGGCTCAGTTACCCAATGTGGTGAGCAGAGTGTGCTCTGCTCCAGCCCCAGCTGCTTCCCACCACCACTTCTCAGCCTACTTCTTGAGCTTCTCAGCATACTTAATGTTTTCAGACTGAGAAGTGGCTGCTTCCCCTGACAGTCCCTTCAGAGGTTAAAGACCCCTGCTGTACAGGCTCTTTGCCTTATTGCTCAGCTGGAGCTGTCTGATTAGTGCTGCCAGTTGCTGGTTCTCGTTATGCCTGTCCAGATACGCTGAGGGAAATGCCATAAAGGAGCTGGAAATGCTGTCGTGGGTGCTGAATGGGGTCACCAGACATGGAATAAAGCCGTGCTGGGCTGGATTCTCCTCTCAAAACTACCTGCAAAGCTCACAGGCTTCACCTTGAGGGCATAGAGAAGCTGACTCTTTTGTATTGACATGAGATTCTGGCCTGTTCATAGAATGAGATTCATAGAATGGTTTGGCCTGGAAGGGACCTTAAAGATCATCTGTAATAGAAGGTGATCTTCAAAGGAAGCTTGTTTTACAGTTTAATCTTCAGGTATAAAGAAAAAAAATAAAAGTATAAAGAAAACAATAAGCTCTCTATGAAAATCCAGCTTTTTAAAGTGTTTCCTCTGAGCAGACCTCCTTGCTGCCATTTCTCTCAAGGCACATAGATTTTCTTGGCCATGTTGTCATTAAATACTATGCACATTTCCCCCCCCCTTCTGCATTTTTTTCATGCTTTGAAATATCTCAACATAGTTAAAATGACTTAAGGAAATCAATAAAATTAAACTGTGAGTGGCTACCAGGAGGATGGAGACTCTCTTTTTACGAGTCCCACAGAAAAGACAAGGGATGACAGGGACAAGTTACCTCTGAGGAGATTCCCTTTGGGCTCCAGAAGAAAATGTTTCCCTATGACAATAGTTGGATATTGGAATCATCTCCCAAGGGAAGCAGTTGGATTCCCCTACACTGGGCAGTTTTCAGGCAGGGTGCTGGGCCAGCTCATTTGGACTAGACTGGACCAGATGGTACTTGGGGTCCTTTCCAATCTGGCATTCTGTGAAATGTGAGCAACTCTTCAACCCAAGCTGCTAATATTCCTCCTCCTTCAGTAAAAAGCCAAGAGGCAGAAACAGCATATGGTTAATATCAGTAATGATGTATGTTCAGGTAGGCAGAGAGGGAGGTATGTCCATCAACTTAGCCAGCTCAGTGTAAACAAAACCTGGATCAAAACTTGGATCCACTTTTTATAATAACCCATCTTGGCTCTGGTCCAGCATCCCAACAGTCTAAAGTTTCCCCCCATGGTTCTGTTTAAAGTCTGGGAAAGCATGTTTTAAAAGCAGGCCTCATTTAACTTCAGCTTAATCATCCGCAACCAGCCCGGGCCAATTAGGAAGGCTTAGGGGAGATTTGCCACAGTTATCTTGGAAAGCACAAGGAACATTTATTTTACTCCTCGCACCTTTTTGATGTGGACAAGGTGCTGAAAGCCAAAAGGAGTTCTAATCAATCCCCAGCAAGCTGCAAGGATCATCCACCCCGGTTTATTCTGGCAGCCAAGGTGCAGACCTGCCAGGCATGAAATTGTTGGGAGATCCTACACACCACGACATGAGCCTTCCTCACACAACAGCAGCCACTTGGCTCCCATCTTCAATCTCTTTAATAACCTTAAAGCTTCTTAATCTCGGGTAGTATCTCACTGAACAAACCAGCGTGGGGAGGGGGGGCAGGGGGGGAACCAACAACCAACCCTCATTGTCAAAGATTGGGATAAATAAGCTCAAGTCAGTGCTGGGGCAGGTTCTTTAGCATGCTAATTCCTGCTTCTACCAGCTCTACCTGCAAATAAGGCTCCAAACAAACTATTCCTACTACAAGGGGAGGGTAATTAGACTGACAAAGGCACCTCTGTGTCGGGTTGGGCAGAAGGAGCCGGCAGGTCTGGGAGACGCAGGCTTAGCCGAGTCTCCTGCAGTGAATGCACATTGTCTGGTGCAGGGGGAAAAATGCCAGACTGGGGGGACCTCGCAGCATTCAAGACAACAGTGGTGCACCTTGTCTGAGAGGGTTATTTAATGCTTCTGGCACCTGTACTTACAGCAACCCCCTCTTTTGCTCCTTTTACAGGTTTAGAATTTATTTGGCATGTATAATTGTTATTTTGATCCTATAGCTACAAACAATAGGCAGCATGTCATTTCTTGATCATTTTGCATTCTTCGTGGGTTTTACTACAGGCTTAACCCTTTGGAATCTGAGTCCCCAGAGCACCTAACAGGTTTTGGAACAGCCAGTCAAACATTGCTGGCATTTGCTTTCAAGGGCTGTAAATGTTTTTCTGCTGTAAAATGGCAATGCTGTAAAAGCTGCTTTGGGTTTTTATTCACCTGATACCAAGCAAAAGATGAAACTGGTTTTAGCACAAGTTAGAGGAAACAAAATGCTGTGCCAGCAATTCACAATCAGTTTGCAAACAAAAATTGCAGCACTTCTTAGTTGGAAGAGCTTTTTGGGGCTTATTTTCAAAGAACATTTCTGAAGAGCAGGTTCTCTTAGTTGGAACTGCTTTTTGGGGGGCTTATTATCAAAGAACACTTCTGAAGATAGGTTCTCAGTTGGACTGCTTTTTGGGGGCTTATTTTCAAAGAACATTTCTGAAGAGCAGGTTCTCTTAGTTGGAACTGCTTTTTGGGGGGCTTATTATCAAAGAACACTTCTGAAGATAGGTTCTCAGTTGGACTGCTTTTTGGGGCTTATTTTCAAAGAACACATCTGAAGAGCAGGTTCTCACATAGGAGAACAGTCACAAAGAGGCATGGCAGATAGCAAATTAACTAACTCAAAACTTTTACTACTCTGTTTATCATCCTGCTGTAAACCTACAACTTCAGGATTTCAAACACCTCAGCTGGTATCAAAGTGACTGAGCGGCAGCTCAGTACAGCTCGGTACACATCCTGTGACCTGAGATGACACTTTCCAGGTCAACACCACCAGAAGTTCTTTTATGAAGTTGTTAGGAAAACAAACAAACAAACAAACAACAACAACTGAAGAGACTTGTGAAGCTTTTCTGACTGGTTTTGGAAATGCAAACTGTTGATATCACCAAAGCACAATCACAGAATTACTTTTGGCTGGAAAAGACCTCCTAGTTCATCAAGTCCAATCATCAACCCAACACCACCGTGGACACTAAACCATGCTCCCTAAGTGCCATGTCTAGACTTTTTCTTAACACCTCAAGGGATGGTGACCCCACCTCTTCCCTGGGCAGCCTGTTCCAATGCCTGACCACTCCAATGCCTAGTAAAGAAATTTCTCCTAGTATCCTAAACCTCCCCAAAGAGCTACAGTCCAAACACAACTGGGTATGGTGCAGCAAACCTACTACTCACTACTCCCTCCGTCCACAGAACGGAACGGGATGGGTTGGAAGGGACCTTAAGTATCAGCTAGTTCCAAAACCCCTGCCATGGGCAGCAACACCTCCTACCAGATCAGGCTGAATACTTGCAGGGATGATGACTCCACCACCTCCCTGGGCAGCCTATTCCAATGCCTGACCACAAAATCTGAGCTGAATACCTTCTAGTAACTGTAATCATGAACACAACCACAACCACCATTCCTTTCCTTGAAGAATCATAGTCAACACAAATGACATTTTGTGTTAGGTTAAATTATATTTCCCCTGACTGGAGAATGTTGTCTCTATATTGTTAAGAAAAGCTGTCACCTACAGAACATCTGTAGCTAAAGAAGAACTCAATAGTCCTAAGCTTCCATGCCCTGGTGCTCTCACAGCAGCAATTACTGGCAGAGAGAAGACAAACAGAAGAAACAAATTCCTCCTGCAAAGGTGCTGTTATGTGCCTCCCAAAGGGGCAGCTGGGTTTTGAGAAGTAAAATGTTTTAACAGATTTATACAAAGAATTCACAACGTGCACAGAATCACAGAATGCCTGGGGTTGGAAGGGCCTCTGGACATCAACTAGTCCAACACCTCTGCTAAAGTAGGGTCACCCAGGACAGGTTGCACATGATCGCATCCAGACAAATTTTGAGTATGTCCAGAGAAGGAGATTTCACAACCTCTCTGGGCAGCCTGGTCCAGTGCTCTTCCACCTTCAAAGTAAAGAAGTTTTTCCTCATGTTCTGATGGTACTTCCTGTGTTTCAGCTTGTGCTCCTTGCCCCTTGTCCTAGCACTGGGCACCACTGAAAAGAGACTGGCCTCATGCTTGACCCCCACCCTTTTTATGTTTATAATCATTGCTAAGATTCCCTCTCAGTCTTTTCTCCTCCAGGTGAAAGAGCCTCAGGTCTCTCAGCCTCTCCTCATTAGGTTGATGTTCCAATCCCCTGATCAGCTTCATAGCCTCCCCTGGACTCTCTCCAGTAATTCTTTGAACTGGGGAGCCCAGAACAGGACACAAAACTGCAGATGAGGCCTCATCAGGCCAAAACAGAGGGGGAGAGAACCTCCTCGACCTGCTGGCCACACTCTTCTACATGCACCCCAGGATACCATTGGCCTTTGTGTTCACAAAAGCACTCTGCTGGCTCATGGTCACCAGCACTCTCAGGTCCTTCTCTGCTGGTCAGCAGAGACAAGCAGGTCAACCAGCAGGTCAACCCCCAACTTGTACTGGTGCATGGGGTTATTCCTCCCCAGGTGCAGGATCCTACTCTTGCCCTTGTTGAACTTCATGAGGTTCAGCTCAACCCAGCTCTCCAGCCTGTCCAGGTCATGCTGAATGGCAGCACAGCTTGACTGTGTGTCAGCCACTCATCCCAGTTTTGTATCATCAGCAAACTGGCTGAGGGTCCACTTTAGACTATGGCAAACTCCTATCAGGCATTAGAAAAAGGGTGAGGATCTTTTGGGGTTTTGTTTGTTTTAAACCACAAAAGTAGTCAAATACCAGGTCAGGTTGCCCATATGACCTCCAAGACTGGCTTTCAACACAAATTATTCTAACATCAAGGGCAGAAGTAGAGCAGAGCCAAGACCAGAGCCCAGATATCTCCAGAATACTACTGTGAATTGTTTTGTGTCACTAGCACAGTAGAACACCACATTAACATGCCAATGAATGACTCAGAAGAATATTAATGTCACTAACACAGAGGGATATCAAAACTAGGCAAGCCAGGTTCTTGAAGATCCTCAGATGGCTATTGATTTGAACTAGGCTGCTGGGATAATCATGATTGATCCTAATCAATTTAAGATTCACTCAGCTGGATCCAAAAAGCAGTTACGCAGCATTTCCTTTGCTAATTTGTTGACATAAGATTGACATCTTATGTCAATTTGTTGACAAATGAGGTTTATTTGTCTGTGCCTTGGTCTCCTCTGTTAATGCAAGAGTAGAACACTGAGAGTTCCTTTATCAGGGTTGGGGCATGTAGGCATTTTATTTTTGAATCCACACGAAGTGCTTCCTAGGTAGAAATGGATACAAAATGTAAGCATTTGAACAACAAGTAGAAGATCTTCTTAAGACACAGAATCAAAGAATTGTTTTAGTTGGAAAAGATCTCTAAGCTCATTGAGTCCGACTGTCAATCTAACACCACCATGGCCATTACACATAGAATGGTAAGGGTTGGAAAGAACCTCTGAAGATCATGGAGTCCATGAAGAACTTTGCCTCCTGAAGCCAAGACTGACATGTGTCATTCTTTACATCTTCTGGCACCAGTTTTATTAAATGAAAGTAGATTCTTCCTTGCTGACTGCCATATGGACTTACACAGATTTTCACCCAAATTTCAGCATAGAAGACTCATGAGACCCAAGCAGACCATGCTGGATTGATCTATGGTGCTAAGAACAGCTTTCAAGATGATTTATTTCTGAACTGGGAATAAAGAATGTTCACTGCAGTCCTTGCAATGTGGTAAAGGAAATGACACCCAAGTGGAGCAAGAGGCAGAAATGTCAGTGTGCAGCAGACTGACGTCAGAGGTTTGTAACATCGACACAGAACTTACACTGACAAGCAATGGAAACACTTCAGGTCTACTATGAGCTTGTAACTTTCTCAATCATGACAAAAAAGAACCCCAATGCTTAAAATATTTGGGCTCCCATTTAAAAAGAAATAGCATTATGGCAAAATCACTTTCAAGTTAACATCACATCTTCTGGGCTCCATCATTATGTGACATCCCTCCATTTATTCTATCTTTATAAGCCTATTTTCTCCACTGCTAGCACTACTGACAAACCATTCATCGCTGCTCTTCATGGATTTCACCAGTTGAACATCAGGTTGATGGAATCCTTTTTCCTTTCCATCACAAAGCAACATCTTTAAGGAAATTCTGTAGGCAACAGAGGATCTTGAGCTCTTTACAGCTCCTCCTGCTGCTGAGGCACTGGAACAGGTTGCCCAGAGCAGTTATGGAAGCTCCAAGCCTGGCAGTGCTCAAAGGCAGGCTGGCTGGGGCCTTGAGCAATTTGGTCTAGTAGGAATGTCCTTGCCTTGTGGCACAGGAGTTGGAGCTAGATGTTTTTTAAGGTCCCTTCCAACCCAAATGGTTCTATGATTCTGCTCTCCAAATTTAGACAGCATACATCTTCACTCTTTCCAGGGACACAACTTGGTATCATTAATCCAGACATCAGAAGTGAATTATTTGGGTGGTCAGTGGTGGAAACTGCTGTAGAAAACTACAGCCAACCATTCTTCCAGCAGCTTTACAAGAATTTCTAACAAGTGAAGTGGAAAAAGGAGGAACATCACTGTCTCAAACCAAAAACTGATAGCGTACTTAATTTTTGCTTGGTTTAGTTTCTTTTGGAACCAAAGTGAAAGAAAAAAAAGAGTGGGGAAAAAAGATCATAAATTCAAGCCAAACCAAACCCCAATGAAAACAAGAAATGCTGTTACCAACTATGAAATGAAATATTACATCTAAAATTTGGGTTGTTAAACAACTATTTAAAAGAAAACAAGAAAAAAAAAATAGGACATCCACCTGTTTTTAAAGGTCCCTTCCAACCATTCTATGATTCTGTACAAAAGGACATGAATGCAAGGAGCAGAGTAGAGGGGTGGAGAGAGACAGAGACAACAAAGACTTAAAAGCAAACCCTTCTGTGGCTTTTCTTTGTGGAGATAAATGGATTTAATGAACGAAGCAACACAACTGCATAGCTTGTGATTAAATAACTGCCTGTTTCAATGCAACATGGAGCTGTAACCACCTCCTGTTCAGGTGTGTTCCTTACAAACATTCACCAGGGAGCTGTTCTAGAAAACAGAAGTCATTCATAATATGACCAAAGACATTAATTCCATTTAAAAATTGGGGAAAATGTAGCAAATTTTTGCTCAGCCACCAAAAGGAGTTCAGGGAAAAAAAAGAACCTAAAAACATGTTAATTTCCCTACACTAGTTTAGCATTCTTTCTCATTTGAAGTTTTATTTCTACTAGTTCAAGCCAAACTCAGTAGCTGCCATTCCTGCACAGCCTCAGGGGTGCAGGCTGGTTACCATAGCCCTGTTTTCAGTTGTAAATGTTGACCTGATCAACACCATAAAGCCATTTACTGGGAGCTGACACAATAGCATCAGCTTCAGTAAAACACCTAAAAAATTAGCAAGTCAATTTAAAGGGAAAACCGACTCCCCAGCAAATCCTATTCAGACCTGCAGCTTCTCTCCAGGCCAAAACATACAGACAGCTACTCCCAGGCAGGCCTCCACTTTGTAATGGTAACAGAACAATTTAAAGGGCTTGGAAATGGAATTTCAGGACTATGGAGCTCATTTGGTGTTTTTGAAGCATCTTTACAGTTGCAGTGCTGGAAGTAAGACACAGAGGAATACTGACTGCTGCACTGGGAATACTGGGACAAATGGATAATGGGAAAGCTCCCACCTAAAAAGTAGGCTGAAGAAACTGAAGAAACACCACATGGTGTGTGGCATTCATCACAGTTTTTGTTTCAATACCATGTGAAGTGGCCACCTCAAAGTACTCCAAGAGCTTTCATACTCCCCCCATACCTAGTCTCCTTCATCCAAAAGTAGAAGGCAGTATGTTAAACCTTTACATTATCTGCAGCATACATCCTCTTAGATCCAACAGAAGAGGTTTCTAATCCTGCTCTGGTCTAACATTCAACCTAACTTTACACACCTATGTGAGGACAGCCTTGTAGAAAGCAGAATTGTAGAGTTGGCAGCATGCACTCAGAAAAGCAGCTTTTCCTGGTATTATTTGTGGCAATGCTCTTCTAAAGCAGCAAGGAGAAGTTTGCTTCAGGCGTTTATTTTTGTGCTAGGCTCCCACTGTCTGTATTTCTTCACTCTTATTGTCCTGCAATTAATTCCCTTCACCAAATTAACAATGACATCTGGGAAAGTTACTGAATCAAACACAGAGAAGCAAAAGCACAGCTCCAAAACTGCAAGCTCTATATCATGAAGCAGCTGAAAAGAAGTTTCTTTTTACACAGGGCAGAATCAGGAATTACATCAGGGATCACAAACTAATGCTCAATAAACAATACTTACACCTGCTGAAGTGAGAAAGGGAATCTTAGTAAAATCCACAGGAACCACATACTCAAAAGACTTGAGACTTTTTTTTCCCTTTTCATATAAAAAATATTAGTACCACAAAATAATGAATATTTTTAGAACGATTACATCCACCTAGGTAAGATTCTGAGAACAATGAAATAATGTTTTGATTATAAATGGCTTTTAAGGCCATGTTTAGATATTAAAAAGCTTACCTTGTAGAGCCCAAAGAAGCCCAGGTCCCGCAATACAGTGAGGGCACTAACTCGTGGGCCTGTGGTAATTTCTCCAGCCACCTGTAATCGAATCTTGACGATTTCCAGTGGATTGGTGAAGATCACTTGAGAACCTCCAGCCTGAAATTAGAACAGGAAGGCAGTGCATTAGGCCGTTACATCATTTGTTACTTTTAAGAGAAGCCACTCTTAATCCTGCTGCAGTTGGTCAAGCTATCAGCAGACAAATGTTTTAGTATCAGTTAATAAACTGCAGCTCACAAGGCAAGAATTCCACTCTCCTCCAGTCAGGGAAAGCAGAGGGAGCAGGTCAGCCACTGCAGGACACTGCAGTACATCAGACAGACACTAGCTTAGTTCTTGCTGCAAGAATACATTCACCAACACCAATTTATGCAATATTGACATGCTAAGAACACTGTAAAGCAGGTAATGAAGTGAAAGGAAGAATTAGTTACTGAGTAAAGAAACTGAGATGTGGATGCCAGTAATGAGAAAGTGAAAACAGTATTCACAGACTGCTCATCTTGTCCAACTTCCCTGCAGTCAGCAGGGACATCTCCAAATAGAGCAGTCGGCCCAGGGACATAACAAGTCTGATCTTGAATGTCTCCAGGGACAGGGCTTCATCCACATCCCTGGGCAGCCTGCTCCATTATTTCACCACTCTCATTATGCAGAACATCCTCTTTATGTCCAACCTAAATTTACCCTGCTCTTTTCAAACCATTGCCCCTCATTCTATCACTACAAGCCCTTCTAAACAGTCCTTCCCCAGCCTTCCTGCAGGTGCCCTTCACATATTGAAATGTAGCTATAAGGTCTCCCCACAGCCTTCCCTTCTCCAGGCTGAACAGACCCAGTTCTTTCAGCTTGTCTTCATAGAAGAGGTGCTCCAGCCCTCTAATCATATTTGTGGTCCTCCTCTGGACCTGCTCCAGCAGGTCCATGTCTCTCCTGTGTTGGGGGCCCCAGAGCTGGACACAGTACTCAGACTTTCTTGAGCAGTAAATGTCTGGCAGAAGCTTTTTCATGAGTTCATGAAACAAAACACATGGATTCCAAAGACCAGAACTGCAGATATAACGTGTTGGGTTTTAAAATCCATTGAATTACCAGTTTCAGTGCCATTAAATGCTGTTTGATTCCAGAGTCTGAGCTCCACATCATTATTTGAGAACCAGGAAATAAAGAAGTGGTTTACAGATTGAAGGATTCTATTAATCAAGAACTGCTAAATATTTTTTACTCATCTCTCTCTGTTTGTTGGGAAGACATCACTCAACCGATTTGGAAAGACTCCCTGCTTGGTCTCCTAAAGTTCATCTCATACACAGATGTAAGACATAACCTTTCTACTAGGCTGTCAGATCCTGATTTAAAAATTTGAAAGGAGAGCACCACAATGTGAAAAAAGAAAACCAAAATCTGAAACAAGAACCCAAAATCTGAAAGAAGTAAAGCAGTCCAACTGCATCAGGCCCAAATTCAACAGTATCATCCTAATTTATGTTCATTTCTTAATTCTATGGTCTAACAGCTATGCCCTTCTCTAGGTTCTGAAAACCCAGAAGCTATGCAAAGGGCAAAGAAGCATGACTGAGACTGGACATTAGGAAGCAATTCTTCCTCATGAGGGTGGAGAGGCACTGGAACAGGTTGCCCAGAAGTTGTGGAGGCTCCAAGCTGAGCAGTGTTCAAAGGCAGGTTGGCTGGGGCCTTCAGCAAGCTGGGCTCATAGGAGTTGTCCTTGCCTATGGCAGGAGGGTTGGAACTAGATGATCTTAAAGGTCCCTTCCAACCCAAACCATTCTATCTCTATGAAAATGAAATAAGCTGCATTTAAAAGCACTTGCATCTAGCCATGTCTAGCATGTGAACTCTGTGTGCACATCTTTTTTAAATTACCCAAAGTTTAAAGGAATTAATCACAGCTCAGATTGACTATCATTCAAAATCCAAAATATTAGCAGTAATATGGTTTAAATAATGTGCTGAAGAAATGGCAAATCACACCAATAGCTACTCTTGCCTACCACTTAGACTGAGCATACACAGTGTGGTTACAAATTAAAGTCTTTACATAACCCCCAAAATATCCCAAATGTTTCCTATTTTGACCAGAAAAAAAGTATGATTTAGTGTAACTCAACTGGTTTTGACTTTCAAATTGGCACAATTTAATTTAACTGCTTTTACACCAAACCAGAATGCTGGTACATATAAAACTGCTATTCCTGTTATTCCTGAAATTAGACTGATAAATTATTTGGCACATATGCTGACTTCAGGGTTGCACTTAAAATGAAAGCTATTAAGTAAGCATTCAAAACAAACAAACAAACAAAAATTTGCCTTTTTCTACTTATTTACTTATCTTGCAAAGTCCCATAATTAAAAACAAACAAATAAACAAAAATACACCAAACCAAACCCAAACTTACAAATTCCTATATAATAAATATTTTGGTCTGTGGCTACAAATATTAAGTGTTTCTACATGCCACCACACTCAGAGCCATAAAATGGTTTGTGTTGTAAGGGACATGCAAAGGTAATCCAGTCCAACTCCCCTGCAGCCAGATCAGGTCGCTCAGAGCCCTGTTGAGCCCTACCTTGAATATCTCCACGGACGGGGCCTCAACTACCTCCCTGGGCAACCCATTGCAGTGTTCCACCACTCTCATGGCAAGGAATTTGTTCCTCACATCCAATCTAAATCTCCTCTTCTGTCATTTCAAACCATTGCCCCTTGTCCTGTCAGTACAGGCCACTGGAAACAGTCCCTTTGCAGCCTTCTTGTAGGGCCCTTCAGGTACTGGCAGGCTGCTATTAGGTCTCCACAGAGCATTCTCAAGACTGAACAACCCCAGCTCCCTCAGCCTGCCCTCTTAGCAAAGGTGCTCCAGTCCCCTGATCACTTTTGTGGTCCTCTGGACCTGCTCAATCAGGTCCATGTCCCTCCTGTGTTGAGGACATCTCCAACTCAATGAAGAGATGCAGCCAGGCTGGGCTTGAAAAAATAAACATTTATATCTGCTAGCAACTGAAGTACTTCCCATTTCTTTGACTGAAGAAATTATTTGCTTTTATTCTCATTCAAAATCAGATCAGGGTGTCCCTGCTGACTGCAGGGGCATTGAGCAAGATGCCCTTTGAGAATCCCTTCCAACCCAATGCATTCGGTGATTCTGTGACACGTACTTGCAGCATTGGATGTTTGTGGCTCTGAGTAAATCACACAAGACTTCCTCTGCTTCAGCTTGCTATTAGAAAAATGGGGATATTATTAGTTACCCACCTCACTGCCTTAAAATTTTTACAGCACTCGAGACCTGCATGCACCAGGCATTACTCAAAGGATTACTGGTTTGGCTGCCCACAAAGCAGGTCTGAAGAAAGACACTGGAAATTTCCAATGAAGTCATTTCACAAAACTGTCCAGATGCTAGCCCAGGACTCCCTGAACAACCTTTGTCATCCTCTGAATCTGATCAAAGATACACTCCAAAAATCAAACAGTGAATAACTGCAAGCGATCAGCCTGACAATACCTGAGAGAGGGTCTCGGTAGGAGGGTTTCTACCACCTGCCTGCTTTGTGATGGAGAGGAAGGTTGGTTTATCAGCCCTGCAGAGCCAGTTCTAGCAGTAACAAGCACAGTGCCTAGTGGGGAGCTTTCTGTTATTTAACCATCTATGCTGGTAACTATAGCTCCCTACTCTCAAACTTGGGGGGGAAAAGCAAAGAGGAGTTGGCTACTATACTCTCTAATGAAATTATTTCTTGCTTGTCTAGTACTGGTAACTCCTATTGTGTTATTCATCATCACAGGATGTAAGAATCTCATAAATATTAATGGGATTTCCTCCCAGTGCTCCTGTGAGGAAAGTACAGTGCCTCCAGTTTTACAAGAAGGGGATTTGAGGTAAAGAGGTTAATTGCATGCCCGGTGTGTGCATCCCACCCAACTCCTAAGAGTCTCTATATATCCTGATCTCCAAACCAGCAGCATAAATCACAAGCATGGCTTTTGTCTTCTGAGTTTTTGCATAGTGAGTTCAATGAAAGAAATCTTATCAATCTCTTTTTTCCTTCAGTCTCTTCAAGGTGTTGATACACACTGTGATGGAAAAAAAAACCTAACCCAACCAAAACATCATCAGCACATCACATCACCCCGCTCATTCATTCTCTTTGGCCAGAAGCTGAAGAACATTCCTTCTTTGCTAACTTCTGCAGCTAAAAGCCTATCTCATTTTAAAATTTCAAAATATTCTCCCAAAGGTCAGGATTTGAATTTTTATTTTAGCCAGAAGAAACACAGTTTAAGCTCAGGTTGCTCAAGCTTAATGATTTCTCTGCTAAGTGTCACAAGAATCAACTTCATCAGCTGTTTATTATAGAGAGCTCCCACTAACACCAGCTTTTCTATACTGAATCATAGAACTATGGAACAGTTTGGGTTGGAAGGGACCTTTAAAGATTATCTAAAACAACTCCCCTGCAGCCAGTAGGGACATCAACAACTAGACAAGGTTGCTCAGAGCCCCATCCAACATGCTGAATCTTGCCAGGGATGGGACATCTACCACCTCTCTGGGCAGCCTGTGACAGTGTTTCATCACCCTCAACATAAAAAATTTCATCTTTAAAAGAGGGGAGATTCAGACTAGATTTAGTTTAAAACCATCACCCCTTGCCCTGTTGCAATGGGCTCTACTGAAGAGTCTGTTCCCATCTTTCTTATAAACCACCCCTCAGTATGGAAAGTCCACAGTAAGATCTCCCTGGGACCTTCTTTTCTCTAGACTGAAGTTACAAACTTGAATGCCCGCAGCTCTGATTTACTTAGCATCTCTTATAGTCTTTTTTTTTTTTTTTTTAAGGAAATAAATGAACTGACTGTAAAAGCAAATGTATTTTGGTTTTAGTTACTATCACCTGATTACAATAAGAACTGCATAGATAATTACACCTGTAAGGGCCTGCAAAGGGTTCATATTATCCTGAAATAACATTTGACCTCATCACAAGCACTTCTGGTCTTGATGTAAAGCAAGAACAGAAAAGGGAAATACCCCTGTCATCTAAGAACCCCTCATACATACATAGCTAGAAATCCACATGCCTATAAAATGTTCAGTGTGCTTTACCATCCATAAACATGAAATTATTTAAAACAAAGTCCTTTTTTTCCTTCCCCTTTCATTTCTGGAGTTCTTCAGATGTTCACTTGGTATGATATCACCCAACACCTCTCGATGGCAGTATAGCCTTGTACAGTAATACAGCACTGTCTGTCACATGCCTTCTCTTTCCTCCTTCACTAAACAGGAGGGAGAAGGAGAAATAGTTGAGCGATTTTAACTTTTTTTTGTCCATGGGGGAAAAAAACCCACACTGTGTAGTGAACAAAAACCCCACACAACAGTTTTGTAACAACTGCTTAAGAAATAAGAATGTTTTCTACTTCTTCATGTGTTCAAATCACCTTGCAATAAACTTTCCTGGAAAATAAACAGATTTGCAACCCCCTTCATTACTCTCAGACAAGAAATTCCTGTTCTTTTTAATGTAACTACTTTTTGTACCCTTATGAGATTAGATAAGAAACGAGCACACCAGACCCAACTGTCCTAGGGCTTTCACATCTCCATTTGAAAGCTTCAAGTGTAGATTCTGATGACAATACAGCTTGCAATTCCAGAAGAGAATTCTGTGTTTTCCATACCAGAGGCAAGTACTAGATTCTTTTCCTTTCATCACTAGTGACCTGTTCTTATGCCTTTAACTAATCATATTACCTACCTCAAATCACAGCCCTTTTCTTGTTCTCAGCTAAAAGCCTTTAAGGTCAGCCTAGATCTTTCTTCTACATCCCATCCAACTTGTCACAGATCCCCTTTTAAGGTTTCATGGATGAAGAAAAGATTACGTCTGCTGCTCAAGTGTTAATATTTCCCAACAATATCACCCAGGGATAGCAATTATGGCAGTTAATGGCAGCCACTAAAACACAGAAGCAACATATTATAGAATTATCCAAAAACAACCTCTGCAAAAGAAATCTTCTACGATGGCTTCTACGGTGTTTGTCATTCGCCTGACAAAAAAGACAAGCAGCTGCAAGCTCCAAAACTTTTAATCCACTGCTGATCACACTCAGTCACACCAAATATCAAGTACTGTCCCACTCCCTTACTCTTTGCCAGATGCAGCTTGTTTTCCTGTGCATTTGCTAGCATCAATTAATCCTGATTAAAGTCAACCTTCCTAAAAGTACTCAGCCTCGGATGCACAAAATACCGCTCCCTGTCATTAAAAAAAAAGAAAAAAAAAGAAAAAAAATCTAAATTAAAAATACACGCAAAAGATGTAAGAATGGAATAATTACTATCCTCATTGTATAATATAGGGCAACTAAAACACAGAACTATGCAATGATTTACTACAAAACCACATACTAACTCTATGTCAGAAGCCAGATTTATGGAGTGCCACTGCAGTGCTTCAAACTGCCTCCGAAAGTCTGTTCCCAAGAGCATCAGATGAATTATGCTGAGCTGCTGCAGAGCTGATTTCACTATGGACATGTCTGCTCCCAGCAAAGCTACTGAGTAACAGACATATGTCCAAAGTGACTTTTTCTTATAGCTTTCAAAGGTATGTCAGGGGCAAAGCAGGCTGGATTCTCAAAAGCTTGGTTCTATGTTAAATCTTCTGTTGATAAAGGCAGGCTTCAAAAGTCCAGACAAGCCATTTCATGCTATTTTGTCTCCTCTGGTCTGTGGTCCTATCTACAGGGGAGTCTGATAGCCCCCTTCAGCAATAGGAGTTCATCTAGTAAATACCTTTCCTTCAGATCATGAGGAGATTTCCTGAGCCCTCAATCATCTGCTTTTCACTACCCTGACCAGCCTAGCACAGAAACAGCTTTCATGCTGCTCAGGCAGAGCTGTGTTTCTCTCCAGCAAATCCTTGTCTTCCAAGCACAGCCTTCTCTTGATCTGGCTGCAGTTTTACTTTGGGCAGCTCAACCAGCAAAGGCTGCTAGAATCATGGCCTTGTTAACATGCAAGTGTACATAAAACATAGGAGTAAGCTCCTCCGAAGGCTCACGGAGAAGTGCAGATAACTAACATTACAATTAGCAGGAAGAGAAGTACACTCCTGCTCCGGCTTCAGACTGATTTCCAAGACTCAGATACAACTTGTGACAACTGCCCTAAGATGGCCAAACAGAAACAAACAGGAGGATGGTTTGTTTAGAAGCACTGACTAAGCCTGCAGTGAGGGGGAAAAAATAATTACCGTGTGGATTTGATATTTTCCACGTTATAGGTAATTCAGTTCTCAGAAGCCTAGCCAAAAAATCAAAGTGGAGCCTACTTGATTGGCATTATAAAAGCAATTAACTTACAGACTTGTCAAATATGTTAACATGTGGCTCTGTCTGCTCTACTTGTCTATTTTGACTAGTTGTAGAATCATTTAATGATTTACAGACCTTTCAAGTCTTAAGGCATGGTAGCTGTATTAAAACTGTTAGCCATTATTTCTTGGTCACATCATAAATTACTATGATATGATAAATATCTGCTTATTTCTCATAGAAAGCTAGATTTTAAGTCCTGATTGGAGTTTAAGGCTTTGTGTTTTAGTGTTGGTTTAGTTTTGGGGGTTTTTTTTGAACCTGCACTGGTAAACACAAAAATATTTTACTGCCAGTAAAAGGAGTAATGCAAGAAAGGGATGTGTAATAAAATGCAGTTGTCAAAACAAATACATGTTTTAAACTGTAATGTATGTTCACAGAAAATTATTATATCTCTAATATAATAGGGAAAAATTACATTTCAAATGGAAAGAATATTAAATATGTTTGTTGGGGGAAAAAAGGCCTTTTGAAGAATTCAGAATTGTGTGGATCTGCTATTAGAAACATATTAATCTGCACCTGTCCTCCTTTCACAGCTCAAAAAATTTTACCTCCCTCGATTTTGTTTTTCGGTTTTTTTTTTTTTTTTAGGGGAGAAAGGAAATGAAAAGGAAGGAAAAGTGGAAAACACCTCTGATTTGTTATGGGAAAATAGCTGTGGAAAAATGATTAAATTAATCCAAAAGCAAAATTCAAAACAGAGTGAAACTATGTTCTGCCTAACTCTTTACTAGCTGCAGGAAAGGCCAGTTTAAACTGGTGTGACTGGGTGAAAATTCAGCAAACTATTATTTCTTTTTAAAATATCCAAACCTGCAAGGAAATGTGGGGTGAGGTCAAAAAACAAATTAAAAAAATCCAGGAACTCTACACCAGGAACTTCCCCACCCTGTGGTACAACCTCTTGGAAGGGCTATCATATTACTCTATGTTGTCTTCCCAAACTTCATTGTAAGGCTTAGCTCTAAAATTAGCTGAGAATTAATCAGAGACAATTAAAGCAGAACGGTGCTGAAATACAACATATTTGCAAGTGTGAAGTTAAATTTAAGTCCAGATCTAGCTGGGTTGTTTCTTGGGTTCAGTTAGTTGAAATTAATTTTCAGCATACTGAAAATAACTCCAATTACAGTGGTTGAGAAGAGAAAGCTGCACTTTAAAAATACCCAATTAATTATAGTATATTCTGTTACATTATATTAATTATGTTAAATAGACTTTTAACATAAATTTTATGTAAAAAGAAAATAGATTCAAATTTAATCAAGAGGGGGAAAAAAGAAAAGTATTAGGAGCTTGTGAACATTTCCTTAAACAAGAAATGTGGATGTTAGGCTTTTACAGATGCAGGTAGAGCTCCTCTTGAACGGAACAGAAGTTAAGATTCCCTGGCTCCAGGGAGAAGAGACCTCTCAGAATAAATCCGTTCAAGAGATTTAAGCCATTTGCTTTCAAAGTTAAATTTGACCAGCCATCAAGATGACCATCACCACTTAATTGTCTCAACAAACCACAGCAAAACTTTTCTGTGCAACAGCAGTTGGCTCTTTTGTTCAGACATACATGCAGAGATTATTTTCCATCCCCTGGCATACGTAACGCGCACTTTCACTTCACTTTATGAAAGTAAGGTAAGCATGAAGGCTCATACTCAGCCTTCTTGCCAGACAGAATAGAATTCGATCAGATTTAGGTTTCTGAAAAATGAAAATAAGAATGAAGCCTTCCTTTAGTCTACAACTTCAAAATGCCTGTATATTTTCAGTAAGAAGTGTGGAACTGTAGTCCACACACCCTCTACCTCCACTGCCACACAGCTCAGCTGTGGACTTTTATCTTTATTACTCTCTGAAATAGAAATGTTGTAAGCAGATTAACAAAACTATTTGCACTGGATTGCTTATTTGGCACAATTCATCTGGAATTTCCCATCAGAGTCCTTCAGGAAAATTAATTCTGGGCAAGATTTTTGCACTTTCTAGACGAACTCCATCTTAACCGTATCTAACATTCTGTAGTGGAGTTGAAGCTGTCCAAGCAGGTCCAGTATGTTTTAACTTTATTACAACTCCTATAAAGTCTCTAGAAATATGCCTCAGATTGTCTTGACAACTTAAATAAAAGCAGATCTGTACATAGTCTGTAATTGTACCGCGCCATACGATTGAGACTGGCTAACAGTGAGCGCACACTGAGCAGCTGGGCTGGAAAAGAATGTGTGTGTGTGCTCGGGCAGAGGAGGGAGAGCAGAAGGAAAGCTTAATAAAGCAGAATGCTTTTTTCCCCTTTTCTTGCTGAAAATTAAGCTTATCTAATTGTATTACGACAGACAGATAAGGCAACATATATTGCATAGCTACTGCTTTGGAGTCATGCTGGAGTATTTCTGGTTTTCTTAGTATTTTCGACGTGGTTTATGATCATTCTTTATTTTGCATCTTTACATCTCTTTCCTGGTTAATTCCAGACACACAAATGTAATTTTATTTTTTAAAGGAAACTGCTTTATTTAAGGAACTAAGGAAAATGACTTAGTGTTAAAGGTAAAAACCTCAACCTCCTGCCAAAATAATATGTCTGCCACTTGCACAGAGTTTTCAATAGGTTAACATAAATCAAAATATAAGAATGATGAGCACTGCCGTATATAAAAAAAACATTATTTTTGACAAAATAATATTTTTTAACAAAAGCCTTAAAGTCAATTAAGTTTAAAAGAAACAAGGAGCTCAGCTCAGTATGCCTAGTGATTACTTTTTTATTTAAAACAGAAAATTAATTGGAAGACTGGAAAAAAAATAAGAGCGTACAAAAACTTTGAGATTATTGCTATTACAAAAAAAGAAAAAAAAAATCTAAAGTTGCACTTACAGCTTACCCTAGAACATCCTTTTATTAAAGAACCCCTGAAGGTAAGTCAGAGCATTAGCAGAAATCAAACCTAGCATACTTGTGCACTTTTTTATTCAAGGAGGTCAAGTCAGATTTGTGGTTTAGATGCTCAGCAGATCCAAGCTCTAAAATACCATTCCACTATGTCTTGGAACTGAAACTTTTTACTAGCTTCATAATGATAAAGGCTGTATAAGATTTGCATGAGTGATGAGAGCCCTAAAAGCAGAGAGTAGAGTTCATGGTGGGTGTCAGGCACGGTGCAAATCTGGAAGCTACAGGTATTTTTATAGGTAACAAATCCCACAGTCTTGCAAACAAAAGAGCTGGAAATTTGGAGTTTGCAATTTACATTAACAATCCTCCTTAAGATTCTGTAAGAAAACATAAAGGTTACACTTTTAATTATATTCTTGGGGATCTCAAAGGAAAATAAATCTCAAACCAACTTATCACTTTCATCTTCACATAATAAAATGCTGTGAAACAGGCTGTTAACTGAACTAAGTGCCACCAGGTCATGAAGTAAAAGATCTATTTTCTTTCTTCTCTTTTCTTTTTTTTTCCCTTTTTTCTTTTTTCAGGATAGAAAACAGTTTACAAAACAGAAAAAGACTTGTTCAATGAAACAATCAGCTTTAGTTACAAGTGCAAAAGTCAGCCATGTGTACTAATTCTCAGTAATTATGATGCAAAGTGAAGTCCCTGGGGACTTAAAAGTCAACGCCTGGCAATGGTTGGGCAAACAGCAGAGTGGAGCTACTCAGGTGATACTGACCCCTTCAAAGCCCTTTGTGTTACTGAACAACCCGAACCATCCAAGTATCTGCTCTGTCCTCCCTTTCTTACCTATTCATGCTACACAGTACTGGCAAGGCTGGTATTTGAAGCATTAAAATCTCATAGGCATCGCAGCACACAGCCCTTGCAAGAGCAGTGCATATGTTCCAAGGAAAGAGGCACTGAAGAAGCAAAATTGAACATCTGAGTTTGGAACAAAAATCACAGTTGAGAATTAAGATGTTGAAAGTGGAGAAAGTTGATAGGGTAGGTGTCTTGTATAAAATTCATCTTATTTGGCTACCCCTTTTTAGACTCCATATTGTGCACTCCTGTTTTTTTGCATTCCACAGAAGTAACTACTGTATAGTGAGAAGAGGTAAAAACCCAAAGCTTGAAAACTGTCAAAAGCATTCAACAGCATCCTTAGTGTTTCCATACTGCAATCACAGCTTTCATGTCAGCTTAAATAAGGACAAAAAGTCAGACGAATAGAACACTGAGAGACAGAGCAACAAGCTTGTCTTTGGCATCCCATATTTCATGTATTTAGAATTTCATGAGAGAAAAATTCACTCCCCAAAAAATCCCCACAAGGCACCACTTGTAATGAGAGTCTCTGTTGCTAGTATGAATTGGGGTTAAAATTACAAAAAAAAAAAAGCCCAAAGACCACCTGCAGAAAAGACAAGTTGCAACCTATCTACCTGGCACTAGGCTATGCCCTTAAGTGGAGCATTCCAGTTAAAAGGAAACACGAGGCATTCTGCCACCACACATCCACTGCTACGACTTCGTGCAGCATCTCGCTGCTAATATAGATTTCAAACAGCAAATACAAAAAGGCAACATTTACAGAGGTTTAAAATGCATCTCAAAGCATCTCTCTCTTCAAGCAGTTCTTTTAGTTTACAATGCACTGCTGGCAAAAAGCTTGCTGCAGCATTTTCCTGAATGACAGGTCTCTGTAAAAAGTGCTTTTTGTATTGCATTAAAAAAAATTCACAGCAGTCTGTAAAAATAAAAACTCTAGATCAAATGACACTTTAAATGAAAATGTTGCTGAATTCTCCATGGCTGCTATGTTCATAAGACATTTTATTAGTGTAAGGGGCAAATAGTTCTTTTAGTCTGCAAGCACTTTATTGCATTTTCCCTTCATTTATGGCATGCTTTTTATTTAGGGCTTTAGAGACCCACATTCTTCTCTCCCTCCCCTTCTTTTTTTTTTTTTTTCTCTCCCCTGAATGCTCCTAAAGTTACAGAACAAGGGGATCCTACCTGGCAGTCTACAACAGGTCAGTGATCAAACAGAAGGAGCAGTGAGACAGCAGCCAAATCCTGCCCCATCTCCTGAGAATTACAGAAAGCCAGGGCTTCTCAGCCTGCAACTGCACCCGAGGCTCAGATAATCACAGCACACTCTCTGCAAGCACATACAGCATAAAATATCTGCACCTACTGAGGTTAAGACACAAGCATTTGTTTTTAAGTTGCTGCTTGCTGTAGCTTTTGACACAGGTAGATGCTGCTTGAAAATGTGACCTCATCTGTCTTATGACAGCAGAAACAAAGACAGATTGAAAATACACCAACATTGCTCTGCCCCAGTGATCAAAGCTGGTTTAAATAAACAGTGTTCTTTATCTGTGAAGTGCACTGGTCTTTGAACAACTATTCATTTTACCTAAAGTATTTACATTTGCTTGAACAAAATCAATATACCAGATAAAATAAGCTGTAATATGAACAGACAGAACTAGAGCAAACCGTGAAGTATTCTCGTTTACCCAGTAATATGCCAGCTGGTCATTAAGATACTACTTTGTGCAAGCAAAACACTCTTAAAAAAAACAAAAAAAAAACAACTTAGTGGGTTTTAAGTACAGCCTACATTCAGGAATGCATTATGTATAGAGTTAACATCACTCAGCCTACGTCTGCTAGGAACTCAAAGAAGCATGAGTAGTCTTTGCCATTTCAAAAAGCCAGTATCGCTGTAAAAAAGTGAAAATTAGTGGGTGCAATAACACATCAGCAAAGAAGTGACGTGGCAGAGTGGGTGCCACAAAGCAGTAACTCGTTATTAACTTCTGGAAAGGTTAGCATGAATCCTCTTCAGGCCATAAACTACAGCCAACATGAATAAAAGACACATTCGTTATTAAGGGAACGAAAGTCTAAGCTGCGAGAATTAAACAGCACAGTTAAAAGGCAAGATGCAGAGTAACATTTACCCTTTCATCAAGAGGGCTGGCAAAACTAGGAAAGAAGTGAGATGCTCTGGTAGAGTCTGCTCTCGAACCAGATCTGTGGTTGAACAGAAGTCTTAGTCCTTGGAGTTAACACGCTGCACATTCATCCATCCCAAAGAAGGAAATTAAAGGTACTTACACAGCCACCAGCAAGAATTTCTGCAGCCAGTGGGACAGAGCCATCTTTAGTCATAAACTTATCTCTCACAAAATCATTAACCTTAAAAACAAAACAAACCACAAACATTTAGGAAAGCTGACAAATTACAAGGCGGGAGAAAAGACTCATCAGCTGCAAATTCTGTGCCACTGAAAATGCAAATAGCAACCAGGAAGCTACCAAACTAACAGGTAACAAATCTTGTATTTTACATGAAATATTGTAAAGCTATGGCTTTGTTTTGCACAAAGATTTGCAGCATAATTCAAAGATTCATTAGTAAGATAAAGATAACAATTGGTAATTAAATAATAAAATAATTACCTGAAAATTAATGATAAAATCATTTATGAAATGCTCACTGGGTGTACAAATGCAAATATAATTTCAAGTTCGTATCAGAATGTTCAAGAACAAGTCATTAAATAATAAAATCCTGATCTGAAAAATAATGATAAAATCATTTAAGAAATGCTCACTGGGTTTACAAATGTAAATATAATTTCAAGTTCTTATCAGAATGTTCAAGAATAAGTTTTAATAGTAATTCATTAAAGCATTAAGCACCTTTCTAGTTGTTAAAATGCATTAATATTAGCCTTGGTGAATAATAACTTATAGGTGAATAACCAATACCTTGAGATTGGGTTGTAACAAATTCTTAAGTGCCTTAAAATCACTCAAGAAATAAAAAAATAATTACAGAAGTAAAACATTTTGGGGGGGGGGAAGCACGCAAAAAAGTTCCTTTCTTAATCCTTTCCTACTAACACCTCACTACATGCTCCTATGACATTATCTCCTGGTGCACTAGGATTAAACATGTGGAGATATAAAAACAAGAGCCCTTCGAGAACAATAAATAAATAATGATTCCTGTTTGCTAAGTGAAACCAAAGGCTTGTGCTATTTAAAATAAGCAGATGAGTTGAACAAGTCAAATGAGTTTGGTATAGTTTGGAATGAGTCCAAAAATGAGTTTTCAGTAAGATTCTTAAAATGTATCTCTCCTCTCTATCTCCATCCTCTATCTGTCTCTCCCTCTCCCCTATCTCCCTATCCAAATATATCTGTATATATCTCGTATGCCACTTTCAATGCTCACAAGTCAATTATAAACAGTTGCTTTGTGCTTTTTATAATTAAGTTAATATCAAGCAAAAATGATGGAGTACATTCTGTCACACCGCTGACACATTAAGGATAAAAACTTTTAGCGTGCTAATTGTAATTACATGGACTTTACAACGTGAAGAAACATGAAAATAATCCATTTGCAAACTTACAGTAAGTTTTATGGCCTTCTCTGGTGCTACTCCTAATAGCTGTGGCAACAGACCTGTAACATGGAAAGAAGAGATTTCAGTGGATTGAGTAACTTGGTATTAACTAAACAAATCAACAAATATACACAGAGATCACCACCTAGAAATGGGCAATTCTGACAGCAATTTTATGTTATTATATTAAATGAGAGCACTTAAACATTTCATTTTGAGATTAAACTTTGTGCTACCATTTCAAGTGTTACAATTGCCTCTATGTATTTGTTTCTTTAGCTTTTTTAAAATCAGTGATATTAGGTCACTTTTCATTTGCAGACAGATTTGCCAACTGCGTTTCAAGTACCCTGTTCAAAACCAACACTTATTTTCTTCATCTTCACAGAAAAATTAAGACTTTCTAATTAATTTTGTGAGATGCATGATGCATCCACTTCAAAAATCATGAGTGAAATACCATTTTCTGGCAAAAACAATAGCCTCAGATGGCAGGACCCAAGGGGACAGGAATCAAAATAATGCAAAACATTTAAACGTGTATGACTGCATTCTTAAGCTCTTTGCCCAACTTAAAACAAAGGAAGTTATGCAGCTTTCTTTCCAGCTATGGAATTTCCTCTTTTATTTTGTTAGAAGCAATGCACCACAGAGCTGGAAGTGGGAATCTCTGACTGCCAGCTTTACTTGTTTGAAGTGAAAGGTCGATATTTTGTCATTTTTTGGATGACACAACCTAAAAATAGGCCAAGCTTACCAACTAAGCCTGGGGCTAGAGTGGTGCTGCCAGCATTCAGCAGCGTAACGAAATTAGGACACCTTTCAGAAGTGGGAGAAAATCATCCTGGCTGGAGTTCCTGGTGCAGACCCTCTTGGACATCACATATACAGATATTACCACACTTAAGCTATATATAACATGGCTTTGAAGTTACAGCTTACCAAATAAATTGCAGAAAATGACATTTCTAGAAGTGTCAAGACATAAAATTATTAAAATAGTCCAGCTGGAGGTCTGTATGAACACAGGGCAAATTAAATTCCTTTTCACTAGGCTGAGCTGAAGATAGCTTTTTAACCATTTTTCAGCTCCTAACTCTGCATTTATAAAAGGAATTTGTAAAATCTCAGGAAAAACAAGTTCATCTTGGCACAGTGTTTGTTTTCTTTTTCCCATCTGCTCCCTTCCTCTTGCACTCAGATCTGAATGGTGCTGTTAAGAGTCAAAACTTTCCATGAAACTTAACTGTAGAAGAGAAATTATTAAATAGAACTGGTAGAGTTACCAAAAAAAAAACCCAAAACCACCCAAAATCCCAGCACCAACAACAAAGACCAAAACAACAACAAAACAAACAAAAAACAAACCCCAAAGAACCCAAACTGAACGATTAAACCCCCAGAGTATTCTTCTCTTTTTTCTCTCTACTTTTCACATGATTTTATAGTATAAAAGTACTTTCTGAGTTTAATTACAGATAATGCTGTGTATACCTACTGCAAGATAGTATAGAATCACAGACTGCTTTGGGTTGGAAGTAACCTCTGAAGGTCACCTAGTCCAACCTTCCTGCAGTGAGCAGGGACATCTCCAACTAGGTCAGGACATAGAATCAAAGGATGGTTTGGGTTGGAAGGCATCTCCAAAGATCATCTAGTCCAACCCCCTGCAGTCAGTAGGGATATCCTCCACTACATTAGGTTGCTCAGAGCCTTGTCCAGCCTGACCATGAATATCTGGGTATCTCCAGGGATGGAGCCTCAACTACCTCCCTGGGCAACCTGTTGCAGTGTTCCATCACCCTCATAGTGCAGAACTTGTTCCTAACATCCAATTTGAATCTGCTCTTCTCTCATTTCAAACCACTGCCCCTGGTCCTATCACTGCAGTCCTTTGGAAACATTCCTCTGCAGCCTTCTTGTAGCCCCTTCAGGTACTGGAAGGCTGCTCTGAGGTCTCCCTGGAGCCTTCTCTTCTCCAAGCTGAACATCTAAAGGCAGCAGCATTCATTTTAATTCTATATTTTACATCCTGGCCAGATACCAGCTAGTCCTACTGTCTCCAGGAAGGTAGACGGACTCTTCACTTGTTCTCATGTCTATGTGATTAAGTTTTCTGTAAGTGATACCTGTGCATTCTATAGCTTATGACCATCAAAACTAAATTCTCTTCTCGTGGGAGCCCAAATTTCTCTCTTACAGGATTCACATAAGTAATTCATCAGACAATGAATCACCAGTTGCCATTCAAGAACTGTTGAAAGCTTTCTGAACATGATGAAGAAAGAATAAAGCACCTCAGGGGCACACCTGAGTGTTATTTTTCTCATGGGGTTATCCTGACACAGTGGGAATTTTTCAGTGTTCCTGTGCACTAGCAGATCAGCAGTATGACATATACACTAATGCTGGAACAGGTTGTCCAACGAGATGATGGAAGCCCCATTCCTGGAAGTTTTTAAGGCCAGGCTAGATGTGGCTCCAGGCATCCTGATCTAGTGGAAAGTGTCCCTGCTCATGGCAGGGGAGTTGGAACTAGATGATCCTTGGGGTCCCTTCCAACCCTGACAATTGTGTGATTCTGTGTGACAGGCTTAGAACTGCCTGTCAGTGTCTTAAAAATGCATGCCTCTTACAACACCAGAGAATAACATTTTGCACATAGGCAGCCTGCTGGTATAGTACAGAGCAAACAAAATGTTATTCATCCCATTTTTATATAGGAAAGGCTTTTTAGTAGCAATTACCATGTACCACTCCGTGTGACATGCTGCAGTAGCAGGGCTCTCTGGGAAAGATGAAGGTATATATGAGAGAGAGCACCAAGAGCTCCATTCAGATGGTGACATCATACAAGTTCCTAAACACACTGGGAATACACACAGAATGGCTCATCCAGCCCAGCTGAGGCGATCCATCAACTTTAAAGAGATTTGGCCAAAGTATTTTTTCTCATCTCTAACAGTGAAACTTCAGTTTCACAATGTGTAACAGATGTGACTTTATCTTTACTAACTGCAGAAATTAAAATATTTTAAACCATTTGGACCTTTGATAGAAAGGCAATAAAAGAACACTGAGGAATTTCTCTCTGACAGGATTCACATAAGAAATTAATACTGGACAACGAATCACCAGTTTCCACTCAAGCACAGCTCCTCAGAGGGGAAAGCATAGAATCACAGAATGGTTTGGGTTGGAAGGGACCTCCAAAGGTCATCTAGTCCAACCCCCCCTTGCAGTCAGCAGGGATATCCTCCATTATATCAGGTACCCCAGAACCCTGTCCAGCCTGACCTTGAATATCATCAAGGATAGGGCCTCAACTACCTCCCTGGGCAACCTGTTGACAGTGTTCCACCACTGTCATGGTAAAATGGGTATTTCTTGAAGATTTTGTGCCTTGACAGAACTTTGGGTACAAGTAGGCTTGTACTTCATTGCCTGCTTCTGGAGGAAAGCTTTTGCCACAGTCTTTTTGTATCATTTACATGGGAGTCCATCAGTAATAATGAAGTTGGATGACAAATGAGACGACTAAAATCAAAGATTAGCGAGCATCTGGAATCACTGCAGCGCTAGAAGCACTAGCAGGAAATATAAAACTAACAAGTTCCTTGGCACTTAATGATTACAAATAACAAACTCTTCTGCAGCTTTTCCTGTCTTTTTCACCCTCTAGAAGTGGCTACTGAACAGTTTCATGTGCCAGGCTTCATCTCTGGTATGTAAATTTCCCATCAAATTTCTATTAAGCAGAGGTGAAATAATCTCTACTTCGATGCACTGCTAAAGACTGTGAAGCATTCTGCTACTCATCAGGTGGACTTCTGATTAAAAGAATATTAAGAAATGAAGGTGACCTCATCAGCTGGAAGAGATTTTGGCAAATCAAAGCTTCCAAAAATCTCTTCTATTTGCATATATATAAATACCTGCCAGTTTCTAAGTATGTATTTCAGGTATAAAGGTAGACACAACAGTAAATTATAGGTATAGGAGATGAGGATTCTTTTTGGCCATGCTGAGAAGAAATTCATTTTTTTAAGGACTACATATCTGAGGTAAATCTTTCATCTGTCTCTAACAACACAGCATTGAAATAATGCACATTACAAAGATGCTCCAGAGGTTTATATGTTTGTTGTTTGGTTTGGCTGGGTTTTTATATCAAAATAACTCCTCAGTGGAAACATTGATTATCCTTAGAACCAAACTGACATTAAACAGAATTTAGTGCACTTGTTATATCCACAAGATGGTGTAATTTATCCTTATCTGAGATGGCGGGGTTTAGAACATGTGGTTTTGTCTTTTTTAAATTTGGAATAAAATAGTGATAAAAGAAAAAGAAAAAGAAAAAGAAAAAGAAAAAGAAAAAGAAAAAGAAAAAGAGAAAAAGAAAAAAAGAAAAAGAAAAAGAAAAAGAAAAAGAAAAAGAAAAAGAAAAAGAAAAAGAAAAAGAAAAAGAAAAATAAAAAGAAAAATAAAAAGAAAAAGAAAAAGAAAAAGAAAAAGAAAAAGAAAAAGAAAAAGAAAAGGAAAAGGAAAAGGAAAGGAAAAGGAAAAATAAAAAGAAGGAAAAGAAAAAGGAAAAGGAAAAGGAAAGGGAAAGGGAAAGGGAAAGGAAAAGGAAAAGGAAAAGGAAAAGGAAAAGGAAAAGGAAAAGGAAAAGGAAAAGGAAAAGGAAAAGGAAAAGGAAAAGGAAAAGGAAAAGGAAAAGGAAAAGGAAAAGGAAAAGGAAAAGGAAAAGGAAAAGGAAAAGAAAAGGAAAAGGAAAAATAAAAAGAAGGAAAAGAAAAAGGAAAAGGAAAGGAAAAGGAAAAGGAAAAGGAAAAGGAAAAAGGAAAAGGAAAAGGAAAAGGAAAAGGAAAAGGAAAAGGAAAAGGAAAAGGAAAAGGAAAAGGAAAAGGAAAAGGAAAAGGAAAAGGAAAAGGAAAAGGAAAAGGAAAAGGAAAAGGAAAAAAAAAAGAAGGAAAATAAAAGGAAAGGAAAAGGAAAAGGAAAAGGAAAAGGAAAAGGAAAAGGAAAAGGAAAAGGAAAAGGAAAAGGAAAAGGAAAAGGAAAAGGAAAAGGAAAAGGAAAAGGAAAAGGAAGAGGAAAAGGAAAAGGAAAAGGAAAATCAGCTCACTTCACTGAATGGAAACAAGGCTCATGTGTTTAAAATACCAGCTGAAATGGCTGAGTTCAGAGTAGGGTTTGTAATTCCTGCTTGCTTCTTTGCAGTAGTAGATGATGACAAAGAGGGAACTGCTCCAAATGTTTCTACTGTAATATTTTTTAAAGGTTTTTATCATTATTCAGCTATTCAGGAGAATTCTACCAATGATTACTCCTTCCTCCTGTGGGGAAAACCCTCCACATTTACTTAACTCTGAGTGCACCACAGTGTAAGAAAAAATAGTAGTTACCAGTCTGTAGTTTGTCTTACCTAATGCAGTATTTAAGATTACAATGAGATTATTCTTGCTGTAAGAATTTAAATTTGGTCCATATATTAATCCATAAAATGTTCCTTTCACATTTTCTTGTTTTCTCAAGCTTAACCAGAATCCTTCACTCTGCATTCAGTTGTTTAACTTTCTCCAGCATCATCTCCTTAGAAAGCAAACAACAGCCTGAACTTCAGAGACGAAACTCCATATTTGGAAGGAGTTTTCTCTGTTTGATTCTTTAAAAACCAGAAGTTGAATCAGGGTGCTCTTTAAGTAGAGAACCTGGAGAAACAGAGGTCTCACTTTGTCTCTGCAATGATGGTGTTCTTTGCCATCACACAATTCCTACTATATAATCCAGAAATTAGATTATTGCCCTGGGTTTAGAAGTTCAGCTGCACCAAACTGCCTGAGATTTCACTATTCAAGCCTGCTTGGAAAGATGAAAAGTAGTAAAAGGGATGGGGAAACGAAGGACAAGCTATAGTGATGAAGGTTCCTGACGTTCCCCAACAATTTGGCAGTGAAACAATCACTCCAAAAACATGACAAGCAAATGGACATTTCTGAGGTGTTGTTTTGTTTTGGTTTTTTTTGTTTTTTCCCCAGGTGAAAAACCCACTGTGGAATTGTGCATTTTTGTTCTTTCAGTAACCTGGAAGAAGCAGCTAGATGCTTGCAGGGAATACATTTTGTTCTTTAGCCAATAATTGGAACTTTTAATGTTTCTGATTGTTAGAAATCCTTAAAAAAGAAACCATGTCATTACTCTGTATTATATTATTAGGCCTCCTCAAAAAAAACCCCAAAAAAACCAAAAAACTGCCTCAAGCTGAGTTAATAATAACAGAGCCTTCCCATCTCCAATTGTGCTGAAATAATTACAAATACTTACTTTACAGAGGAGCTGCTTAGCCAACCTCCAGTTAGTCTGGTCTTATGTTCAAGAATGCACATGTAGCACACCACTTCATTTTGTTTCACACACTGTTTAACAAACTAAATTTTGTGGGGGTGTTTTGGTGTAAATAACTTTTTCAAATCACAGGGTCACTGGGGTTGGAAGGGACCTCCACACGTCATCCAGTCCAACACTGCTGCAGCCATCAGGGACATCCTCAACTAGATCAGGCCACCCAGAGCCCTGTTGAGCCTCATCTTGGGTATCTCCAGGGATGGGGCCTCAACCACCTCTCTTGGCAACCTGTTCCAGTGTTCAACCACCCTCATTGTAAAGAACTTTTTCCTAACATCATAAATCATAACAATATTTTCCTGAAATCCTCAATTCTTCATTCCTGACTCAAGTGCCTTCAGCAATTCATTTCTGTCACAACAAATTCTTATTTTCAAAAGGTATACAAACTTTCTAAGAAGCTGGCTAAAAATGAAGTAACACAAGTTTTAAATCCTTCCCAGTGAACTTGGGAGAGGAGGATAAGGTATCTCTATAACTATCAGAACTATAATTTGCTTTCTCTCTGTGACAGAAAAAAACTGCAGTCTCATGCAGTGGTTCATGATTACAGAATCACAGAATTGTCAGGGTTAGAAGGGACCCCAAGGATCATCCAGTTCCAACCCCGCTGCCATGGGCAGGGACACTTTCCACCATATTAGGTTGCCCAGAGCCATATCCAGCCTGGCCTTAAAAACTTCCAGGGATTCTCCAGGACTGCGTCAGTGTTGGCTGAATTTAGACCGTAACTGGGACAAGGAGAAAACAAAAAAGCCCATAAAACTGAAGGTACTGACATAAGATAGCCAAAATGGAGATGTTTTACATCCTGACCACAGTAAAATGAGCTTTTGGAGTCTTCTCCATTGACTACAAAGGGAACCTGAAACAGCTAACTTCATAACTTGGGTGTATTGGTTACGTATGTAAAGCTAAGTGGGTTGAAACTCAGCTAACTTCCCTGGCTGACTCAACACTGACAAGCTAAGAGGCAAACATAAAACTTGATGACTATTCCCAGGCAACTGGTTCAGAGAGACCTTTCTGTTACAAATGATATCACAAAAAGATCTTGTTAGTAATAAGGTATCATGTTTTCTCTCTGCTTTTGTGGTTTTAAAGAGAAAAAACAGATAAGAAAGAACACTGAAACAAACAAAACAAAATTGGATGATCCAACTCCTTGCCAAACAGGACAAACCATTCTTGGTACTAAGGACAGCTAAGGAAATGAAAACTTGACTAGCAGTCTATTTTTGCTGTAGGAAATTGCTGTTGTTGCTCTGTTGCAGATGACAAAGGAAAGGACAGTGAGGTCCTACAGAAATGTTCTCACTACAATGAGGTTCTACTCGAGAAAAAGCAAACTCTTCACCTGTAACAGAGTAGAAGCAAAAGCACAAACCAGGCAAAACTGAAGTCTTAACAAAAAAAGCTTTTAAAAAATCCAGAGTTCCACTGAAGTCTTCTTAGTATCTTATCATTAGTATATACCACCTTTTAATCTTACCTCTATAAAGTCCAAAGAAGCCCTCATAACGCAGCACTTTCTTGAAGCAATCAAAGCTGTTTTTGTACATCAGCTCTCCCACAAAAGAGCCTGTAGAGCGCTGGTTTTGCATTCGAGTTTTTACCAAATCAATGGGGTAGACTGCAGTGGCTCCAACAGCTGTAAATAAAAAAAAAAATCAAGCTGTAAGGAAACAGGATTTTGCATTTTGCATTTGCAGTGTTTGACTGCAACTCACTTTCTACATTTACATCTTGAGTGTCAGTTTTATGGGGTTTTTTTCTGCACAATATATTCTGGATGCATTAAACTACACCCCACAATTTTAATCAAAAGCACTTCCTGGCCCTACCTCCTGATTAACCTGATTCTGCTGATGACTTGTTGATAAATCTGATAGGAATACCTGCAAACTCCAATGGTTTGTAAATCCCAGAACTCTTGTAGACCAGGTGGCCCTTTCCGCTTCAATCTTAGACACAGCTAAGCCCTTAGACATGGCTCCAAGGGAAAGACTGATAAGCCTTCCACACTTACATGGAAGGCAGAAGAGTAGAAGAAAAGAAGACAAAACCCAAACAGTGAAGATGAGTCTTTTTTTTGCTCAACCATGACTTACCTCCAGCAACTGAACCAAGGGCAAACCTGTAGGCTGATTCTGCAATCTGGATGAGAATAGGTCGAGACGGATCTCCTGGAGCTTTCTGTCGAGGCAGGATTTAAAATAAAAGGACAAGAAAAAATAATCAGAATGTGGTTATTTCACAAGAGACCATCTCATGATCAGACAGATGTGACTACAGAGATACCTGGGGAAAAAAAAATCCCACAATACACTGGAAATTGTGTTTTCTATTATTATTTCTTTTCCCCTGATTTCTAAGTGCCCCATAATGTAGGCTCTTCAGACTGAAATAGCAAAGAAAAGAAAGACTGATACTACAACAAAATTATTCAGCTCCAAAATCTCTGGTCTGAATGTGTGTACGAGGGCACACTTCAGTCATTCAACTTCAACAGCTAAAAACAGCTCCAGTTTGGGATTCCTTTCTACTGCCACCAAAGCCAGGGACATTTAGTGCTTCTCAGGCTATCAAAACAAGTATGTAAGCACTGTTTATAGATATTAGCTAAAGGAAAATCAGGTTTGATAAAAAAGACCCACAGTTTCATTTTGCTCACAGTCTATCAGTGCTGGACTCAACACAATGAAAATTAAATTTCAGAGGTGCTGCAGATTTAAAATTTACAGAAAAGAATTAGGAAAACAGAATTCTACAGGGGTGTTAAGGCTCCCACACTTACTATCACATTTTGTAATACTTTATTTCTATTATTTTTTAGGATATTACAAGTAAAAGGACAAAATAAATACATTGATACATTTTTTTCCCTGAAAATGTTTACGTTTTAGCTAATATTCTAACGTAGGTGGGGTTGGCCAATAATAAATTGAGGCTATCAATGCAGATGAAAATCTTTTTGGTCTCATCATCAAACAGCTGACATTAAAAAGAAATTGGATGGAAAAATGAAGAGGTGGGAGAGATAGGCAGAAGAAATGGTTAAGACTTCAGCACGTTCATGTGTCCCAGCCTCTTAAAATGGCATAAGTCTTACTATCAAAGACAGTGGCCACAAAAAAAAACCAGAAGAAGCTGCTACTTTGGGCACCATATTTCTGGCTACATTTTACTGCCACCTATTGTAACTTACTTCACTTGATACTCAGGCCAATGCAAAAGCTTTTAACCCCGTTAGGAGTCTTCTAGGAATAGATGGTAAGCTTTTGGGAGCCAAGTCATCTGAATTCATCCCAGCATAGTCAATATTTAGTCACTGCTCAAACAAACAGAAAACCGCCACCCTAGATACTGCCTCAGAGCGGTGGTGGGGGTGTTCGGATGGTGGTGGGGGGAGAAGAAGAAGAAAGAGAAGCATGTGTACACACACACACAGAGGCCTGGCTTATGGCCTGCTAGTCCTAAAAATGTAGCCTGCATCAACCCATTGTGGTCAAACTGGCGTCTCTGTGTAGACCCAGAGCAGGGAAAAAAAAACAAAAAAAACACAACCAAAAACCCCTAAGTCTCACAAGACACAAAGTTAAAGCTGCCTTAAAATAGAGACAGAGAGGAACAGAAGGCTAGTTTTAAATCTATCTGTACAGAAACTTGTGTCAATGAAAATATAAGATAGGCTAAAATAGTATGAAAACTGGGAGATCAAGAAGTTTGCCATTTGAAGAACACTATTTTTTCTTTTTGCCTTAAGCAAATCTCAAGTTCTTTTGCTGTTACATTATCTAAAGTCAATAACCTTGAATATCAACGTTTTTACTGAAGCTATGATATTAAATCAAATATAATCTCTCCTTTTTGACATTCAGCAGAGCATAAGACAAAGCAGTCCAGAAAACAGCCATGAAGATGATCAGAGGGATGAAGCACCTCCCCTGTGGGGACAGGCTAAGCGAGTTGGGGCTGTTCAGCACTCTGGGGAAACCTTAGAGCAGCCTTCCAGTTCCTCAAGAGGGCCTACGAGAAAGCTAGGGAGAGACTTTTTACAAGGGCTTGCAGTGATAGGATGGGAGGGAATGGACTGAAGCTTGAGGCGGGCAGATTTAGACCAGAGATCAGGAAGAAATTCTTTACAGTGAAGGTGGTGAGACTGGAACAGGTTGCCCAGAGAGGCTGTGGATGCCCCTTCTCTTGAGGTGTTCAAGGCCAGGTTGGATAAGGCCTTGGGCAACCTGGTCTAATGGAAGGAGTCCCTGCCGATGGCAGGGGGTTTGGAACTAGATGATCTTGAAGGTCCCTTCCAACTCAAACCACTGTGTGAATCTCTGTGTGTTCAGAACAAGGGCTGCCATTTACAGGCTAAATGCTGAATTCACCATCCTATTTGAAACAGGAAATCTTCTTTCCTCATTAAAAAGAGCAGAAAGCAACAGAATCACAGAACATAAACACCTTAATTAGGTATACACCTAATATTTACTATGTGGCTGGATGACACTCATATACATATTATCATTCTAAAGACAATCACATTTAACCTGTCAAAATGCAGCCTGAGAGAAAGGGGCACAGAGAAGAGATGAAGAGGACATGACACAAGTTAAAATCAAATTCTAACAAGAAGCTATTCCTCACAGATATTACAGAACACAAAAGAAAGACAACTCAGCTCACAGGAGGAGGTTGGCTATCTATTTACCTGGCACTGGAAAGTGGTAATAACATCACAGTGGCTTCTGTTCTTACCTGCCTCTGGGCCTCAGCCAGGTTGTAGGGCAATGTCCCCTCCTCCAGAGGAGCAATTCTTTCAATATCCGCTAAAGTCATGCGCCTGAGGAAATTAATTCAGCTTAGCATTTGCTTAGAGATGGGGTTTCAGATCACGAGAATTCATCTGCATGTGGCCACTACACTACACTCTCCCATTCCCCAACACCACCCTCCCAACTCCTTCCAAGAAAGAGGGAAGGACAGATAATTCTCTACTTACCCTCGTGGCTCATACAGATCTGCTAACTGAAACAAGATGTCAACTTCCATGGGTGTAACCTGACCAAATTTCTGAGCTGCCAGAACAAACTCCTCTGCAACAGAATAAAAACACAGAAAACAAAAACTAAGTGAATTAGAACAAACAATACAGAGTACCCCAGAGATGCTTTGTATTTCAGTGTTAAGAAGATGCTGATAGGGGAGGGAGAAGGGTGGAATAAAAACACAGAAAAGAAAAACTAAGCAAAGCAGAACAAATAACCCAGAGCACCCCAGAGGTGCTTTGCATTTTAGTATTAAGTAGAAGATGCTGATAAGAGAAGGGGAATAAAAGTGACCCACCACAAAAGTGTTCCTGCCACTACATAAAGGCATGTTTGAAATGTTCTATCCTTTAGTGCTATCAGGAGGATTTAGGATCTTTGACATACGGTATCAATCAGCTGCAGGTCAGAGGGAAAAAAAAAATCAAATAAAAAGCAAGCAGAAAAAAACCCAAAAACCTCAGGAGTCAAGAGATGAGGAACTTTTCATGTACAGTCCCAGTAGGCCACATTAATGAAACTTTGGCATTGCACGGGGAATTCTCTATAAAAGTGGTTAGATAGAGCTGATAACATCTTGTTCCAAGCTTGTAGATCAGCTTACTGTGCCGCCAATACAAGTTTATGGAATTCTTCAACTACCCTTGAAGGTCACTTTAATAGGCTGCCAATTTGGCAGGAGTCCTAGGAAGTTTTTTAAACTTTTAAATATCTTTACATACTTTCCTCATCCTGCCCCCCCACCCCTGCCACCAGTTTACTAGGACCTTTTTCTGATTGAAACAAAATGAAAAACCTGGAGGGTGGAATCCAACAGGAGTGTGCAAATCTGAGTGGGATACCAAGGAATGCTAACGAGGCTTACTCCCCCTCCCACTGATTTAAAAGCACACAGATGAGGCCTTTCCCTCCACCCACTCCAACCAAATGCCCAAGGAAACTTCCAGACTGCAAACATTTCAACCAACCCTTAGTGACTTCCACATCTTTTCTGTTTCCAGCCAGAGTACTGTAGATCTTTCTAATGAGCTCCATGTTGTTAAGGAGAGAATTAAATCCATTAAAATAGGAAAAGCTGACCTGATGGGAAGTGGTACCTCCAGCAGCCTAGAGTAGAGACAGTAAAAGAAGAAAGAGAGACCGTTACAAGACTAAGAAAAACCTTGCAAGGAAGGTTTTCAAACAATGTTATTTCACAAGAGCAACAGTAGCACAGGCAGACTTGCTTTAAAAAAAAAACAACCCTGCAAAATAAAGAAAACCATGAAAGATTCTTATGTTACTGAAACTAATCATGACCAGAATGTGAAAGTCTCCCCACCCTACAAACCTAAACAAATACATATGCAGGATTATAACAACATAACCAGTAGTAATTTACAAAGTTCAAATTTCAGTCCTGCTTCAGTTGGAAATGTTTCATAAACTGGCTTATTTCTAGTAATGAGGAAATCTACTTCTACATGTAAAGTATATTGCTCTACAGAAAATCCCAACAAAAAGCAAAACATATTATAAGAAAGGTCAGCTGAAACATTTAAATCCACAGGCATTTAAAGTCATGGAAAACCAGCAGTAAGCTCTCAGGCTTAGATCAGGCAGTCAAACAAAAGGGGAATGGCAAGGTTTGAACAGTTCCTTATTCTCAAATGATAACTGAGTCTAAATCTTTATTTTAAAGTGGTGTTGGGTCTGCACACAGAAAAATTATTGGATCAATTCCTTGTTTAAAGCATAAGATCAGTAATGAAGCAAATTTCTGAGAACTATGCATAAGCTTGCCAAAATTTAATTGACCTTGAGGGAGAATCAAAAATATTCTCTTATGTTTTATGGCAGAGTATACAACCCAGGAAAGCTGAAAACAAGTTTGGGGATACAATCCAGGAATAAAGAATTAGCTCTCATTGTCAGTCCCTAAGTCTTCTGGCTGGATGCTTCTTCCAATACTTCAGCCAGAATTTAGCAGTTCTCATCACTTCACACTGGAATTCTTCCTTGCAAGTCAAAGCAAAACAGGTTTCCCTAAACCTGGATAAAGCCAGACTTTGGATTACTCAGTAAGTGTTGCTGCAAATTCCCAAGATTAGAAACTGCTCTTTTCTATTTTTCCTTCAGTGATGTTACAGAACTGTAATGTTTGATTTGGTTTATGTACTTCAGGTTGAAAAGAAGTGCACAACTACCAGCTAATATGTAGTGAATGTTCATGGGCAGTGGTCCAGTTCACCACCAGTTCCCAGGTGCTTGGAAATTACACTCAGGAGCTTAGAACTGACATTACAAAGCAAGCCCTTTGAGTATGACTTCCTAAGTGGGATACAATGGCATCCTCACCTATCTGAGACAGTTTACTATGGTAGGACGACTGGAAATAGGCATTGCTACATTTCTAGGCCATTACTATGGTCCACTGACCTGCTTTGTCTTTTGTCCCAATATAACAGTAACACTCAGGATACACATTCTGCAGTAAGGGTCAGAAACACAGAATCATAGAACCGTTTTGGTTGGAAAAGGCCTCCAAGATCATTGAGTGCAACCTTCAACCCAACACCACCATGGCCATTAAACCATGTCCCAAAGTGCCAAGTCCACAGATTTCTTAAACACCTCTTTCCATACATGTAGATATAAACTTAAAAACAAGCATCCAGAAGCTGGGATAGGTGCCACATAGAGTGCTTGAGGTACATAAAACCAGAATCCCACATGTGTATCCCAGCTCTTTGCCAGTTGGGATACCAGAACTACTTACAGCTACTAGACATTCTTCTACAAATGGTGTTAGCATGTGTGGCCGGATAGTGACCATAATGTCCCTGAAGTCCATAGCTGTGACTCTTCCAGACTGATCATTGTCTCTCTGGACAAAAGCTTGTTTTGCATGTTCTAACTGTATCTCCTGAAAACACATGGGGGAACAAATAAAAACAAAGGTTAGGTTCAGAATCATCATCTTATCAGTTAGATATTACATAATGCAATCCTGCACACTTAAGAAAATAAGATCTTAATTTTAATTGAATATCATGTGTGTAACTTTCATGATTAGTTATTCAGAAAATGGAATCAGAGCGAAAGTGTGTCAGCACTACTGTGCAAATCTTGCAGTAGAACATGACATTATCCTACTATTTCCATTCTATTTGCAAATCCATGCCTTAAAAGTCCCATTAAAGCAAGACTCAGACTAGTCAAGAATCACCAGCACGATGTAGTGACAGTGAATATGGACTCCTGTAAGCTGATAATTATGTCACTGCAGCATTCAAGAAAATAGTGAAGGGTGAAAGCAAAATTCATCTGGTGCAGGATAAGACCTGCCTGAGGTCTGCAACTGCCATCCCTCCTTCTGCTCATTCTTCTTGTGTCATAGGTCACAGAATGGCTTAGTTTGGAAGGCACCTCAGAGATCCTCTACTCCAACCTCCCTGCGATGGGCAAGGACACCTCTCAACTAGACATGGCTGCCCAAGGCCTCATCCAACCTGGTCTTAAACACCCCCAAGGAGGAGGCATCCACAACCTCCCTGGACAGCCTGTTTCAGTCTCACCACCCTCATACTAAAGAACTTCTTCCCAAGACAGAGTCTAAACCTACTCTCCCTTAGCTAAAAACCATTCCACCTTGTCCTATTGCTAGACAGCCTTCTGAAAAGTCCCTCTCCAGATTCCTGTAGGATCCCTTCAGGTATTGGAAGGCAGCTCTAAGATCCTCCTGGAGTCTTGTCTTCTCTAGGCTGAACCAATGCATGCTGCCTCTCAAATTGGGCTTGCCTTTTATTTCAGCTTCCTGAACTTTCTGGTTTGAGTCCTAATTTATAATTAAAATCTGCCTAATACATTAGGGCAGAAGAAGGAAAGTGGAGGGAGAGGAGGGGGAAAGGACTGATCAATGTTTCAGTGCTGACTTTCACTCACAGAATTATTCAGGAATTTCTGCTTTGGATGAGAAGCATCTGTGGGGGTTGTTATTTGAAGTGCTACCCTTTCAGTTCTGTCATGTTTCCTTTACATTACAGCCCCTATGTGGAAGGGCTACACTTCAGCAATAATGCTCACTCTGGCTGGATTCAGTCATGTAAGCTCTTGCTTCTCTCCAATTGTGACTAATTTCAACAGAAATCTGGAAGCAAGCAGTTTTGAGAGGTTTAGAGTGAGAGGAGCACAAAAACACAAAAAACCTTCGTCAGCTTAAGGCAGGCAGCTACCTGGGAGGCAGAGCTCTGCAGAGGAGCTATGTATAGTAACTCTTCTCTCCCTAAATACTCACCACCCAGCAGGTGGAAATGTATGAGCAAAAAATGTTTGTCATTAAGTGTCAGCATCACCAAAGAGAAAATAAATTGAATTTAGAAGGATTACATGGGAAACTGTGAATGCTGCTTTCTTCTCCTTCTCTCAGTCAATTTATTTTAACCACTGAAACTGCTGGCAGTGTCGTGTTGGCAGCATCCAGCACAGAAATAGAGTAAAAGATCTGAACACCATTCAGAGGCCCCATCCCTGGATATATTAAAAATCAGACTTGATGTGGCACTGGGCAGCCTGATCTAGTTGGAGGTGTCCCTGCTGACTAGAGGGGTGTTGGACAAGATGACCTTTGAGGGTCCCTTCCAACCCAATGCAATCTGTAAATCATTATGCTGTGTACATGCAGCTAATACAAAAGACATCATCTTAAAAATAAAGTGAAACCCCAAAACAGCAGAGTTGTAGTGTTTAGAGATGCTGTCTAGACTTGCAGTGATTTCTATTGTTTCACCTATTTCAGCCCAACATTGTTTACCCAGACAGGTGAATGTTTCAAGAAACACAATCCTCATTGCTTTGCAACACAAATTACACATCCTGAAGAACCTTCTCCCACTAGACTTCTGGCAAATTTAAATATACTTAGAAAACAAGCTTCTCCCTGATGCTGTTAGTCCAGAATTCCCCCAGGTAGCATAAGACTGTGAAAAATTAATTTGCACATCATGGCAGGCAATGCTGGTACCAGAATTTTCATCAAATTATTTCCTACCTGAGAGATTTTACATTAACTTTCGATTACAACTCATTAAAAGCTCCTTTACTTTGCACTCGGATTGAAATTTGTGTTTGGGTTCCATCCCAATACATCTACAAGTCATCAGATACAGCACAACCCTTTCCACTGGAGTAGATTCTGGGTTTCAATCATGAAGAGTAACCACTTCATTAACCAGTATGCTGGGCACAAAGAAATTCCCAGACAACTCTGAAATGGATTTACCAGGCCAACATATAAGCACATGTTAAAATTAATTGTGTGGAATAGACTTTACATACTGAGAAAGGGGCCAGTGTTGCTCTTTATGAGGCAGCCTTGCCACTGAAGTGATGATGGAACACGACTGTAGCCAGACACAGATGTGACAGATATAGAATGGAAATGTATGAGCAAATTTGAAGCTAGCAAAATGAGAAGCAGGGTGAAAAAAACAACCCACACCTTGAGCTGTGGGTTGATGCAAACAGATTGTTAACTGTGTACAAGCCAAGCAGTTTGGAGGCTATACTTTTGGGCATCTCTGTTGCTTGAAGACAAAAAAGACTGCTGCCAGGATGTAAATATTCAGAATTTCATAGAAACTCTTCTCATGTAAAGCCAGAAGAGATCCATCTTGTGCAGGGATAAAATATACTAATGGTACTTTCTACATATCTTCAGCTTTGCCAGAAGTAATGATTAGCTGAAATGCCGTGACAGGTAATGAATATGGAACAACTTCATGTGGCATAAGAGGACCCAACATGACTGAATTTGAAACTAGCCAGATTATTTCATTAAAAGTTGCAAATTGCATTGTACTTACAAAGCAGTACCTGAAGCAGAACCATCTGGTCCATGTTAAATGCAATGTGAAGAGCATTCACACGTCAGGAATGCAGGAAGGTAATTTGGTATCCACCGTGGTCTCCTGCTGTCTAAGGTCCAAGGTCTAGACATCAGACCAAGGAGACTGACTCATGCATAGGCAGAAGATCAGAAGGAAAAGCTGAGCACCAAAGGTTACAGAGCTTAAAGGAAGATTTCTATGCCTGTGGACATTAACTCTCTCAGTTGTGCTGAGAGTCATTTCTGTGCCCAAATTCCAGTATCTACAACAGAACGCTGCAAGGAAGAACCAGCAGGGGAATTTCTGTGTTGTAGGAAATGGGGAAAGAGATGTACCCACGTGCTGCGAGTGACTGAGCACCCTTACCACGCTGTACTGATGGTGGACAGCTACAGCAGCATCTTAGGGCAATTAACGATTGGAAAGTCCTTGCTGCCTGCACCAACACTGACAGTATCTTCAGAGCAGCCTCAGAACTCTCCCTGAATCACTGAATTGTCAGGGTTGGAAGGGACATCAAGGATCATGTATTTCCAACCCCCCTGCCATGGGCAGGTCCTTGAGTCCAACCATTCTCTAACTCTGCCAAGTCTGGAGCTAAGACAGGTCCCTCCGCAACTTTGAAACACCTCCAGGGGTGGGGATTCAATCACTTCCTTGAGCAGCCTGTTTCAGAATCCTTTCAGTCAAGAAGTTTCTTCTACCAACCAACCTAAAAATGCCCTGGTGCAACTTGAGGATGAATTGCCATCCTGACTCTCCACATGTATGCTCTTACTTCCTCTATCTCTCCTATATGGATCATCACCAAAAGGGGTGTCTGGCTCATTATGATCAATGACATGTGTCAACACAATCTTCTGCCCTGCACTGCAGCTACCTAAGAGTCACTTTTGCAGTAGAGCTAATTAATAAAATGATGAAACAAAATAAAGTAGCTGGGCAAGACAGACCAAACCCACATGTAACTCCCCCTAGAATATAATCACATGCAAGACAAGTCCTTTCAGACAAGGTAAGAGGAACCCTCCCTGCACAGGATGAGAAAGTCTAGTAGCCAGTACTCATCTCCAAAGTCAACATCTCCTGCCTCAGCTCTTTTCCTAACTGAAAGGAAAAACACTACGAAGAACCTGAAGATACAAAAATTGAACTTAAATCTCCCAGGCTAAAAGGTTACAGGTTCTTTTAGGTCTGTCTCTCTCTCTGCTCCCTCCTCATCTTTTATTTGTCTGAGGTTTTGCATGAAAAAAATGTCCTTTATTTTATTCTGACTTTTTCTTCAGGATTTCCTCAGCTCTCTAAACAGATGCAAACAGGACTGGTACAATGTTAAGACTGATTTTAATCCACCAGAAATCAGGATACATATACAGGGCTTATTCTGTGGTTGGAAGGAGGTCTGAGAATGCCAGAACACGCAGCCAGAGGCATTTTTTCCTAATCATACAGAATCACCTTCAAAGATCACCCTGTCCAACCCTCCTGCCAGAGAAGGATCATCTATAGTAGGTCATACAGGAACACATCCAGGCAGGTTTTGAATGTCTCCAAAGAAGGAGACTCCACAGCTTCTCTGGGCAGCCTGTTCCAGGGCTCCAGCTTGCACCCATTGCCCCTTGTCCTGTCATCGGACATCACTGACCAGAGCCTGGCTCCATCCTCCTGACACTGCCCTTCACATGTTTATTAACATGAATGAGGTCACCCTACTCAGGCTCCTCTGCTCCAAGCTGAAGAAACCTCAGCTTCCTCAGCATTTCCTCACAAGGGAGATATTCCACTGCCTTCAGCATCTTTGTGGCTCAGCACTAGACTCTTTCAAGCAGTTCCTTGAGGCCCTTATTGAACTGAGGGGTCCAAAACTGCACACAGTATTGTAGATGTGGCCTCACCAGGGCAGAGTAGAGAGGGAGGACAACCTCTCTCCACACACTAACCCCACCCCCTCTAATCCAGTCCAGGATGCCACTGGCCTTCTTGACCACAAGGGCACATTGCTGTCTCATGGTCATCCAGATGTCCACCAAGGCCCCCAGGTCCCTTTTTCGCTATGACGCTCTCCAGCAGGTCAGTCCCCAGCCTATCCTGGTCCATGGGGCTGTTCCCCCCCAGATGCAAGTCTCCACACTTGTCTTTGTTGTGCACATTTGTTTTTTATCCCAAAGAAGCTCTAGTTCTGTCACAGACCTGGTCTGTGTCTTAGCTACTTAGGAGTTACAATAGTCACTACAAAACCTGAGGGAATACCATTTAATCATGTGATACCTGACATCCTCTTCATACAAAGTTAATTAGGCTCTGTTCTACAAAGTCAATTTGAAACATTTGTCTCAATAGCATTATCTTAATTATTCCTCATCAAAATGATACTACCTCCTACTGTGAACTAACATACTTGTGTAAACAAGAAAAAAAAAAAGAAACCTTCTAGTCTTGAAGTAGGTTCCCATTTTAAAACTCTCTGGTCTAAACACTAAACACAGGCATTAAGCATTCAGAAGGAATACAAATAAGAAACTCACGTGTTGCACCACCTCAAGGATCACTTTTCCTATTGAAGGCTATTTCAACAGTATTGCTGAAATACAGATAATCTGAGTCTCTTTTATTAGCACACTGGTTTACTTTCTGTAACAAATTACACCAAAATATAAATAACCATGAATTCCAAGGAAAGGGAAGGAAGGCAGTCATCACCAGCAAGGAAAAAAGTAAAAAAGGAAGGTGCTACAAGCAAGGAAAAAAAGGGAGGAAGGCATCACAAGCAAGGAAAAAAAAGAAGGCATCATGAGCAAAGAACAAAGGAAGACAAGAAGACACCATAAGCAAGGAAAAAAAGAAGGCAGGAAGGCATCACCAGCAAGGAAAATGAAGGCATCACCAGCAAGGAAAAAAGGAAAGCACCACAAGCAAGGAAAAAAAAGGCAGGCAGGCAGGCATCACCAGCAAGTTAAAAAAGGAAGGCATCACTAGCAAGGAAAAGAAGAAGGCATCACAAACAAAGCATTTCCCTATCTGAGACATTGATAATCCAAAAAAAAGGTCTAAAGTGAGAAAGTGTGTGGAAAGAGCTTGCAGCAAAACATCTTTACTGGATATCGGCACTGAATTAAACTTGTTTGGCAAACAGAATCACAGAATGGCTTTGGTTGGAGAAGACCTCTAAGACCTGCTGTGACAGACAGAACTACTTTTTAATACCAGCCTGGCAACAGGGGACAAAATGTTTAATACTATTATTTAAAATATTTTTTTCATTCATGGATTTAAATATAGAGGAGATCTTTCAGGCTTTGAGGTCTATGTTTTTCATTTCACATCTCTGTCTATACAACAATGCAGACAAGATCAGCTTCTGCACACAGCTGCCAAAAACAAAAGGTAATTAAAAAAATACAACCCACCAGCTAGCCTCCATCAGCAATTTTACCATAAGCACATCCTATTTATCAACACACTATTGAGGTGGAAAAGCCTACACTGGGGCCATCTTTTGGCTTTCCTACCAGTGTTAAATTGCAAATTGGCAAATACTTTTGAGTCTTGAATCCTTATTACTCTTGACAAGCTGAACTGTATTAGACCCACCAGTAAAAACTGGGTAAACTCCGGGTATGTTAGGTGTCTTTTCCTGTCCTTTCCAAAATGCAGCTGTACAAACTCTGAATTCCAGTTGAAAGGAATGTGCTGATGAATCGTGGTCTGGCCAAAAACTTGCTTAGCATCCTCTGGGAAGAAAAGAAAAATGATCATTTAATAATAAAGTAACAATATAGATAAGCATATAAACACAGGATATTTTCTAATAGGAAAGCAATACTGTTCATCAAAATGATTGATATTTTGCAAAGCAAATCTGATTCTTTTGTTCACCAAAATCACCACAAAATTTGAATACCTCCACAAACAGTTTCTGAATTATCTTTTCAAACTTTATATTCACAGCACTTGATTAGAAGAGACTCAACTGGATGTTTCAAGTTTCAAACTCAAGCAAGAAGAGATTAAAATGAAAAGACAATTTATAAAGCTAAGCAGTGTTCAGCATGATCTTTTCAAGCTGCTAAGAAGGAAAGTTTTGTGTCACTCAATTCAGGCTTTTGTATCATTCCCAGAGTTCTCCAGATTCAAACAAATCAACTCCAAAAATACCAGTATCTGTCAAGATCCACTTTGTTGTAGTTATCTTACAGGAGCAGTGACATGCAGGACAGGGGATGGGCAGGCAGGAACACACAAACTTATCACTACTAAGCAGACTTTAACTTTAGACCTCTGTTACAAGGGTACCTGGTTTGATAACACCTAAATGCAAGCTTCATACCTTAGTTGAGTTTAGTAATCATAACTGGGCAATGGTTTATTAGAGGCCTGGCAGATTTTAGGCAATATGTGGCATTTTTGGTGAAGAAACAACTAGTTGAAACACAGCAAGTTGTACAATCAGTAATAAAGACCATACAGTGCTAGAACTGCATCAAGAGGAGTGTTGGCAGGAGGGCAAGAGAGGGGATTCTTTTTCTTTACTCTGCTCTTGTTAGATCCCCACCTTGAACACTGAGCCCAATTCTGGCATGCCCAGCATAAGGACACAGAGCTGTTGGAGTGAGTCCAGAGGAGGGCCACAAAGATGATCCAAGGGCTGGAACACCTCTGTTGTGAGCACAGGCTGAGGGAGCTAGGGTTGTTCAGCCTGAAGAAGAGAAGACTCTGAGGGGACCTTAGAGCTGCCTTCCAATACTCTGAAAGGATTGTACAGGAAGGCTGCAGCGGGACTTTTCATAAGGGTGTCTAGGAATAGGACAAGGGAGAATGTTTTTTAGCTGAGGCAGAGTAGGTTTAGACAGATCTTAGGAAGAAGTTCTTCAGTACGAGGGTGATGAGACTAGGAATAGGTTGCCCAGGAAGCTTGTGGATGCCTTCTCCATGGGGGTGTTCAAGGCAAGGTTGGATGAGGACTTGAGCAGCCAAGTCTGCTGGAGAGGCATTCCTGCCCATCATAAGGAGGTTGAAATTGATGATCTCTGAGGCCCCTTCCAGCCTAAGCCAGTCTATGATTCTACGCTAAGTAATGGCAGCAGCAACAAGATCTAAGGAAGTACTTGGCTCACACACCAATACCCACTTCATTGTGACAGTCTGTCTCAGCCAAAAATACAGGGCAAAGATATCTTCCAAAGAGAAGCTCAAGGCCAGAGGTTCCCAGCTGCTACACATCTTCCTAATTGTTGTATGACTCCTCCAGCACTGCCAGCCAAGAGTCAGTCCTTGTCTCCTGCTAATTCTTGTGGGCACAGAGAGCTGGTTCCCAGGAGACACTCCCTACCCAGAAGCAGGGCCAGGAGCTGGTCTCCTGCTCCCTTTACACTTTGTGGAAGAAAAAAAAGACTGGGAGCCCAAACCCTGAGCTCCTGTCTGTCTCTGCAAGCAGCAGAGCTGGAAGCCAGTTCCCAAGCGTGGCTGGTGCCTGGGGACAAGGAAATCAGCAGAGCTTTGTGCTTGCCTGTGTGCAGAACAAGTGGGGAGTCACCTCTCTGGAGCCAGCCTCTGCCTGCCAGGCAAGCCTGGGAGCCACCTTCCAGCTCACCCCAGCACCACAAGCAAAGGTGGGAACCGACTCCTTGTGGCTGTGAGGTCTCATCTCCAGGGCAAGTTGAGCTCTAGCTTCTGGTTCAGCCCATGCCAGCCAGGCACCAAGGCTCTGCTGACCTGGGGAAACCCAACCAGGGTAGAACTCCCACTTTCAGGCAAGGAAGCTGGAAAAAAATGAGAGCAGGGTGGCACGACCAACAGCCAAGGAAGATGTCAGAAAGCACCTAAGTCAATGAAGCATAAAGAATGGCCCATGGAGGTGAAAAGGGCAGGTATGCTGTGCAGTCCCAAAAGCACTGCAGTTGGTGTCACCCACAAGGACAGCTTGTTCTAAAGCAAAGGGGCTTCACAGCAAGAGGAGATGATACTGCAGACCTATTCCCATCCTTCAACAGTTTCACCTTTAAAACACACCACCCACTGATCACAGGGAGTCAGTGGTGAAAGAAGAAGTTGGATTTAACTCACAAAGACTGACCCCAGTTAACCTCAAATTCTTAAAATTCAGCACTTCAAGTCTTAATGTTCTATGAGAATTTTTTCCAAGTAACATCAGTGCCCCCAGGACAGCATTGTTCATTCATGTCTTCAAGCTCCAGATTGGATCTTGTTTGCCAGCATTCTCCAGAAGCAAAATTCTACTCTCAAGGCAATGGGAGGGAAAGCCAATTGGTTCAGGGTGAGGTCCTGTCCCTCTACTGAAAGTCATTTATTTAGGATGCTTCCTACAGACACAGCTCGAGGCACCTTGTCACGTGTCACTGGAGATCACCTTTATCAAGTTCCTGCTTCTGCCAGTCTTCCTTCAAAGAATGCAACCAGCATGAAGAAGATAGCCTGTCTTGCCCACAAAGAGGCAATGGAGGCTGTCTCTTCCTGGTAGCAACCACTCTACATCTTCTAAATGAAGATATTTCAGAATACTTTGTCCCTTGCACAGGAATCAGAGGCTCATCTGCTTCTTCCTTCCCTCTCATCCCATCTCCTGAATTTCCCCCAAGCAAGACATTGATAATGTCTGGATGAGATTAGGAACAACTCATTTTTACCAAAAGCTATGTTTGCTTGGACTCCACATTTATCTTTGTCAGAGCAAAAGGTGCTTTTTTACTTGATGTGAGATAAGAGATAGGAAAATCTTAGCTAGTGTAAAAGCAGTCTCAAATTATTTTTGATGGGGCCAGGCTCCTAACAATAATCATTCCTTTAACTTTTTACCATATGAAAGTTACAGTGCCCTCTGATTAGTGTCTGGTGGATAAGAAGCTGGACATGAGCCAACAGTGTGTGCTTGCAGCTCAGAAGGCCAATAGCATCCTGGGCTGCATCAAAAGCAGTGTAGCCACACATTGGAATAGCTTGATTACTAAGGTTTGCAAAGAGAAGGTACTCAGCCCTGGAAGGGTTCAAGGCCAAGCCAGATGAGGCTCTCAGCAACCTGGTCTAGTGGAATGTGTCCATGCCCGTGGTAGAGTGGTTGGAACTAGATGATCTTTAAGGTCCCTTCCAACTCAAGCCATTCTATGATTCTGTCCTTCCAACTTCCCTCAACAAAGCAGTAAGAGCAGGGAGGGCTGTCACAGACACCTTTTTCCACAGCTAAGAAACTCTGAATCAACACACCAATGCTGTATTTTCACTGCTTCTTAACTCCTTGCAAAACACGGACCACAATCTACTCTGCAGTTCTGAATTAAAAAATTATTACAAGGCAAGCACCTGGTAGAACACTCAACCTGAAGCTGGCAGAGCAGAAATGGAGCACATAATGTGAAGATAATGGGGTTGCATTACATACTCAAGAAGGGGAGTTCGGGGGGGTTGATTTGAGAATAGATAGCAGCTCAGGTCAATGCAATTTATCTGTGCTCTGCCATGTGGTACTGCTGCTGTTTAAAAATAGAATCATGGAATCATCAATGTTGGAATAAAACTTCAAGACCATCGACTCCAACTGTAACTCAACTACCACAACCACTAGACTATATCCTGAATCCCCACATCCACACACTTCTTGAACACCTCCAGGGATGATGATTCCACCACCTGTTGCGGGGGAATTTTCAGCCCACCACACCCTGGGCAGCCTGTTCCAATGCCTCACTACTCTCTGCGTGAAGAATTTTTTCCTAATATCCAATCTAAACCTCCCCTGGCACAACTTAAACTCATTTCCTCTTATCCTATCACTAGTTACTTGGGAGAAGAGACCAACACCAGCCTCATTCCATCCTCCTTTCAGACAGTTGTAGAGATCAGTAAGATCTGCTCTCAGCCTTCTCCCCAGCTCTCTCAGCTGCTCCCCATGTGATGTACTCCAAACCCTTCACCAGCCTCCTTGCTCTTCTCTGGACACACTCCAGCACCTCAAAGTCTTTCTTACACTCTGGTACCCAAAAGTGAACCCAGTACTCAAGCTGTGGCCTCACCAGGGCCAAGAACAGGGGCACCATCACTCCGCTACTCCTGCTGGACAGACTGGTTCTGATCCAGGCTGGGATGCCATTGGCCTTCTTGGCCACCTGAGCACACTGCTGGCTCATAAAACAGATTCACTCAACAGAGTGCAATCCCTTCCATTAGCGCTCTGAGTCGATTTAGACAAAGATCAGTTTAATCTGCACCTGAAAATCGTGGCTGTGCAAATACACTTGCATTATAAACACCTAAAAAATCCTGGAATTCACTTCTTTTAGGAATTTTAAGTGTGCATGCATGCATAAGTGGCAGCTTATTTTGTTAAAGTAGGACTAATTACTCCAAATCCAGAGAAAATCCCCCAAGACAAAATTGAACTCGATAAAAATGAGAATTTTAACCAATTTAACTTCATTGAGCTAGTCCAGCTGTGGACTAGTCCTGAACTGTAATGGACAAGCAGGGGGTTTTGCTGCTGAACATAAGCCAGCATTGCTTGGATGGAACCAAAGCTGTCATTTCAAATTCCATGTTTCCATGTGGCTAAGTGAAATCATCACAGAATCACAGAATTATTTTGGTTGGAAAACCCCTTTCAGATCATTAAGTCCAACCATTCTCCAACTCTAGCAAGTCTGGGGCTAAACCATGTCCCTCAACACCACATCTCTGCCTTGTTGAAACACCTCCAGGGATAGTGAATCATCTGGACTCATGTCTGTTATGCCTATCACAGAGATGTGAACAACACAAGACTTTCAGAATCCAAACATCTTTTTTTCACGCTGGCAGGGGCTGATATCACTGCAGCTGTCCAGGAACACAAATTTACTCCAGAATCCCCATGGCTGTTTCCTACAGCAGTTCAACAATTAAAGTGCTAAAAGCAAACTCCTGGCATGAAGAAATTATCCTAAACTTTTTGCTTCACTCTCCACTACAGACTTGAGAGCTCTATTTCTTTCGACAGCTGTTTTGCTTAGATAGATGGCATAACAAAAAAAAAAATCTATTGCAAAGCATTAACATACATTTTTTCCCCCATTTAAATACTCCCATTTCAAATGCACCACCAAATGTACTCCCACAACAGTACTGCATAAGTATAAAACTATTTTAGTTCAATTAAAGTATCTAACTATCTGTCCCCCAAACCTACCTAAACTATAATTTTCACTTTGAGCACTACCAACATGTTCTGTTTCTTTTATTGGTTTATCAAATCAAGTCCTGCATTGAAATGCTGGGGGAAGAAAATTAGTTATTAACTGACAAATAACAGCAAATTTTCCAATTTACAAAACTAAATGACACACCCTGTGTATTCTGCTATCTGAAATTTCACATTTAAATTTGTAATAACAAAACACTTTCCTAGCTCTCCAGGCTTGGCTGAAGTTTTTACCTTCTAAATCTGTAATTCCAGGACAATTTTAAAAGGTGATGGGGAAAATATTAAAATAAAATTCAAGCTTATATTGGTATAACTGCTGCTGCCACAATTTAAATATATTCTGGTGTGGAACCTTCTGATTTCTCCAAGAAAGTTGCCTAGTAATCATGAATCTTTTTTTATTCCAACAGGGAATACTGGGACCAATGCTGAACAATATTTGGACTAGTGCTGATCAATACTGGGATCAGTGATGATCTCTTCATCACCAATGAGACTGAGGCTCAGCAAATTTCTAGACAACACCAAGCTGAGTGCTGGGGTTGGTAAGTCTGAAGGACAGGATGGGGCCATCCAGAGGGTCCTGGACAGGCTGGAGAGGTGGCTGAGAAGCACCTCATGAGGTTCAATAAGGTGAATTGCAAGGTGAATTGTAAGGTTCTGCACCTAGGTCAGGGCAATCCTACACATCAACACAGGCTAGGGGGTGATGAGATTGAGAGCAGCCCTGCAGAAAAGGACTTGGGGGTGCTGGTGGATGAAAAGCTGGAAATGAGCCAACAGTGTGTGCTTGCAGCACAGAAGGCCAATGGCAACCTGGGCTGCATCAAAGGCAGTGTGGCCAGAGATGGAGAGAAGAGATTCTGCCCCTCTGCTCTGGTGAGACCTCACCTGTGTCCATGGGGGCCCTCAACACAGGAAGGACATGGATCTGATGGAGCAGGTCCAGAGGACAGCCAAGAAAATGATCAGGGGATTGGAGCACCTCTACTATGGGGACAAGCTGAGGGCGCTGGGGTTGTTCAGCCTGGAGAAGAAAAGGCTCTGGGGAGACCTAATAGCAGCTTGCCAGTACCTGAAGGGGCTATAAGAAGGATGGAGAGGGACTGTTTGCAAAGACCTGCAGTGACAGGATGAGAGGCAATGGTTTGAAATGAGAGGAGAGCAGATTTAGATCGGATATGAGGAAAAAGTTCTGCACCATGAAGGTGCTGAACACTGGGAACAGGTTGCCCAGGGTGGCAGTTGAGGTCCCATCCATGGAGATACTCAAGGTCAGGCTCAGCAAGGCTCTGAGCAAGAGTCTCTAGAGAGGGATGTCCCTGCTGACTACAGCGGGGGTTGTAGTGGATGACCTTTGGAGGTAACTTCCAACCCAAAGTAGTCTGTGATTCTATGACATGGAGCTGTACAGAATCATAGCTGGCTAAATGGCAGCTCACTGTTAACCAAAGACTGACCTCATACAGTTGAAATTTACTCAAATTGGCTTTTCCCCCACCTTTTCCACACCTACTTTTTTTCTTTCTAAGTAGCATGAAGTAGCAGCAGAAAGCACAATATTTTAGCCATCTGAGCATGTAGTATTCTTGAATTACCCTGCCAACTGGAAGTGCTCTCTGTTATCTCTTCTAAAATTGGAGCCATTATAGCCAATTGTGCAAATCTACACTTAGCCTTTCATAAAATGTGGATTTTTGACCCACTCAACTGGAACAGCTTCTGAGCAGTTCTGCTGATTTCTGACAAGATACCATACAACACATGCGTGCCAATTTCGTATTGGACTGCATCCACATTGAGTTGTTCAGAAAACACTGCTCAGAAATCATTAAAAAAGTTCCTAAAATCAGGCTGATTCTTTTTGTAGTACAAACCTATCATTTAAAGAAGTGCAATAAAGCTCCACATAGATATACAAAAATAGATGCCTTCAGAGTGGCTTTTCACCTCCAGGTAACACCAGGAACACATCAATGGAAAGCAAAAGCTTATTGTATTTGTTTGGCTGCCCTCAGAAGATGAGCTGGTTGACTCTGCACATCTCCAGGTAGAAAAGAGACTGTACTGCAACAGCTTCAACGGGGTGCAGCACCCTTCTTAGAGGTAGTCACGGCAGGGCAGAGACACAGGAGGCTGGAGATTCTCACTGAAAGTGAAAGTAGAGCACCTGTTGTACACAGAGGTGAGACTACAACCAGAATTGCTGAGTGTCCTTCACATGTCCTAACTAGACTTGAAAGATGACAACAACCAAAGCCCCCAGGAAACCATAGAGTCCTGACAAAATGTTCAGCATGCATTCCTTTTTTTGAGAGAGGCACTGGCTACTGAACTAAATTCATTTGGTAGGATGAGGAAATGGCCTCAAGTTGCACCAGGGGAGGTTTAGACTGGATACTAGAAGAAACTTCTTCACTGAAAGGGTTCTTAAAGACTGGAACAGGCTCCTCAAGGAAACGGTTCACTCATCATCCCTAGAGGTGTTTCAAAGAGACAGAGATGTGGTGCTGAGAGGCATGGTTTAGCCCAGACTTGGTAGTTAGGTAATTGTTGGACTCAATGATCTTAATGATTCCATGATTCCATTTGGTTGTAACTTTATTGTCCTATCCAAGCTTTTCAATAAGGACAAGGCCTAGAGGTTAATTTTATGTTAATGAAAACACTATTACAGAGAATATCCTTCTGCCTTCATGAATTATCCCCACCAAAAGATCCAGGATAAGATTGAAGTTTCACCTGTCTGCTGAAAATGCTCTCAGGTTTTTATTCTCTTACAGTTTCAAATTAGAGAAGAGAAGATTTAGATTGGATGCTAGGAACCAGTTCTGCACCATGAGGGGGGTAAAACACCACAACAGGTTTCCCAGGGAGGTAGTTGAGGCCCCATCCCTGGAGATATTCAAGGTCAGACTCCACAAGGCTCTGAGCAAGCTGCTCTAATGGAGGATGTCCTTGTTCAGTGCAGGGGAGTTGAACCAGCTGACCTTTGGAGGTCCCTTCCAACCCAAACTGTTCTATGATTCTAGGATTTAAAAAACAGAACCAAAAAAAAAAAAGAAAGTCAAAACCAACAACAAAGAACAAACCTAAATACCAAACTTCCATTCAGAATGATTTAGAAAACTCAGTTGTATTTTCTAGACCAAGTGAAACACAACTGTGTAAAAGGATGGAGCTTCTCCTAATACATGAAAATGACAGATTCACTTTGTTACTAAACAAGCTGTTTTACTTAAGATGTCTTCCTGAAAGCCTGCCTGGTTACGTAACATTTTAGTTAGAAGGAAAAAACAAAACAAGAAAACCTTTCCAAGATGACATATGTCTAAGAACTGAAATTCACCAGAAACAGTTATCAAAAAGATTTCAAACACTGTTTTGGAGGAAAAATAATATACCACTAAGTCTATTTTACATTCTCTTCTAATTAAAACTGGTCTGGGTGACATGCTGGAGGGAAGAGATGCCATCCAGTGGGACTTGGACAGGCTTGAAAGTTAGGCCCAAGCCAACCTCATGAAGTTCAACAAGGCCGAGTGCAAGGTCCTACACCTGGGTCACGGCAATCCCAAGCACAAATCAGGCTGGGTGAGGAGGGCTTGAGAGCAGTTTCAGGGAGAAGGACTTAGGGGTGTTAGCTGATGAAAAACTCAATGTGAGCTGGCAATGGTCACTGGCAGCCCAGAAGGCAGCCATGTGCTGGGCTTCATCAAAAGCAGTAGGGTGAGGGAGGTTACTCTGCTACTCTGCTCTGCTCTGGTGAGACAAGACAGACATTGAGCTGCTGGAGCAGGTCCAGGGGAGGCCATGAAGATGATCAGAGGGCTGGAAAACATCCCCTATGGGGACAGGCTGAGGGAGCTGTGGCTGGTTAGCCTAGAGAAGGGAAGGCTCTGGGGAGACCTAATAGCAGCCGTCCAGTACCTGAAGTGGGCCTACAGGAACACCAGGAAAGGACATTTTACAAGGACTTGTAGTGATGAGAGGGAATGAATTGAAGCTTGAGGAAGGCAGATTTAGACTGGAGATTAGGAAGAAATTCTTTACAGTGAGGATGGTGAGACACTGGAACAGGCTGTCCAGGGAGGTAGTGGATGCTGCCTCCCTGGAGCTGTTCAAGGTCGGGTTGGATGAGGCCTTGAGCAACCTGGTGTAGTGGAAGGTATCCCTGCCCGTGGCAGGTGGCTTGGAACTAGATGATCTTTATGGTGTCTTCCAACTTAAACCATTCTATGAATCCATGCAAACGTTTCCCTCAGTAGGTACAACCTAATGCATCACTAGCTACAAATGATTTCTATAACCAATTTGAACCAGTGATGGAAATTTCACTGAATATTGCAATTTACCTCAGTGATTTATTTTGGTAGTTCAGATTTAGCTTTTCCTTGCTTTACACGGCATTGAACAGACCAGGTTGGGCATCACTAAGCTAGGAGTTATACAACAAAAAAGATATAGTAATTACAGACCCGATTAGAAGAGGCAAGTCATGCCAAGCAATTACAGGGTGAAGCATAAAATAAATAATCCTCTAAGAAAAGCAAGCGCTAGCTCACACAGTCTGAACCTAATCTTTTGGTCAGGAAAGCAGTTGTGAGACTCCTGTAATAAGTCTCAGAGCATTATCAGAGGAGAAACTCTGAAGCTGTGTAGGTTTCTGTTTAAACCTCTGTTAGGAGCTCTGTGCTTTTAGAAAGTTTACAAACAAGGATTCAGGCAATTCAAGGATCAGGTAAGCAAACAGGAGTTGCTTAGTAAGATGTAGCCTTAATTAATGTTTTATCTAAGAACTCCACTGATGTAATTAATAACAGCAGAGCTCCACAATAGCTGCTGTCTACACATAAATTTTGCTTTGAGACAAAAGCAGAATACATTGCTTCATTCTGCAGCTGTCAGGCTAAGCAAACAACAGTTTGGGCTTCTCCATTTCCTCTGCTTTTTTGCAGGGTTTGAGGGGTTTTGGTTTTGTATTTTCTTGTATTATTTTTGTTTAAAATTAGAGGACTGCCTTGTTTCACAGCATACTCTTTCCTGTATCTCAGAGCAGCATAGCTTTGCATCCATTTTGAAACAGGTTGAATCAAAAGACTCTTTTAAAAAACAGAAAACAACCCAGACCCAGAAAGAGAACCCATATTATACCACAGCTACATTTCATTCAGTACAAAAGCAAGAATTTCTGTCTGTTGGGAAATCCTCATTTAAAGCAAATCAGCATGAAAAGCTTCATAGCCAGGTTCAGTGGCAGCTCAGACTCAGGCAATCACAGCTCTTTTTGTGCTTCTCCCTGTTGGTTTTGCCCTTCACTAGAGCTGTGAGCACTGCACCAATATAAGCAAAAGAAAGTTCTAGAAGCAGGCTATCATCACTGCATTACTCACAGCTCCGAAGTGTTAGCTCCCATCATTTCATTTAGCCATCCAAAATTAGAGATGGAGGTTAAAACAACTGAGTTTTTAAACACTGACATTTTTACCCAATCATCTTGCCTTTCCTTTGTTTTTTTTTTAATGCCATCTAGTAAAGACTTTCAAAGGGCTCTGCTTCTTTAATGAGGCATTAAAATACAGTCATATGACAAAAAAGCAACTCTACTAAGTCTCTTAAACCCCTGGACTTACATTATCAGCTTTTATGTGCCTGTCAACACTCAACAGTAAGAAGCAATGGTTTGCTCTTTGCCTCGAATTTAAAAGCCAGCTAAACTTCCTCCCACTTTCCTGCTGAGAGCTTTAACTCCTTGCAAACTGTCAAAGCTTTGTCACTTCAGCAGCAGATAAATCTACAACACGATGCAACAGCCAGGTGTAGCTTCAGTCAGCTACTGGCCACTAATTTAGTAGTGGCCATTTCATTCACCTCCAAAAGCAATAAACTAGAAATACTTCCCACTCCCCCCAGCCACGCAGATCAGCACTTTTCAAAGTGCTCTGTCAAAGAGCCACCTACAGTTAACTTGCAACCTGAAAGAAATGAAACACTTAAAATTGTAGAGATGTCAACACCTGGCTAAAATGCAAAGGCATTTCCAAGCCAGAAGCTCAAGTCAGACTGCAGCATTTTTCAAGCAAAATAAATGCAAAGCATTAAATACCTGGAACTTCTTTACCCAGAACATGCCTTTAAATATCCACAGCTTGGATGTGGCACTGAGTGGAAAAGCTGATTGATATAAAGTCCATTATTGATTTGTTCTACAAAGGTGCTAAGCTAAATGCACCTGTGCAAGAAAAAAAAATATTTGGACGATTTGCTTAGTAGAAAATGTGAGGTTTGCAGATGGGAAGCCCTATATTCTCTTTGGTATGAGCTAAAATATTTATACCATGATCTCAGCATACAGAAAAACAATGACTGCAGAGATAAGCCAGGCTGTTTCTTTACAACAATAAAATGAGGTACAGACTTATAATGGGATCCTTGAGATACTACTTAACAGCAGTATAGTGAAAAATGATCCTTTCCCTTTTCTTCTGTTCCTTTCACACTGTAATTCCACAGGACACAAAACCCCTATTTAAGTCTCCTAACCTTGATAAGGACTCGATCCCACTCTCATTCAAGTCACTGGAAAAAGATCTCATAATTAACTTCAAAAGACACATGACTGAGGCACTGAGTGGCAAAGTTACAGGAGAGTATTGTAATAACATATGCATGAAAATATTAGGGGGGGAGAGCATCATAGCAAGGAGAAAAAAAAGCTTTTTTTCCTTATGACAGAAAAATAGAAACCAGCTTTCTCTGAAGGTCAACGTGTTCTGCTGAGAATGCACAACACTGAGACAGCTCTTGCATCCACTCCACTCCAGGCATTTGTGGGGTGGTACTACAGAGAAGTTACTAATGGATTTATGCTTTCAAAAAGGGAGAGGAAGGAATTAGATAAAAACTATCTAAGGTTCAGCCAATGCTGGCATGTCTCCTCTTTCAAATACCTCAAATAGAGCCTGGCATTGGAGTTTCTCTCATCACCAGAAGGACTTCAATGGACTTCAAATGCCAAGCAAATCCCTTGATTCATCGTGTCTAACCTCAAAGGAAACATTTGCCAGCCAGACTGCCAAGGGTTAAAAAGCGGAGCTGGACTGATTCAGCATTCAGCTCAAATGTCTAAGTTCTTCGTAGATTATTAATGAGTGCTCCAAGCAACCGGGGGCTCTGACGCAGACAAGAACCTGCACATCACAGGCATTCCAGGAGCTCTGTTTGTCTGTGCTGGAACAAAACCTCTGCAAAATACGTGTACCCTCCTGATTTAAAAGCATGCCATCTCTCATTGCCTCTCTGTCCACACACATGCACAAGACTCTTAGGCACAAAATATCACCTTCATCAGGGTTATGATCAGACACAGCTCCTCCTGAGATTCTTTCAAAACTTTTAGCATCCATAGTAATTTTGTAAAAGCTGTTCAAACAAGTAACATTAAACACGAACCCCCACATCTTTCACAATTCCAACAGCCAGCCAAAATAATGAAAAACCAAAACAGACACAAGGAAAAAAGCCTGTTTAACAACCAATTAATAAAACTTCACACATATGAATTAACCATGTCCAAACTTAGCTGATTAGAAATAGCAATTTTAGCCACTGTAGGTACTTAGGACAAAAAAAATCTCTCTCATAGCTTTTGAAGCGCAAGCTCAATGTCCGAAGTTACTCAAAACTGCTACTTTCTGAATCCTTCTTCACAATGGCCCCTATCATTAGGCAGGTGGCAGACAGCTTTTGGCGTCTGCAGAACTATCACTATGGTACCTGTCTTCAGTTTAGGGAGCGAGACAGACGCTCTTTAACTCTTCTCAAAGGAGTAAAGAAAACACTCCACACAGGATTGGAAAGAATTAAAAGTTTAAATGGAAGTATTATTTGTAACTACATACAACAGTACCAATACGTGAAAAACATACCAAACAATTCATATTCAGCCCAGCTCTCCGGTTCTGGGCTTCTCCAAAAACCTCACTAGACCATCACCTTCCCCAAACCTTCCCCCCACCAGGCCTCACACCCTGGGCCTCAAAGGCCCCAAGGTCTCCAATGCCCACCCCATGCCTCCCTACCCAGACCCGAATGACGCAGTAAAAATTAGTTCAGCCAAGGCTGGAGCCAGGCCGCAAACCTCCTCCACACAACCAGAGATAAGGCCCCGTCTGTACAGGAGAGCAGAAAGGGAGGAAAAAGGGCTGAACAAACAGAAATGTTCATTTTTATAGAGATGCAGGACTTAAGGGAATGAAATAACAAAAGACTATACTTCCTGGTCCATCCCATGACCCTTCTGGTCCTCCTGGAAGCCCTCAACTCTGTGGTTCTTAAAGGCATCCAGCCTCAAACCATAACAGTACCTGCAAATAAGGCTCTGGCCAGCCTGATCTAGTGTGAGGTGTCCCTGCCCACGGCAGAGGGGTTGGAACTAGATGATCCTTGTGGTCCCTTCCAACCCTGACTGATTCTATGATTCTGTGATTCAAATAAGCAGTCCCCATCCACAAGCTTTAAGCTGGTCTATTTCTCCTGTGATATAAACACCACACCTCCCAATACACAGCTGAACTTTCTGGTGGTGGGCAATAATGGATTTATTACTGTAAAAATCTCACAGAAGAAAAGTTTTAAGCTTTAAAAAGGAAGGCAACTTGAAATAATGCCAATTTAAACAACAAATAATTCAGGGTAATTTCAGACTCAAGTCTTCTGGCAACTTCCCTGCGGTTTTACAATCATTTCCTATAGTCACCTTTCACTGCTCTTCTGAAGACCTGCACAAGCCTTTTGAGGAAAAAAAGATGTGACCAGTTTTCCAGAGAAAACCAGAAAAATGACTATCACCTTGACTTCAGGCTGTGCACATGTAAATGATTAAAAAAAAACTCATACAGAAAGTTGCTTGGCACCAGTGTAACTACTGTAAACACCCTATGTTTCATACTGTAAGAGAAGGTGAAGGGGAGTTTGGCATAAGTGGGGGGGTTTAAATTAAGAGTATATATTTAAGAACAATCTTACCAAAAGTAACTTCTCCTTTGCCAGTCTTGTCAAACAGCTGAAAGGCTACTATGAACAATGCATCTGGAGCACACAGGACTGATTCAAATGCCACAAACTCTTGAAAGGATATCAACCTAAGGGACAAAGGAAAAATCAAAAGCTATGAAATCACCTGCTTGCAGAAAACTGAAATACAAGATTAACACAGATTATACAAAAGAGATCAAATCATAGCCAAAAAGCACACAAAAATGTTATCGATAGGGATTTGAATTTATCCTTAAATGGCTGGCAGGAGGCCTTTATATCACTAGATGGAAATGATGGAGTCAAGCTCTTCTCAGTGATGTCCAAAGACAGGACACGAGGTAGTGGGTGGAAGTTGAGGCATAGGAAATTCCATGGAAACATGAGGAAAAAAAATTTTCACTGTGAGGGTGATGGAACACTAGAACAGGCTGCCCAGGGGTGTTGTGGAGTCTCCCTCTCTGGAGATATTAAAAAACTACCTACTACCTGGATGCATTCCTGTGTGATCTGGTATAGGTGATCCTGCTCTGGCAGGGGGGTTGGACTAGATGATCATTTGAGGTCCCTTCCAACCCCCAATGTTCTGCGATTCTGTGACTGTTGAGCAAGGAACTATTCCTCTCATCAAGTCACAACAGAACATAAAATAAGCAAAGTGCTCAGCAACTCGCCTCAGCTTTAATGTCTAACTGCACTGCCCTCTGGGGAAGCCTACCACCCTTTGCTGGCAAGACAGAGAGCCAATAAAGAGATGAGTAACTTCCCTGAAGACTCAGTGCTTAAGGCTTTTGGAAAGCAAACCCATTCAAGACCTACATGCTGCCACTCACTTCAGAAGGAAGCGATCAGAAGGTGTTATCAGCTTGCTAGCAATTTATTAGTCATCCATCGAAGCCCTCCAGTCCTGCATGTTGAGTCACACATTTCAAGCTGGAGTCTGCACATTCTTCTTCAGCCCAAGAGCAATTTACTAAAATTCATCATCTCAGCCAGGTTCCCCATGCACGAGCACAGATAAAAGCAGAGGTGCCCTTTGTTAAGTTAGTTAATAAGCAGAAATAAATTAAGACAACTTGGCATTGTTTGCAGCAGTAGATTTGATGAAGCAAAGACCTTGAGCAGTTATGATTTCTCTGGGTCACACCCAAGAGTTCAAAATCCTATTCCTAAAGAGGCAAGGGCCAACTGCTTTTCTGGTTTGCTGCTTCTTTAATGTCTAGGTTGTACACTTTAAAATCTTCTTCAAAAGTGTGGCTGCAGGGCCTGCTGGCAGTCTGGGAGGTTTAAGATTGCTCTCTCTCAAGGATGCTTGATGGCAATGTAGCAAGAAATAGATTTAATGTGTTCACCTGGCAAGTAGCTGGGAAACAAAGATTTATTTCTGAGAAACACAAATATCAGTGTAACAAATAGCAAGAAATACACACAAAACCAATGGCTTTATTTTTGTTTTGTTAATTAGAAACTAACTATATCCTTAGGACTTGGACTCCAAGTGACACTGCTGCTGGCTCAATGAAAACTCCCACTCAATGTGCATTAACGGTGAAGAACAAAGTGTTTGAATAGGTTGGGAAAGACATTCCCTCCATCAAGTTATGATGACCTACGGCTATACAGCAATTTCCAGTCACCCTTTCTTCAGGGAATTCATTTCAAGTCACATAGAAATCAGACAGCCACGGGGTAACCAAAGTTGATTTCCATGATCAGCGTGAAAACATGAGAGGAGAAAGAGATGAGAACACTGGGAAAAAACAAACCATGGTACACGGAACGCCAAAAAACTATTCTGCATTACCTCCCTCAATATATACTCACTAAATAAAAGAAAGTACAGGTAGAGTCAGAAATAGTCTGACAAATAATTAGCTCTGGGAACTTGCCACCATAGATCATTACGCAGTGTGAGAAATAAATAAGAAGAAACCTTCTCAGGTATTCTTAATAACTCACAATTGATGGTGCCAGTAAACATCTAAGCATGCCTTGAGCTTTACTGGCAATGAAGCCAAAGACTTGCTACATATTCACACCCCAGCACATGGGCAGGCCTCTGAGCTGTTTAATTTAAACTCCTTAGGAGCTCTCAGTACTCCCCACTGCCAGGCACAGAATACACAGCTACTCAGTCTAAACGGAAGCAAATTCCATCTCTCCTAAGACAAAAGGAATTTCTTCAATGCTGTATTTCCTTCAATTTTTAACCAATATATCACAACCTACTTGGTTTTGCATTTATGCGTATTTATTGTTACCATGTTATTTGCACGTTACAAAAGCTCATCATTATCCATCATTAATGATTCCATACCTGACAACTTCCACAACAGCAAACAGACACAAAGCCCTGAGCTCTTCTGTCCCGAAGACTATAAAGCCCACATCCAGAAAGAACAAAACAGACAGCAAGAGGATTATTTAGAATTTAAAAATCTAAAATATCTGCCAGCAGCATTTTGATAAAGACGATTTTTGTGTGGAACAACAACCAGCACATGTCCTTACCACCAGATCCCAGCACAGGGATGAGAGCACAGGAAAAGAAACACAGCACCACCCTAACATATTCTCTGGTTTTAGGCCTGGATTTGATTAAAACTCCACATATTAACACAGCTACAAGATTTTAAACTGGTAGAAGCATTCTTTGTCAGTAGTTGCAAGTAATAAATCCCCCTAATAAGTCAGAGAGAGATGCTTAAAATAACCCCATTTTCAAAAGCAATTATTCATACTACTAGGAAGATTAAAAGTGTACAAATTGTGTGGTTCTAGCCAGACTCTTAAAGAAGAGACATTAATATCTGCTGTGCCAGCTGAATTCAAATTAACCCAATTTTTACATGTTAATTAAACCAGCTATTTTCTTCTTATTGTATTTTTGCTCCTTAAGTAGACCAGCCCGCGAGTGATTCCCAACAGATCTATTCTACCAACAATGACGTATTCATTTACTTCTATTATGACCGCACAATACAGTAACTGAGCAGTAATTTTTCACAGTCAATTACACGTGTGATTCTTAATGCTTAAAGATGCTGAAATAACGTGGAGCACAGAGCCATATGCTCACTTCTCTCCACTGCACAAGGGTTGTTGCCTGGGTAACACATTTTCTCTCTGGTTTAGCATCATCCTTTTTTGGGGGGGCTAGCATAACCCTTCCCTCACTATCATTAGGTGGCATTAAACAGCACATATTAACATGGACTTCAATATACTACCTAAGAGCTATTTTATCTACCTAAACAAGTCTTCATTTACCTTACAATAGCGCAGGGAAAAGCCTCGTGATTTTAAGGATGCTCAGAGAGGAAGCTGAGATGTTTACAGCATTTTTACTACAATCTTGAGGACATCCTACTTAACTGGTCAAAGTCTTCCTTCACCTTCACATCAGTGCCAATATTGAATCTTTTAGTCATGAAGGTTGAAAGCTCAGTATTTTAAAAATATCCACACACACAAAAATCATAGAATTGTTTTAGTTGGAACAGACCTTTAAGATCATTGAGTCTAACCTTCAACCCAACACCACCATGGCCATTAAACCATGTCCTGAAGTGCCATGTCCACTCATTTCTTGAACATCTTCAGAGATGGTGACTCCACCACTTCCTGGGCAGCCTATTCTGATGCCTGACCATTCTTTCAGGAAAGAAACGTTTCTTAATATCCAACCTAAATCTCCCCAAAGAGTTAGTCTAAACACAACTGGGTATGGTGCAGCAAAACCACTATTCACTACCTCCTCTTTTTATGGTATGGTTTCGTTTGGAAGGGACCTTTGTGGTGGTTTGAAACTGTCTTTTTAATTTTTCCTTGCAAAGTTCAGAACAGAGAAAGTGAAAGAATGTAAATAAGTCACTATTGGGTGTAAGAAAGCAAAATAACGATTGTTCTAAACACTTCCATTGGATAGATAGAAATGTTTAAGAACTATTACCCAAAACAAAGTAGGCACTCTGCACATTCTGCGTTCGGCAGTGGGGGCAGTTGCTGGGCTGTCTGGCTGCTGTTTCTTCTTCTCTTCTGGCTGAAGATAACGCGCTGACCTTGGCAGCTAAGTTAACAACTTTCTGCTTAACTAACTCTGCTTCTCTGTCCAGGGGGGTCTGGGGGGAAGCTCCTGGAAGAGGGAGGCCCCTTTGGGAGGGTCCCCTTGGGGGGAAGCAAAGGGAGATCAATTGTGCTTTTCTGTTGATTGTATATATTTGTGAATGTTGTGAATTTTGTATATTTGTACATATTCATTGCATTTCACTGTAGATTTTAGACTCTGCTTGTAAATACAGCTTTTCATTTGCTTCCAGACTGGGCTAGCCTGGTTATTGTCGGTGGGGGGGGAATTTCAGCTCACACCGACACACTTTTTATTTTTGGCGCCCAACGTGGGGCTCAATTGCTTGTGATTTATTTCTGCTCAGATTAGGAAGCAAAATGAAGCTGTTTTGGGTTCTGAGTCATTCTATTTTATCTATTATCAGTGTGATTGTTTACAGATGGGCCATTTCTTGCATGATAGACAAGATTGTGAGATACGTGGCATATAAGTCGTTTCTTTGGGTTAAGAACAAGTTACTGAATGTTGGTGAATTCTGTTATGGTCTTATTGGGCTAAGAAGCTATGGTAACTCAACTATGGATCTGCTAGCAGACACATATGAGTTTGTTACTCCTCTTACAACTACAGAGGGTCTTTGGAGCCAGTGGTACCTTAGATATCTTGTACTAGCCTTAATCTTAAATTTGTTGCTTCTTGGAATAATCATATGGCTACTGATAGCACTGTATCAAGAAAGACATAAGGCTACTTGCTCTTCCAACTCTGCTGTGAATGTGAAAACCAAGCCAGTAAATTTGGTGGCCACTGTAACCAGAAAGCGTAAAGGAGCTGCAGGAGGAGATGCAGATGCTGCAGGAGATGGTGCAGATGGAGATGAGGGTCCTTCTACTCAGGGTCCCTCTCTTAAGAAAGATCCTTCTGATGAGGAAGAGAGGGTTAGCCTTAAAACTCTGGTAGACCTCTTGAGACCCCACATGGATGATGGAGATGTAGGTCAGGATGTAGACCCTAGTAGATTAGCAACTGCTGGTAGTGCCTCTGAACTCAAAGAAATTCAACGGAGGATTAAAATAGGATTATGGGGACAGCGACCTCAGGATGATGATGATGATGATGAGGATGAGGATGACATACAGTCAGCTAATGCACCCAGACAGGAAATTAGACATGTGAGGAAGGATTACATCAGAGAAAAGAATCTGTTAGGCAAAACTGTTTGGGTATTTTCTCCTTCAGGAGAGGCCAAACCTGTCCGAGGGGTGGTTTCTGCTGAAGGTCCTGGTCACACCTATTGGGTGATGGAAGAAAATGGTGAAATTCAGTGTATTCCACAAAGAAATCTAACTTTGGCTGAGAGAGGTTAAATTCAGAGTGTTGCGCAGATACAGCATCGCGCCCAAGAGGAGAGTCCATGAGATCTACGGTGCACGAACCCTGAGAGCCCTGAGTCACCTGAGAGTCCCTGTTTCTTCCTTCGCTCCATCTGCGAGGAAACAAGCTGTTTGCTGTTTTTCCTGTGATTTGACTCTTTTGAATCATCTACATCTGAAATAGCCGGAATGGACTATGGTCTTTATTCACCTATTGTTGTAGATATTATTTTAGATTAGATAGATGATAGTAGCAGCCAATGGAATTGTTTAGAAGGGGTGGACTGTGGTGGTTTGAAACTGTCTTTTTAATTTTTCCTTGCAAAGTTCAGAACAGAGAAAGTGAAAGAATGTAAATAAGTCACTATTGGGTGTAAGAAAGCAAAATAACGATTGTTCTAAACACTTCCATTGGATAGATAGAAATGTTTAAGAACTATTACCCAAAACAAAGTAGGCACTCTGCACATTCTGCGTTCGGCAGTGGGGGCAGTTGCTGGGCTGTCTGGCTGCTGTTTCTTCTTCTCTTCTGGCTGAAGATAACGCACTGACCTTGGCAGCTAAGTTAACAACTTTCTGCTTAACTAACTCTGCTTCTCTGTCCAGGGGGGTCTGGGGGGAAGCTCCTGGGAGAGGGAGGCCCCTTTGGGAGGGTCCCCTTGGGGGGAAGCAAAGGGAGATCAATTGTGCTTTTCTGTTGATTGTATATATTTGTGAATGTTGTGAATTTTGTATATTTGTACATATTCATTGCATTTCACTGTAGATTTTAGACTCTGCTTGTAAATACAGCTTTTCATTTGCTTCCAGACTGGGCTAGCCTGGTTATTGTCGGTGGGGGGGGAATTTCAGCTCACACCGACACAACCTTGAAGATCAGCTAGTTCCAAAACCCTGCCTTCAGCATGGACACCTCTTACTGGACCACGTTGCTCAAAGCTTGGTCTTAATCACTTCCAGGGATGAGGCGCCACAGCTTCTGTGGGCAACCTGTTCCAGTTTACTATCCTCATAGTAAATAGCTTTTTCCTAATGTGCAATCTAAATCTAGCCTGCTCAAGCTTAAAACCATTGCCCCTTGTCCTGTCACCACAGGCCCTTATAAAAAGTCCCTCCTCAGCCTTCCTGTAGGCCCACTTCAGGTAGTGGAAGGCTGCTCTAAGGTCTCCCCAGAGCGTTCTCTTCTCCAGGCTGAACAGACCCACTGCAATAATATATCCAAATGCAATGATGAAGAGGTTTCCTCAGAAATCAATGCATATGTTTTTACTAGATCAGCAATTTAGACATGATAACATAATGGGACACAAACTGAAGCTACATCTATTATTTTACGCTGCAGCCCAGGTAAACTAAGTATAGTGTAAATTGGTGCATTAGAGGATAAATTTATATCCAATAATAATGGAAACTGCTGGCATTTCCAAGTGTTATTATGAATAGTTGTCCTTTCTAAAAATAAAGCATGCACTTATGTCTCAGTAAAGTGTTAGTTACTACAGTCTCAACAGAGATGTGCATAAATACTTATTTTGTTAGACAGATGTTTAGAAGTACAACAAAAGACTGAAAAAAACAATATCTGATAGTAGGCAGGATGGAAAAGGCCTGGCCTGTTCCTGATAGGCCTTGCAAAAGCTACTGTGTTCTGGGGGAGTTTCTGATCCAGCTGAAGCTAAATGAAGCAATTTTTTGTTTCAACTAAATTTAGGGATGAGAAGCTTAAGGCAAGGAACCAATGAAGGTTCTTAAGTCTGTTTCCCACAAACTATAGTCACACAACACAACACTTCGTTATCACCAACCAACCACTTTGGAAAGCTTCTCTGGTCATCAGCAAGAAAAGCATTTCCTTTTCTTACAAGGAACATTAAAAAGATGCCTCTGTAACAGGACAGAAGGAAAGCCTACCTCCAAATAACCCCTTGCCCTGACTTAAGATGGAGGCAAAACTTGCTCCCATGGCAAGAGATATTCTTTGAATGACAGCATCTGCCTTAAGAGGTTTCATACCTTTGTCACACCACCAGCAGCTCCTCTAGACACCCTCAAACCCTCAGTCGCTGGCAATGCAGGATTTTTGCTAGAGCTACACAAGAGATTTTGTCCACAGCAACCACAGTGAGGTTGTACATAAGAGCTACTGCTCTTTACACATTCAAGACCTCAGCACTGGGATAAACAACTCTTTGCCCATTTATTTGCTCTGCTCATGAGTCAAAAGCTCTTGAGCTGTCTCCTTTTCATCTCTGCAACTTACCCATTTTAGTACTTCTCACTTGGTACCTGTACCTAACTTCTTACCAAATTCAGGAGGGGCTTAAAAAAGCAGGTTTGTATTTCACTTTAAAAGTGGGAGATCTGGACTGCCAAGCTGGAAAACATTCAACAGAAGAGCAGTAAGTCCTACTGCCATCCCATTCCAGAATCCAAAAGTGACTGACCCTTGCTTCAGACGATCACTCTGAGAATTACTTTGCACACTACTAGAACAAGGTACAAGTGCTTGGCCACATGGAAAAAATGCTACAGTGCCAGGTTACAGAGATAGATGCTAATCACTCCCTGAACTTTTTCCAGTCCTTCACATAGTAGGATAGCAGCTAAGCAAGAAGACAATTTGAATACCAGAAGAGACACGTTAGGTACATGCAGGCCCTTGTCACTGCATGGTTTGGATTGCAGGAAGCAGTCCTCACTGGTGGTAGAGAGCAGCAATTAGAAGCCCCAGCACCACACCATGAAACGCCTACAAGATCACACCAAGTTGTGAAATCCCAATTTGTCAACAACTTCACAGAGGCTACAGTTACACATTTTGCTCTTCAGCTTCTGCCTGTGAGGGAAGTCCAAATCACACATCATGGATTATACTCTCAGTCTTCTCATTCCAAACTGGATTTGAAGCCATGCAATTTGGAAAATGCTGGGTTAGCAGGCATCAAACCAAGGGAGGGAATCTGGGAAATGTTTCATGTTTTCGGTCAAACACTATCTAAAGCCACCATTTCCTTGCTGCCATCAGGCCAATGTTACCAATATAACCTCTCACAGAACTTTTTTAACAGGGGAAACAATCATCACACTAACTCATCTCCAAGGTTTAAGGTGCCCAGACGCCAGCTACATGAGGCTGGCTGAGCAGAAAAGAGGGCACAAAAACTGTTGCAGAAGTTTTTGGTAATGCATGCATCTGCTCCCGAGGAAGCCTGCATTCCCTTGTCATGCTTTATCTTACCTTTTATTCTCTGCAACCACTGATATGAGTCATGCCTGAAGTTTTCTGGTTTCTAAAAATGCCACAACTATAGCCTTTATACCCATAGCTCATTATTCTGAAGTTTCTTGAAAAGCAGGGCTAAAAAAATGCATTCATATGATTGGAAAAACAGCTTGCCTGGGCAAGGACCATTAAAGAAGGGGAGAGGAAGATGAAGGGATAGCTGATCCTGTCCATTGCCCAAGTCAGCCTTTCAAATGTAAACCATGTGCAACCAACTTCACTGCTGTCTTCCCAGGATTGCAGAGTGGCTCCCTAAATACCTTAGTTGCTCCTCCTCCTTCCTAAAGGTAAAGAAATGGTGGTAAAAAACTTTTACCAGTGCTACTGACAAAACAAAGCAGGGGTACTTCATTTTCTACCATCTCTTCTTACACCAGCTAAACTTATTTTGGATTGCTATTTGAATATGTTTGTGACAGATACACGAATCAAACAGAGAGAAAGACTCAGAGAAGGAAAGAAAAGCAGGAGTTAGAGGAGACACACAACAAACACGAAAGCTTCAATGAATTTAAAATAGATAGTTAGAGAGAAAATGGTTTGCTCAGCTAAATAGTACATGCATCTGAAAACATTGTTTCTACTCTTTCCACTTAAAAGACACTGCATTCCTTTATGTATCTGCAGGGGAAAAACCAAACCAAACCAACCCCAACCCCACACCACCCTTTACAGACCAGACTGTTTTGGAAGAATGAGTCTGTGTTTTCGAAATGAACAACAGAAAAGAAAAAAAAGCAACACCAAAAATTACTTACCCATCTTTTGTCTGATCCACCACACCTGCAAGGAGCTGTACAGTGCTTGCATTAGACGAACCATCTCCAATTATCTTCAAGTACCGTGTGACAAAGTCATTAGGAGACATGAAGAACTCGCCATTCTTCTCCACACTTGCATACTGTTAAATGAATACAACATTTAGTGCCTCAAATACATCCTTCTCCAGGCATTTTCTACCACCACTCACAGTTCCTAAATCAGGAGCAGGCTTATGTCAGAGCAGATGACAGTACTGCTCTGAAGAACCTAGAGCCTATACTAACAGGAAAAAGTGGGGAGTAGTGAAGCAGCTGCAGGCTTGGCTTCCCAGCACACAGGATTGGCAGACAGATGATTTTTCTGTTTACCATGTCAACAATTTCTCCATGGCTGTCTAGAAATGCTTCAGCACAGTTTTTGTGAAGTAGGACAAGAAGAACAAGTGCATTTGTAAAGCATTCATGTAGCATCTTGGGCCCACTGAAGCTCTAGGGTACTCCAGCATATCTTATTTCTGTGACATGTCTCCTTTGTGTAGCCATTCTGCTCCGGGATGAGCAGGCAGGTTTACATCCATCAAATGACACTGCAGGGCTAGTGGAATAAAGATCCCACAAGAGTGTCCACCTGAGGGTGCTGTTTTGGAGCAGCTCCACCACATCACCTTCAGCCATGGTTGGTACCTAAGTAAAGGAGAACCTACAGATACTCCCTGGTTGAACTGCTGGACAGGAGGGCAGAGAATGGCATTTGCAGAACAATCAAACAGAAAACAAGAACTTTGACAGTTCAGCACACTGCAGAGACAAGAAGAGAGGTCCAATACCTTACCAAACGTTACTCCTGCTTTGTATCACAGTTACTGCCACATTACTCTAGAAAACTCTGGAGTAGTGTAGCGTATTTGTTCCCAAGCAAAGCTTCCAACAGCATGTTACACATCAAGGAAAAGCAATATTCAAATACTTTTAAAATAACTGCCTTTGTTACCACCCTTACCCTGATTCCTCATTCACCTCTCACAGTTTAAAGCCCTCATTTTCTGTGGAAGGGTAAATTTGAAATCAACCCTTAAAAAAAAAAAAAGCAAACCTGAATTTTAAGGGAAGGAAAAGGAATTAGGAGGAAAAGAAATCCCAGGCAATGTCTGCAGAACCATGTTAGCTTTAAGAGAAACAGATCTGTCTTGGGATAACAAATGTGCACTGACAAGAGGAAAGCAAATGTTCATTTCTTTTTTTATTATTATTTTTTTAAGGAAGGTGGGATGATAAACCATGCTGCAGCTCCCCACAGAGCATTATCCACACTAAAGTCATAAATAAATTAGCTGCCTACCGCTATTTTGTAGCCTATTCGGAAGACACACGTTTTGTTTTACCTTGCTGTGGCTCTGCTAGGGGAAGGCAACTGCCAGTTTTCATTTCTCAGAGCCACACTGGTGCCTGCAGAGTACGGTTATACCTGCTGCAGGCATGCAACTCTCAGAGGGATGCCAAAGTGTAACAGTAAGTAGATTATTTTCTTCTAGTGCTATATAAATACAGTCTTCAGGTACAGCAGCATCTGCAAGAAACAAGGCTTCAGAGAAGCAAACCCAAAGCAAGCATAACTTGCTTTGGCATCTATGTAGTGGTTAGCATTTAAGGATTCCTGTTTCAATAGACACTGATGGTAACAGAAGCTTTCTAGTTGATACACCACAAGAAATTTTGAATTGTATACCTTTATAAGAACTAGCAGATCAATTGATTTCAATGGAATCATTTGCAGGAAGACAGAATCTTTCAGAAACCCCAGCCTCAGAAACTTTTAACACAGCTGCTATTGAGAAACAAATCAAATAAGTCAGACAGCCTATGCTTCTATATTTCTTTTTTTTTTTTTTCTTTTCCAGCTAGGCTAACCCCCTGCTAGGGCACTCAATAACAGAAAACAGCACAAGGTTTCAGTGTCCCCCCTGTTTCTTGTCATTGTGATTTACCCAAGTGCATTTGAAATCCAATCACGTCCTCTATACTACATATAGAAAATGACCTTGGAAAATGTCAGCTTGATCACTTTGACTAAAATCTAATCTCTTAGGGGTTACAGTAGAAGACTTAGAAAAAGTAGAGTTACTCCTGGAAATTATCATAACAAAAAGAGAAAAAACATCAATTCTATTGGTTTTGGAGTAGAGACATTAAAAAAAAAGCTTCTTTACAATTGTGTTTTTCCCCACTCTGGTAATTATACCCACAGAGGATTTGATATTATACAATAGTACTTAATGGCTTTGGGGTAACTTATTTACATACATTTTAGATAGTTGAGTATTAACCAGTTCAATCCCACTTTAAGTAAGATTTGCAAACATTTTATTGGAGGTTTGACGTATTAAATATGCTAAAAGTTGACTGTAATCAACTGTATTCAAACTGATAGCTTCCTATTTCTTTCACACAGTGGGTACCATTTCTATCTGGCAATCATATTTTTCAGTCCTTAACTGAAGGAAGAATGGCTGTCCTGTTATTTTGCAAGTGAAGATCCCACCATCTGGGGACTGACCTCACTACTTAAAATAGTCTAGAGCAGCTTAATTAATGCTCTGACCATCACCCATCTGTAGATCACAAAACGACATACCACATCCACTCTGCCTTCTCAGCAGTAAGCAGCACAGCAATATCTGTATTGCATTGAACAAAATATTTTGCTCATATTTCATTACTCTGCTTTACTGAGACCCCTTCTTTTCAGTGGAAAAGGAAGAAAAAGGAGCTGAAGGTGGTATTTAGTGTGCTCAACCACAACCCACTCAGTCCACCAAAACTGAAAGCTGAGGGAGCTACAACCTTCAGAGACGCATGAGAAGTGAACACCCACAGGCAGGTAGGAAACAATTTCCAGGCTGTTCTCAACCAAACCAGCCAGCCCCCCCACAACTGGGCACCAGCTCATGCTGCAGAAGGGACCAGGCTTGTCTCTGCTGTGTTTATTCCCTTCCTCAATGCTACTATCTTCTTGCGTCAACAGCCTGCTTTTTCTGCTGCCTTTCTCCTGCTCTTGAAGCATTCCCCTCTGAAAATCACATTATCCCATTCTGTTTCAAGAGTCTTTTTACTCTCCTGACAAGCCAAAGTTCCAGGACTTAATAAGTTAAAAATCTTGACTTTCTCAAGTGAAAATCTGATTTCAGAGCTATAAATACTGACAATGTATGATAAAACTATAAATACTGGCAATATACATAGTGACACCTACACAGGCTGTTAATAATAGCTCACAAGGGACAATGGAAAACACGCCAAAAGTGCATGGAGAGTGGGGCATGACGCTGGAGAGAGAGAAGGTGGAGGGAGGAACTTGGGAAGGTACCAACTCTGCTAGGCACCCAACACCCTCACAAAGATAATTCAGATACCCCAGCTCCCTGTGGCACCTTCCTCATATCCATCCTCCTCCAGACTCACCCATTTCTGTACTCTCTTTTCATACCAGGTTACCCAGCTAATAGTGACACCACACTAATGAGTCTTAGGAAAGTTAGGAATGGTTATTTAAATGTAGGAAATGGGTCAAAGAAGGCAAATTTCCAGCCAAACACTCAAGGACACTTCTGTCCAACTATACAAGCAAGTACAGGAGTAATTTCTTTACCTGAATAATTCTACAGCAGGCCACAACAGATGGAATTTGGGGTAAATAATAAATAGGGCTGGGAAAGTAAGGGAAAGCAAGGGAAGGGATTGATTTACCCAATGGTCTAACAGCAAGGTGTCTACATGAACATTTTACCACACGTAGGAACAATATTGAAACTCCCACCACATTCTCTGAACAATGCAGGTTTTTTTCTAAGATAGTAATACTTCTTCTGAGTCAATACAATCATCACTCAGGAATGTATCTGACTTTTTGGTGAGCATTGTTCAATTCTCATAATGGTATTTAAGTCTAACATGGTAATAATACAGTGAATGATTAATGGTTGGAAAAACTATCAAGAGTTGTATGCTGCAATAAAGGAGCAAAAGATAGGAAAAAAAATTTAAGCAGAAAGAGTGAAATATTTACTTTATACATACCTTCAAAAATATTGTTTTCAACTCGGCTGGATCAGCTCTCTTGGTTAGAGCCACCTACAAGTAAATACAATTACATTAATATGCCTAATTTATACAAAAAGGTATCAAAGTGTCATTTCAAAGGCAAAATTCAAACAACAGAATGACTGATGCAGATAAACGTTCACCTTAGATAAATGAGGTACTGCCTTAGCTGGCCATGTTTATTTTACTTATTTTACATTTCCACCAAGTTTTTCTTATTAACTGCTTCCCCCTTATGCAAGCCTGAAATTCTTAAACAAGCACACATTAACAAGTCATAAAGACAGTCAAGTATCAAAGCTTTTTGGCATACTTCTCTGCTGGGATTTGGCACTGCACCATCTTTACCATAGAGACTTTTATACTGTCAGCATCTTTTCTCTAAGGATTTCAGAGTACCACTCACAGACCCCCAGGTGACAGACGGCAAGAATAAAATGCTCAATTTACAAACTAGACCGCAAAACCAAACTCCTAAAAGACTTTGAGTTCCAGTGTAATCATTTGGTTTATTGGTACTTCTACCTCCTCCTTCCACCATTTTAAACTCACTGTGCAGACCTTTTCTGAGGTGGTAAATTCAGAGAGCACAATATCTGGATTTTTCCTGCAGATCAGACAAGTAGCCAGTCCCATTTAATTTAAAATTAAGTTATATTTATCACCACAAACTCAAAGTAATGCTTTTTCCCAAAAACCACTAAATTAAAAAGTATTGTGTATCTACTATGGAGTAAGCGCCTCAGTACTTTCTTTCTTGACACATCATGAAATTTGCTGCTTTCAGAGAAAGTGGATTCATCCCCTTCATCTGTGCTTGCTGTAGAGGTTCCCTCTCCTCCTTCAGGATCATAGAATGGTTTGGGTTGGAAGGGACTTCCAACAATGATGTAAGTCCAATCCCCCCTGCAGCAAGCAGGGATATCCTCCATTAGATCAGGTTGCCCAGGCCTGGTCGAGCCTGATCTTGAGTATCTCCAGGGATGGGGCCTCAACCTCCTCCCTGGGCAACCTGTTCCAGTGTTCCACCACCCTTATGGTAAAGAAGGATTCATTGATAAACCTTCTTGCCAACCTAACAACCATCATCTGATAAATCAATTCAGCAAATTAATTTGTTGCTAATTAAAATATATATATTGTGCAAGCAAATCTGGATTTTCCAAAAACTTGGGAAAACATCTCTGGTAACAAGGAATAAACACCCAAAGGACAAGACATAAAAATCTTACCTTGACCCTAAGAAATAAACTTCAGAGATGTTATCAACAAAACATGACTACCTGCTTCCTGGACTCCTAGAGTTAAAGGTGAATGTGAGAGCAAGTGCATTTCCAGTAGCACACCAGAGTGCTGCAGGAGTCCGTGTAAGTCTGTACAACAGAATTAGATCCTCAGACATACATTAAGAATCTTTCTTAAGGTTTCCCTCATCCTGAAGAGGTCATTTAAAAAAAAGACAACAAAAACACACACACAAAAGTAGTATTTTAAGAAAAATGTATGAATAAGGGTTCTAATAAAATTTACCAGATGGAGTTTTTTTGAAAGGGAAAAGCCACACCTGGAGTTTTGCTAGGACTCAACTGACAGAGTCCACAGATGGAGTCCCACTTCTGTGTTTGTACAGAATCCCATGTGGAGGCAGTTGTTTAAAAATAAATAAATAAATAAATAAATAAATAAATAAATAAAAATCAAAGTGTAATTGTGAAGCTGAGAAGCTAAAAATGTGCATTTCCTAAAGTACAAGCTGTCCTAAATGTAACCATTGTGTAGTAAACAGAGATGTTCTCTAACCTCATTTGTAAAAATCCACTACTCTAGAGCAGCTGGGAACCTCAACAGTTCTATACTGCTACAATCCAGAATCTTGCCACTACACAGGCAAACAAAAGACACTTCTAACACCTATAGCCATTAAAAATAGTTTCATCTCCCTTAAAGTTTAAATTTCATGCTGTCTCAGACAGAAGAAAGGAAAAGGTCACCTGCTCATAGCGGAATTTACACTCATTCTCCTTTGTTTTCACTGGCATCTTGAGAAACACAGGAGATAAAATGTGCTCACAAGGCCAGTTGCCATTTTTCAGCACCTCTCCAGCTGCTTGAAGAGGCCCTGGATAAAGAAGTTCTGAGGGAGTACTTTGTCCAGCTCTGGGGCCTCAAACACAAGAGGTTCACCGACCTGCTGGAACAGGTCCAGAGGAGGACCACAAAGATGATCAGAGGGCTGGAGCACCTCTGCTATGAAGACAGGCTGAAAGAATTGGTGCTGTTCAGCCTGGAAAAGAAAAGTCTCCAGGAAGACCTTATAGCTACATTTCAATATCTGAAGGGGACCTACGGGAAGGCTGAAGAGGGACTGTTTTGAAAGGTTTGTAGTGATAGGACAAGTGGCAATGGTTTGAAACTGGAGCAGGGCAGATTTAGGTTGGACATAAGGAAGACATTCTTTACAGTGAGAATTGTGAAATACTGGAACAGGCTGCCCAGGAATCCCTCCCATTAGCAAGGGGAGCATGGAGAAAGAAGTTCTGCAAGTGATGGACAGTTGTTCTGCACACTGGAGGTCCTCATATCCTTAGGCTCCCTTGGAACATGTTCTTAATTTCAGCCCATTTTCTCCAGCAGAGCTCTCTACTCCTTGTTAACTTACACTCCATTTACATGTATGTGCGTTCTGGGTCTCAACATCAAATGCAGAGAGACTCTGCATTGTAACTGTAAAATGTAACTGTACAATAATCATAGGATCATAGAACAGCTTGGGTAGGAAAGGACCCCAAAGGCATCCAGTCCAACCGCCCTGCAGTCAGCAGGGACATCCTCCTCCTAGATAGAGGTTGCCCAGAGCCCTGTTGAGCCTGACCTTGCATATCTCCAACGATGAGGCCTCAACTACCTCCCTAGGCAACTTACTCCAATGTTCCACCAGGAACATTCCACCAGAATCCACCAGGAATCAAAGAAAATTCTATTACATTTCCAATCAACTCTATTAATAGACTTGTCATACACAAGGCAGAAGAAACAGGTTGTCAGATGATACATAACACGAAGAGATACAAAAGGAGTAATGAAGTAGTAAGTGTACTCCACCCAGTAAAGAAGAGTAACACCATGGATGAGCAAGACAGAAAAAGGAGACTAGGAAAATGAGAATTAATATCAATATAGCATTAATCTAACGGCAGAAGTAAAGTGTCTGATCTTCTCACCTTTATAGTAAAGACCACTTTAGTAGCCGCCACTTGGATAAGAATAGAAAGGAGACGGGGATCCAGGAATATTTGGGAATTGCTACAACATTTCAGAAAGTTTATTGGGACAACATCAAGTCCTACCCAAAAATACAGAGATAAGCATCTCTCATATTGTTTCTTCCTCACAGCTTAACCTGAACACCTGAACTTCAGCTCATGTGTGAAGGAGGAAGTTCATGGAGGTAAAGATGTTGCTCTCTACCTCATGATGTTCAAAAAACTGCTGACACCACAAGGTTAAGATGCTGGAGAGCAGCCCTTCTGCAAGCAGAGAAGCAGAGCTGTGGCAGGGCTGACTCATTGCTGGCCATAAGTGAGCTCAGCCTGTTTAATTCTGGAGAACACCACCTACAGGCACATACAGAGAGAGGATGTCTGACACAGCATCATAGAATTCTTTGCACTGGAATGGAACTTTAGAGGTCATCTACACCAAAACAACATCTTCAACGAGATCAGATTGCTTAGAGCCCCGTTACAACCTGACCTGGAATGCCTGCAAGGATGGGGCTTCCACCACCTCTCTCTGGCCAACCTGAGCCAGTGTCTCACCACCCACATCGTAAAAACTTTCTTCCTTTGTGTAGATTTCTCCTCTTTTAGTTTAAAACCATCACTCCTTGTCCTGTCACAACAGACCCTGCTAAAAAGATTGTCCTCACCTTTCTCATAGGTGCCCCTGATGCACTGAAACAGCACAATAAGATCTCCTCAGAGATTTCTCCTCTTCAGGATGAACAACACCAACTCTCTCAGTCCTTCATCACAGGAGAGGTGCTATAGCCCTCTGATCATTTCTGTGCCCTTCTCTGGACTTGCTACATCAGGTCCATGTCTTTCGTATGATGAGGACTCCAGAGCTAGACACAATATTCAGGTGAGGTCTTAGCAGGGCAAAATGCCAGTATCACATCCCTTGACCTGGTGGTCAGGCTTCTATTGATGCAGCCCAGAATACCACTGTGGCTGCAAGCAGACACTGCTGGCTTATGTCCAGATTTTCACCCACCAGTAACCCCAAGCCCTTCTCCACAGGGCTGCTCTCAATCCCTTCACCTCCCAGTCTGTATTGACACCAGAGATTGCCATGATGCAGGTGCACAACTTTGCACTTGGCCTTTTCAAACCTCGTGAGGTTCACATGGGCCCACTTCTTGAGCTTGTCCAGGTTCCTCTGGATGACATCCCATCCTTCTAGCACATCGACTGCACCATTCGGCTTGGTATGATCTGCAAACTTGTTGAGAATGAACTCAATCCCACTGTCTGTATCATTGATGAAGATATTAAATAGCACTGGTCCCAGTACAGACCCCTGAGGGTCACCATTTGTCACTTATCTCCATGTGGACATCAAGCCACTGATGAAAAGGCCTAAAAAGTGATCACAAGCTCTTAATGTTGAAATTAAGATTCTTTTTTGTAAATTCCTCCATTCTTAAGAACAACTAAAGGGCACAATGTATTTGACAGCCCTGAAAGACCCAAAACCAGGATTTAAACCTCATGTCTTCGAGAGATATTCTTTAGTTTCATCACAAAGTTATTGAGTCCACCTGTAAGACTCAACCACATGTGGCCCAGTTTATGTAAGAGGCCAGATTAGATCACCATAATGTTTCCTTCTGGCTAAAAGTGTATGTGTACACTCAAAATGTGCAGCTCCAAAGGAGATCAAACAAGAGTTTGACCTCACATTCTTGTTTAAATGAGTGACTGGAATATCTGAAACCAGTTAAAGCACCGTTACTGGCCAAGTTTGAATTCAGACCAGAAATCTATTAGTGGTGTATCTTACACTAAAACTCCACTGTAAAAGCAACACTCCTATAGTTTACTACACCTACCTTGCTCACTTAGATCAGAATCATCCTTCTTCCATATTCACACTAATAATACCACAAAACCTCACAATCATTCTTCCAACCTAACAATTCCCATTGGTCACTGTCTATCACAAACAGCATGTAAGATGATTGGAATCATCTAGTTCCAATCTCCCTGCTGTGGGGCAAGGGTACCCTCCACTAGACCAGGCTGCTCAAGGAGTCATCCAACCTAGCTTTGAACACCTCCAGGGAGAGGGCACAAACAATCTCCCTGAGCAGCCTAATCCAGCATTCCAGTGCCTCACCACCCTCACTGTAAAGAATTTCTTACTAATCTCCAGTCTAAATCTCCCCTCCTCAAGCTTCACTCCATTGCCTCTCGTCATATCACAAAAAGCCCTTGTAAACAGTCCCTCCCCAGCTTTCTTGTAGGCCCCCTTCAGGTACTGGAAGGCTGCTCTCAGGTTTCCCCAGAGCCGCCTTCTCTCCAGGCTGAACAGCCCCAAGTTATGACAGTATTCTGCATCAACATCTGCCTAGGGCACTGCCTCCTGTTTCAGCTGCCCCAATAGCCAAATTGGTAGCCAAATGTGCTTCAGCGTATTTTCACCTCAGCAAGAGCACTGCCCTTCCTTCTGCACCACAGAATACATGTAAAAGAACCTGCCTGAGATCTGCAGTGGAAATCCAGCTACACAGAACTCAGCATTACAGAGAAGTTTGCAAGGAAGATGTGGACCAGGTCACCAAGCAGGGAACCAGACAGCTGCAAGAAGACCTTGCACGGAATGCAGATCAGAAAGACCTTCTCACCAGACCTCCCTGGGGTAAGCTGGGTATTGCTCCTAGGAAAATACAATTAGATGGCATTTGGCACAGCTACCCAAAGGCTTAGGGTAAGAAGCACTGTACAATAAGCTGATAACTACTAAGCAAGTACATTTAGTCTGATCAGTCCAAGCACTGTCAGCCTTGAGGCAAAACCATTTATTTTCTACAGACAGCTTTCATCCTCATGGTCAAACTCTACAATTATACTTTGTAGAAGTGTAACCCTACACTAAGTAGCAGTTGCCACATTCCTCTCTCTAATAACATCTAACTAAGCTAAGAAAAGGAAATGTTATTAACAGTCATCAACACAGTTTTCTCAGATCCTACAGGCTGAGCAGTAGGCAGAGCTACAGAACAAACACTGCTGAGAGTTGTGCTAAGTCTACTGCACACCATGGTGAAGCAGAACAAAATTTGCTAGCTAACACAGACAGCAAACCTCAAACCAAACTATTCACATCTATGTTCACTCTGTCACAATTAGAACTCTGAGTGATTCCCAGTTCAGTTTCTGGACCATGCTAAGTGCAAGCCTTGCTTCCCCCAAGTGCATCAAAGGTAACAGACCTACTTTATTGGGTAATTGCCTGCTAGCTTTGATCCTGCTTTCAAAGTCCCAAAGCAAATACAGCTGGCTCCTTCATAAGACTGTTCTCACACAAGGAGATTCCCAACACACCACACTATTTCTGCACACAAACTGACTGGGGACCAACACACAGTTACCAACTACACCAATACAGGGATTTCCCAGTTTATTTCTCCTAGCTTCAGCGCCTAACACCCCAATGCTCACTCTGTCCCTGACACGGCACAAAGCTTTTACAGTCTAAATAATCAGGTGCTTCTACCAAAGAGCAGTCACAATCTAAACATTCACAACAACAGATACAATGCTGAAACCCTGGGGAACTTCTCAAGAGTCCTGTGCAGCACCTCACATGGTGCAGTGCACACAGCAACCTCAGAAGGTTGTCCCATGCTTTACTTGACACCTTCATAAATCACAGAACCAAGAAAGCAAACAGTGGCAGACACTGAAGAGTGCTACAAAGGTTTCTCTGTGCTTTTCCTCTCCTGGATGTCAACCCAATGGAAGTTACACTGTGACACAAGGTCTCAGTGAGTAAGCAAGGATGGTTTGCAGCAATAAACACAAACCTGTAGCCCGTTGAAGAAAGTAAACCAGGGCTATACAGGAGTACCAAAAAAGAGTGATCTGCTCCTAGAGTTCAGGTTGTTCAGCCTGGAGAAGAGAAGGGAGACCTTACAGATGCTTTCCAGTACCTGATGACAAGACAGCCAGTAAAGGATTTTTTCACAAGGGCTTGTTGTGATGAGAGGGGATGGCTTTAAACTGGAAGAGGGGAGATTTAGACTGGAGATTAGGGTGGTGAGACACTGGACACATTGCCCAGGAAGATCATGGATACCCCCTCCCTGGAGGTGTTCAAGGCCAGGCTGGAAGAGGCCTTGGCAACCTGGCCTAGCGTGAGGTGTCCCGACCCATGGCTGGGAGCTTGGAACTACGAATCTTTATGGTCCCTTCTAACCCAAACCGTCCCATGACTCTAATTCTGTGATAACGAAGAAGAAAATATATAGATTATATGGATGTTTAATCAGTGCCAAAACTTGCTGAAAGGTCAACCATCAACCTAACACCACCAATGCCATTAAACCAAGGTGACACATCTACACCTCCACGGATGGTGACTCCACCCTCCCCAGGCAGCCTGTTCAAATGCCTGACCACTCTTTCAGGACATAATTTTTTCCTAATATCCCCTGGCACAATTCCAAGCTATTTCTTCTCCTTCGACCACCTGATATTAGAGAAAAGAGACTGAACTCCACCTCACTCCAGCCTCTTTTCAGGGAGTTGTAGAGAGGCAGAAGGTCTCCCCTCAGCCTCCTTTTCCCCACACTAGCCAACCCCAGTTCCCTCAGCTGCTCCTCACCAGACCTGTTCTCCAGACCCTTCACCAGCTTTGTTGTCCTTCTCTAAACACGCTTCAGCACATCAATGTCTGTCCTGAAGCTGATGACATAGTAACTGTTGTTATTTGTGACTTCATGCTTGTGCATGAGCAAATGTAACAGATGTGATGGAGAAAAGTTCCCATATATTACATGTCTTGACTAATAATTGTGTGACAGGAATTATGTAGGAATAACTGACAGGTAAATGTATTTTGTTTCGGTGTTTTCTTCTTTGAACACAGAAGTTCACTTTTCAAGCTTCTATTTATAATTAAATCCAGCTATTCAACTCTATTCAAAAAATGCTACACCTCAGCAGCTCAGAGAACTGGGAAAGGGTGTGGGAGGGGGCATGAATCCCTAGGTGTGTATGGATCTGATTCTACAACCTTAAAAAGAACAAAAGACAACTGCACAATGGAAAGAGCATCACACACACAAAGCAAACTTTATTAAAGACTTAAAAATGATGAGACTCAAAATCTCACATCCTGCAGCTGAGAACATGTCCTCAGAGTTGACAAAAATAACAGCAGCATTCTAACACATACTTTAAGCAAACAATAACACTGTGCTACTTGAAATAAGGGTGAAAAAATAAGGTTGTTTTCTTTTTTGGCTGTGCAACACTCAGCACAGTGGAGTATTGGGTCACTGGGAGGGTACCCAATTTCTGTGAAAGCTGAAGGAGTCATAGAATCTATCCCACCTTTCCCATGTAAACATGCTGTGGAAAACTTGGGATTTTCAGTAACATTTCTCTGTCTTCCTTAAAGATTTTTTTGCTTGTCATGTCAAAATATCTAAGTTGTATGGTAAAGTATCATAACAATTAGGGCAACTAATAGCTGATGCTTGCATTAGGATGTGCTTTTTATGACCTCTTATCAGTAAAATAATCTGAACAGATGGAATGTTTGGAAGATTTCAGATTTGCAGATTCTCAGGAAGGGTTTGCTCAGCCTGCACCTGAATTCTTGGAATATTCCTCGTCTGTGGAGGCAGCAGCAGAAGGTGCAGGCTCTCTGCATTTCCATGGAATGACAACTCTTTGCTCTTGTCGGCTAATGCAGCACTTAAGAGCCAAAGGAAAACTGGCAGGTTTCTTTTCTGCTTTCAGTGCACAAAAGAGGAGAAAATGGCTCAATCAGGGCACAGGAGAAGCAAGTCAGAGCTGGTGTGTTGGGAACTGTAGTAGAGTTTGAGGAAAGAAGATGGAAGATGATGAAGATTTCCCTAGTAACAAGTGATAGGAGGAACAGGAATGTTCTCAGGTTGCAACCAAGGGAAGTTAGAGGTTGGATATTAAAATAAACTTCTTGACTGAAAGGATTCTCAAAGACTGGAACAGGTTCCCCAGGGAGGTGGTTGAATCCCCATCCCTGGAGGTGTTTCAAAGCGATATGGTGCTGAGGGACATGGTTTAGCACCAGCCTTGGTCGAGTTAGAGAATGGTTGAACTCAATGCTCTTAAAGGTCTTTTCCAAACAAAACCATTCATATCCATGAAGACAGGGCAATTACAAAGTAAAGGCAATTTAATACTTACTTTTACAATTCTTCTGTTCAGTATTAACAATGCACAAATGCTTGCTGCTTAAACATCAGCATATCACACAGTTGCCGCATGTCAGTGTGGGCATGTGACCTTCCTTCTTCCTACTGCCCTGAACAAGAAGTTGAAGCTGGCAAAAAGAATACTTGGAAATAATTTGCAACTGAATTAGCAAATAATCCAATGAAGATCTAAATTTAATGTAAGGCAGCAACTAAAGGTTTATTTGCTGCTGATTTGCTGCAACTCAGTCAAAATTGTTAAAGAGTTCACAATAATTCTCCTCAATTTGCACGTTTTTTAAGATACCTTATAACAATAATCAAAGAATTCTAATCTCATTAAGAAACTGCAGAAACATTTCCAGCATTTTAATATGTTTTAATTAGAATCTATTCTGATTTTAGCTTCAATGCTTTTGGCTTCTCATCTGCAAGCCTATTTTACCACATAGATTTGCATAAAGCAAAAACAGTTTCATTAAAACATTACATTTATTTCTGCTGCACTGCCCTCAATATTTTTTGAGATCATTTGGTTGCAGGGAAAGTGATGATGATGTCAAATAGAATTTTTATTTGAAGACAGGAATTAAAACACACTAAAATTATTTCCAGGCAGGCACTTCTAGCAGAGGGGAAAACAAAATTACATGTTTTATTTTACTTTATTTTATTGCCAAGAAAGGCAATTTTTTGGGGGAGACACTGAAGTTAAACTAAAATCTAGGAAAACCAGATTAACTAAACACAGAACAGGGTTTAATATACCAGAGAAATTATAGCACTACTCTTTCAATGTCTCATCAACAGAAAGTTCTTCCATCTCATTCCTTGGACGCTTTGGGGTGACGTCAGCACCCTGACATCTCCCAACAAAAGGCAAAATTAAGGTCCTGCACCTAGGCTGGGACAATCCTAGACACCAATACCGGGTGGGGGATGATGTAATTGAGAGCAGTGAAAAAGTTTCTTCTAATATCCAACCTAAACCTCCCCTAGTGCAGCTTGATGCCATTTCCTCTCATTCTATCACTTGTCATTAGGGAGAAGAGACCAACCTCCACCTGGCTCCAACGTCCTTTCAGGGAGTTATAAAGAGCCAGAAGGTCTCCTCTTATCCTCCTGTTCTCCAGACTAAACCACCCAACTGCTCTCAGCCACTCCTCACCAGACCTGTCCTCCAGAGCCCTCACCAGCTTCTTTGCCCTTCTCTGGACCCACTCCAGCACCTCAAATCTCTTTCAGTCATACAGTATTTAAGTTGAACACACTTGAGAATGAAGTATTCTGGTTTGGGCTATTCTCCTGAGATACTGAACCTACAGCTTACATGCAACAGAGCACCAGAAGAACATCGCAAGAGGTTTACAGTCCCCACCACATTCTTCACTGTGAGAAGCCCAGAACTTCTGAGCACAATGCAGAAAAGACTGAACCTCCTGCTTCCCAGCAGTCAGCCTGGCAAGGAAAGATGAAGATGCAGACCAAGGAACTGATTTGCGTGTGTGAACAGAGTAAAAGCAATTGTAGAAAAGTTTGTTGTTGCCATGTTTTTCTTCCTTTTGAACAGCATCAACATGGGACTAATTCATGATCTTTACAAAGTAGTTTCCAGTTAGACTGACACATAATGGCAAGCAGCGTTAGACAGGTGAAGTGACAGGAAGGAGGAAGGCTGACTTGATGTCAGTGACAAAAACTATTTTAATGGAAATGTGAAATTATTCAAAAATTTCTTCCCCTAAACACGTGAAGATTTCTCTAGTCAGATTCAGACTGCACAATGGGCTGAAAGCAGGAATCAGCCAGACACAGTATTTTTACATACCCTGTTTTTTTCTAATGGCTTTTCATACTCAGTGCTTCACTTAAAGGTTTCTCCTGCCAAAGATCTGTTAAATCAGTGATGTTCCATCAAACAGTAGTTGTCAAACACGATAAAGACCTACAATAATAGAATACGTGACCAAGAGGTTTTAGTAGCCAAGGATCCAGGGAGAAGTGGAAATGGGATGTATTTCCAAGGCACAGAGAGATGACAATAATAACAAACAGCCTGCTGTTTGTTCACTAATACTAATTTTCAGACCTCTTTTCTGCTGTCCTAAAATCTGACCTATGAATCAGGTCAGGCGATGGATGGATGGATGTGACAGGAAAGCCATGTACCAAAGGTGAGAGGATAATGCTTTACTACTACTGCACAACATACTTTTTATTGAACTCATATAATCATAGAAATTGTTTGGGTTGGAAAAGACCTCCAAGATCAAGTCCAATGTTCAACCTATGACCACTGTGGCCATTAAACCACGTCCCAGAGTGCCATTGTCCACAGGTTTCTTGAACACCTCCAGGGATGGTGACTCTACCACCTCCCTGTGCAGTCTGTTCCAATGCCTGACCACAATTTCAGGAAAGAAACTTTTTCCTCATATCCAACCTAAACCTCCCTGGCACAATTTCAGGCCATTTCCTCTTGTTCTATCACCTAATACTAAGGAGAAGAGACCAACTGTCCTTTAAGTAGGGAACCCGTGTCCTGATGCAGGACAACATCCTAGTCTCTGTCCCAGGAGAGACCTGTAACAACACCCACCAGACCAGACTCCACCAAGAAGCTCTAATGGGCACCTGGTGTAAAAGAACTGCAGCAAAACCACAAAGTACCATCCCAAACATGCAAGAATAGGGAGAAGCATTAAGGCAGGAGATCTCATTTCTCAGCACAGAAAATCCCATGTGCACACATTTGAACATTGACCTCTAAACAAGAGTTCACACACTCACAGAATGCCAGGTTGGAAGGGACCCCCAAGGATCATCTGGTCCAGCCTTTCTAGGCAACAGTCTAGTTGAAATGAGCTGGCCCAGTGCCCTGCCTGAAAACTGCCCAGTGTAGGGGAATCCACTGCTTCCCTTGGGAGATGATTCCAATGTCCAACTGTTCTCACAAGGAAACATTTTCTCCTGGAGTCCAACAGAAACCTCCCCAGCCGTAACTTGGCCCCAACACCTCTTGTCTTTTCCACATGACTCATCATTAAAAGGGAGTCTCCACCTTCCTGGTAGCCACCTGGTCCATGGTAATAAGGCCTCCCCTAAGCCTTCTTTCTCAAGGTTGGACAAACCCAGATCTCTCTGCCTTTCTCCATATGGCAGGTCTGCCAGTCCTCTGATCATTCTTGTGGTCTGCTGTGTGCACAGACACAGAATGTTTCATAATGCAGCTGATGCCCTTTAATGCTTCTAAGATGTTACCTGCATTTTGATTAACACTTAGCAGTCTCTGATGAAAGACTTAGCCAGATGCTGCTTAACCTACTCTGACACCATGTAATTTGCTCAAATTTATCCCTTAAAAACTATTCTAATTTACTGCTTTATGTTGATGAAGCGAGCACATTTGCTGGCTTCCCAGAATTAAATATGCTTTGATTGAGGCAAAAGCCCCAATAAATGATAGTAGTTCCATCAGCTGAGAGAGTTCAGGGAAGTTGGGGTAAGGAACAGCAACAGGAAGATTATCAGAATTTATTCCTCCTACTGGCTGGATGATTGACATTTGGCTTGGGAACACCCTTGTGAAGTCATCCTCTCTTGTTGACTAAGGCAGAGTGGAAACACTATCAGGAGGAAGGTAGAAAAATATGTGCTCTTCCATGACTCCATATTCTGAGATCTACAGACATTTTTGCCAATAAACAACATTAGAAAGAAAAACAAAGAACAGAGAGTGCTACTTGTTGCTCTCTCCTCATCTCCAATCTGCCAAGGAACCTTCTTTGAACCTTCCATTTTCTGGTAAGTTTTAGCTTATCCTTCTCAGATAGAAATGAAGCTTAGCTGCAGGAAAAGAACATTTTTGAATCTTCAGTGAATAAAGATCAGGTAGCATTTACCTAATTGAAGTATGTAAAAGGATAAACACAAATTGGGCATGAAGTTGGAAAAATCTGTGGTCAATGGAATTTTACACAACAATTTAAATGCCAGTAAATCAACTTCAGTTATGAAGGAAGCACCAACAATATGACAGTGTCACAAATGGAGAGAGAAAGAATAAGTTCTATGGAGGAAACAGCAAATGGAATTCAGATGCATCAAATCACTGTTCTCATCCTTTTCCTAAAGTTTTCAGTTTAAGAAGAAATTTGTTCAACTCTATCAGAAATATTCAGACTTTGATCCCTTCTGTTTCCCTCCCCTCTGCAGTTCCAAACGGCTCAGAAAGGTCATGTTTCAAATTTGCTCAGCAGTTGTTTAGCTCAACAGTCAATGGTTTAATACCCCAGAACACTAATTACATAAAGGTATCTGAAAGAGGAGGGGAGAAAAATGTGCTTCTATCTGTCTATAAGGTTGGTTAATAACTGGTCATCTATACGCCCCCTTCTTCCACATCCTAGCTTTGGAATTAAGGTTGCTCTTTGCAATTCTTCAATCACTCTAATCAAGGACATAAAAACCATCTTGTAAAAAGCACATGAATTACTCATCTGATAGCTCCCCATAATTGTAAAATAGCCTTTCAAAGCCTTGAAATTTTTATACTGATGAGAATTTTTTTTAAAGAAACTAGACTTTAAGAGGGTGAAAGTATATTACCCGCACATGGGACTGATTTACAGGGTGACCTGAAGATTGGAAAAAAAAATTCAAGACTACATGCTAATAAATATCCTTAAAGTCAAACTACTTTCTTAGTATTTTCATTTTGAATAGAAGACATAATCAAGTTCCAGCTATATAATTTGTGGCTAATCTCAATACATCCTAACGATAGCTCTACAGGTAACTACAACTCTAGGATCATCATTGTTGGCTTAGCAAAACTTAGACCTTAGCAGGGGAATTTAATTTTCTGTTCTGGCAGCTTTTGGAAAATAAGGTATGCTGGTCAAAAAGCTTTTCATGTGCTTTCAAAAGGTCAGTTTCTAAAGAACTCTTCTTCACTTTACAACATATCATTAATCATTTGCTCCCTGATTGGGCTGGTTTATTCTCAAACATGCCTGTCTCAGATACCTACAAGCAGCCTACAGGAAAGCTGGAGGAGGACTTTTCATAAGGGTATCTAGCAAGAGGACAAGGGAGAATGGTTTGAAGGTGAGAATAGGCTTGGACTAGATGTTAGAAAGAAGTTCTTCAGTACAAGGTTGGTGAGACTCTGAAACAGGTTGCCCAGGGAGGCTGTGGATGCTTCCTCCCTGGAGGTGTTTAAGGCCAGAATGCATGAGACCTTGAGCAACCAAGTCTAGTTGAGAGACATCCCTGCCCACAGCACAAGGGTTGGAACTAGATTATCTCTGAGGTCTCTTCCAACCTAAGCCATTCTATGATACGTGGGAGAGGTGCTGGAGCTTTGCATTCTTTATCTGCTTTCTGGGAAGCACTGTACCTCACAAAATAGGGTGATCCTACAAGTTTCATAGAATCATGGAGTGGCATAGGTTAGAAGGGACCTTGGAGACCACCTACTCCAACCTTCCCACCATGGGTAGGGACATCTCTCAACTAGACTTGGCTGCTCAAGGCCTCATCCAACCTGGCCTTGTTTGGATCGAGACACGTATCTGTGTGCTTCTCTCCACATTCCATCAAATTTAATTAATCTAGCACTAAGCCCCAGTGTTAACATATTTTTTCACTATTTGCACCTACTTTTAATCAAAGCAATAATAACTCAAACAGCACTAACATGGCTGCAAAGCCTTCTCCTGTCATAAGGACTGTTTGTGGAGCCAGAATTAACAGTTTCAAGAGTGGTTCACTTTGCTATTCACTGCAAATCACGGCTACCTAAAATACCAAGAATGCCCAAAATGTGGAAAGGCTAAGGAGACAAAACAGGTTCACATGAAAATCTAAAACATCTACAGAAAAGAAGAGGCTATTTGGACACTAGATGACCAGAGCCTTGGTGAGAACCAAAATTTTCACTTTCTCAGCTTCCACAGCAAACACTGTCATATAACCATACCCCATCTAAATCCAAGTGAAGCTCTCACTGAAGGCCAACCCCAGATCCTCCCAAAAGCCTACACTTAAATTTGGTAAAACCCAGCAATGGTGCTTGAAAGGGAACAAAAGCTGTCAGGTGCAAAAAAGGCTGCTGTGAGGAAAGAAAAATTCTCTATCTTCCAGACAGGAGATGTGGAGAGTAAAGAAAATGTGACACTTAAGAACAGAGAGACACATTTTAGAATAACTAAAGCAATCACAAGCTGCAGAAGCACTGTTTAGAATAAACTCAGATTGGGTAAGTTTTCCAAATATGATGTCTGGATTTGAAATAAAACAAAACAAAAAGAAACAAAACAAAAACAACAACAAAACCCCACCACCATAATGATAACTCTCAAAATATCCAAGGTGCCTGCTCCCAGAGGTATATGAACCTTCCTCCAACTCTGATCCAAAGCCTTTGAAATTTGGTCTCCTGCTGCACTGACATTATTTATAACTAACATGGACTGCCTGATAGAGAGCAAGTCTGAGGTGATGTGGAGATCAGAGTCATAAAGACGATAACCTAAACCAAATATATTTTAATGTGGGCAATTGATAAAATGCCATAGTGCTTATCAATTCACATGTCATCAGTAACTCAAAAAATATCAATTTAAGAAAAAAAATATAAGGATTATTGCATTGCATGCAAGGTTCCACCATCCTCCCCACTAAGGTCATTCCCCTTTCCTAGAACCCTAGAATGGTAGGGGTTGGAAGGGACCTCTGGAGATCATCAAGTCCAACTTCCCTGCCAAATCAAGATCACCTAGGGCAGGTCACAGAGGAACACATCCAGATGGGTCTTGAAAGTCTCCAGAGGAGGCTCCACACCTCTTTGGGCAGCCTGTTCCAGGGCTCTGGCACCTCAGAGAAGTTTTTCCCCATGGTGAGGTGGCATTTCCTCTGTTCCAGTTTGTACCCATTGCCTCTTGTCCTATCACAGGACACCACAGGAAAGAGCCTGGCCCCTTCTTCTTAACACCCACCCTTCATGTATTTATGAACACTAGTAAGATCACCTCTCAGCCTTCTCTTCTCCATTCTAGACAGTCCCAGGTCTCTCAGCCTCTCCTCCTCAGACAGATGTTCCACGCCCTTCATCATCCTCACAGCCTCCATTGGACACTTTCTAGTATATCCCTATCCCTCTTGAAATGAGGAGCCCAGAACAGGACACCATGGCAAGGTAGAGGGGGATGAGATCCTTAACCCTTTACTCATACACATTCTTAAAGAGAAAAAAAAGTCAGTTACCCACTCTGCTTCACCCCAGCACCATGACCTTACCCCAGTACTGCTACTGAATGTTGAGTACTAGCCAGGTTGAATCACAGCTTCATGGTTCCCTGGTGCTTCAGGAAGCAGGAGGAGGCACCTCTCCAAGCCAACCCAACCAACAGCACAGCTACAGCGAGTTTAGCCCTGGCACCACAGCAAAGAAACAACCAGCCCAGTATCAGGAAGGCAGAATAGGCAAAGAACCCGCCCCGGAGACCTGATCCAACCTAACCCAGGACCAGGAACCTCCTAAAACAAAGTACTTATATTAAGAAGATTTTAGAATTATTTTTTAAAGGTTTGGTTGCCTGGGCACAAGTCTGCCAATCTCACTGCACTTTCTACAAATAAAACACGTTTGTATATTTGCAAACTCCACTCTGCTCAGCCTCTGAGGGTCAGATCAATTAGCACGTTCCACTACCTCAGTCACAGCATGATGCAAAACCCAATCCATCTACAAGGCACATGCCAGTTAAGATTTTTTTTGGATTCCAGAAGTTCATCAAGGTGCACACCCAGAAGTGCTGCAGCCCTTCCTGAGCACTTACAGATATCTCAGACACACTGACCAGGTGTCCTCACTCCAGCCCAGCAACCATGCAGGTATCAGGTCTAACATGCATTGGCAGAATCGTAGTAAGCACCAAGCAGAGCAACCCTCCAAAACTGTGGCAAGTGGAGGCATCATTCATGCAAAATGCAGAAACACTCTCTGGCAACACAGAATCCAAATCTCCCCCCTCCCAGCTGGGTGCCCTAATTGCTAGTAACTGGCCCACTCCTTGTGTTGCTAATTACACAGCATCCCTGTTCAAAACAGAGGTGCAAGCCTTGCTGCTTGAAGATCATCATGGGACACCCCTATCTTTTCATTTTCCAGTGGCTGACTTAGATGCTTCCTACTCAGCATACTGGCTGCTGTGGTACCTGTTTCTGGACACCTTAGGTTTTCCAATTCTACTTTCAAAGTCAAGTGGAGGTGTTGATCCAAAGAATATCAAAAAGTCGTCTTAGCCTAAATCCAGGCTCTAGTTTCCACATAGCCAAGAGTAAGGTAGGAGGTATAGCAGATCCTCAAGGAGACCCAAAGAGTGACCTTACTGGTCAGTACAGGATCAGCTCCTGCAGGCTGCCTAGACATGCAAGACATCAGAAGCATTGAATCCAACAAGTGAGGTTAAAGACCTCACAAGTACCCAACAAAAGGAACCTGATGTGTTCTGTGGTAAGCTCTGTTTCTTCCCTAAATGTAAGTAGTTTGGTGTACATGTGTTCACTTCTCAACTCCCTCTCAAATGTTTTGGGTTTTGTTGGTGTTTTTTTTAATCCTCTTCAGAGAAAAATAAAAATGTCAACAACCCACTCCTTCTGAGCAATTTCATGCTTTAACACACTGGGTTTTGTACAGGCCAAGTAACATTTTTGGTAAAGGATATAATTACAATTGCACATTTCTGAGGTATTGTAAATAGCATGAAATTATTTTAAAATGTTATGGAAAATGCATTTGCAGTCTTCCTTTAAGTGTTTTAACAAAGCTTCCCTTGAAATTGCTTTATTCCAAAGCAATCCAAGATAGAACATTTTTATAAGGACCTCTTTATCTCCTTGCAAATGACAGATACAGATACCTCCCAGAAAACATGCAGCCTTACATTTCACTAGCCCCAGTTATCTAGCACCATAATACATCAGCTGCTCTGCTCCTGAATCTGTATTGTAGCTGTAATTAGCAGTCACAGCAGTAGCCAGAGGTCTTAGGAAAGTTTAGGTTTGGTGCCATACAAACATACAGGCTCTGAAGCCATTCTATAGCCCAAGCAGCAGCAATTCCACAGATCAAAAGCAAAAGTGAAGCTAAAATTAAACAGCACATTCATGCCAGCTTCCAGGAAATACAGTATCACCTACCTCCTTGTCATACTCCTTGGACAACATAGATAAACAAAATAGATATTGGCCTAAACAAGCTGGTCAGGAGACACATCGTTAGCATTCAGGGCTGTAAGCTTGTCTACATTACAGGACCAGGAGGAGCAGCATTAACATATGATTTGAAACACCCTTGGAAGAGCTTCTCTAAACTGGGAAACAGAGCTGCATAGAAAGTCATTCATTTCCTGATGTGCTAAGATCCAGACAGCTTTAAATCCTTTTTAGTGGACATTCCAGCAAATGAGGCATGGGTAAGGATGTAACTGTGGGGTCCAGTAGCACTCTCCTAGAGCTATACAGGTGAGGTCACTCTGCAGTTCCTCTTACAGGGACACCACAATGGAAAAGAGCAAGTTTCAAAAGCTTGTTCAGACCACTGGCAGCTGTAACATGTGATCCCATCAGTACCTCTCTTAACATACTAAAGACATAAAATCAACCTCTTTGACCACCTCACCCCACCTTCCTCTGATAAAGAAATGGGAGGAGGTGATATGGAATAGTAATACAAAGGCATGGATAAACCAGATTGAGACAAACCCCCCAGTGTAATAAAGCTTCTTTTGGGGGTAACTTGGTGTTCACTGCAGAAGTAGAAAGTTCTGTGGACTTTTTCCAGAAGACAGTCACTCCACGAGTGCCTTCCCTGCCAGTGAGTCCCAAAACTCGCTATGCACCCTGTGGCATTAGGACTCAAGCAGTTCTCCTAAGGGTAAATGTCAGAAGCAAAGACTCATGCAGTAAAAGAAACCAAATTAAACTAAATACATGAACAATAGCAAGGAGGGCAGGGAAGGGGGGTAAATAATTTGTTTTCTACTGTGTTTCAGTCACAGTGATCACACATGCTACTTTGTACATGTAAGGTTTGAAGTTATCAACACATACTAATTCTGCATGCCTTTATTAGGCAAATTCTGGTCTCCTAAGAAATTAAGATGCAGTAGTAAGGCAAAAGGTTATTTCTGATGGGGAAAGGCAAAATAAGAGTCTCAGAATATATGAGGTGTTAAAAAATTTGCACACTGATGCACAGTTCCAAAATATAACTGCACATCAGAGAGCACCACTGGACCTGTATAGACTAGCAACAGGACTTCAGGACTTTCCCTGATGCTATCATGTCCCAAAACCAATCACCATGGTGCTATTAAGTGTTACGACACTGTTGACACTACAGTACGTAAACTCAGTGATGCTTCTGGAAGGCAGAGATTGCTCTCTGCTTGCTCACCAACCACTTTACCCTCACAATTTTGATCTCAGTGAGCGGTTGGAACCTGTCCATAAGGGACTCCACTCCTTTCATAGCCACCATAGCTCATCATGATGCTAAGATTCCTCATCCGTTCCTTTCTGAGGACCCAACAAAACTACATGCAATGCAATGTGAACCTTGTCCTCTGTTTTGCTGGAGGAAGGGAAGAATGGCATCCCTGAGGGCAAGAAGACTGAATTCAGTCTGCTCCCAGGCACACCCCACCCTACTGCTAGCACAGGCGAGCGGAGCCACAGAAGCTGAACAAAGGTATGATGGAGCTGCACGATGGAGGACACGATGGGTGTATGTGACAGCAAAATAATCAGTGTGGCATGGTTGCATCAGCACTTAAGAGTTTTGGCATTGTTTGGAGTCACTCTTGTTTAGAATGCCACAGCCATGGTGTTTGTATTTTAACCACTACTTCTCCAGACCTGATTCATTCCCATCACCCAGTGAAGGCACCAGATCATTTCTGCACACAAAAAGGCCCACAAAGCCAGGGCCAGCATCATCAATCCTTCACAGAACTCCCACTGATCCAGTCAAGGTGATGCATCTTGCAGGACTGGGGTATTCAGTGGGCTATGTCTGACTGTATTAACACCAAGAAATGCAAGGAGCCTATGATGGGGACAACTATTTTTAATATGAAAAGGTTTAGTATTTTAAAGGTAAATGTGGCAGTAAATAGAAAGAACATGTAACACCATTGATAGAGCTTCCACAGCAGACAGTTCCACAAAAGCTCAAGAGGAAAGAGAATTTTAAAAATGTTGAATATATGAAAACTGAGTAATAAATTTTATTTACTTTGCATTAAAAACAATCCAAACATTGTCATGTAAGTAAAGTCAGCAACAAATTTCTTTGTGCTACTTCATTAATTGATTTCTGAGAATCAGGTACTAGTTCCCCAAAAGACTTTCACATGCATTAAAAATTAAGCATGCAAATAGCCCCACCAGGTACCAAGGAAGGGCTCGTGCCTTCACCTGAAGTCATTTTACAACTGCTTTTCTTAGCATGGGACATTTGTGTTCACTTTGTTCACAACACAATCATTTCAGAACAACATACAATCTGGAAACGGAGGCAACCAGTATGTGCCCAATGGATAAGAGTTCACACATGCATTAAAAAAAACACATTTACATTAAAGAGATATCCCATAGTACTTAAAAATCAAATATTACAGCAGTACAATGCAGTTCAATACAAGTATTGGAATTTATTCACATGCTGCCCATCACAGAGATGAAGTTTTATGGTGTATAAGTACATATATATATATATATATATATACACATATATATGAAAGAGGTCTCCTTGACAAGTACCTCAGAACTTCCTACTGAAAATGAATTCATATTTTTCCAAGCAGCAGGATTTTAAAAAGACAGCAAGTCACACTTTGCACATGCATGAGGCAACAGCTCTGCCCAGCCCTGTGGAGCAGTAGGTGGATCAAGGGTAGCTTACATTCACTCGGTACACACAGTTAACTTTGCTGGAAAACACACACCAGATGAATGACAAAGGGCATTAGCTAGACTGTGCAACTTCTCTTTAGAAGTATCTGCCCAAAGGGCATGAAAAACACTGTGACTGCATTGTTAAACACTCAAAATGAAGAAATAAAGCATGACACACTACATAAAACATCATTATTGCTCTGTACATGCATTACCATAAAGGCTTCACATGCAATTCAGAAGCAGCAGTCAGTACGTCTGCTGGCAAATTTAGTTACCAATGGGGTAAAAATCTACTCAAACATCTCACCTGCAGTGTTTACTGGCAATTTGTGCAAATACAATTTAAAGTGTCATTTTCATAACACTTCCAGACAACATTTGCAGAGACTAAGACAGTGATGTGCAATATACATTGTTTAAAATCTATGTTACCCAGTGCCTTATACAAGAAGGAAGGAAATTAAATGGCACTGTAATGGACATTAAAGATTCCATGTATAAAAGCTTTGCCCATTTCTTCATACCTGAGTGCTTAACTACACAGCCTTAACAGTACCCCATTTGGGTTTTCTTTTTTGACAGACTGAAGTCCTAGAGTCTGCTCAAAATGTCAACATTTGATATCTTGCAAGCAAAGAACAATTACACTCAATGCCAAAGACTCACATACCTCAAAAAGGGTGTAATTAAAAAATTAAAGGAAGTGGTCATGCAGGACACTGGCAAGGAAAAGGTACTGAAGGGATTTTAGAAAAATCATTCCACTCACCAGTCCATTGTTTGGCTGAGGTGAAAAAGGCAAATATTACTGAGATGCATCAGTGAGGAAGTTAGAATACAAATCAAGGCCCATGCCTGCAAGCACATGTGAGTAACTTCAGGCCCAGAAGTTCTTTAGGTGGCAAAGTTATTCATATGCGTGCTTGGCAGAACCTGAGCTCAGGCCATTCAAAGTATGAAACACTGCTTACATTTTGCCACTGACTTCAGTCATAATTCACCTGTGTTCTACAGCAACCATTTCACCTTGAGAAGATAAAGCCCCTTGAAGTTTCGCAAAGTAACTTAATAATTAATCCATCCAAGCCAACCTAAGCGTCTTGATACACATTCAAGCCTGCAACCAGAAGCCTTCCTCAGAAGCTATGAGAGGGCTTTAAATCCTGCAGTAAAAAAATGCTGTATCTCTGTCTTGCAATGCACCAAGGATGCTTATGACACCAGTGACAAAGCCATTCCTTTTATCAGGCATCTCTGCCAAGCCTGACATAATCAGGAATTTACAATATTCAATTCAGTTTCTCCTCAAATGTTGAATATTTACATGTACATGTACAGATTTTGGTGATCTGAACTGTGTAATAAACCAAGCTAAAATGACACTGTGCAAACATGTATCAAGGAAACCACCTTTACCTGGTTAGACAAAAACTAACTACACATGCTTTAAGTATATGTGATTGGTGTGGATTCAAACAGATTTCAGACTAAAAACTACTGCTCAGAGAGGAAAACTAAGTAAACACCTCATAAATTTAGTGAATGGAAGACTTCATAGTGTTCTAACACCAAGATTTTGGTATGATGCAACTGATAACGCTGCATGTATGGACAAGTGGGCCACAAGAAAACACCAAAAAATAGGTATGGGACAGCTAAGATATATAAATAACAAACCTAAGATTTGAGGATGAATGTTTCATATACCCTAGCAAAGAGGAATCACATACTGCCATTAAAACAGCACACCTTTCAGGTAACCTAAGGTCTGAAGGTGTGTGTTGACTGGAGGAGTTCTGCCATGGGCTCACCAAAATGAAGGAGCAAGCAACTCCAGACAGACCCAGCACATGTGCTGCTTTGCCTTGTTTGGGGAAGCTTTTTCTTCCAGTATTTTCTCAATGTAAGTTTCATCACTGACTTCAACAAGAGAGTGATGTGGCCCAATTTACTTTGTTTTATGCCTTAGTACTGAAAGAAACCTAATGAAGGCCTAGCAGTGACTTTTGAAATGCCAACACCACACATAATTTTACCTACTATTAAAAAGTGTAATAACTGCTTTTTACCTGGCCTTAATCCAGCTAATAGCTAGTTGCTGGGGTTTTTTTCTGAGATGGAAGCATGTTCTTAAACAAAAAACATTTCCATTCATTTATATTTCTGACATAAAGGAAAGCCTAAACTAACAGGTAGCAACGTGACTGGGGAGTACTGTGAAACCAGTTGGAATTTACAATCAAATGTGAAAACATAAGATGAAAGCAGGCATACGAAGAAAATAGGAAGGAAAGCAAGAAGGGACTATCATGCCAAGGCCTGCAAGTGGGGCAAGGCCAACATCTGCGCCTGCTTGGGGCATGGCAAGCCCCACAAGGTCTTGACCTGCCAGTCGCTGTCCCAGGGACCTACCGCATTGTCTCGGCCAAACCTAAGTGTACATGTAAGCTGCAGGCATGCACGGGTTTATGCATCTGTATGTTAACTATGTGTATGGCGGGGTGCTCACTGAAGCACAGCTGGGCCTACCAGTGCTGAGCGGAGCCGCAGCCGGGCCGGGCCGCTGGTGCCCGGCGGGGCAGTGCGTGGGCGATAAGGGCTGCAGCGAGCGGCGCCGGTACGGCGGAGCCAGCCGCCTGTCGCCTCTCACCTCCCAGGCAGAGGCAGGCGGCCGCGCAGTGTCACGCCGATGGTGCATCACAAGCAGAGAGCAGGCCCGCTCCCCGGGGCTGGCAGGTGGGGATTCCCGCCGCCGCGCCTCTGTACCCGCCGGCAAGCATGCCTCACCAGCCCTCCCCGCAGTGGGTGCTCGGTAGCCCGGCAGCCCACCCACCCCCGTCCTCCCCCGGGGCCGGTTGCGAGAGACCGCGGAGCCGCGAGGAGGAGGCGCCAGCCGCCGAGTTTCGCCAAGGACAGGCCCGAGGTCAAATCGGGCAACCGGCAGCCGCCCGCCTCCCGCCGCAGCCCCTTCTCCGCCGCCAACGGCCGCGCTGGCGCGCACCGAGAGCCCGCCACCCGCGCCGCCTCCCCGCCCGCCGCCGGCAGTGACTTACCTTGGCAGCCATGCTGTGCCCGGCGCGGCCACCCCCTTCCCGTCCCTTCCCTTCCTCTCCTCTCTTCCCCTCCCCTCCCTTCCGACCGCGGCAGACAGCTTCCCCGCCTGCGCACGAGCCCGCCAGCGCCGGCCGTCACCGCTCTGCCAGGCACGGACGGGACTCCCGGCGCCGACAGCCCATTGGCTGCCCCCGGCCCGGCCCGGCTCGGCTCGGCCCCGCCAGGGGTTGCCGGTGACCGGGAAGAGGCGTTGGGAGATGTGGCCTCAGGCACCGGCGGGCGTTTCAGGGCGGGTACCGCCTGCCTCACCCCCTTTTAATCTCAGTTTTCTCCTGTTCATGGCTGGTGGTCTGGCAGCCGCTGAGTCGCCTCAGAGGGACTCTGAGCGGCCCTGCAGCCCCTCTGGGGGTCCAGGTGGCCGTGTAGCAAATTAGTGTCACTCCTCGTGCTGTTAACCCGAGGAAATGCCTCCAGCGTGTTCAGCGGGAGGATGTCAAAACACCTTCCCAGCCATGCAAGTGTTGGGCTTCTGGGCAAACCCCGCTCTCATGCCCAGAGCTATTCTCTTCCCCACGAGTTTCCATCCCTGTTTGAGGGATGTTTCACCCCTTTTTGGGCTGCTGTTTCCCAAGGCTCCATTCTGGGATGTTCCGAGAAGGAGCTGAGCTTTCAACCAGACGTTCATGCCACTTTGGTCCCTAAGTCAGCATGAATGTGACACATAAGCAGCTCCACTAGAGTCCACGGCTGTGCCCACGGTGACCACAAGTATGGCAGGCTCAGCCTCACGGACAGTTTGCAGACTGTCTCCAGACAGCCTGTCTGGGCATGTTTGGCAGTGTATCAGCTGGCATGCAGGCCCGTGGCTCTACCCAGGGCATTGCCAGCCCTGCCAACGCCTGTCCAGTTCTGGGCAAGACAGGAAAGGAGTTATGGGAGAGAACCCAGCAGAGAGTCACTAAGATGGTGAGGGGACTGGAGCATCTGTCTGATGAGGAGAAGCTGAGAGAGCTGGGGCTGTTTAGCCTGGAGAAGAGGAGGCTGAGGGGAGATCTCATTAATGCTAATGGTTAGCTAAAGGGCAAGTGTCAGAAGGAGGGAGCCAGACTGTACTCAGTTGTGTCCAGTCACAGGACAAGCGACAATGGATGCAAACTGGAACACAGGAGGTTTCACCTAAAGATAGGGAAAAAAATCATCCCTTTGAGATTGGCAGAGCACTGGAACAGGCTTCACAACATCTGCCTGGAGAGGTTGTGGAGTTTCCAGCTCTGGAGGCATTCAAAACCTTCCTGGACATGTTCCTGTATGATTTACTCTGGGTGATCCTGCTCCAGCAGGGGGATTTGGCCTAGATGATCTTCAGAGGTCCCTTCCAACCCCTGCCAGTCTATGATTCTTCCCCTCAGAAGCTGGTAGTGCAGAGAGGGAACTTGTCACATGCATGTAACTAAAGGTTGCTTGTAAGAGTACCTCAGGGCTGAGGCTTGGCATTTACAATGAGATACCAAGTTAGTCATAGCTTCGAGGTGGATATTCCAGCACTTACCCTAAACACAGAAACGCAGAATGGTTTGGTTTGGAAAGGACCTTAAAGATCATCTAGTTCCAACCCCCCCACCATGGGCAGGGACACCTTCCTCTAGCCCAGCTTGCTCAAGGCCTTATCCAACCTGACCTTGAACACCTCCAGGAAGGGGCATCCACAACCTCCCTGAGCAACCTGTTCCAGTGTCTTACCACCTTCACTGTAAAGAATTTCTTTCTAATCTCCGGTCTAAATCTCCCCTCCTCAAGCTTTAATCCATTCCCTCTCATCCTATCACTACAAGCCCTTATAAAATTTCCCTTCCCAGCTTTCTTGTAGACCCCCTTCAGGTACTGGAAGGCAACTATAAGGTCACCCCGGAGCCTTCGCTTCTCCAGGTCTGCCAAAAAGTGAGTTTCATAAGGAAAAAGTGATTCTCGTAAGGATACTCACTTCATAAAGTGAGTTTCATAAGGATACTAAAAAGGCAAAGCATCTCAAAGACAGTTCTGTTACAGTATAAGCCAGAACAATTAACTCTTAAATTATTTTTAATTGTCTTAGAGGGAGACAGTAGAGAAATTATAGGGTTTCATAAATGCATCTGTGCCTGGCCACTATAAATCTCTGCAGGTTGGATCTTTTTATGCTTGTTTTCAGTCCAATGAATTAATGACTTTCCAGTTTTCAGCAACTTGTACAGTCTTCTCTGTGCCCTTCAGAAGTTTCTTCCATCACCTCTGAGGTCTGGCAATGTATCTGCCTCCTTCTCTTCTAAACAGTCTTCTTGTGAAACTCTCCCACTTGCTGGATTCTTTTTCTTTGCTACCTTCCCTGCATCCATGTGCCCACTGCCTGTGCTCAGCTGTTCTGTGAGACAGCACACTGCACCTCCCTGACCTAGAAAACAGCATTAGAGAAAAGCATACTTGGAACCTTCCTCCAGCCACTCATTTTCAAATGAACACCAAAAAAATCCTATTATGTAGTGCCTATCTTCAAACTGGGTAAGTAAATGCTGTCAGTTTGTTGTAAATGAACAGATAATAGCAGTCCATTTGTGAACAACAAGAAAACAATCTCGCGTTGTTTTAATCATACCACTTAGGAAAAAAAATACAGAAAGAAAATAGCATAACATTTAATTTTTTGGAGTACAAACACAACGTTCTGTGATCTACAGAAGCAAGGATATTTAGATTGAGGCTGAAGTCTGTCCTTTTCAGCTTTATTTTTATGGAAACAGGCTTAAATGGGATTTTTTTTCCCCATGTTAAGACTGCTAATTACCACACCTATACACTGCCACACAATCTTGAGCCAACTGCCTAGGAAATACAGAAGTAAAAATCTATGTTTGAAGTAGACAGGTGGTAAAATTCAGAGGGATAAGTCAAAAAGGATGGTCCTGGTAAGCCTCATTCAACTGTTCCCTAAAAGCAACAGCACCTAAGCTCTTCTAGCTCTTAGAATGATAGAATCATAGAGTAGTTTGGGTTGGAAGGGACCTGTTGAACCTGATGGGTAGATTCAGACTAGATCAAAGGAAGAAATTTTTTACAGTGGGGGTGGTGAAACACTGGAACAAGTTGCCCAGAGAGGTGGTAGAAGAGGTCACAGATATGCCATCCCTAGAAACAGTTACAGTCAAATTGGACATGGATCTGAGCAACCTGATCTAGACAAAGATGTCCCTGCTCACTGCAGGGAGGCTGGGCTAGATAACCTTTAAATATCCCTTCCTATATCTTGTCTAAATTTACTTCATTTCTCAACCTTCAAGATCTCCAGGCACCTCAGGTGCTGAGCATGCCTCCATCAGTGCCTTGGTCACAACAAGGCTGGAAGGTCATTGTCCAGCTGACATGCAAACCTGAGTGATCAGCATGAAGGCTTTGACCTGACAGGTCTCTGCCAAATGAACACATGCAGGCTCAAGCTCCCTCTTTCTGTAGAAAAGGCAGTGAAGGCTAATGTTCCCTTCTGAGATGGCATGTGATGGTGACTGTAGGAGATTACAGCACTCTCTTTGGCTATCAAAGCAACTTGTTTTCAAAGTTCAGTGTTGACAGAGGTTAGATTCAGGCCCATGTGTCATACTGCTTGCAGGATGTTTTAACCACAAAGCCATAAACTGGTCTGGGGAATAGAGGAGGAGCATTTTTTATTCTTTCTAGTGAAGCTGTGTCATTGTGTACAAGAGAACCCAAAACCAACTGAATTGAAGAGAAGCTTGACTTTCATAGGGTAAAACATGATGGGATGAGGGTAAAATTGTGAGTCAGTTTTGACTGCAAAGCACACATGGATTCCTTGGAGAAGTTAGAAGATTGTGTCTCCTCAACCAATGGCTTTTTCTGTGTCACTGCCTAACACACAAAACAGAGCACACAGTCAATGCAGAACTCCCCTCTATAATGAGACACAACCTATAGTTAGCTCTCTTCTCATGCAGGGTGTCTTGACTTTGTACATATGGAGATGGGTCATGCAGGAAGAGCTATAGCTCGTTTCCAAAAGAAGCTACAGGCTGGTATCTGGACACTGTTCTTGAGGTGAAAAAATAGGTTTTGATTGTTTTTGTGTAGAAGAGAAAAAGCTAATTCAGTACCTGGTGTTTTAACTATTAGGGTATTGTACAGCAGGACAACTATATCTCAATAGGCACATAGGATCTTTGCTGAGCATATTAAAGATTACCCTGGGGAGACTGAGAGCCTGGGGTTCATGATTTTTTCTTTTACTTGATAAAGCACTGATACAGGATCAGCATTCTCCTATTGACTAGTGTAAGGTAGAGCTCAGTGTGCTGACTATTTTGGATCTTATTCTGACTCCTCTACTCTTTCTATGATTTCTCTTACAGTGTTCCGGATTTTACAGTGGCAGACAGATGCCTAAATTGAAGACGCTTCAATACATAGCTTAAAGGCAAGAAAGTATCTTGGATCTACAAAGATCTGAGTGCGTCAGGAGAGATCAGGAAAGACTGTATCTGGAAAGATCAGAAATGGAAAGACCTGGGTACGCTGAGTACCTTGGTGAAAAGCTGAGGTAAAGCATAACTTAACCCAAGGCCCTCAGCATGTAAGATACTCCAAATTCTTGAGCAGTTCTCAATATACCTTCTGTCTGCTCCACAATATAGTAATCGTCTTCCAGATGTCTTCTTTTGTCTTGTATTATACATAGAGCAGCATCTTCAGCCTGCTGTATGTCAACTTACCACAAAACCTGCACCAAGTGTGTCTTCCTATAAATACATCTTACAGTAGAAATAAACAAGTGACCTCATTCCTAGTGGGAAAGAGCTGAATGTTCAGAAGAAATGAGCACAAGGTTTTCCTGCACAGATTTTGTTTAAACACTTCTTAAAACTCTTCATTGACCCCTCTCCCTCAAGGAAAGGCATGAAGCGGTATCCCCTTCCTTAGGTCAAGGGGGTTGGGTTGACTATTTTTGTTATTCCTGTGGTTTTGTGTTTTGTTGTGTATTATTTTATACAATAATGGATGTCTGGCTGCTGTAAGTTAGCACATCAGTTTTAGTGAACCTCAGCCAAGAGTTTGTGCTCCCATAGTAGGCCTAACCCTGAGTATTTCTCTAATAAAATAAAAGGTGACTCAATCTGAATGAATCATTCACATTTCTGCTTTCTGTCAGAACAATGTTCAGAGCAGATCATGTATTTGCTGGTTATTTTAGAACACTGTCTGACAATTGTCAGTTTTCAGTTTGTTTTTTTAACTGTTGTTTTTTAACATATCTCACATACACTTGTAATTTAAATCTTGTTGTTTATCTGTGATTGCTGGGGAGGTCAGCCAAACATGATCTTCTTTCCCACTCCTTAGAACATAAGATTTTTAAAGTCTTTCACATGCACATCTCTAATTCATCATTTATCAGTGTTCCTGCCAGTGAAAAACAAGACTGGTCATTGCAATAGTTTGAAGAAAAGTGAGGATGAAAGCAGAATGTAGAAGTAGGGGTTAATTTTAAAAGCCATAGAAATGATAGTATATTTTCATGGCTTTCTCAACTCAAAATACAACACTGTCCCCCAGTGTGTGTATCACCTCTGCCAGGAGGGAGTGGAATTCACAAAGTTGGAAGGAGCCAGCTATGATTCTGGCTTACAGCTGATGATGGCATTTACATAGACATTACTGTTCAAATGGAAGTGTTGAAAATGCTTTCTTTACCAGGGCTGTGTGTTAGAAATGCATCTGAAATAACTCAGGAGACATTGATGCTGCTGATGAATAGAGAGTTAATTCTTCTGTTGGTGTAAATCAGCAGAGCTGCTGCGTTTGTACTGATTTACTTTGGTAAAGCCCAGAAAATAGAAGGGATGGATGACAAACAAAGGGTTCTGTATTTATTTCATAAGCCAAAAAGAAAAAGCTTCCTAACTCAGGCACACCATTGGCATGAATAAGTTATGAAAAATCTTCACAGCCAAAAGAACATAATCATCCTTCATGTATAACAGATTTGTTTATTCTGTAAAGATTCATTTCAGTTGATTAATTATCAGTATCTGCTGATGGTGGAGGTAACAAGCCATCTCTGATGAGAGAATCATTTTAGGACATGCTCAGAATATTTTATCACCCAGCACAATTTGTGTATGCTTGGAATATTTACCAGACTGTGTACTTATAGTATCATCTTTTTGAAGCTAAGTGCTGAATGTAAATTGTCTTTCAGATGTGAGAGTTATCTATATTTTTCTTCTAATAAGGGGCACATCAAAAACTAAAACACAATAACAGTTGTGTTTGCATGTCAAGTGCTGAACTGTGCTGCTGGATTAAATCATTGTTATTCTGAAGCAGTAAAACATTTGCATAAGTGCAAATGCCAGCTCCTAACAATACCATCAGAGTTGTTTCTGTTTATACCAAATCCACTCCTCACCAGAGAGGTGATTCTCCCTCTTCTACTCTGCTCTGGTGAGACCTCACCTGGACTACTGTGTCCAGTTTTGGTGCTCCCAGCACAAAAGGGGCATGGAGCTGTTGGAGTGGGTCCAGAGGAGGCCACAAAGATGATCGGAGGGCTGGAGAACCTCCCCTGTGAGGACAGGCTGAGAGAGGTGGGGCTGTTCAGCTTGGAAAAGCCTTGGGCAGACTGTAGAGCAACCTTCTGGGCATCTGAGGGGGGCCTACAAGAAAGCTGGGAAGGGAACTTTTACAAGGGCTTGTAGTGATAGGATGAGAGGGAATGGATTAAAGCTTGAGGAGGGCAGATTTAGACTGGAAATTAGGAAGAAATTCTTTACAGTGAGGGTGATGAGACACTGGAACAGGTTGCCCAGGGAGGTAGTGGATGCTCCCTCCCTGGAGGTGTTCAAGGTCAGGTTGGATAAGACCTTGAGCAAGCTGGGACTTAGTGGAAGGTGCCCCTGCCCGTGGCGGGAGGGTTGGAACTAGATGATCTTGAAGGTCCCTCCCAAATTAAACCATTCTGTGAATCTATGTCCCAGCACACTGCCTGTTCACTGGCCGTTATTCATAGATGGAACTTAACAAGGGGCAAATTACCTTCTTTTCCCTGCAATTTTATTTATTAAGTAAATGAAATTGCAACACCAAGTTAAAATGCCAAAGGAGGGATTAGATCTTCTGAATTTTGAAGCATTAATGAAGAGGGAAAAAATTATAATAAATCTGTCAATCACTGCAAGATAGAGCAAAAGTAGATCAGATTTTTCAGCACAGTGTGTTAATTTGCTATTTAAAAGTTACCCTAGCCACCAAAATGCCACGAATGTAAAAGGTTATCCAGAACAAGACTAACTGAACTCTGTTAATAAATCCATTTGCCAAAGTGTTGGTCGTGGTTTCATGGTCATGGTTTCATGGTCACACACTGCTTTAACCAGACTTTCCTCAGACAAGAGACTAGGCATCCTCTAACAGAACACATGGATGTCTAGCAAGGGTATGGGGCAATATCTACACATGTGTGCAAGAGGACAACTGGATTTGAATTAGCCAAGACTTTTCAGGAAGACACAGAAGCTCAACAAAGTTTTGAACAAAGCACTGAGTTTCTCTTCGCTTCACCAAACTTAGGTGTCAGGAAATACAAACATTTGGTCACCTTGAAACTCAGGGTTTTCTTTCATCCTCCAGCCAAAACCCATCATGTTTTTATTTTCCTTGGAGATACAATATGTAATATGATTTAATTATTAGTACACATTTTCACAGGACCTGCTATGAACTAGGTACTTTTTTTCTTTTTTTTTAATTTCTGTAGCTGAATATAATCTAGCTTAAAGTCCATTAAAGCCAGCTGGAGCTTTTGCATTGTTTTCACTGCTTGGCTTTGACTGGAAGAATCACCCCCTTAGGTATTTACAGCTCCCTGTTGAAAGCACGTGCCAGCTCTTGGTGTTTGTTTTGTTAAAAGAGCTGGATAAAGACAAAAATTCAAAAGGTTTTTAAATTACTTACAAGACTGGATGCACCCATAGCAAGTGTGTTTACCTAAGAAAGAGGATAACTTCTAATTATTTGAAGCACTTGGTTTTAATTTCATTATCCAGAAAATCAGGTCACAGTGGTTTTATGTCTATCTAGTCACAAGTCAGCTGTTAGCCAGTTTCAACCAGGCCTGAGGGAAAAGAAGCAGTCTCAGAGGTGCTACATTCCTCCAGATTGTGTTAAAAACAGCAGCCTGGTGAAGAGTAAAGACTTCTTAGTGTTTCCATTGAAGAACAGTCTACACTGTTAAATTCATCTTTTAATAGACTCCAATGAATCCGGATCCAAAGAGAAACCAGTCAAGCCTATTCATGGGTAAAAAAAAAAGTCATCCCAGCTACTGAGCTCTTTAAACTCCAGAAGAATCCACAGGAAAGCAGACTTTCTGGTTTGCTCTGCTCACATAGCTGTGTGTTTGATAGCTTGCTTCTCTTCTTTCCTCATTTTGTTTGTTGTTTTTAGTTTGGGTGGAGCCAGCCTTGGACAGGTGGGAAGAAACCATCTGGATCTAGGGTTTCATGCCTCAGAAGCAGGCAGGGTATTTTAGGATGAGTTGTATGAGTGGTGGTGACTCACTAAAAATGTGTGGTGCAGCTTTTGTTTTCAGTGTTTCCGAGCTCTCCCAGCCAGATGTCCACACTCTACATATCAAAAGGAGATTTCAGGGGCTAAATTCCTGAAAGTCGAACTGCAACAGATGTTTGGATTGTTTCGGCCACTATTTCTGTGGCTAACAAGATTTAAACAAATACCGAAAATCTCTTGCTGCGCTCACTGAAATCAGTAGGAAAATTCCCACCTGAGAGGATGATTTATCCTCAGTTAGATTTTGTGGGTGGATAGTGATGCATGAGGCAGAAAAGAATCCAGCTCTTTTCTCCTTCTCCACTGCTCCTACTACAGTGACAGGGCTAATCAGATGTGAGTCAGCAAAGTGTCCTTTTTCAGGGGGAGAGAGGGAGAGGAAAACAGGCAAAAGGGGAAAAATATTCCTCTCTGCCATTGTGAAGAGAACCACTTTATCATGTACTGCTTTGCTTGTTGATGTTATGTAGAGCGACTTAAAGTGCACATCATTTAAATGTTCATCACCTGGTGAGGGAATCCATTAACTTAGCCTTCTGTAGAAACATCAGAGAAGCAGTCATGAAATGCACTCAATTCCTGTGTACTTTCCTCTTCTGGTATTTCCCTGTCAGTGCAGAACATGTACAGTCACCATGGGGCTCATGACTAGATCCAGTCAGACTGACTGAGACAATCTGTGTAACTTTTGCTACTGAGAAAGCATTTGAAAGCAATGACCTTCTTGAATCCAGATGCCAAGACGATAGCCAGCACTGAAGAGCTACAGTGTGTTTGCTGCTCCTTAAGCAACCAGCATTTTCCTTGATAGTGGAGCCACTCACTTTCATTTTGCCTCTTTGAAAATGGGTTTGGTGAGGTCCAGAGAGAAGCTGAACCTGAAGAACATTTGGAACTGCAGAACGGTGCCATTGTCTACTTAATAGTATGGATTGTTGAAGGAAATGTTGTCTCAAAAAGACTCCTGAAGGAGCTTGCTAGTATTGTAACATTGCTCAGAAGCTCATTTAGAATAGCACTGAGCAGCTGGAATTCTTATGAATGAGACACCTCTGTGAGACCTCCTGGCACTGGGCAGCTGTGAAATGGCAGTGATTATCACCCAGTCTGTCAAGCTTGTCCTAGTTCCCAAAGAGTTCCCAGGTATCCAGTGGAAATTCTGGTCTTGGTTTGTTTGCCCTTAAAAACTAAGCAAAGTGACAGCCTTCTATGTACTTGTTGTACTGGATATCTGGTAGGAGACCCATATGCTGCACATGTTGGGCATAAGCAGAAATGACCTTAAGCTCCAGAATATGCTCTCATTTTTATTCTGCAAGACCTAATTTGGTGGCCTGAAGTTGGTTGGCCCTGTTGAAGAGCTTGTTTTTTGGATAAGAACCAAGAGATAAGTCCTGATCAGGTTTTGTGGGATTGCTATCTCACTTTGCATTGACACATTTTAAGTGAAGCTCAACTAATCAGATATTTTGGGAGTCTTATGTGTCCCATACCTCTGGAGGAAAGAAATAGGCCATGAGTGATTACATAGAAGCAAGCTGAGCCTCGGTGCATTGAAGATACCACTCCATATTTCACAGAATCACAGAATGTCTGGGACTGGAAGGGACCTCAAAAGATCATCCAGTCCAACCCCCCTGCCAGAGCAGGGTCACCTACAGTAGGTCACACAGGAACATGACCAGGCAGGTTTTGAATGTCTCCAGTGAAGGGGACTCCAGGACCTCACTGGGCAGCCTGCTCTAGGGCTCTGCCACCCTCACAATGAAAAAGTTTTTCCTTATGTTCATGTGGAACCTCTCTGCTCCAGCTTGCTCCTTGTTGAACTAAATGGCCCAGAACTGGACACAATATTTCAAGGAGGATCTTGAAATACTTAGGTCAAGTATCACAATAGCTGAGCTTTCAGTTTCCCTTCAGGCAGATATTCTACACTTTTGTGGCTAAAATGAAAGATACTCACTTTGGTGCCACCAAGATTGAAAGGTTTATGTAAATCATTAACATGAACCATTTATTCTGACCACAGCTGCCTGGGCTAAAGTTGATATTTGGAATCTGTTAATCATTACTCATCAGCTACTTGTTGCATAGCAGAAAGTGATTCCAAGCACTCCTGCCACGTTTTCAGAGGTCAGTACCTCTGTCTGTCTTGCTTAACTAACCTGTGTACAGATTCTGTCAGAGGATCTGAAATGCTTGGTCAGATCTTTTTGTAGCCTATCAGATGCCACCTGAAAAGATATCCTAAATTCTCTGGGTCAGGATGGTGGAATGGTTGGGAATGTAGTCTCAAAACTAGAGCCCCCACAGAAGCCTCCCTGAACAGTTCTGTAGGCACCTAAGGTGATATCTCCACCTGGGTTCTTTTCTAGCCCATTCCTGCTAGAGCTGAGAGTATAGAAGACAATTCAGAGTCATTGGAATATTCCAGTTCTTGAAGGAACTGCACTCCTGTGCTTGTCTTTGTAGATGAGGATTTTTTCCCTGTCCTACACAGGTTGGTATTGGCCTTTCATTTACCACCCTCCTGGTAACGTATTGTCCCTGTATCTCTCCTATTCATATCTTTGTCTCTCCCCCACAGCTGTTCCATGTTCTTGGCTGCTCCTCATGAAACTCTTTATCTGACCAACCACCTTTCCATTCTTTCTGCCACTGAGCTGGCATCCCCACTCTGACTTGTTTCTAATCCTAGTGTTTGTAACCTCATCCCTCTTCAGTTGGTTTCCTTCTTAGCCCACTGCTTGAAGCCCTTTGCCAACTCCTTTTTACGTTTTCAAATCATAGAGCCATTTTTATTGCAAAAGATTTATAAGATCATTGAGTCTAACCATTTTCTAGCAAAATGGGAACTAAACCACATCCCTCAGCACATCTCTGCCTCCCTGAAACACCTCTAGGGATGGGGATTCAACCACCTCCCTGGGGAACCTGTTCCAGTCTTTGAGAATCCTTTCAGTCAAGAAGTTTATTTTAATATACAACATATCTTCCCTTGGTGCAACCTGAGAACATTACATTTCCTCCTATCACTTGTTACTAGGGAAATGGGTCCTTTTCATCATCTTCCATCTTCTTTCCTCAAGCTCTACTGCAGTTCCCAACACACCAGCTCTGACTTGCTTCTCCTGTGCCCTGATTGAGCCATTTTCTCCTCTTTTGTGCACTGAAAGCAAAAAAGAAATCCTCCAGTTTTCCTTTGGCTCTTAAGTGCTGCATTAGCCGACAAGAGCAAAGAGTTGTCATTCCATGGAAATGCAGAGAGCCTGCACCTTCTGCTGCTGCCTCCACAGACGAGGAATATTCCAAGAATTCAGGTGCAGGCTGAGCAAACCCTTCCTGAGAATCTGCAAATCTGAAATCTTCCAAACATTCCATCTGTTCAGGTTAAATTACTTTGCTGATAAGAGGTCATAAAAAGCACATCCTAATGCAAGCATCAGCTGTCTTTCCTCCATCTGTTCCAAAGGATTCTGGCAACAGCTAACTTTCTAGCAACTTTCTAACACTCTTCTCATCTTATTCTTGAAAATGACAGCATCTGTTCTGCTCAAACCAGCTACCATGGAGTATTCTGGCTGTAGTAATGGGTTAATGGGGAAGCAGTTGAAATATAATGGGACACTGAGGAAAAAAATATATCCAATTTTATGTTGAAGAAATTATTTGTATAATACATTTCCCCCCCTTTATTACCTTCTTTTCCTTCTTTTTTTGTTTGTTTGGTTGGTTGGTTTTTGGTTTGGGGTTTTTTTTAGCCATTGAATGGAAGGAGGTACAATTAGAAACAGTACAACAGCAGAAAAATAAATAGGATTGCTTGTTGTAGCTTTGAAGAAAAATACAGCTTACCCAAAACAGCTCAGAGAAAAAAAAAACCAAACCAATATTTTATGGTTAAAATTAAAATGCTTTGTATGTTCAGTCTTCTAGAAAGGTAAATGACTGCACAGAATTGGCTGTATAGAAATTCTTGCCATCCCTTGAAACAATCATTGATCAGACATTTTAAAGCCTCGAGCAAGAGGTATGTTGGTTCTCAGAGAATAACAGAAAATTAGAGCAGATTAAGGATACTTCAGCAAGATAGAATCAAAGTTTCTGAAGCAAAGTGCTTTTCCACACAGTTGTAGAAGTAATGGTGCAATGGTGGAAAGCATTCCAACTACAGACAGGATTTGTACAAATCACTGATTTCTTTGTTGCCTTTTGCTTCAGGTACTATCCAGTTTTATTCCTGTGATTCTGTTCTTTATTCCTGCCCTGTATTTTTGTTCTTTAATTTAGCACTAATTGTAGACGTAAGGTGCAAACAGATTACTAACTTGCATTTGCAAATGCAAAAGAAATCACTACAGACAGACATTGAGGTGCTGGAGTGGGTCCAGAGAAGGGCAACAAAGCTGGTGAAGGGTCTGAAGAACAGGTCTGGTGAGAAGCAGTGAGGGAACTGGGGTTGTTTAGTGTGGAGAAAAGAAGGCAGAGGGGAGATCTACTCACTCTACAACTCCCTGAAAGGAAGTTGGAGCTGGGTGAGTGTTGATCTCTTCTCCCTAGTAACAAGTGATAGGAAGAGAGGAAATGGCCTCAAGTTGCACCAGGGGAGGTTTAGTTTGGAGATTAGAAGAAACTTCTTGACTGAAAGGGTTCTTGAAGTCTGGAACAGGCTGCTCAGGGAGGTGGTTGAATCCCCATCCCTGGAGGTGTTTCGAGGAAGCAGAGATGTGGTGCTGAGGGCCATGGTTTAGCTCCAGCCTTGGCAGAGTTAGAGAATGATTGGACGCAATGATCTTAAATTTCTCTTACAACCAAAGCAATTCTATCATCCTAAAGATCAGTTCTACACTACTGGGAAAAAGAAAACTATTTACTTAAATGCAGCTTTTGCTGTAAAAGTTCTGAATGCCATATTTAAAAACAAGGCTTCATAGGTGACAGATAGTACTTCAACATTCTTGGTGTAGCAGTGGTCTGTAGAGGTTCACTCTTCCTTAATGGTTTTCTCAGGGAATTTATTCTGCATGGCGAGCAGTACTTCAAAGCATAATTATTTTTGTGGGGGAGAGTAGTGCCACTCCTGAATTTAGAAGTCAGGGTCAATAAGGATCCCAGACCCCACCTTTAGGTTTGCACAGTCCTTTTGCTGAATAAAATATATTGCACTACTCAGGTTTAGTGGGAAGTGAGGTTTCAGCATGCTGCAGTGGTTTTTTAGAGATCTCTAGAGTGGAAGACACATTTGTCTGGCTGTTTTCATCCAATGCCTGGGGGAAATTCTGAGTTCAGGCTGTAGTAGTCAGCCTGATCTTGTTTTAATCTGAAGTCTTTGTCCTTAACTGTAAATCCCAGTTCTCATTAATGCAAATCAAATACAAATAATATTCTCCCATTGCAGAAATCCAGTTTATCTTCAGTGGATCCCACTTTTTAAGCTGAAGGACATTCCTGAATACCCGCCTTTTGCTTCTGAATGTTTTTCTGCAGTCCTTTCTGCAGTGCCGTGACATTTTTAAGCTGCAGATTTCCAGTGCTGTTTTCCAAGGGAAGCTATTTCCATGGCCTGAGCAAGTGAACTGTGCAAAACAGACCACGGAGCAGGAAAAGGAAAACAGGAGTCCAAAGGAAAACAACCACAGCTATGAACAACGATTGCAATGAATGAACCTGAGGGTTTGTGCCTCTCTCAAACTAGCCTTTAGAAAGCAGAAGTAGATTCAAGTCACAAACATGTTTACTCATTGGGACAATTTTGTAAGATGAATTTTTCTTAAGGTCTCTTTTTTCTTTCTTGTTCTCTTCTTCCTAGTAACAAATGACAGGAAAAAAGGAAATGGCCTCAAGTTGCACCAGGGGAGATTTAAGCTGGACATTAGAAGAAACTTCTTGACTGAAAAGGTTCTTAAGTACTGGAACAGACTGCCCGAGGAGGTGGTTGAATCTTCATCCCTGAAGGTGCTTAAAGGACACAGAGATGTGGTGTCTTTTTGTGGTGTCATGCACCCAAGGAGTGTATGACAGCATAAGCAATGGCTTGGAATTCAGATTGCAGTTAAGGATACCCACAGACTTTGTTATTAAGGAAGCTAATCACATTCTCCAGAGCAGATATAGTAGCCTTGCTACATACAAGTTAAAATCCTTCAAGTCAACAGGAAGTTCCTGGACTGGAGGATAACCTAAAGAAAAATGAGCCACTGATCCAAACCCTACATACAGTCTACAGATTTAGGTCCAACTGGCATTTGCCCTCAATGCATACTCTGGCATTTACAGTAGTCAACATCTGGCTGTGAGAATACAGTCACAGGGCTATCAGCTGCTTCTTCACTCATGCCTCTCCTTCACTCATGGCACACCATAGTTATAAACAATTCAGGAAGCAATTTACAGAAGTGTCCTCAGTGGACTCTCCCTCTCTGGAAATATTCAAAACTCTCCTGGATGTGTTCCTGTGTGATCTACTTTAGGTGATCCTGCTCTGGCAGTGGGGTTGGACTAGATGATCCTTCGAGATCCCTTCCAACCCCTAACATTCTGTGATTCTGTGATAATATAACTGGGATTAGAGCAGTAAACAGTGATGACATTTCTGATACAGTTGTATTTATGGATCTCTGACTGTGGCTATCATGTTTGATTCCCATCAGGTTAATCTCAAAACACTAACCAGGTGAAAGCAGAAGTCAAGCTATCAGAGGACAGAGAAGAGTCTGAGGGGACACTGAAAACAACTGGAGAAGGTAGTTGTATTGTAGGGAAAGGATTGTTCCATTAAAAAAATAAGCTTGGTGGTCTGTGTTCTATCAAAAATGCAAGAGCAAACTGACTTTCAAGGAAACTAAAAGGCAGGGAATCTGAAAGTACAAAAAGAGATCCCCCTCTCCACCGCATGTATTTACATTTTAGAACACACCTCTACAAAACGCTCCTGCGTTAAGGTACTCAATAGAAGTCCCAGAGGATTATTATTTTGGTGTTATGAATATTAAGGATCCTACTCTTTTACATTTACTAGAATAAAACCATGTTGAGCCCACAATTCCTGTCTGAATTTTTGAGAGTGCTGCTGGAGCCAAGAGAAGGTAACTTCTCTCCAGTGCTTTGGTTTTGGGGTTTTGGTTGGTTGGTTGGTTTTGGTTTGGGTTGGGGTTTTTTGTTTGTTTGTTTTTACTTAAAACTGTGGGTTTTAGGTAGCTTTTATTATGATTTGAAAGAATGACTGTTTTTGTGAAATAAGAATTCTGTATTGCCTGAGATGGAAAAACTCTGTGCCTGTGTACACATCCTGAAATAATAAGTCCTCTTTTAATGTTGCTTCATCATTTACCTCCCTCTTTTGGATGCTTTGTTCATCAGACAGCTACCTCTTTACATTTGGGTATGTTGGAGGTGTTATCATCAGGTGGTTGCCTCTTTAGATTTGGCCTTGATTACAAACATTTGCATTACTCCAAAAGAGCTTTGAACTTTATAGAATTAGAGAATGCGTTTGGTTGGAAGAGACCTTTAAAGGTCATCTAGTCCAACCCTCCTACAGTAAGCAGGGACATCCCAAACCAGATCAGATAGCTCAGAGCCCCATTGATAGCTCAGGTCAGATCAGGGACATCCAAAACTAGATCAGATAGCTCAGACTCCCACCAAGCCTGACCTTGAACATCTTCAGGGATGGGGTCTCCACCACCTCCCAGGGCAATCTGTTCCAATATTCCACCACCCTCATAGTCAAGAACTTCTTCATAATGTTCTTTGTGGTCTCTTTGGTTCCACTTTTTCCTAAAGCCTATGGGTTTTCTAGCATTTGGGTAGGTAGGTCTTCACCTGTACTTTGTTATTGTTGTTATCATTCATTCATTTTATATTTGTAGCAGTGACTCCAGCAGAGATCAGACCTTCACTGGGTTGGACCATTTCCTCCTTGGCCTCAAGAAGCCTCAGCTTTTGCTTCTCTCTATTTACAAGGTACAGTCAGTTTTCAAAAGTGCTGAGCTGTATGAAATGTCAAGCTGGCTTCACAGCACACTCTAGCTGGCCTTTCACATAGAAGATCTTGAAGGCAACAACAACGTGGTCTCCAGCATGGCCAGAAGAACCCACACATATATAGTCCACTGAGGTCTGCAGAGGTCAGTCAGGATCAGATCTCTATAAAAGAGTGACAGAGCTTTTTATAAACTTCAGAAGAAAGAATGAAGGTTTCCACAAAAGCCCAGAGGCCATTTTGACTGCAAACTAACAAAAAGTTTATTATATAGCTTACATTTTCATGGGTTTACTATTTTGGATGTGAGGATGAAAATGATGCAGTTCTTCCGTTCTCCTTGCATTGGTTAGTTTGGTAACCAGCAGACCAGAGCTTTTTCTGTGTAAAGTGGGGAACATTCAAAGACTTACCACATGAAATCCCAGTCCTGCAATCAGACACACAAGGAGAGCTTCCCATGAGTCCAGAAGCCCACTGCAGCCAAGAAAAATATCAAAGATCACTTTTGAAGGTATAAGCTCAGAAACTGAGAGGGATTTATTTTGATACTTTTCCTCTATCAAAAGGCAGACATAATTTATATTTCTCTTTTTTTTTTAGTGTCCATAATTTTAATTGTTAATATTGTCAATTACCTAAATGTACTAAACCTCCTGAAATATGGCACGAGAAGCAGTATAAAAATGTATTTTAATTCCTAATATAGAGGATTATAATTATGTGATTATATGATTTTTTTTTTCTTCCTTCCCTGATGTTTTCCAGAATGTGCTATAAAAATAAAAACTTACCACTGTCTCCTGGCATGTGGTAACATGGTGCTGGCTTGCTTTATTTTTCTTTTCCGGCCAATTCAAAGTCACTATTTTGAAAAAAATCAAAGTCTTTTTTTTTCTGTTTATCTTCCTCTGGATCACTTTGTCCAGGATAAGTGTCCAATATCAACAAAGCAGAGATGTAGTAGCTCAGCCTGTCCCTTTGTTCCCTCTGTGAAAAACAGCAGCACTATACATCTTGCTCCCACTGGCTGCACGACTGTCAGGCATCAGCAAAGCAGCTTTTTTGGAGTAACTTTCTCAAACACCATTCATGTTTATCCAGACTAATTTATGTGTAACAGAGAGCTCTTATAGCAAAGGAAGCCCAGCTCCTGAGGAAACCAGCATCTCCTCTCCTGCAGAAAACTGGAAGCAGGGGTTAGCAGAGGCCTTTTTTATCAGTGCTAGCTTTTAGAAAACAACATTAAACTAAATCTAACTGCTTGGGTTTATTGATATCTTCCTGCTGGCAAGGTGTGGAAAGTCACTGAAAGGGTTCTCGAACCTTGGAATAAGATCCCCAGGGAGGTGGTTGAATCCCCCATCCCTGGAGGTCTTCCACAGAGGCAGAGATGCAGTGCTGAGGGACATGATTTAGAAGCAGATTTGGTAAAGTCTTAGTTGGACTCGATGATTTTAAAGGTGTTTTCCACTTTTCAGATACTTAAAAAAAAAACATATATAATAATAAATCACTTCAAAAAAGAAAGGAAAAATAATGCTATGACAAACCAGTGAAAAATTGTGTTCTAAACGTCATACCTTGCAATACACATTAGAAACACAGAATCAAGGAATGGTAGGGGTGGGAAGGGACCTCCAGAGATCATCCAGTCCAACCCCCCTGCCAAAGCAGGATCACCTAGAGCAGGCCACACAGGAATGCATCTAGATGGGTCTTGAAAGTCTCTAGAGCACCTCTCTGGGCAACCTGTTCCAGTGAACTGTCACCCTTACAGTAAAGAAGATTTTCTTCATGTTGAGGTAGAACTTTCTGTGTTCCAGTTTGTGTCCATTGCATCATCACAGTAAGCTGTTACAGACCATCTCATGGTATTCATGAGAGGAAACAGCCTCATGTTGTACCAGGTGAGGTTTAGGTTGGATATCAAGAAAAATGTCTTTACTGAAAAAGTGGTAAGACATTGGAACAGGCTGCTTAGGGAGGTGGTGGAGTCACCATCCCTGGAGGTGTTCAAAAAATCTGTAGACATGGCACTTTGGGACATGGTTTAATGGGCATGGTGGTCTTGGATTGACAGCTGGACTTGATGATCCTAGAGGTTTGGTTCTATGATTCCACAATTCTGGTTTCTGATATTGGTGGTCAGCTGGGCTG